>NC_051328.1:42546122-43183690 GCF_015220235.1 Choloepus didactylus
AATTATTAGCACAATTACAAAAATGTGCTATCATCAATTGTAACATGATCTACGCCAATGCAAGGTGCTGGGGGTAGGGCGATGTATGCGAATCGTGTATTTTATGCCTGATTGTTCTGTAAACCCACAATTTCTCTAATAAAAAAACATGAGTATGCACTGTGCTTACTGTAAGGGAAAATGAAGGTGCTACTTCCCTTTGGGAAAACCATACAAAATCAATTTAATTGTCAATGCATACTTCAGCTTTCCATTCGGGCCTGAATATCCTAAAACCAGGAGGGCTGATCTATATTCAACATCTAGTCATGGGAAGCAGTCTGAATCTTACGGAAATAAAAGCGGGGATGGGTGGAGGTGTATGTGTCCCCTTTTGTTTTCTTTTTTTTAAATATTTGCACAATTTAAATGATGCAATTTGTGCTCCGCATATTACAGACTATCATTACGACTGGATCTCTTCACCATTCCAGCAGGTTAACACAAAGGAAATGGTTATCATTTCCACACCTTCCCAACAGAAAGGCTCAGAATTACTGGGAACTGCACCCACCCCAGAAGGCCTCACCGGTGAAGGGTTACTGAAGGAACGCAAGGATGCCTTCCTCGGCCACTAGAAACTCGGTGACAGCTCAGCTGCAGCAAATCGTCCTTCCACCACCCCCGAGGTCTCACTGCACCTGCCACCATCGGCTCTTCTGTCTGTTTTTCCTTCTTGGAACCAGAGGGTAAGGGGAGGGCCCTGGATGCTATGAACTGAAATCTTCTGCTCAGGACCTGGGCAGCAGGCTGTCAGCTCAGTCCTGGAGGACACTCCACTCCACAGGCCGTGACCCCAGCTGCAGTGCCCACTGCCCCTCAGAGCACAAGCCACGTTTCCAACTGGAGCTGACCAGTTACCAGGCCCCCCCCACCCCAACAGCTTTCTGACTCCTTTTGTAGCACAGTTCTTTCTCTCGAAATGCTGGGCCATCCCCCAAAATCCAATTCACTTGTCTTTAAAGGGAGTAACAGAAAGTGCCCTTTGTGATTCTTTGTTAGCTGCACCACAAATTCATTCTTTCAATGCAGATCTGCTAAGTTTAAGTGCACGCAGCTAGTCTTTTCACAGGAATGGATTCAACCGTATTAGAAGAGAAAACAATTTGCGCGAATTTTTGGAAATGTTAAAACTTCCATGTAGAGGGTATGACACTAGGAGAAGGGTATCTGCTTTAAGTCTGGCCCATTCCCTCAGAGGCTCAGGAGAGCGGACGTCAACGCCAGCTGATAGCAACTCAGACAGTCACTCTATAGAAAGAATCTACTCCTCTAGTTACAAATTTTGATCTAGTACAGTACTAACCCAGAGACACCTGAGAGAGAGATAAGTGCTATAAGGCTATTTTAAAAACAAAATTGCCTCTGAAATTGTCTGCGGAGCCTGGAGAGAGCCAGACCCCCCGACCTTATGGGTCAGGTGAGCTCCGGCCAGGCCAGAAGCTCCGCTCTCAGCCTGCGGGCGAGTTCTGAGGACACGGGCCCTCGAGCCGCCAGCTTCAGTGCACTCAGGCCACACCATGGACGGACAGGGACTCATTCCAGCACAAGGAGAGCAGAAGGGCCCGTGTGGGCACCGGAGGGCTGCACGCCTCCGACACGGCCCCCGAGCAGCACGGCCTGTTCCTGGGAGGGGCGGCAGGAGCGCCTCATGCGTTGGCAAGAATTTTACCATAAGCTCAGACCCTGCCCTGCAGCAGACCCTGCCCTCAGACACCCCCTGCGGAATGCAGAAGTGCCTCTCCAGGTAACACACAGGCCTCCCCAAGTCAGTGTCAGCACCCCAGGACCTTCCTAAGCTCAGCCCCAAAGAGGTGGTCCATAGAAAGCAGCCACAACCACCCGGCCAAGAGTCAAAACAAAATGAAAAAGGCTGGAAGGGAGCAACCCACCAAGGAACTGCTTTCCAAGGGCCCATTAAACCGGCCTCAGCCAACACATCAAAACCAGAGACTGCATAAAAACAGAGAAGGCTCAGCACTGGCTGATTGTTCCTTCCGGTCACTTCTAAGTGAACTGTACTGGGTGTGAGTGGAAGAGGGGTTCAGGAGACAGAGCTCCGAGACCACAGCAATCTCTGCATCCCCGACCACGTGCCCGCCTGCCTGCCTGCGGTCGAGGGACTCCTCTCCCAAAGCAAGTGACGCGAGGTGAGAACGGGGGTCTGATGCCCTTCACACAGGGGCGGCAGGCATGCGGGTGTGTGTGTCTCTGTGAACTTTTTAAAGGACAGGACACTCAACACTTGCATGAAGATCTAGGTGTGAAAGAGACCCGGGCCTCATGGTCCCTGACCCTTGGCTGACCAAGCCTGTATCCATGGAAACAGACCCCTGGAGGGTCACCCGAGTGCCACCCCCCCAGCCCGCCACCCAGACGCCACTTCTCAGGCCACAGCCCTGCATCTTCTCCAGGGCCTGGTTCTCATGCCCCTTGTCTCCTTCAGGAGAACCTCCCGAGCCCCCTTAGGAAGCCTGGCTCCCCCTCCTCCGGAACCTCCTGGACAACTGACAACCCACTCTCGTGGGCAAGCAAACCAATGCGAGCACAAGCACCTCCGCTAAGATGCCAGTCGGAGTCAGCGACAGGAAGGACTGGGGCAGGCACAGTCTGCAGCTCCCATCGCTCTAGAGCAGGGCACACGTGAAGGGTCTACACGGCTGGCAGAAGGATGCCTGAAGCCCTGGAAAGTCATCCGACATGTTCGTGGAACCCGAGCACAGGCTCCGGGGCATCAGACAAGAGGAAGCAGCCAGGTGAGCAGTCAGGTCTGAGGCTGGCTCCAGGCGCCTAGCGATCACTGTGAATTACAACATGAAACAACCTCCTGAAGCCTCCCCATCTGGAATCTTATCTCTCTTCACCTAAACCAGCTTTACTTGGCAAGGCACATGGTCAAGGTCAAAATATAAAATGCAGTCCTGCCCCCGGGGGACCAAGACCCCCAGGAGGAATAAGATGACTCCAATAGGGCGGATGATGATGTGGAGCACAAGGAAGGGGGTCCCCACTTTACATAAGAACTGGGAAGCCTTCCCTATAAAGCACTTCGAGCAGAGACCCAGAGAAAGCGGGGGCGAGAGCCACCAGCAGAGATCCTAGGAGTGGGGGAATGTTCAGCGAGAACCAGGAAGCCGGTGAGGAGGGGTAGAATGTGCTGGATGCAGGGTGGACCAGGAGGCAGAGGGTGGGAGGAGCTGGGACCTGGAGGTCACCCAGGCCTTGAGGAGAGTTCTGCACTGCCGAGGGAGGTGACAGCCCATCGGGAGGTGCGAACACAGGAGTGATGCGACTTGACCTACTCTGAGAAGCGCACGCGGGCTGCCACACTGAGAGGCGATCGTGAGGGCTAAAGACAGAAGTGGGGCCAGTGAGGGGGTGGCAGGTGACCAGCCAGTGGCCGTGGACGTAGGGGGAGGACAGGGCTGCTGTGAAGTGCCGGGAGCAGCTGCTGATAGACATGCGTCAGAGTGTCCAGGACACTGGTGCTGGCAGGGGCTGTGAAGAGCCAGGGCGGGCACACGTCCAGCGCTCATCCCCATGCGTCTGCCTCTCGGAGAAACATGAGTTAGGGGCAACAGCACAGGGCAGTGAGGCAGGAGCTGTCGGTCTGAGGAAACAGGAAAGAAGGCCGGATGGGCAGCCAGCTAGAGAGGCTAAGCCCGAGACGCGTGCTCGTGGACCGAGCGTACACCCACTGCCATGCGGACGCCTTCTGCAGCCCGGCTCCACCACACAGCTGCAGCTACAGACCAGGCAAAGGGCTGGACATAACCAAGGTTTGGGACTGACCAACAGAGCACAAAGGACAGACGGGGTGATGGTGACGATGAGGAAGCCGGAGCAAGGAAGCCTGTGCCTCCTGTCCAAAGCGCCAGGAACTTTAAAGAAACTCCAGGAAGGTGCATTCGGCCACCCACTTCAACTGCTTGTGTTTAACATTCCATAACATTCACAACTCAAATCTTTCATCAGTTCTGGTAAATCCCCACAAATCCAAAACAGACTAGCTTTTCACCACAACGGAAACGCCGCAGGCGTGAGGTAAGGGGCCTCTGAATGAGGTGGGTTCGGATCCGAAGCTGAAGAACAGCCGTGTGGCTGGCTGCAGTGCGGTCCACGCCCTCAGCTCAGCGAGGTGCACTCACCTGTCCCCGTCCTCCAGAACCACCTGCCAGGAGCAAGCCCGAGAGCCGGGACATTCCATGGAGCTCCCAGCCACGCTAGCCGCTGCCCAGTGCCCTCCCAGCGGTCACCACGTCTGGACAGGGCTTACCAGCGCCAACCCCCCGGCAGGTCACAACACCAGAAAGTGAGCTGATCTTCTCTTTCCAGAACAAAGGTTGACCTAGAAAAATGTAAGAGGATGTCCCATCTCAGGTCAACACCCTTCATTCCCACAAGTCCAGGATCTAGCTGGGGGGGACAGGGTGCAGGGGAGAGGACACGGAGACCAACGGTGCAGGAGGGCCCGCAGGCCACCTGGGGACATTGAAGCCACGGTGCATTCACTGGTCACAGTCACAAGAATGCTCCAAAATGCTCCGGAACAGAGAGCTCTCCTCCCTGACTCCACGCCAGGCCCTGCTCATTTATTCAGAGAAAGAACATCATGTCGTCTTCTGGTGCCATATGCTGGGAGTGGTGCTTCTTCATGGAACTTTCAAAAATAATAAGAATTGAAACCATGATCCTGTAGTTACCATCTTCATTGTAACTATTTTAAGCAATTGAAAAAACCTGTTTAATACTGCCCACAAATATTTCTTCCCTTCTTCTAGCCTGGAGCCAAGGAAAACTGCTCTCGAAGTCCCCGGGTGAAAGACCACCAGCAGAAGCTCTCGGCCTGGAGAGCAAGAGGGGCTCGGCACTGCAGAGGACCCGCGGCCGCTCTGCAGGGCGGGCGGGAGCAGGCCTGGCATGGACAATGCCTGAAATTCCCTGGGAGGCCCCCAAGGAACAACAACCAGCGTGCCCAGCCTCCTGTTCCAGGCAGCCTCCCAGTCCCAGTCACCCCGACTGCCTAGAATGGAGCCACCCCTCTCAAGCCCCCTGTGGGGCAGGCCCTGTGGGCACACTGTGTGCAGGACAAACGCGCCCACTCACAGTTCCTCAACTCACCTCCTTCCAACCTCTCTCTAACCCTGAGCCCTGCACAGGGGACAGGGGTTAAGTATCTCACAGACTTGTAATTGGAGTTCAGAAAAGGAGAGGAAGAAAAAAATCAGAGAAAAAAAAAAAAAGGCTGAAAATTACCCAAATTTGGTAGGTGAAAGATAAATTTTGAGATTCAAGAAGTTCACTGAATGCCACGTCTTGTGACTAAGAAGGAATCCACAGCCAGGCATGTCACAAACTGCTGGAAACAGAGATATTCAGAAAGTCTTGCCAGCAGCCAGGGACAAATGACATGTTACACAGAGAGGAAAAACAATTCCCGTTTAGGAATACACGGGTCAGAGGCAGGAAGGACTAATCACAAAGGTGCTGAACCAAAGAAGAGAGAACTGCAGACCCAGAATCACACATCAGTGAAAATATCCTTTAAGAATAATGAAAATAAGGACGAAAGAAAACTAAGACAGTTCCTCATGAGTCCTGCACTTCAGGAGAGGGAAAAGGGAATGATACAAGAGAGGAAATCGGATTCTCAGTGAGGAATGAAGAGTGCAGAGGGGTAAATACCTGGGTGTGCTGGTTTGGAACGGTGGTGTACCCCAGAGAAGGCCCTGTTCTTTTAGTCCACTCTCATGGGTGCAGACCTGCTGGGGGTGGGACCTTCTGATTAGGTTATCTCAGTCTGAGATGTGACCCAGCCCATTCAGGATGGGTCTTAAGCCTTTTACTGGAGTCCTTTGTAAGAGACTCAGAGAGAAACACTCAGAGAAGTCTGGAGGAAGCTTGGAGAGAGAAAAGCCCTGGAGATGCTGAGAGAGGACCCACAGAAGCAAAGAGAGGAGGCCACTGGGACTAGGAGCTGAAAACAACAAAACCCAGGAGCTTAGGCCCAGCAGACGCCGCCACGTTCCTTCCCAGGTGACAGAGGAGCGCCGGATGCCGCAGCCTTTCTTCAGAGCCCAGGAATCATCTTGCTGATGCATTAATTTGGACATTTCCATGGTCTTAGAACTGTAAAGTGTAAGTTAACAAATCCCCAGTGTAAAAGCCAGCCCCTTTCTGGTATGTTGCATTCTGGCAGCTTAGCAAACTGAAACACTGGATAAATATGAGTTTTTTTCCCCTTTCGTTATTTCTTTAAATACATATGATATTGTGTTATATAAATAGCATATCACAATTTAAAAATTGGAAAAAAGGCATGAAGGTCCAACCACATTGCCGTGTGGGATTTATAACGTATGTGGATGCAATTCTCACAGAAGCTACCTGTGAAGGACGGCCAGTGGGTGAGCAGCAAGGTTCCTACGTTACCCGGCAGTTACTATATCATAGCACTGAGACACAGTCCTCTGAAGAGTTAAGGATGCATACTGAAATCCTAGATCACTTAAAAAAAATAAACAAAAACCAATGCCAAGAGGTACAGCTAAAAAACAAAAAGAAAAATGGAACCTGAAAAAATATTCAAAATATCCAAAAGAAGAAAGGCAAAGAAGAACCAAGGAACAGATAACAGAGGGGGAAACAAAAAGCAAATAATAAAACAATAGACTCAATCCAATCATATGGATGAGAGAGAATGTTAATGTCTTAACTCTTCAGTTAAAAGGCAGTTGTCAGGCTGGACAGAAGAGCAAGGCTCAACCATGCTTCCTACGAGAGGTACATTTTAAATACAGAAACATAGCATGAAAGTAAATGGATAAAAAACAATAAACCATGCAATAAAGTGGCTGGAGTGGCTGTATTAGCAGATAAACAGACTTCAAGACAAAGAGCATGACCAAGGAGAAAGGAAAAAAGGGCTAATTTCATTAGGAGACAAATACATGGCTCCAAGAAACTGAGCTGCAAAAAACAAGCAGCAAAAATTGACAGAATTGTGGGAGAAGCAGACAACACCAAAATCACAGCTGGAGATCTGAGTTCCCCTCTTCCTAAAAGGAAAAAACAACCCAAGTAAAAGAGCAGGAACTAACTTGGCAGGTGAACTCACTGCCCTTCCCCCTACGTGGGACCTGACTCCCAGGGGTGTAAATCTCCCTGGCAACGCAGGATATGACTCCCGGGGATGAATCTGGAACCAGCACCATGGGATTGAGAACATCTTGACCAAAAGGGGGATGTGAAATGAAATGAAATAAAGCTTCAGTGGCTGAGAGATTTCAAATGGAGTTGAGAGGTCACTATGGTGGACATTCTTACGCACTATACAGATAATACTTTTTAGGTTTTAACGTATTAGAATAGCTAGAAGTAAATACCCGAAACTACCGAACTCCAACCCAGTAGCCTTGACTCTTGAAGACAATTGTATCACAATGAAGCTCACAAGGGGTGACAGTGTGATTGTGAAAGCTCTGTGGATCCCACTCCCTTTATCCAATGGATGAAGGATGAATAGAAAAATGGGGACAAAAACTAAATGAAAAATAGGGTGGGATGGGGGGGATGGTTTAGGTGTTCTTTTTTATTTTTATTTTTTATTCTTATTCTTTCTGGTATAAGGAAAATGTTCAAAAATAGATAGGGGTGATGAATGATGGCACTCTGAACAGTTGACTGTACACCATGGATGACTGTATGGTATGTGAATATATCTCAATAAAACTGAAAACAAAGCAAAACAAAACAAACAAACAAAAAACAAACTACAATGCTCCAAACTATAAACAGCTCAACTATAGAACAATGGGGAGACAGTTGAATATAACACAATTCATTCCAAAAAACAAAAAACAACAGCAGTAACCCAGATGGGCAGCGCTGTCGGCTACCCCAGTGAAGCGGTCCTGACAGGACACTGTGCCACCAAGGGCGGGGCACAGCCTCCTCTCCAGGGCATGGGGGCTGGGTCATAAAACAATATAGATGCACTTAAAAGGACTGAATTTGCCAAGGGGATGTTCCCTAGCCGCAATGGAAGTAAATTAGATGTCACTAGCAAAAAAAGGTCTAGGAAAATCTCAAATGCTTGAAAATGAAACAACACTCTTAACTAAGTCATAGTTTAAAGAAAAAACCACAAGGGAAGTCAAAAAGTAATTTGAGTTGATTGATAAAATCTGTGGCATGCAACTAAAGCAGCTTTTATTAAAGAGAAATAACTACATTCAAGAAGATCTAAAATTAGTTCAACTTAAGTGAGAAAGAGCAAAGTGAAACAGGGAAAACAACAGGGAAGGTTATCAAGAAATCTAATATATGGTGGGGAAGAAATCAAACAGCATTTGCCTCTGGACAGGGTGGGGTGGGGCTGAGTGGGAAAGGGGGCAAGAAAACTAGGGCTTTGGAGCACACTGTGCATGCATTTGTCAAAACCTGTAGGTCTGTATTTAAAATGGGTGCATTTCACCATTTGTACATTTTATAATAAAAAACTTAAACATGAAACGATGACAATAAGCGTGCTCTAGTATTTTAGGGGGAAGTACCTCAGAAAAGACACCTGACAGGTGGGTGGGGCATAGACCTAAGAACAGATAGCTTCTCACTGTGCTTGTTGGTCGCCTAACAGCAGAAATGCTCCCCAAGGTCAATGCTGGGCCAATGTGAGGCCATGGGGAAAATAAAGAACCACTGGACTTGACAAGAAAGTCTGAATAACTAAGTGAATGGTAGGGGAGGCGGGGCAAGATGGCGGACTGGTGAGCTGTATGTTTTAGTTACTCCTCCAGGAAAGTAGGTAGAAAGCCAGGAACTGCGTGGACTGGACACCACAGAGCAATCTGACTTTGGGCATACTTCATACAACACTCATGAAAACGTGGAACTGCTGAGATCAGCGAAATCTGTAAGTTTTTGCGGCCAGGGGTGCCGCGCCCCTCCCTGCCAGGCTCAGTCCCGTGGGAGGAGGGGCTGTCAGCTCCGGGAAGGAGAAGGGAGAACTGCAGTGGCAGCCCTTATCAGAAACTCATTCTACTGATCCAAACTCCAACCATAGATAGACTGAGACCAGACACCAGAGAATCTGAGAGCAGCCAGCCCAGCAGAGAGGAGACAGGCATAGAAAAAAACAACACGAAAAACTCCAAAATAAAAGCAGAGGATTTTTGGAGTTCTGGTGAACATAGAAAGTGGAAGGGCAGAGCTCAGGCCCTGAGGCTCATATGCAAATCCCGAAGAAAAGCTGATCTCTCTGCCCTGTGGACCTTTCCTTAATGGCCCTAACTGCTTTGTCTCTTAGCATTTCAATAACCCATTAGATCTGCCAGGAGGGCCCTTTTTTTTTTTTTTTTTTTTAATCCTTTTTTCTTTTTCTAAAACAATTACTCTAAGAAGCCCAATACAGAAAGCTTCAAAGACTTGCAATTTGGGCAGGTCAAGACAAGAGCAGAACTAAGAGAGCTCTGAGACAAAAGGCAATAATCCAGTGGCTGAGAAAATTCACTAAACACCACAACTTCCCAAGAAAAGGGGGGTGTCCGCTCACAGCCATCATCCTGGTGGACAGGAAACACTCCTGCCCATCGCCAGCCCCATAGCCCAGAGCTGCCCCAGACAACCCAGTGTGACGGAAGCACTTCAAATAACAGGCACACACCACAAAACTGGGCGTGGACATTAGCCTTCCCTGCAACCTCAGCTGATTGTCCCAGAGTTGGGAAGGTGGAGCAGTGTGAATTAACAAAGCCCCATTCAGTCATCATTTCAGTAGACTGGGAGCCTCCCTACACATCCCAGCAGCCCAGAACCGCCCTGGGGGGACGGCACTCACCTGTGACATAGCACAGTCATCCCTCAACAGAGGACCCGGGGTGCACAGCCGGGAAGAGGGGCCCACTTGCAAGTCTCAGGAGCCATACGCAATACCAAGGACTTGTGGGTCAGTGGCAGAGACAAACTGTGGCAGGACTGAACTGAAGGATTAGACTATTGCAGCAGCTTTAAAACTCTAGGATCACCAGGGAGATTTGATTGTTAGAGCCAAACCCCCTCCCTGACTGCCCAGAAACATGCCCCATATACAGGGCAGGCAACACCAACTACACAAGCAAGCTTGGTACACCAATTGGACCCCACAAGACTCACTCCCCCACTCACCAAAAAGGCTAAGCAGGGGAGAACTGGCTTGTGGAGAACAGGTGGCTCGTGGACGCCACCTGCTGGTTAGTTAGAGAAAGTGTACTCCACGAAGCTGCAGATCTGATAAATTAGAGATAAGGACTTCAATTGGTCTACAAATCCTAAAAGAACCCTATCAAGTTCAGCAAATGCAAAGAGCCCAAAAACAACAGAAAATTATAAAGCATATGAAAAAACCAGACGATATGGATAACCCAAGCCGAAGCACCCAAATCAAAAGATCGGAAGAGACACAGCACCTAGAGCAGCTACTCAAAGAACTAAAGATGAACAATGAGACCATAGTACGGAATACAAAGGAGATCAAGAAGACCCTAGAAGAGCATAAAGAAGACATTGCAAGACTAAATAAAAAAATGGATGATCTTACGGAAATTAAAGAAACTGTTGACCAAATTAAAAAGATTCTGGACACTCATAGTACAAGACTAGAGGAAGTTGAACAACAAATCAGGGACCTGGAAGATGACAGAATGGAAAATGAAAGCATAAAAGAAAGAATGGGGAAAAAAATTGAAAAAGTCGAAATGGATCTCAGGGATATGATAGATAACATGAAACGTCCGAATGTAAGACTCATTGGTGTTCCAGAAGGGGAAGAAAAGGGTAAAGGTCTAGGAAGAGTATTCAAAGAAATTGTTGGGGAAAACTTCCCAAATCTTCTAAACAACATAAATACACAAATCATAAATGCTCAGCGAACTCCAAATAGAATAAATCCAAATAAACTCACTCCGAGACATATTCTGATCACACTGTCAAACACAGAAGAGAAGGAGCAAGTTCTGAAAGCAGCAAGAGAAAAGCAATTCACCACATACAAAGGAAACAGCATAAGACTAAGTAGTGACTACTCAGCAGCCACCATGGAGGCAAGAAGGCAGTGGCATGATATATTTAAAATTCTGAGTGAGAAAAATTTCCAGCCAAGAATACTTTATCCAGCAAAGCTCTCCTTCAAATTTGAGGGAGAGCTTAAATTTTTCACAGACAAACAAATGCTGAGAGAATTTGCTAACAAGAGACCTGCCCTACTGGAGATACTAAAGGGAGCCCTACACACAGAGAAACAAAGAAAGGACAGAGAGACCTGGAGAAAGGTTCAGTACTAAAGAGATTCGGTATGGGTACAATAAAGGATATTAATAGACACAGGGGAAAAATATGACAAACATAAACCAAAGGATAAGATGGCTGATTCAAGAAATGCCTTCACGGTTATAACGTTGAATGTAAATGGATTAAACTCCCCAATTAAAAGATATAGATTCACAGAATGGATCAAAAAAAATGAACCATCAATATGTTGCATACAAGAGACTCATCTTAGACACAGGGACACAAAGAAACAGAAAGTGAAAAGGATGGAAAAAAATATTTCATGCAAGCTACAGCCAAAAGAAAGCAGGTGTAGCAATATTAATATCAGACAAAATAGACTTCAAATGCAGGGATGTTTTGAGAGACAAAGAAGGCCACTACGTACTAATAAAAGGGGCAATTCAGCAAGAAGAAATAACAATCGTAAATGTCTATGCACCCAACCAAGGTGCCACAAAATACATGAGAGAAACACTGGCAAAACTAAAGGAAGCAATTGATGTTTCCACAATAATTGTGGGAGACTTCAACACATCACTCTCTCCTACAGATAGATCAACCAGACAGAAGACCAATAAGGAAATTGAAAACCTAAACAATCTGATAAATGAATTAGATTTAACAGACATATACAGGACATTACATCCCAAATCACCAGGATACACATACTTTTCTAGTGCTCATGGAACTTTCTCCAGAATAGATCATATACTGGGACATAAAACAAGCCTCAATAAATTTAAAAAGATTGAAATTATTCAAAGCACATTCTCTGACCACAATGGAATACAATTAGAAGTCAATAACCATCAGAGACTTAGAAAATTCACAAATACCTGGAGGTTAAACAACACACTCCTAAACAATCAGTGGGTTAACGAAGAAATAGCAAGAGAAATTGCTAAATATATAGAGACGAATGAAAATGAGAACACAACACACCAAAACATATGGGATGCAGCAAAAGCAGTGCTAAGGGGGAAATTTACAGCACTAAACGCATATATTAAAAAGGAAGAAAGAGCTAAAATCAAAGAACTAATGGATCAACTGAAGAAGCTAGAAAATGAACAGCAAACCAATCCTAAACCAAGTAGAAGAAAAGAAATAACAAGGATTAAAGCAGAAATAAATGACATAGAGAACAAAAAAAACAATAGAGAGGATAAATATCACCAAAAGTTGGTTCTTTGAGAAGATCAACAAGATTGACAAACCCCTAGCTAGACTGACAAAATCAAAAAGAGAGAAGACCCATATAAACAAAATAATGAATGAAAAAGGTGACATAACTGCAGATCCTGAAAAAATTTAAAAAACTATAAGAGGATATTATGAACAACTGTATGGCAACAAACTGGATAATGTAGAAGAAATGGACAATTTCCTGGAAACATATGAACAACCTAGACTGACCAGAGAAGAAATAGAAGACCTCAACCAACCCATCACAAGCAAAGAGATCCAATCAGTCATCAAAAATCTTCCCACAAATAAATGCCCAGGGCCAGATGGCTTCACAGGGGAATTCTACCAAACTTTCCAGAAAGAACTGACACCAATCTTACTCAAACTCTTTCAAAACATTGAAGAAAATGGAACACTACCTAACTCATTTTATGAAGCTAACATCAATCTAATACCAAAACCAGGCAAAGATGCTACAAAAAAGGAAAACTACCGGCCAATCTCCCTAATGAATATAGATGCAAAAATCCTCAACAAAATACTTGCAAATCGAATCCAAAGACACATTACAAAAATCATACACCATGACCAAGTGGGGTTTATTCCAGGCATGCAAGGATGGTTCAACATAAGAAAATCAATCAATGTATTACAACACATTAACAAGTCAAAAAGGAAAAATCAATTGATCATCTCAATAGATGCTGAAAAAGCATTTGACAAAATCCAACATCCGTTTTTGATAAAAACACTTCAAAAGGTAGGAATTGAAGGAAACTTTCTCAACATGATAAAGAGCACATATGAAAACCCACAGCCAGCATAGTACTCAATGGTGAGAGACTGAAAGCCTTCCCTCTAAGATCAGGAACAAGACAAGGATGTCCGCTGTCACCACTGTTATTCAACATTGTGCTGGAAGTGCTAGCCAGGGCAATCCGGCAAGACAAAGAAATAAAAGGCATCCAAATTGGAAAAGAAGAAGCTAAACTGTCATTGTTTGCAGATGATATGATCTTATATCTAGAAAACCCTGAGAAATCGACAATACAGCTACTAGAGCTAATAAACAAATTCAGCAAAGTAGTGGGATACAAGATTAATGCACATAAGTCAGCAATGTTTCTATATGCTAGAAATGAACAAACTGAAGAGACACTCAAGAAAAAGATACCATTTTCAATAGCAACTAAAAAAATCAAGTACCTAGGAATAAACTTAACCAAAGATGTAAAAGACCTATACAAAGAAAACTACGTAACTCTACTAAAAGAAATAGAAGGGGAACTTAAAAGATGGAAAAATATTCCATGTTCATGGATAGGAAGACTAAATGTCATTAAGATGTCAATTCTACCCAAACTCATCTACAGAGTCAATGCAATCCCAATCAAAATTCCAACAACTTACTTTGCAGACTTGGAAAAGCTAGTTATCACATTTATTTGGAAAGGGAAGATGCCTCGAATTGCTAAAGACACTCTAAAAAAGAAAAACGAAGTGGGAGGACTTACACTCCCTGACTCTGAAGCTTATTATAAAGCCACAGTTGCCAAAACAGCATGGTACTGGCACAAAGATAGACATATAGATCAATGGAATCGAGTTGAGAATTCAGAGATAGACCCTCAGATCTATGGCCGACTGATCTTTGATAAGGCCCCCAAAGTCACTGAACTGAGTCATAATGGTCTTTTCAACAAATGGGGCTGGGAGAGTTGGATATCCATATCCAAAAGAATGAAAGTGGACCCCTACCTCACCCCCTACACAAAAATTAACTCAAAATGGACCAAAGATCTCAATATAAAAGAAAGTACCATAAAACTCCTAGAAGATAATGTAGGAAAACATCTTCAAGACGTTGTATTAGGCAGCCACTTCCTAGACTTTACACCCAAAGCACAAGCAACAAAAGAAAAAATAGATAAATGGGAACTCCTCAAGCTTAGAAGTTTCTGCACCTCAAAGGAATTTCTCAAAAAGGTAAAGAGGCAGCCAACTCAATGGGAAAATATTTTTGGAAACTATGTATCTGACAAAAGACTGATAATCTTGCATATATAAAGAAATCCTACAACTCAATGACAATAGTACAGACAGCCCAATTATAAAATGGGCAAAAGATATGAAAAGACAGTTCTCTGAAGAGGAAATACAAATAGCCAAGAAACACATGAAAAAATGTTCAGCTTCACTAGCTATTAGAGAGATGCAAATTAAGACCACAATGAGATACCATCTAACACCGATTAGAATGGCTGCCATTAAACAAACAGGAAACTACAAATGCTGGAGGGGATGTGGAGAAATTGGAACTCTTATTCATTGTTGGTGGGACTGTATAATGGTTCAGCCACTCTGGAAGTCAGTCTGGCAGTTCCTTAGAAAACTAGATATAGAGTTACCATTCGATCCAGTGATTGCACTTCTCGGTATATACCCGGAAGATCAGAAAGCAGTGACACGAACAGATATCTGCACGCCAATGTTCATAGCAGCATTATTCACAATTGCCAAGAGATGGGAACAACCCAAATGTCCTTCAACAGATGAGTGGATAAATAAAATGTGGTATATACACACGATGGAATACTACATGGCAGTAAGAAGGAACGATCTCGTGAAACATATGACAACATGGATGAACCTTGAAGACATAATGCTGAGCGAAATAAGCCAGGCACAAAAAGAGAAATATTATATGCTACCACTAATGTGAACTTTGAAAAATGTAAAACAAATGGTTTATAATGTAGAATGTAGGGGAACTAGCAGTAGAGAGCAATTAAGGAAGGGGGAACAATAATCCAAGAAGAACAGATAAGCTATTTAACGTTCTGGGGATGCCCAGGAATGACTAAGGTCTGTTAATTTCTGATGGATATAGTAGGAACAAGTTCACAGAAATGTTGCTATATTAGGTAACTTTCTTGGGGTAAAGTAGGAACATGTTGGAAGTAAAGCAGTTATCTTAGGTTAGTTGTCTTTTTCTTACTCCCTTGTTATGGTCTCTTTGAAATGTTCTTTTATTGTATGTTTGTTTTCTTTTTAACTTTTTTTTCATACAGTTGATTTAAAAAAGAAGGGAAAGTTAAAAAAAAAATAAAAACAAGGGAAAAAAAAAAATGTAGTGCCCCCTTGAGGAGCCTGTGGAGAATGCAGGGGTATTCGCCTACCCCACCTCCATGGTTGCTAACATGACCACAGACATAGGGGACTGGTGGTTTGATGGGTTGAGCCCTCTACCGTAGGTTTTACCCTTGGGAAGACGGTTGCTGCAAAGGAGAGGCTAGGCCTCCCCATGGTTGTGCCTAAGAGCCTCCTCCCGAATGCCTCTTTGTTGCTCAGATGTGGCCCTCTCTCTCTAGCTAAGCCAACTTGAAAGGTGAAATCACTGCCCTCCCCCCTACGTGGGATCGGACACCCAGGGGAGTGAATCTCCCTGGCAACGTGGAATATGACTCCCGGGGAGGAATGCAGACCTGGCACCGTGGGACGGAGAACATCTTCTTGACCAAAAGGGGGATGTTAAAGGAAATGAAATAAGCTTCAGTGGCAGAGAGATTCCAAAAGGAGCCGAGAGGTCACTCTGGTGGGCACTCTTACGCACACTTTAGACAACCCTTTTTAGGTTCTAAAGAATTGGGGTAGCTGGTGGATACCTGAAACTATCAAACTACAACCCAGAACCCATGAATCTCGAAGACAGTTGTATAAAAATGTAGCTTATGAGGGATGACAATGCGATTGGGAAAGACATAAGGACCACACTCCACTTTGTCTAGTTTATGGATGGATGCGTAGAAAAATAGGGGAAGGAAACAAACAGACAAAGGTACCCAGTGTTCTTTTTTACTTCAATTGCTCTTTTTCACTCTAATTATTATTCTTGTTATTTTTGTGTGTGTGCTAATGAAGGTGTCAGGGATTGATTTAGGTGATGAATGTACAACTATGTCATGGTACTGTGAACAATCGAAAGTGCGATTTGTTTTGTATAACTGCGTGGTATGTGAATATATCTCAATAAAATGAAGATTTAAAAAAAAAAAAAAAAGTGAATGGTAGGATCTACGTAGTGAGTGCAAATGTCCCCTGTAAAATTCTTTCAAGTTAGCAGGTTTGAAAATTTTCGAAATAAACAGCATAAAAATACCCCACACTGAGATGCTGTCCCACACTTCTGAGAGCCGTGAGAACTTCCGAGTTGGTGAAACCGAGCGCTGACGAGGAGATGGGGCAGAGGCACCCCCTGGGTGCGGACGTGTGTGCCAGCACGCCTTCACAGGGGAGCACCCCAGGGCCACCAGGAGGCGCAGATCAGCACCGCCGGCAGACCCAAGAGGCAAGTTCCTGGCAGCAGAGCCGAGAAGCACATCCTGCTGTGGTCGGACAGAGGAGCACCAGGCGGCAGTCAGGGTCTGTGGCCCCGAGACAGAGGCCCCTGAAAGGAGGAACTAGCACCAGGCAGGTTTTGCGTGGCCATGGATTAGGACATGGCGTGGCCTTCAAGTGCTCTGACGACGTGTGTAGAGGAACAGTTAGACTCTCTCTCCACCCAGTCCTGACTCGGCCCCAGAATTTAATGAGAGACTTGTCCTGCCATTGCTGGCAGTGGAGTGCGCGGAGAGTGGGACCTCTGTCCCCACCATGCCTCACCTGTTTCGAGTAGCCTCCGTAGACGGTGATGCAACCCTGTGGGGTGACGGACAGCAGGCAGCCTGAACGCGGGGAGGGCCCGGTACCTGCTGGGGACAGCTTCGTCCACGTGAGCGTGTCCAGGCTGAAGGCGTACACATCGTTGTAATAAATGTAGTCTCTGGTCAACAATATCAGGAAAAGGAAGGGACATGAAAAGGTGAACCTTGAAAACATGAACCTGATTTAAAATTAATTTTCTACCCTTTTCACTAAGTTACCTGTAATTCATATGAAAGGACTTGCAAGCATTTGAGTTTGCATCTGAAAATGAGAAATAATGCCAGCTCACAGAAGCGCAGGCATGAACCTGGATGTGAAATCCTTCTTAGCTGAAAGTAATACTGCAATTCCTTATGCCGTTTACAAAGTCACAATCTTGCAAATCATTACCCCTTAGGCTCCTAAGTCTGTAATTTTAAGACCCACTGTGAATTACAGATATAACTGAACAATCAGAATGGAGATATTCACAGCTTGTCAAGGCACGTTATGAGACCCTTGGCTGAGCTGGAGAACAAAGAAAGGGGAGACGGGCCACAGGGACCTGGAAGGCGAGGCGGGAGAGCACATGCCCCGGAAGCTGGAGGACACGAGACGCAAAGCCTGTAACGCCAAATGCAAGCAAAGGCACAGGGGGCCTGGCCTCGGGCTTCCAGGAGGCATCAGTGCCTCTGCCCAGCGCCAGGGCTCCAGGTGAAGTGGACCAGAGTTGGAAGCAGACGGGGCTGGGGAAGAACAACCTGTGGGCAGAGCAGCAGCTCCCCCCAAGTCCGCGGAGAAGCCCCAGCTCACGGGAACGTCACGTGAGTGTCACAGGGGACCACAGGCAAAACCCCGGGGGCCTAGGGTCAGCACGACACTGTGCTGCTAAGGAACAGTCTATTCCAAGAGGAGAGCTGAAACCTGGAAGAAGTGAGAAACGTTACCAGAAGTTTGAAGTGCTTTTTCTTTCATATTGCAGGCAAATACTTCAGCTTTGGCACTCTAAACTACACATGCACAGTCATCATCACTAAAACAGAGCTGGAACAAGGCTGTTCTCTGCAACCCCGGCCAGGACTGTGCAGGAAGCGTCAGGGCGTGCACTCGGCGTGCTGTACCATCTGGCCCGAAGAAAGGGCAGAGGACCAGGCGGTGTGAACGTTTCCTATCACTGCTCACTGTCAACCACGCCCTCCGCGGGAGGACAGCTCTCAGAACCTAAAATCCAGGAACTCAGAGGCTTGTCATCTTTCAAAGGACTTCACAATACGCCACTGTTCTCTTAGAATTTCAGTTAAGAAACTCTACTCTACAAGCAAGATTCAGCAACTGTTTCAAGGAAATCTCAGAAAGTTGACCTTTAAAAGTCAAACTCATTTGATTAACATGGATGGTGACTATACAAATATCTGTTTCAGTATTATTTTTCTGCATATTTCATAAATAATGATTTTTAAAAAGATGATAACCAATACCAATAGCTCTCAAAAAACTTCTTGTTTTGAAGGAGTTGCAAGTTAAAACTACTTTACACTTGACTCCATGTGTGAGCTGTCAGTTTAAAGAGGGAAGGGACCATGCCAGCCTCACTCACCGTCCCATGCAGAGCAGGTGCTGAATTAGGGAACCGAAAAGCCCATTAATAACCATATCTGCGTTTTGACAAGTAATTATATTTGTTAAAAAAAGAAGAAGAAAAGAAAAGAAACCAACCATTTAAAAAATGAATCTAAATGACAGTCTCTTAGGTGTGCATTTTAAGACGGCCGAGACAGTCTTTTTCAAACTCCAGCCAAACACCTACAGGGCCAGGTGGGGCCACGGGCTGAGGAGCAGAAAGCGCGGTCAACTGGGCCTGGGTGCCTGAGCTTGCAGACAAGTGCTGCTCATCAGTGACCTCGGTTTCCTCAGATTTCATTGGAGGCAATACCCGCCCTACCCATAGTTTGGTCTTCAAGAGAGTGTGTGTAAAAACCACTTTGAGGAAGCCAGAAGTGAAGGCAGAAAAGAGTCAGATATGACCATATAACAGAGGGAAAGATGAAGCTAACCAGAGCACTACAGACTCCAGGAGAAAGTATGGGCTGGTGACACCTTGATTTAGGACTGCTTTCATAAGTTTTCCTGACACTTCCCAGCCTCACTTCCAGCAGCTCCTCCAGACATTCACCCTATGCTGTACCTCCTCACAGTTTCCGAGGAAAGCCCCAAGTACTTCTGGCCCCATTCCTAAACACATTCTGCATTCTCCACATGAAGTGGACCCACTTTTTATGGAAATCTCCTAGTGATCATTATTTCAGTTTATTCAACAAATCATTCCACACCAATAATGGGCCAAGCAGCAAAGATTCAGAGGTGAAGAAGACAGACAAGTCCCAACCTAGAATGCAAAGTTGTACTTTGGGGGCTGCTACTTACCTAGAATCATCCAGACTTTGGGACACGCACTGATGTCCAAGCATTGATAACTGTGGGTGTTGATCATTCTGAGTGAAAGGGGAACCCCAAAGAAGACCGAGGGGGTACATTCAGAGGAGGAGGAGGACGAGGAGAGACAAGGACAAAGCAACCAGAGGAGGAACGAGTTTCAGGGAAAAGGGTGGTCAACAGTGCAACTGCCGTGGAAAGGTCCAAGGAGAACACGAATAAAACATGCCCATTTGTTTTGTCAACTGCCCTTTGCAGAGCGTTTTGGTGGGAAGGTGGCTGCAGAGGCATTGTCCTCTGGCCTACAGAATGCCAGAGGGTTGTGAAAATAGAGAGACTGAGTGTAGTGTTTTCTTTTGAAGAAATAGGGATTCTGTTGTGGAGCTAAAAAGGATAGGAAGGTGGGAGGAGCGTGGATACAGCTAAGTCATTACCCAAAGAAGAGATGGCTATATTGTGTGAAATAAATTAAGTGGGCCTAAGACGGAACCCTTCATGCTAAGCCCCCTGTCAGCAAACTGAAGCACAAGTGCCTATCTCTTGCAAGGGCTCATGCTTCCAGAACCTGGACCCTGAAAACAACCAATCATAACTCACCAGCTCCTTTCTTCCTATGTAGCTTAGTGCTTCTAACTCAAGGCTTAGCCAAATAAGGAAAACTATCCTGTACCAACCAACAAGATTTTTGTTTTTAGGAATCCCTTGCCCTGCCTGTATAAGTCTTGTTCTTGCTCTTTGGAGCTCCCCTCCACTTTATGGATTGGGGGCTGCTCGATTCATGAATCACTTAATAAAGCCGTGAGATCCACAAACAAAACAAAACAAAACAAAACAAAAAAAACTGCTCTGATATGGCAGGTACAAATTTTAAGCATCAGCATCAATACACCTGAGTGACACTTCCAAGGATATACAATCATCCCTTGTTTAATTTACATTATCCTTATTAAAATGCCCCCCTGAAAAGCATTTAAGAATTTACATCCCCTTTTCCCAATTAACAAAATTATTTTGTACCATAAATCTTGATTGGGCCAAATCTACCCCACTCTGTCTCGGCATGGTTATTTTCATGAACCAGTAATTTTCAAGAAGACATCTGTGCAGATGGATTCAGAATATAACAAAAATGTGTGTGGTGCCACCACAACTAGTAAATTGACCGCACAGTTATTTTTAAAAGGACTGGAAGTGAAGGAAGAGAGCCTAAGACCTAAGAAGGCACAAAGAGAGGAAAGGCATCCGATTTCTTTGACATCACATGTGGTGAGATGAAACGTGCTTTAAAGATGGCCCTCCTCGGGTTAAAACCGTCTAAGACATCTGACCTGACACATGACCGTAAGACGGATGGCGGCGGTGACAACCCGTCTGTCCTAAGTCTGCTTTTTCTGGACGGAACTGAGGACGCTCAAGGTGGTGCTATACAGATACCAGGCTCAGAACGATGAGAGACCTACTGCTTGCCCTGGGACTACGTGCAGTTTCATGAATGCAAACTGGAAATCAAAGAGAGCTGGAGGCCTCCTTCGTCCACAGGGCGGAAACTATTTCAGACCAGCAGTTCTCAGTGAGGACCCCTGGCCAGCAGCAGCAGTGTCCCCTGGGAACGTGTCAGAGATGCAAATTCCCAGGCCCCACCCTGGGCTGACTGGGCCGGAAACCAAGGGCGTGGGACAGTCAGGCCCCAGATGACCGTGAACTGGGCGGACATCTGAGAACCTCGTTTTAGACATGACCGTTACACAGCTGTGTGGCCCAGGGCAACATGAAACGCGGGGTCCTTTGTTCAACAATTACTAAGAATTTCAAGACGGCGGCAGCAGAGCACTGGGCCAAGCGTGGGGCTCTTCTGAAAGGACACCAGTCGTCTGCCCTGGGCCCTGGATCTGCAGGATGGATGGCATTTTCAGGTATTCCTACCCCTTTTAATGCTCCAGGAAAGAAAGATTTCTCCACTAGCAGTACCAACCTTGCACTCTCATGGAAACCACCAAACAGAATCAACTGCCTCTTCCAGGCTACCATCCGATGTCCGCTACGACTGGAAGGCCCCCCTGTTGATCTAAAAGGAAAATATGATTAGGAAAAAAAGCGGTGGACTCAGTTTCTACTTGCTTTAAGAAAAAAAAAGACAACACGATAAAGGGCGTTTATGAAAAGCCCAGGGCAAATATACTCAGACGTGAGAGACTGAAAGCTTTCTGTCAGGGAAGTCACAGGCACCCCTGAAGCGGCCAGCACCCAGACCTCACCTGGCCCAGCTCCTTCTCTGGGGGCATCAGGAACGACACACACTCAGCAGCCATCCTCTAGCCTTCCGCTACCCCACCCCTTTTTGTGTGCCATTCCACAGCGGGGGGAGATGTTAGGTTGAATGAAAAGCCCAACCGAAACCCAGAATCTGGGATCAAGCAGCCCCAGATGCTTAGCAGGAATCTTCAGTGGCAGCCCCCCACCATACCACACCCCGAGGTGGGTAACACCCACATTCAAACATGTAGATGGGTCTCTTCTCCGACGCACGCAGATAGGGGGTGCAGAGCTGCCATCCATTGACTCCAACCCAGAGCAGTTTTGGCTACTCCGGGGAACAGGCCATGATGGGAAACTTCCCCTGCTCTCAGTATTCTTTATACTGTGCAAGTAGTAAAGAGATCATCTGCTGGAAGTTTCTGTCATGCCCTGAACCTGTGCTCCCACAAAGAACCTTTGTAGCAACTCGCTCCATACTTGACCCCTTGACAAGTGAAGGATGCCCGCCCGCTGCCACCACTGTTAATCAACACCGTACTGGAAGTTCCCGCCAGAGCAAGTAGGCAAGAAAAAGAAATAAAAGGCATCCAAAGTAGAAATGAAGAAGTAAAAATTTCCCTGTTTGCAAGTGACATGAGAATCCACAAGAAAGCTACTAGAAAAAATAAACGAATTCAGCAAAGCTGCAGGGTACAAAAAAAACATGCAGACATCAGTTGGGTTCCTATACACCAGTAACGAACAATCTGAAAAGGAAATGAAGAAAACAATTCCATTTACAATAGCATCTAGAAGAACAAATACCCAGGAAGAAATTAACCAAGGAGGCAAGAGTCTTGTACACTGAAAACTACAAAACATTGCTGAAAGAAATAAAAGACTACCTAAATAAACAGAAAGACATCCTGTCTTCAAGGAGTGGAAGACGCAATCCAACTAAGAGGTCAATTCTGCCTAAAGCAATCTATAAATTCGATGCACTCTCTATCAAGATCCCAGCAGCCTTTTTTGCAGGAATGGAAAAGCTGATCCCCAAATTCAAATGCAATTGCAAGGGGCCCCAAACAGTCAAAACAATCTTGAAAAAGAATAACAATCTAGGAAGACTCACATTTCCTGATTTCATAACTTACCTCAAAGCTACAGTAATTCAAATAGTGGTGGTCCTGGCATAAAGATACACATATAGACCAAGGGGAGAGAACTGAGAGCCCAGAGATAAATCCACACATCTATGGCCAGAAGATTTTCAACAGAGTGCCAAGTCCACTGAATGGGAAATAATCATCTCTTCAACAAATGGTACTGGGACAACTGGAAATCCACATGCAGAAGAATGAATGTGGACCCCCATCTCTCACCATGTACAAAACTAATTCAAAACAAATCAAAGATCTAAATGTAAGCACTAAGACTATAAAACTATTACAAGAAAACAGTGAAATATCTTCAGGATCTTGTGCTAGGCAATGGATTTTTAGATTTTACACCAAAGCATGAGCAACAACAATAACAAAATAGATAAAATGGACTTCATCAAAATTAAAAACTTTCGTAAATCAAAGATCATCATCAAGAAAGTGAAGACAACCTACAGAATGGGAGAAAATATTTGAAAAACATATATGATAAGGGTTTAATATCTAGCATTCATTAAAAAAACTCTAATTCAACAGCAAACAACCCAATTTAAAAAACGTTCCAAGGATTTGAACAGACCTTTCTCCAAAGAAGATACTCAAGTAGCCGATAACTATATGAAAATATGCTCAGCATCATTAGCCACTAAAGAAATGCATATTAAAACTACAAGATACCACTTCACACCCACTAGACGGTTATTGAAAAAAAAAAACCTGAAAATAACAAGTGTTGGCTAGAACATGGAGAAATAAGAAAACTTATACACTGAGGGTGGGAACGTAAAGTGGTACAGCCACTGTAGGAAACCCTTTGGTGATTCCTTAGAAGGTTAAACACAGAACTACCACATGACCTGGGAATTCCACTTTCAGGGATATACCTAAAAGAACTGAAGCCAGGCACAGGTACAGACAGATACCTGTACATCAATACACGTCACAGTTTCACTCACAATAACCAAAAGGTGGAGACAACCCAAGTGATCATCAACAGGTGAATGGATAAACAAATGTGCTCTATCCATACAAGGAATGCAATTCAGGAATAAAAAGAAGTGATGTGCTGGTGCATGCAACAACATGGATGAACTCTGAACACATCATGTTGAGTGATACTAACCAGACACAAAAGGACAAACATTGTATGATTTCTCTTATAGGAAATAATCAAAATCAGCAAATTCCTTGAGACAGAAAGCAGAATAGTGGTTACGAGGGGTGGCGGGAGGGAGCAATGGGGAGTTAGTGCTAAATGAGTATGAGAGTTTGGGTTTAGGATGATGAAAATAGCCTGGAAATAGTAGTGAAAACTACACATTATCAAGGTACTTAATGGCAAAGAATTGTCCACACAAAATTATTTTTATATTATGTATATTTTACCACAATTGAAAATAAATTTTTCAAAAGACCATCTTTTTATACCGATTTCTGTCTTCTAAGCGTTAACTGACTACCATTTAATTTGATCCACAAGCCACCAAAACCACTAATAGAGTCTAGCTAGCTACTGTTTTCAAAATTCCACTGAAGGTTCAAACCAATATTTTAAAAAATTAATAACCCCGTTTTCCAATATGAAAGTTCAAATTTTTAAAAATATACTACATTACAGTAGAAAGTTTGTGCCTCTAATCTTAATAACTTGGCTCCAAAGGGACAGGGATACTAACCACTGGCCCAAATTTGACTCTTAACAAATGAATCACTGTCTTTACATCCCCAAGTCCTAGCATACCAAACATTTTCTGATCTTCATGACATCTTCGAAGTCAGTAGACAGCTTTCTTAATCTTCTCTGTTTAATTTCTGGTCTGAATAATTACATACAGAGTTAGACCTCACATGAGTGCCCTCTCTGGAAGGATACAGGGAGGAAATCCTTCAGGCTCAGCCCCAGATGCCATCTTACCCCCTCGGATCAGCTAACATCAACCAGATGTGCAACTACAGTGGAGGAATGATCACCAAGGATGCACTGAAGGGTGGAATCCCACCTTTACCAATCCAGCACCTGCTCCCCTGCCCTCTGCCCACCCCCACCCCCTCCAGGGAATGCTAATTTGCATTACATGGGTGTATAAAGCAGTGTGCTGATGGGAACTTGAAAACTGAAAGGTGCCACTCCTTACTTGGTCACGGAGAGTCAGAGGCCGCAATGCTTTCTCAAGCATTTTCATCCTATACCCTGGATCCAAACACATTTTGTTCTTACACACTCCCTTCCTTCTGGAAGAGCAGAACAGCCGTCCACATACCTCTGCCACACTTCTGGCATCCCTGCTGCCCCAGGGGTGGAAGCAAGCACTCCCGTTAACCTCTTTCCCAGGAGTGCCCACTCCTTTCTGGACGCACAAGGCCCAGGGACAGCACTGAGCTACAGGTGGCCCCAGAGGATGGCAAGCTGAAGAAATCCATGACCTTGCTTGGGGGGCAAAGCATCCTCTGCTGAGATGTGTCATGAAGTACACAACACCATCTACAATACACTCCAGCCAAAAAGATTAGGGGGAAACTAAAGGGCACCACCAGGAGGGGCCAAGCAGACCAGGAGGAGATTCTGGACCACTGGCCCAGCTTTTTCAACCACTCAGTGCTGAAAAGGGGACACTGCTCCGTTAAAAGGAATGTAAGGGCTAAAAGGAGCCGATGCAATGTGTCATCCTACCTGAGTGCTGGACAACCAGAGAAACCAGTGGGTCAATCAGATGATGTGGATGTAATAAGAAAAAAGACTTACCAAAATGGGATAACCAAGATGAGTGACTGAAAGAGTTTTTAAAAAGAAATAGGCACAGAAAAGTAGCTACAAGGACATGCACTAAGCTGTTAGCAGTAGCTCACAATAATGAGCCAACAGCCAACAGCTGGGTGAGTACGAAGCGCGTCATGCCCAAACCCAAGTGTCCAAATAAATTTAACTCCATTAACCCAGAGAACTCTGTTGCCAGCCACAGAATGACAGTGCAGCTGGATTAGAGCTACAAAGGGAACTCTTTGGTTAGGATAAACACTTAGGTTTAACAAACGTCAGCACCTTTTGAGGCTTTAGAAGAAGGGAAAAAAAACAAACAAAAAAAAAAACCAAGTTTGTCAAAATGAGAAATCTTTGCATCCAGGAAAGCTTTAGTTCCAAAGATGTATTTCAAATATAAATATAAATGCTAATTTTGACAAAAGTCTTGTATCATATTGTAAAGACCAAAACAGGTTTCATTCACTTGTTCTCGTTACCTTTATGTGTGTGTGTGTGTGTGGGGGGGCAGGATACAACCCACTAAATACATTATTTTCTAGGTCTACTAATCCTGTAGGTCACATGCAAACCTTATTTTACCTTGCAAATGCATGTGCACCCACACACACTCACACAATGTCAGGGTGCAAGTCTACGTATGCTTGGCAATGCCTGAGATCTCCAAGATAACCAAGTAAAGTCGAATCTTTGATGAGGCAGCTACTACTCAAAGCCATCCAGCTGTCAGTGGTGGAGTGGAGACTTGACCTGAGTTATTTGCCCCTGAAGTGCCTGCTATACAGCTAACACATCCTCTTGCCCTTAAAACAAATACTGGGGTTATGTCCAATTTCATGATCATCAATAGCACAATGAGTATCTATAATCTTTTATCATCTACATTATTGCCTTAGGCTCATAATGACCAGGTCAAAGGTGTAATATTTTTATGACTCTTAAATATATTACCAGATTACTCTTCAGAAAGACTGGCAAATAAACTTCATATGATGTGGAAAATACTATAAAGGTTCATTGTAAATTTCTACAGAAACTTCATACCATACATAAAAACCAACTCAAAATGGATCATAAACCAAAGCATAAAACACAGGAGAAAATCTTCATGACTTTGAAGTAAAGTTAGAGCATAATAAACTGGACTTCATCAAAATAAGAGATTTCAGTTCTTCAAAACACATCACTAAAAAAAAGGAAAGGAAAAGAAATAAAAGGAAGCCAAAGACTGGGAGAAAGGCTTGCAAACATACATCTGACAAAGGACTTGTATCCAGAATATATAAAGAACTCTTGACATGTAAGATAATTATCTTAAGAAAAACAGCCCCAATAAAAATAGGATCAAGTGATTTGAATAGAGACTTCAGAAAAGATATAAAAATGGCCAATAAAAACATGAAATGATGCTCAACATTAGTCATCAGGGAAATACAAATTAAAACCACCATAAGTTCCTACCATACACCATTAGAGACACCAAGTGTTGATAAGGACATGAAACAGCTGGAATTCAAACACTCACTATTGGTGAGAACAGAAAATGGTACAACCACTTGGGTGATTTCTTATACTGCTAAACATATGCTTACCATATGTGCTGGTATGTATTTGTTATGAAGATTAAAAAAGACCATATTCTCTTAATCCACTCTGTGAGGGCAGACCTGCTGTGGACGGGATATTTTGATTAGGGTGTTTCCATGGAGATGTGACCCTGCTCATTCAAGGTGGGTCTTAATTAGTTTACTAGAGTCCTTAAGAGAAGCTAAGAGAGGCATTTTGGAGAGAAGCTAAGATATGTAATCCAGCATTTCCCCCGGAAAAAGCTAAGAGGGAAGCTAAGAAAGACAAAAGCCCAGAGACATCTGGAGAAAGCCATTTTGAAACCAGAATCCAGGAGAAGAATGACCAGCAGACGTCACCATGTGCCTTCCCATGTGACAGAGGAACCCCGGATGCCATCGGCCTTTCCTCAGAGAAGGTATCTTCCTCCTGATGTCTTAATTTGGACGTTTTCATGGCCTTAGAACGGTAAATTTGTGAACTAATAAACCCCCACTGTAAAACCAATCCATTTTTGGTATTTGCATTCTGGCAGCTTTAGCAAATCAGGACACCATACAACCCAACAATTCGACTCCCAGATGTTTATTCAGAAGAAATGAATACACAGGTTCACACAGAGGCCTGCATACACATCTGTTTTATGGCTTTACTTATCATCGTCAGAAACCTGAAGCAGCACAGATGCCCTTCCACGTGGACGAGCAAATGTGGTGCAGGCACAGCACGGGAACGTCCCACAGTAAAGAGGAACCACCTGCCAGAACACGCAACAACAGGATGCTTGTGAACGCCGTGAGCAGTAGCAGGCAGGCCAGTGTACACACTAAACATCTTAAAAAGGCAAAATTAATCCATGGTGACAGGTGCTGACAGGAGTCCCTAGGGCCAGGCAAGGGGGTGACCCCAAAAGGGCAGGAAGGAACTTCTGGGGGTCACGGAGACGTTTTACGCCTCAGTTGCGGTGGCAGCTACATGGTGTACATACATGTCGAAACTCCTCTACCCGTATGTTTGAAAGGCATATGTTTTACTGACTAAAATTATACCTCAATAAAACTGTGATAAAAATACATGGCAACAGAAAAAAGTAGAAGAACAAGCAAAATTGAAACCTTAAGACAGACCACCAAATAACCAAAATAAAATATAATCAAACTCACTAGTAATTAAAGAATTATAAATAAAAGTGGAGATACCATTTTTTTCGACTTATTTGGCAAAGATTAAAAAATTGGGTTAAGAATAATCACAGTATGGGAAGGTGCTCATAAAACAGTAAGAGAAATGGATGAGTTATGGAGCAAATTATTTATTACATGATTCTAAACTCTGGGGGTATAGTGGTTTTACTGACGTCTTTTTAATTTTCCCCACATTTTCCAAATCTTCTCCAACAAACATTTATTAATTTTATAACCAGAGAAAGGAAAAACAACAAAACAACCTGGGGCACCAGCCAGAAGCTGTCAAATGGGGCGGCGTTTGCTACAGGCGCAGGCAGGGCCTGGTGTGTGCCGGGACCGACTGGGAGGTGTCCTGGAACACTGCCTTAACGAGAGCCACATGGTCCCTTGGGCCCCTCCCTGACTACAAGCCTCCGCGCCAACTAGAAACCAAATGCCCCCACAGTCACTCTGCTCGCCGGATTCTGCGCTTATTGCTCTCTGTCTGGCCTTCTCACCTCCAGAAATCCAACCCAGGCTTCCACGTCCACCTTGTCCACAACCTCCACGTCTCCAGGGTGGACAGGCTCGTTACAATCTGAATCCCTCACCTCGGTCCCTGTTTATATAATACAATATTTCCCCTTCATTTATTTTCATGCATACCAGACAGCTTCCCCTATAGCCCAGGTTAACACACAGAATCTCAGAACTGGAAGGAAGCCCACGTTTTCCAATCCCAGTGTCTCTCCTTTACCACACTTCAGCTGGGCACTCATCACACATCTCCCCTCACTCCACCCTCAAACCCATTCCCGTCTTCTCTCTGTTCTCCAGGGCTGAGTCATAGCGGTCTCTCTCCCCCCAGGACCCCCGAGAAGAGCCAGCCGGCAGCAGTCCCTTCCTCTGGACGTCCTACTCCGTGAATTCAATGCTGCAGCATCGGCCTTTGCGTAGGAGCCTTGTCGCCTACTGATGCCCACCGGGAATCCAACCGTCCAACCACTCTCTCCTACTGGCAAGCACAGTTTTTTCATTGTAAAATCTCCTTCATCCTCTATTTAGATCAACCTACAGGAGCAATTATCCCACTGAAATTTCACCTTGCCAGATTTGGTCCAAGAAGTTAATTCTGGATGTTGAGTTTATCAACCAGCTTAAAAGTTGGTATCATCCATGAATTTAATAAACATAGATTCTTACCCAAATTCACAACAGAACACTGTGCCAGTGTGGATGTATTATGTCCCCCAAAACACCATGTTCTTTCATGCCATCTTGTGGGGGCACATGTATTAGTGTTGATTACGTTGGAATGCGATTGAGTGTTTCCTTGGAGATGTGACTCAATCGACTGAGTGGAACGTTTGATTGGATAATTTCCATGAAGGTGTTACCCCGCCCATTCAGGGTGTCTGTTAATTGGATCACTGGAGTGGTATAAAGGAATTCACAGACAGAAAGACTTCAGAGCAAGTGAGAGTGACATTTTGAAGAGGAGCTGTTGAAAGCTGACATCTTGGAGAAAGCCACTCTGAAACACAACCTGGGAGCAAAGGAAGAAAACGCCAGCCACGTGCTTTCCCAGACAACAGAGGTGTTCCAGACGCCCCTGGCCGTCCTGCAGTGAAGGTACTCTGTTGTTGACACCTTAGCTTGGATACTTTTATGGCCTTAAGACTGTAACTGTGTAACCAAATAAACCCCCTTTATAAAAGCCAGTCCATTTCTGGTGTTTTACATAATGGGCAGTATTAGCAAACCAGAACAAACAGCAAGCGGACAAGGCTAAGAAGAGTCTGTGGCCTGCCTTTCAACCCACCGCCCAGGGTCAGGAGGCACTGGGAGAATCCGCCGGGCACAACCAGCTCAACACCAGGCTTTGGTGTCTACCTTGACTGTCCACCACTCTCCACAGGAGCAGGTAAGCCCTCTCATGGCCACAGGCCTCACATCCAAGACAGAGTGGACCTGCTCCATGCTAGGGGCCAAGGGACAGAGACATACGCCGTACAAGTCGCACACTGAAGAAATCTGAATAAGAAGGAAGACGCCACAAAGTACAGCAAGAAGCAAATTCCCACCTTGAGAAATTCTGACATAGCACCTTACAAGAACAGTCAGAGGAACAGAGTTTCATTCGATAACTAAACTAGTGTATTTGCTTCAAGAAAAGATACATTGGAGAACCCAAATGCTACTGAGGCCAGTCTACCAACCATGAACTTAAGGCCTGGTGACCCGCAAAGGTGGAGCTGCGAGCTCTGCCATCCTCCAGCCGCTCCCCAGGGCCTGCGGCTCCTGGGCAGGGCCCTGCCGGGCAGTGTCTGCAGGGTCTGCCAAGCCAGGCACAAAGCACCCATTCACTTTCTGTGGCAGCAGCCAAGTACCACTGTGCTCTGTAACTAAAAATGGCAACGTTCCCCATAAAATGATTCCACAGACCCCTTTAAAGAAACATTACCCAAAAAACCCAACAGTTTATATTTGAACCTCCAAAAGGCTTTTCAACTGCTGTCACTCCTAAATATGGAGTCTTAAAAAATTAGCATGTCCTCTGCAGCCTGAAGCCTTTATACACAGCACAAAACCGAGTGCAGAGCTGTAGGAGTTGGGGCTTCTAGGCGCCTTGGAGTTATATGCAGAATGGGTTCCCATCAGGGCAGGCTGCCATTCCGGGACAGCCCCCCACAGCAACTCAGCACCCCTGACCAGCTCTGGTGACATTTACGGGAAATGTGTGTGCCTGATGCAACTCTGCAGGCTCAGGGCACAAACAGATCATCAGCGTTTAACTGGGTAAGGCAAATGCTCCTGAGTTATTTTCAAGCTGTTCCAAGTGGCCGAGAGACAATCTTTCTGAAGGATCAACATCTACCCTAATCCTTGAGATTCGCACACACGGAGATCGACATGACGGGCAACTGGGCAGCAGCTCATTCTTGGAAAAGAAAAGCTCTCCTGGCCAAGGAGGGCTCCAGACAGTCCCGGTGGGAAGCGTGTGGAAGGAGCGCCATCCGTTTCCAAGCAGCATGCTCTGGAATGCGGCCCATGCTTCCAAGCGGCAAACTAACCAACAACTTGGCCTTCGTAAGTACAGGGTGTTTAGTCATCATATGGAAGGATGAGCAGAACTGTGTTGTCTTATTCCTATTTAAACTCTTACTATTAGTAATAAAACTACTTCTGGTGGACTCTGTTCTGTGCTGGCACTGTCCGCAGCGCACAACCGTTTCTCGCGACAATCTCATGGCACAGGCCATATGGTGGCCATTTGGGTAATTATAAAGTAAAAGTAACAGTAAATCTCACTCCCATTCCACACGTGAGAAAACAAGGCTCCTCAGTCAAGAATCATACTCGGCTCGTCCACAGCAGGCTGGCTCCAGAGCCGACACTTCAGTTAAGATAGCAAATTGAAAGCCAGAGTTCTCAGCACTTAGAAAACCTAGGCACTAATGGTGGTGATGAACACACAACTTTAAGATGATACCGTGAACAACTGACTGTTCACTGTGGGTGACTATATGGTATGTGAATATCTCAATAAAATTGAATTTAAAAAAACTAAAAAAAAAGACAGGTTGCCATAGAAGACATAGAAGATGGGGGAGCAGGGAGCCCCAGGACTCAGTCCTTCCACCAAAACAATTCAACAGGCAGAACTGTCTGAAATTCCAGAGGCCAGAAGAACACTGTGCAGCACCCAGGGAAGAGTGGGAGGAAGAGGCGGATAAATTCCAGTAAAGAACCGTAGACTGCTCTCTCCACATGGTGGCTACCAGCACCCGTCTGCCACTCTCACGGGTGCTGCCAAAAGAAAGGGACACAAACCCTCTTCCCGAAGAATAGGGGTGAGCATGGCTGACAGCAGATGACAGATCTGATTAGCGACTTTGGTTCCTAGGGTGCTGGCTCTGAGGGCAGCTATTGTCTCAGACCTCCCTGGACAGGGGTGCAGGCAGCGGAGATTCAGAGACAAAGGGCTTCCTCGGGGCTGCGGGGGACAGTTAGCTGAAGGGCTGCATTTGCTGAGCAGGCCAGGAGAGCGGAGCTTTGCGAGCCATCAGAGAAGATCTTGGCATCCTTCCCGATCCCTTCCCCAGGGCACTCTGGAGCCAGCCTGTGACCCCTTTGTGGGCCCCGGCCCTGTTTTGGCTGAGAAAGACTGACTTGGGAAAGTCCTCTTGGGGTGATTCACCTCCCAGAATTTTCCCTCCAAGCAAAAGCAGCATGAGACAATGATCTGCCTGCATCAGACACCTGGGAGAAGAAGGTCTGTCTCCTGGGAAACAAAGGACAACCAAACTCCTGTAAACAAGGGAACTACAAAACAACTAACAAGCAAAAGCCTAGGGCAAGACTCAAGCCCAGGAAGACAAGGAAAACCCTGCACACCGCATTCCCCTTGGGCAGGCCTTCCTGTTAGGAGGACTGAAGCGCAAGAAGATCTCTGTCTTATCACCAAAACAGGTTTCAAAACCAAGAAACACACAACAGAGAGTCAAACCCAGAGTTAACAATTGTTTCAAACTTTTTTGAAAAGTTTTACTGAGATATATTCACATACCAGTGTGAGAATGAGGTTAAGTTTAGCTTTCACACAGGACAGGTGTGCCTTGCAGGGTGGGGCAGTTAAGGAATTGGCAGAAGATTAAAAAAAACTGTAATCCATAGTCAGTCCCCCTGCTTATCCACCCACTATCTACTATCTTTGCAAGGTGGAGACTCAGAATAGAGGTTCCCCAAATAGCCTCATAACCTGTTACCAAACTAGCCCAGACTGGCTCCAAAGAGGCCTGGGCATAACCATTATAGTCAGGGGTGGAGATTTGTTCCAACAGTTCCTAATGTTGCAAATTTGCATGGGAAACATATTTCGAATGTTTCCAATTTGGGCTGTTTTAAATTTGTGCAGGCTAGTTAGGCTTGTCAAATAGAATGTAACCTCTGGAGTATCCAGCCAATGGAGAAACAGGGGAGGGACTTGCGGTTAGGGATAGGGAATAAATACTGCTGAGTCTATTTTTCGGGGTGCCAACCCCCACATTTTGGTTGGGCGCCCGTTCTTACAAGACCGTGAATAAATTCTTTTCTTCTCCACAATCGGGTGAACATTTATTCCTTTTTAGGAATAGTGCTTGTTTCTCACACCAGGATAAACATGAAGAAAAATACACCGTGTCATATACTGATCACACTATCAAACGCAAAGGACAAGAGAGTTCCGGAAGCTGCCTGAGAAGAGCAATGTTAGGTACGAGGGGGTCCCAGTTAGATCGAGTGCCGACTTCTCATCAGAAACCACAGAGGCGGGAGGGCAGTGGGCTGACACACTTAAAGTGCTGAAGGAAAACAACTGCCAGCCAAGAATTCTATATCCAGTGAGACTCTCTCTCAAAAACGAGGGAGATTAAGACATTCGCAGGTAAACAGAGGCTGAGGGAGCTCGTCACCACCAGCCCTGCCCTACGAGCACTGCTAATGGCAGTTCTTCAGACTGGAAGGAAAGGGCACTGGGCAGTGGTGGAAAGCAGCATAAAGAATACAGACCTGCGGTTACAGTGGCCATTTGGGTAATCATAAATGCCAGGATTATTGTAGTGTATTGTTCGGTGTTATCTCCACTTCTTACTTCCTATGGGTGCTAAAATGCAAATGCATAAAAAGTAACAGTAAATCTAGGTTTTCGGGCATACAGTGTACACAGATAGAAGGGGTACAAGTACAAAAACAAAGGTGGCAGTTGCCTTTCGGCCTCGTTGGCTGGCCACTACCACAACGCTCCCGTCCTTAGACCTGTGGGGCCCTCAGAACTTAGCGGAAGCCCCGGCCGGGGTGACTCCAGAAGGGTCTTTTTCTGTTGAAAGGAGCTCACATTTTATAAACACCTCATAAATAAAGTACAACATCTAAGTTTCCATCGATCTGCAAAAGCTGCTATCTATTTCACAAACTCATCTGCATGTTTGTATTGAGCTTTTTGTTCTAGATGAATAGCATGAAGAGAAAATCTTTACACTTAGTTCTCCGTCTATTGTTTTCTCTCAGGGTAGTCAGTATTTTGACTTATTTATCCTGCTTGAAAGTGGTTTGAAATGTGCACTGCTATTCTGAACGAGTGATTCTGGTTTCTTTGTCTCTGGCATAAGATTATATATAACAGTGTTAAGATGCGGCTTCTTTTAAGATCTTTTTATCTAGGTCTCCTGTATCCATTATTGTGAGAAGCAGACATAGCTGTGCATCTCTACTGCCCACTGCCAGTTGGTTTCATTTAAATCCATCGACAATGCTTATTTCCTGTGTCTCAGAGGAAAATCACTTTAGGGGAGGGGATTTATTGTGTTTAGAGCAAGAGTAAGTACTAAATTAAAAGACTGCCCCATCTGCAAGTGGAAGACTCCATTCTGTGAGAAGAAACACTTCCTGATTAACTTGACAAGTATCTATCCATTTTAGCATTATGATATCTATAATTTAAAAAAGTTTAGATGCCTTCTCCTTTTGAGGAAAAAAAAATGTGCTTTTTATTGTATAAAGCAGCGTCTTCTGGATTTTGATACACCACTGTTTGAACTTCCATCTTTAGCTGATAGTTCTCAAATAACCTTAATTTTGGATGTTCAGTATGTTTGTGAGAGGTTTCTAGAAACAATCTCTTTTTGCCCTAGCGAAGAAAGCAAAATATCAATGTTTGGATGATTGTGTGAGGCTCAATGTATACGAACATCTTTTTGTCTAATTTTAATTTTTGCTCCTTATTGAAGACAAACATCCACCAAAAAAAGAAAAACTTTTGAGAGAAACTAATTTTCTTTGGCAAGGGTATTATTACTCAATATTTTGGCCTTAATTATTAAAGTTTCCCTAGGTCATAGCTGGATTCTCTGTACTAATTGTTCAGCTTACATAGATTATTATAGGGATGTGCTGTTTATTCTGTAAGAAATTGATTTCAACACTGAAAATAAATTAGTAATTTAGTGACTTTTTCTTCATAAAGTTCTCTGTTGGCATCTTCCCATTTTTCAGACTGTATATCAGAAGTGTCACTATTTCAAGAGTCTTTTTAGTATGCCTTCCTTTTAATGTTGTACATACATTACCTTTGTTTTATGGTAATAAGTAATAAAAATGTAGACTTCATATTTTGTACAAAATGTCCTATGTACAGAATTAAAAAGTTCACAGAAATAGCAAAACAAAACAAAACAAAACAAAAAAAAAACATACAAACACAAAGGTGGGGGGACATAGGGAAATAAATGTATATGTGTATGCTACTGAAGTTAAGTTGGTATCAAATCAAATGATTGTTATATATTTAGGAAGTTAAATTTTAACCCCATGGTAACCACAAAGAAAATAGATAAAAAATATATGCAGATAGAAATGAGAAAGCACTCACTATGGTACAATGCAAAAAAGCAAATAATACTAAAGTAAGCTTTAATAGAAGTGAGAGACAAAAAAAGGTATAAGACTTACAAAGGCTAAACAGCAAAATGGCAGAAGCAAGTCCTGTATTATCAGCAGTGACTTTAAAGGTAGATGGATTAAAAGGCAGACACTGACAGAATGGATTTAAAAGAACAGGACCAAATATCATTAAGATGTCAATTCTACCCAAATTGATCTACAGATTCAAATGCAATACTAACCAAAATTCCTAAACAACCTAACACTTTGCAGAGTTGGAAAAGTTAGTTTATCAAATTTATTTTGAAGGGCCTTGAACAGCCAAAAACCTGAAAAAGAATAAAGTGGGAGGACTCACACTTCCTGATTTCAAAACTTATTATGAAGCCATAGTGGTCAAAACAGCATGGTACTGGCATAAAGACAGACATATTGAGGAACAGCTTTGAATTGAGAGTTCAAAGAGACCCTGAGACTATGGTCAATTCGTTGTTGACAAGGCCAAAAATCCACTGCACTAGGACAGAATAGTCTCTTCAATATGGTGCTGGGAGATATCCACATTCAAAGGAATGAAAGAGGACCCCTACCTGACACCCTACACAAAATTAACTTAATCAAAGTCATCAATATAAGAGCCAATACCCTAAAACTCCTAGAAGAAAATACAGGGAAACATCTTCAAGACCTAATGACAGGAGGTAGCTTCTTAGACCTTACACCCAAAGCACAAGCAATGGGGAAAAAAAAAAAGATAAATGGGAACTCCTCAAGATTGAATACTTCTGTGCTTCAAAGGACTTTGTTAAAAGGGTGAAAAGGCAACCAACTCTCCTGGAAAAAATATTTGATAACCACATATCTGATAAGAGTTTGATATCCAGTATATATAAAGAAATCCTATAACTCAACAATAAAAAGACAAATAACCCAGTTATAAAATAGGCAAAAAACATGAATAGATATTTTTCCAAAGTGGAAATATAAATGGCTAAAAAGCACATGAAAAGATTTCATCTTCACCGGCTATTAGGGAAATACACATCAAAACCACATTGAGATATCATCTTACACTTATAAGAATGGCTACTACTAACCAAACAGGAAACTATAAATATTGGGGAGGATGTGGAGAAACACGAACTCTTACTGCTCGTGGGAATATAAAGTGGTGTGACCCCTGTGGAAGATGGTTTGGCAGTTCCTCAGAAAACTAAATATTGAGTTGCCATATGACCCGGCAAGTCCACAACTCACTATATACCCAGAAGATCTGACGGGGAGACACAAACAGACATTTGCACACCAATGTTCATAGCAACACTATTCACAATTGCTAAAAGATGGATAAAATCCAAGTGTCCATCAACAGATGAATGGATAAACAAAATGTGGCATATACATACGATGGAATATTATGCAGCAGTGAGAAGGAATGAGGTCCTGGTGCATACAACAACATGAGTGAACACTGAGGACATAATGCTGAATGAAATAAGTCAGACACAGAAGGGCAGATATTATATATAAGTTCACTAATATGAACTAACTAGAATATGTAAACTCATAGTCATAAAACAGAATATCAGTTACCAAGAGACAGACTGAAGCTAGAAAATGAGGAGGGTTGCCTATTATGTACAGAATTTTTAACAAGGTTGAACTTAAATGTTTTCAAACTGATAGAGGTGAGGGTAGCTCATTATTGGGAATATAAGTAATAGCACTAAATTGTAGGTGAGTTTAGTTGAAAGGAGTTGTTTAGAGACATATATGTCACCAGGAGAGCTAAAGTTTAAAATATGGGCCTGCATAACACAGTGAACCTGGAGGTGGACATTGTTTAAGATTAACACTACAAATATAAATAAGTGCTTTCATGAACTATTCAAATGTAGGACACTTGTACAAAGAGTTAATAATAGATTGGTATGTAGGGGAAAAGTACCTATTGCAAGCTACTGACTATAGTTAACAGTAATATTTTAATATCCCTTCATCAATAGTAACAAGTGTACCACACCAATAATAGGGGTCAATAATACAGGGGGATAAGGGGTATGGGGTGTTTTAGGTTCTTTCTTTTATGTCTGTTATTCTTTTTTGGAGCAATGAAAATGGTTTAAAATTTAATGTGATGATGATTGCACAACTAGGTGATAACATTGTGAGACACTAATTGTATACTTTGGATGTATTACATGCTATGTGAATATATCTCAATAAAATTTGCAGTTAAAAAAAAAAAAAAAACAACACATGGCCCAACTATAGGCTGTCTGCAAGAGATCCACCTTAAATTCAAAGAAACAAGTAGACTGAGGGTTAAAGGATGGAAAGAATGCAAGTAGGAACCAAAAGAGAGCTGGGGTGGCTATACTAATGTCAGATAAAACTGACTTTAAGTCAAAAACAGTTACGAGGGACAAAGATGGTCAATACATACTGCTAAAGGGGACAATTCAACAGGAGGATGTAACAGTTATAAACATATATGCACCTAACAGCAGAGCCCCCAAATATATGAAGTACTGACAGATATGAAGGGAGAAACTGATGGTTCTACATTAATAGTAGGAGACTAACACACCACTCTCCATAACAGACAGAATATCTAGTCAGAAGGTCAATAAGGAAGTACAGAACTTGAATGATTCACTAAACCAACTGAACTTAACAGACATAAATAGAACACTCCACCCAAAGAAAATAGAATGCACATTCTTCTCAAGTGCACATGGATGATTCTCCAGGATAGACCATATTTGGGTCACAAAACAAGTCTCAAGAAATTCAAAAATATTGAAATCATGTAATTTATATTCTCTAATCACAACAGAATGAAGCTAGAAATCAACAGAAGGAGAAAAGGAAAATACACAAATACATGGAAATTAAACAACATACTCTTAAACACCCAAAGAGTTAAAGAGGAAATCACAAGGGAAATTAGGAACTATCTAGAGGCAAATGAAAACTAAAAAACGTATCAAAACCTATAGGACGGAGTGAAGGAAGTGCTAAGAGGGAAATTTACAGCTATACATACTTACATTAAAAAAGAAGAAAGACTTCAGAGATCTTACCTCAAAACTGGAAGTACCAGAAAAAGAAAAGCAAACTAAACCCAAAGTGAGTAGAAGGAAGGAAATAACGAAGACTCGAGAAGAGATAAATGAAACAAAAAACAAAGAAACCAGAGAGAGAATCAACAAAGTGAATCTCTTTGAAAAGATCAATAAAATTGACAGTCAATAAACCTGTAGCTAGACTGACAAAGAAAGAGAGGATATAAATAACAAAAATCAGAAATGAAAGGGAGACATTACTACTGACCCTGCCGAAAGAAAAAGGACCATAAAAGAATACTATGAACTGTTTGCCAGTAACTTAGATAATCTAGATGAAATGAACAAATTCTTAGAAACAAATTACCTACATCAACTCAAGAAGAAAGAGAAGATCTCAACAAACCAATTACTAGTAAAGAGATTGAATCAGTAATCCAAAACCTCCCAATAAAGAAAAGCCCAAGACCAGGCGGCTTCATAGGGGAATTCTACCAAACATTCCAACAAGACTTAACTCCAATTCTGCTCAAACCCTTCCAAAAAAAATTGAAGAGAAGGGAATAATCCACAATTCATTCCATGAGTCCAACATCAACCTCATACCAAAGACAAATAAAAATACCACAAGAAAAGAAAATTATAGAACAATATCTCTTAGAGATATAGACGCAAAAATCCTCTACAAAACTCTAGCAAACCAAATCCAACAGCATTTAAAAGACTTACACACCATGACCAAGTGAGATTTATACCAGGTATGCAATGGTGGTTCAACACAAGCAAGCCAATTAATGGAATACACCACATTAACAGAATAAAGGGGAAAAAAAACACATGATCTCAATTGATGCAGAAAAGGCATTTGACAAAATCCAGCAACATTCTTGATAAAAACACCTAGAAAACTAGGAATAGAAGGAAACTTCCTCAACACGATAAAGGGCATACAAGAAAAGCCTATAGCTAACATCCTACTTAATGGTAAAAAACTGAAAGCTTTCCATCTAAGTTCAAGAAGACAAGGATGCCCCACTGTCACCACTGTTTTTCAACATTGTACTGGAAATTGTTGCCAGAGCAATTAGGAAAAAAAAAGAAGTAAAAGGCATCCAAATTGGAAAAGAAGAAAAACTTACCCTTTTGTTTATGACATAATCCTATATATATAAAATCCTGAAAAATACACAAAAAACCTCTTAGAGCTAATAAAAAAACTCAGCAAAGTGGCGGAGTACAAGGTCAACACCCCAAAATCAAGAGATCAGGCAGCCTGCCTTCGGCCATTTGGCTGGCAAGTGGCAGAGTCAGGACTTGAATCCCTTCCTATCTAACTCCAAACCCTGGCTGGGAAATTCTGAATGATGCTGCCCCCCAAATCTAAAGACACTTCTGCTGTACTTAAGTCCTGTTTATCTCTCTTAAACCTTGTCCCAAGAGCTGCTAAGTGCTGTTTATTCCATAAGCTCAACCAGCAGCTCCGTCAGTCCACCAACTCTGCAGAAGTAGTTTGGGAAAGTGAGTCAAATAAGCACACAGACTTACCTGGGTGCCTGGCCTGGGTGGTGCTGGTGACACCTGTGCACGTCTGTGCTTAGCAGTGGCAGTATTTTCATGGGATAAATCACCTTGTACAATCTTGGATGCCATTTCTAACTCATTCCCACACTCGAAGCCTGGGTCTCCCAGCCTTCCTGGAGATACTGAGAACTACCTATACTGTCTAATATGTTGTTTTTATGTCTAAATTACTCAGGGGAAAGAACGATGTCGTGGAACACATGACAACATGGATGAACCCTGAAGACATAATACTGAGCGAAATAAGCCAGGCACAAAAAGAGAAATATTATATGCTGCCACTAATGTGAACAATGAAAAATGTAAAATAAATGGTTTATAATGTATAATGTAGGGGAATTAGTGATAGAGAGCAATTAATGAAGGGGGAATGATAACCCAGTAAGAACGGATAAGCTATCATCGATAAATTTAACATTCTAGGAATGCCCAGGAATGACTACGGTTTGTTAATTTCTGATGGGTATGGTAGGAACAAGTTCACAGAAATGCTGCTATGTTAGGTTATTTTCTCAGGGTAGAATAGGAACATGCTGGAAGTAAAGTAGTTATTTTAGGTTGTCTTTTTCTTACTCCCTTGTTATGTTCTGGTTTGTCTGAAATGTTGTGTTTTTTTTTTTGTTTTTTTTTTTTTATATAGTACATTTAAAAAAAATATGCAGAGCCCCCTTGAGGAGCTGGTGGAGAATGCAGGGGTGTTGGGCTACCCCATCTCGATGGTTGCTGATGTGCTCACAGACATAGGGGACTGGTGGTTTGATGGGCAGAGCCCTCTACCACGGGACTTGCCCTCGGCAAGACTGTTGCTGCAAAGAAGAGGCTAGGCCTGCCTGTAATTGTGCCTAAGAGCCTCCTCCCGAATGCCTCTCTGTTGCTCAGATGTGACCCTCTCTCTCTAGCTAAGCCAACTTGGCAGATGAAATCACTGCCCTCCCCTCTACGTGGGATCAGACACCCAGGGCAGTTAATCTCCCTGGCAACGTGGACTATGACTCCCAGGGAAGAATCTAGACCCAGGATCGTGGGATGGAGAACATCTTCTTGACCAAAAGGGGGATGTGAAAGGAAATGAAATAAGTTTCAATGGCTGAGAAATTCCAAAAGGAGCTGAGAGGTCACTCTGGTGGGCACTGTTAAGCACAATAGAGACAACCCTTTTTAGGTTCTAATGAATTGGGGTAGCTAGCAGTAAATACCTGAAACTATCAAACTACAACCCAGAACCCATGAATCTTGAAGATGATTGTATAAAAACATAGCTTATGAGGGGTGACAATGTGATTACGAAAGCCATATGGACCACACTCCCCTTTGTACAGTTTATGGATGAATGAATAGAAAAATGGAAGCAAAAAAAAAAAAAAAAACCAAAAAAGGCACCCAGTGTTCTTTTTTACTTTGTTCTTTTTCACTTCAATTTTTATTCTTATTATTTGTATGTGTGTGGTAATGAAAATGTTCAAAAATTAATTTTGGTGATGAACACACAACTATATAATGGTACGGTGAACAACTGAATGTATGCTTTATATGACTACATGGTATGTGAATATATCTCAATAAAAATGAATTAAAAAGAATTACTCAGGGTTCTTGTATCCAAGAATCCTGACTGACACAAGGACAGCTGGAGGATGTATGAGTGGTGGAATATTTCTGAAATGCTGACCATTTCTCCCCATTTGCTCTAGCCCTATTCAAGCATCTCTGTTGTTGCATGCCTATCTTTTCTGGGAAGGAATATGATAGGATGAATGCAATGGAGATGAAAAGGACAACTTTTGGCCTTCAAAGGCTGGTTCTCTTAGGGGAAGGTAACAAAACTCCAGCTGACAAAATCTTTGGGAGCTATCACAAGAATGAGACTGCTGGGGTTCTCTTCTTCATGCTCCTAACCAGGAAAATTATTTCCCCAGGGTGGGATGAAAAAGGAAATATGAGAACCTTGGACTGCCTGAGATTATATTTCTGCCCTCGTAAGAGAATGGGGCCTCAAAGCAGACATTAACTTGATTTATATAGAAAAAGAGGCCTATTTATACCAGAAACAAACAAACAAACAAACCAGCACGGTACTGGCACAAGGACAGACATATAGACCAATGGAATCTAATTAACACTCAGAAATGAGCCCTCACACTTATGGCCAACTGATTTTTGACAAGGTAGCAAAAATGACAACTGGGAAAGATAGTCTCTTCAACAAATGTTGCTGGGAAAACGGAATCTCCATTTGCAAAAAACAAAAACAAAAAAACAAAACAACAATAACAAAAAGACAGCCCCTGCCTCCCACCAAATACAAAAATCAACCCAAAATGGATCAAAGACTTAAATATATGAGCTAGCACTATCAAATTCCCAGAAGAAAACATGGGGATGCATCTTCAGGACCTTGAGTTAGGCAATGGTTTCTCAGACTTTACATCCAAATCACAAGCAACAAAAGAAAAAAAAAACAGATAAATGGGGCCTCATCAAAATTTAAAACTTTTGTCCCTCAAAGGACTTTATCATGGAAGTAAAATAACAACCTACACAATGGGAGAAAATATTTGGAAACCACATATCTGAGAAAGGTTTAATAACCAGAATATACAAAGAACTCCTTCAACTTAACAGAAAGGCAAACAATCCAGTTAGAAAGTGGGCAAAAGACTTGAACAGACATCTCTCCAAAGACGATAAACAAATGGCCAGAGAACACATGAAAAGATACTCAATATCATTAGACATCATGGAAATACAAATCAAAACCACAATGAGATACCATTTCACACCCTCTAGAATGGCTACTATTAAAAAAATGGAAAATTACAAGTGTTGAAGAAGATGCGGAGAAACAAGAACAATCACTCACTGCTGGTGACGATGTAAAACGGTGCAGCCACTGTGGAAGATGGTTTGGGCGTTCCTCAGAAAGCTAAGCAGAGGACTATCCTATGACCCAGCAATCCCACTACTACGTATATACCCAAAAGAATTGAAAGCAGGAACTCGAACAGATATTTGCACATCAATGTTCATAGCAGCATTATTCACAACTGCGGCATTATTCCAAAAAGATGGAGGCAACCCGTGTCAACCAACTGATAAATGGATAAACAAAATGTGGTATATGCACACAATGGAATATTATTCAGTCATACAAAGGAACAAAGTCCTAATACATGTGACAACATGGATGACCCTTGAAGGCATCATACTGAATGAAGAGCCAGACACAAAATATTGTATAATCTCACAGATGTGAATAATCAGAATATGCAAATTAACGGAATCAGAACCTAGAATATAGGTTACCAGGGCACAGGGTGGGGACAGGGAATGGGAAGTTAAGGCTCAAAATGTACGGGGTTCCTATTTGGAACAGGGAAGTGTTTTGGTAAAGGATGGTTGTAGTGGCAGCACAACATTGTGAGCACAATAAACAGCAGTGAAATATATATCTGAATATGATTAAAAGGGGGAAATGTTACTTTGTATACACAGTAACAGAATAAAAATTAAAAAAAAAAAAAATTCCATGCAAGTACACTACACAAAAAAGAGAACCTAAGTTAAACCATGGACTTTAATTAATAGTACAATTATGAAAATGTGCTATCATCAGCTGTAACAAACGTCCCACACCAATGCAAGGTTTGCTGGTGGGGTGGTGTACAGGAATCCTGTATTTTATGCACGATTGTTCTGTACACCCACACCTTCTCCAATGGAAATAACAATAATAATAAATTAAGAGTGGTTATCTCCGAATGTAAAAAAAAAAAAAAAAAAAAAGTGAGCAGTCAGCAAACTAGCCACAGGGGACCCACACACACCCCCAGGTCCAGTGATGCTGGGGGGTGCTTTCCCTACACTGGTCGTTACCGCTTTCCAGTTAAAATGCAGATCAATTTGGATCAAGAGATCTTCTGGTCATTTACCAACCAGCTCGTTTCAGAAATGAGGACACTGAAGCCCAGAGAGTAGAGCTGGCTAAAATAGTTCAATATCCACACATACGGAATTTATACCCCAAAACTTAGCTTTCTCACGTGATTACAATGAAGATGCATTGTCTTATTTCAGCTTACTTGTTACTGCCCTTTGCAACAGGATCATAAACATAATTCTGAATCATTCTGCTAATTGTTCTTCTAAGAGATTAATTTCTACTTAGACGCGGCTTTAAGATACATACACCAAGAAGCTGGGTTTATTGTCCAAAGACCAAATGTTGACTCCTTCCTCAAATCCAGAGAAAACAGTGCAAACCACATGCGCAAACACATTTACACACACACACACACACACACACATATAGTTTTTTTATTCAAACTATTTTTATCAATAGTCTGTTAAGGGCTTCTATGCGTACAGAGCGGTATTTGTTATACACACGTGTTCACGGCAGCATTACTCATATGGGCCAAAAAGTGGAAACAAGCTGTGCCTGTTTGAATGTATTATGTCCCCCAGAAAAAGCCATATTCTTTGATGCAATCTTGTGCGGCAGACATAATAGTGGGAATTAAGTTGGAGCGTTTGGATTAGGTTGTTTGCATGGAGATGCGCCCCACCCAACTGTAGATGATAACTGATGGGATATTTCCATGGAGGCATGGCCCCACCCATTCAGGGTGGGCCTTGATCAGTGGAGCCATAGAAATGAGCCGACTCAAAGAGAAGGAACACAGTGCAGCTGTGAGTGATGTTTTGAAGAGGCGCAAGCTTGCTAGAGAGGAATGTCCTGGGAGAAAGTCATTTTGAAACCAGAACTTTGGAGCAGACGCAGCCACATGCCTTCCCAGCTAACAGCGGTTTTCCGGATGCCATTGGCCATCTTCCAGTAAAGGTACCCAATTACTGATGTGTTACCTTGGACACTTTATGGCCTTAAGACTGTAACTGTGTAGCCAAATAAACCCCTTTTTATAAAAGCCAATCCATATCTGGTGTTTTGCATTCTGCAGCATTAGCAAACTAGAACAGATTTTGGTACCAGAAGTGGGGTGCTTTTGCTGCTGAGTTTGCAAATACCAAACATGTTGGAATGGCTTTTTAAATGGATAAGGGGAAGATTCTGGAAGAATTGTGAGGAGCTTGATAAAAAAAGGCCTAAACTGCTTTGAAGAGACTGTTTGTGGAAATATGGACTCTAAAGATACTTCTGACAAGGCCTTGAACAGAAATGATGAATGTGTTGTTGAGAACTGGAAGAAAGGCGATCCTTGTTTTAAAGTGGCAGAGAATTTGGTAAAATTGAGTCCTGGTGTCAGATGGAAGGAAGAATTTGGAAACAACAACCTGGAATACTTAGCTGAGGAGATCTCCAGACTACGTGTGGAGGATGTACCCTGGCTTCTCCTTGCAGCTTATACTAAAATGCGAGTGGAGAGAGATAAACTTAAAACTGAACTCTTGGATTCAAAGAAACCAAAAGCTGATGGCTTGGAAAATTACAGGTTTCCAGGGGGTGGAATCCCAGAAGCTACAGCCCAAAGTGAGGATGTAACCAAACACGGAACCCAGCCACCATTTCACTACAAGCCAAGATTGGAGATGGAATTATCCAGAAAGGATTTGTGGAAAGTCCTATTGTCTGATGGCTTTGACCCCTGCATCCTTCATGCGAAGCCAACAGAATTTTTGCGAGATCTTTACAGACAGAGCCGTTGCCAGTCTGGACTGGAGGAGACAGACAAGGAACAAACTGAAGGAAAAATTCCTTCAAAGACAGAGCCATGGAGGTTGAGGTCTGGAGTCAAGAGGTCTTGGGCTGGGAGAGCGGAGCAGCCCACACGCATGGAGAGGGTGAGTTTGCCCTGGAGGTCAAGGGTGGGCATTCCACCTCAATGCTCAGGGAATGCTTTGCCACCTCAAGTCCCAAAGAGGGTGGAGCACATTCCCAGGGAATTGGGGAGAGCCTGGCTGCCACCACACTGTTCGGAAGGGGTTGAGCATGTGCCCCGGAGATGGAAGGGAATCCGGGAGCTGCCCCGATGTTTGAGGAGAGTGGGGCCGAGAAGGTGGTCTCCCCAATGTGTGGATATGTTGGAGCACTCACCCAAGTGTTTAGAGAGGAAAGGGCTGCCACAAAGGCCCTTAGGAAGGGTTAGACTCCCGCTCTCTAAAGCCCCAAGGATGCAACGTCGTTCTGTTAATGACTCTCAGACTTTGAAATCTAATGGAGTTTGTCCTGCAGGTTTTAGGAACTGTTTTGGTCCTGTTAACCCTGTTTTCCTTACTCTTTCTCCTTATGGCAATGGGAATGTTTATACTATGAATGTCCCTACTTTGTATATTGGAAGCATATAACTTGTTCCAAGTCCACAGATCCAAAGCTAAAGGAAAAGTATGCCTTAGGACTGACCATGCCTATATTTGATTTTGATGGGATCTTGTACTTAACTATTGTTACTGAAATGATTAAAGTTTCTGTGGTATTGTGGGATGAATGTATTTTGTATTTGGAAAGAATATGTTTTTCTGGGGTCCAGGGGGTGGAATGTGCCGGTTTGAATGCATGATGTCCCCCAGAAAAAGCCATATTCTTTGATGCAATCTTGTGGGGCAGACATAATAGTGGGGATTAAGCTGGAGCGTTTGGATTAGGTTGTTTGCATGGAGATGCACCCCACCCAACTGTAAATAATAACTGATGGGATATTTCCATGGAGGCGTGGCCCCACCCATTCAGGGTGGGCCTTGATCAGTGCAGCCATATAAATGAGCTGACTCAAAGAGAAGGAACGCGGTGCAGCTGTGAGTGACGTTCTGAAGAGGAGCAAGCTTGCTAGAGAGAAACGTCCTGGGAGAAAGCCATTTTGAAACCAGAACTTTGGAGCAGACGCCAGCCACGTGCCTTCCCAGCTAACAGAGGTTTTCCGGACGCCATTGGCCATCCTCCAGTGAAGGTACCCAATTACTGATGTGTTACCTTGGACACTTTATGGCCTTAAGACTGTAACTGTGTAGCCAAATAAACTCCTTTTTATAAAAGCCAATCCATCTCTGGTGTTTTGCGTTCTGCAGCATTAGCAAACTAGAACACAAGCGAATGCCCACCAGCTCTGAAAAGATGAGTAAATGTGGTCTGTCCAGTCAGTGGATGTTACTCAGCCACTGAAAAGGAGCTAAGTGCTGGCAGAGGCTACAACGCGGAGGAGCCCTGAAAACACAACGCTGAGTGAAAGCAGCCGGACACAGGAGGACGTGTCATCAGGGACCCCACTCACCTGAACTATCCAGTGCATTTCCTACACCGGATCCACAGAGAAACACAACGCTGAGTGAAAGCAGCCGGACACAGGAGGACGTGTCATCAGGGACCCCACTCACCTGAACTATCCAGTGCATTTCCTACACCGGATCCACAGAGACACGAGGCAGGTCAGCGAGTGGCTGCTCATGGGCACAGGGTTTCTTTTGGGGGTGAACGTTCTAAAATTAGATTGCACGGACAGTGGCACCATTCTCCGAACATGCTAAGATCACTCAACCATACATGTTTAAGGGTAACATTATGCTGTGTGAATTACATCTCAACAAGGCTACTATTGTGAGAATTAGATTAAGTTTAGCTTTCACACAGGGTGGGGGCAGCTCAGGGGAATGGCTGAGGGTCAAGAAGCCAAGCTGTAATCAGTGGCCAGTCCTCCTGTTTATCCGTCCACTGTCCTTGAAAGGTGGAGACTGGGGGGGGGGGGTGTAGAGGTTCCTAAAATAGCTTCAGAAGTTGTTACCAAACTAGCTCAGACTGGTTCTGCAGTTAAAGAACAAAGGAAAGAAGGGTGGAGACTTGTTTCAAATGTTCCTTGTTTCAAATGTTTCAAGTTTGCCCAGGACTTTTTTCAAATGTTTCTAATTTGGGCAGGCTGCATGTTTCAAATTTGCAGGGGGCTAGTTAGGCCTGTCTAATAGAATGTAACCTCTGAAGTATCCAGCCACTGGAGAAACAGGGGAGGGATTTGCCAGTTAGGTGAATGGAATAAATAGTGCTGGGTCTATTGTTCTGTGTGCCAACCCCCCACATTTGGGGTGTGTGCCCGGTCTTGCAAGATCGTGAATAAATTCTTTTCTTCTCCGCAATCGAGTGAGCGTTTATTCCTTTTTAGGAATAGTGCTTGTTTCTCACACTATAAAAACCCTCCCGGCTCAGTCCACTCGTGATGTGCGAGTCACAAAGGCCTATCTACGACGGTACCAGCTTCAGATACCAATGGACAAAGGAGGCCAAAATCCACACACACACACCCAGCCTCTCCGCCAGGAGGTAGGAAGCAGCGTGGGGCTCGGTTTTAGAAATGCTGGCGCTGAAGTGTGGCAGACTGACCTATCCAGACAGCCTCCAGCGGAAGGAAAGGACAGTGGGACCGTGGGACCATGGGACCGAAGGGCGGTGCTCCAGCTCTCCACCAGGCCTCTCCTTCGGCTTCCCCAGCTCTGAGATCAGCCCAGCGAGAACTCCACTGGGAGACGGGAGGGTGAGTCAGGGCACATCCCCTTCCCTGCCTCGGGCAGCTTTCCTCAGGAGCCTCAGCATCTCCCCCAGCCCAGAACCTGCAGCGGGGGTGACCCCACACACACACACACACACAACACACACAAGCCTCCCCAACTGGCAGTGGTTCCAGCGGCCTGAATCTCTGGGTTCCCTCCAGTGCCTTCTCCCTTGCAGGTGCAACAAGCCTCCTTCGGTTTTCCTGATTAAACCCTCAGTGAGGCCCCCCACCTTCATCAAAGGAAAGATCTTTGCAAAACCCAGATGTTACCCTTCCTAGTTCTTTCTAGCATTTCACTGGTTCCAGTTTGTGCTGGCTGATAATCACAGATAAACCTTCAATTGTCAGCCACTCATTTGTTTACACCGGAGGGAAGTGATGATTCTTTCGTTGCCATTTTCCTCCCCAGCCCCTGCCATGCCTTCCACCCTTCCACACTGAATACGCTGCTGTATGAGCAGCGGGAGCAGAAGGTCAAATGCTGAGCCCTGCTTTTGGCGTTTAACTTCCTTCTAACTTACACAAGTGCACACACATTGAAAATGAACAAAAAAGAAAAGTAAAACAGGCTGCTTGTGTATAGAAACTGTTTGCAAAATCAGGGCAGTTTTGCGGGCCCTTCCCACACAAGATAAAGACTGAAGCAAATCTCAGAATGGCCGCGATGCTGGTCCTGGATGTGGAAGGTAAGACGCAGACACACCCTCCACACTTCGGCATCTCCTTGGCATTAGGAACGCTGTGATCTTCCCCCTCAGCTTCACACCGTGAGGATGTCGAGTAAATGTCTCCACTGCTAGAACGCAGCGTGTGCATAAATGAAGACAGTGAAAAAGTCTCCTAGGAAGTGTCCAGCTACAGAAACACCCACCAGAGGGGCTGAAATGAGACAGACCGGAAATACCAAGTGCCAGCCAGGAATGGAGCCAGGGCTGACGGAGATCTGTGGCTCACTTTGAAAAACTGCATGCTGTGTGTGCTAGACCTCAAGAGGCGCAAACCTGACAGCCAGCAACTCTACCCTGGGCATGTGTTCACATGTGTGTGTTCACCATAAGACACACACGAATGTGGACAGTGGCACCCCTTGGAGTGATGCCAGCCTGGTAACTTCCAAAGTCACTGCCAGCCAAAGGGACAGTGACACATCTCGCAGCTACGAGGATAAGCAAACTGCCGCTAGATGCGACGGGGATGAACCACACAAAAACAAGCTCGGCGAGAAAAGCCAGACAAGAGTATGTTCTGTAGGAGTCCATTTATATAATGCTCAAAACCAAGCAAATGGAGGACCGTGTGGTGGTTCCACAAGAAGCTAAGTATGGGGTTGCCATAAGGTCCTACAACCTCATTACTGGATGTATACTTGGAAGATCTGAGAGCAGGTACATGAATGGACATTTGTACACCGCTGTTTATGGCGGCAGTATTCACGATTTGCAATGGATGGAGCTGGCCTAAGGGTATATCAACTGATGAACAGAATGGTGAACTGTGGTGTATGCATACAATAGAATACTGAGCAGCTGCAAGAAAGAATGAAGCTGTGAGACATGCAACTAGCTGAATGGATTTTGAGCGAAATAAATCAGAACAAAAAGACAAACATTGTAACACCTAACTAATATGGACTAATTATAATGTGTAAACTCTGAGAATTGAATCTGAGAGCATAGGTTATCAGGGGAAGGCTTATTGTAAAGGTCCCTAGATTGTAAGCTCTCACAGCACTCACATCTATTCCTGAGTTGTAATGGTTATCTCCAAATTCTGAGATGCTGAGCTCTTTGTGTATAACCTGGTCGATCCCTGGAAGTTTGGGTATCTGTGTGACACCTGAGACTCAGAGCTAGAATTTGATAGCTGTGAAAGTCAGTATTACCCCATACAGCAGCTGTTTAAAAAGCTAAAAAAGAGTTCAGACTTCAATTAGGGATATGAATGAAGCAGATCTGGTAAGACTAAGGCAAATCAGGCCAAAAGGTAAAGGACAATACTGACTGTGTTTTAAAACTTCAACTTCTGTGTGAGACCAAGAAAAAAGATGTTTATTTGGTGCAGGATCTATATTTTCTGAGGCACACTAAATGATTTAACTTAGACAATCAGCTTATCAAACACCATAATTACATGGAACTTAAACTAGGAAGTGAGATCCGGTAGGTTTATACAGGTTAGTGTGAAATCCCAACACCTCCCAAAGTAATTTAAGCAGAGAATAAAAATGTATTTGCAGGACCCCCCCTGAGGAACTGTAGAAAAATGCAGAATGTTGGACTTCCCCACCTGGGTTATTACTGATATTCTCACAAACATTGAGGACTACCAATTTAGTAGGCTGAGCCCTCTATTTTGGGGCTTGCCCTTATGAAGCTTGTTACTGCCAAGGAGAGACTAAACCTGCTTATAATTGTGCCTAAGAGTCTTCCCCAGAGAACCTCCTTGTTGCTCAAATGTGGCCTCTCTCTCTAAACCACTTGGCAGGTGAACTCACTGCCCTCCCCCAGTACATGGGACACAACTCCCAGGGGTGTAAATCTCCCTGGCAACATGGGACATGACTCCCAGGGATGAGCCTATACCCGGCATCATGGGATTGAGAAAGCCTTCTTGACCAAAAGGGGAAAGAGAAATGAAAAGAAAGTTTCAGTGGCTAAGAGATTTACAATGGAGTCAAGAGGTCATTCTGGAGGTAACTCTTATGCATTATATAGATATCTTTTTTTAGTTTTCAGTGTATTGGAATAGCTAGAAGGAAATACCTGAAACTGTTGAACTGTAACCCCATTAGCCTTGATTCTTGAAAACAATTGTATAACTATGTATGTTACACAGTGTGCCTGTGTGATTGTGAAAACGCTATGGCTCATACTCCCTTTATCCACTGTATGGAGAAATAAATAGAAAAATGGGGACAAAAATTAAATGAAAAAATTGGGTGGGATGGGGGTGGTGGAATGCTTTGGTGTTCTTTTTTACTTTTATTTATTTTTTTTTTTTTGAAGGAAAATTTTCAAAAATTAATTGTGGTGATGAAGCACAACTATTGATGGTACTGTGAACTGACTGTATACTGTGGATGACTGTATGGTATGTGAACATATCTCAATAAAAATGAATTTTAAAAAAAAAGCAAAAGTAATCAATGGTCGGGGTGGGCGACAGGGAGTGTCTGTAGGGCACAAAGGGGGCTTCTGGGATGTGGAGAAGTTTCCTTCCGGGACCTGAGCACCCAGGTGTGTATACTTTGGAAAATCCATCCAGCTGCATGGAGTCGTGTATTTTTTAACTTTATTAAAGTTTACTCCAAAAAAAAATCCAAACAAGCCTACTCAGGCACGTGGCCCCCGTAGGGTCGTCAGCACACTAGGAGAAATTGTCTGTGGAAGAGAGCCCCAGAGGCCTCAGCCTGCCAGACTCCGTCCTGAGCCGGCTCGCGGTACTGTCCTCAATCGTGTCATGGCCTTCCTTCTACAACCACACGTGGGCTCCGACTCCACTCGAGGGCGTCCTTCCGGCATCTGACCTCGGCCTGGACTCATTCCCTCTGCATCACTATCTCCAGACTAAGCATCCACGGGCACCCACGGCCACCTGGGTAACGAAACTCGCCGACACGGCGTGCCACGGCCCCTTCAGTGAAGTGATGTGAGAATGAAATTAAGTTTAGCTTTCACACAGAATAGGTGTGCCTTGCAGGGTGGGACAGTTAAGAAACTGGCAGAAGGTTAAAAAAGACAAACTGTAATCCACAGTCAGCCCCCCCCCCCCCCCCCCCCCCCCCCCGCTTATCCGCCCACTATCTACTATCCTTGCAAGGTGGAGACTCAGGGTAGAGGTTCCCAAAATAGCCTCATAACTTGTTACCAAACTAGCCCCCACTGGCTCTAAAGAGGCCTGGGCATACCCATTATAGTCAGGGGCAGAGATTTGTTCCAAGGGTTCCTAATGTTGCAAATTTGTGTGTATGGGAGGATGTATTTCAAATTGTTTCCAATTTGGGTGGGCTGCATGTTTCAAATTTGTGCAGGCTAGTTAGGCTTGTCAAATAGAATGTAACCTCTGGAGTATCAGCCAATGGAGAAACAGGAGGGACTTAAGGTCAGGTTTAGGGGATAAATACTGCTGGGTCTATTGTTCTGCGCACCAACCCCCACATTTGGTTGGGCACCCCTTCCTGCAAGACCATAAATAAATTCTTTTCTTCTCCACAATCAAGCCAGCGTTTGTTCCTTTTTAGGAACTGTGCTTGTTTCTCACAGTGACGATGCGCTAATGCGACCTTAACAACAGACTCAAAGGACAGCTCTTACCTCAGCGCTACACGCATGACCAGGCTTTCCCTGCTGGCAGGTTTCTCCGAGACACTTTCTTCAGATCAGCGTAAGCAAGAATTGGCTGGTTGCACTTGTACATTCAGAAATCTAACTCAAATCAGAACATCAACATGGAAAAAAATATATATATTTAAAAAAATCACAAGATAAAGAGAAGGAATCCACCTTGACCGTCCATGAGAAAAAAAACTAAAAGCCAAGAAAGGAACTAAATACTACAAGAGATCCATTTAACTCAGTCTCTACTGGCCTATACCAACGTTTAAATGTTCTCAAGCTCCGTCACAACTGAAAACCAACTACCCTCATGGGAGCAAAAATATTTAGTGAAAGATGAATGCAGAGTGCCTGGCCAAATCAGGTTAACAAAAATCCAGTTTTGTGACAAACTCTTCCTGTGCTTTTCAAATTAGAGTCCACGCCGCATGGCCTCCCAGGCCCAGTAATGGTATCTGGCCGGGCAAAGACCCCAGAAACTTCTTCATTTTGGCTTATGTGGCAACCCATGGCCTGAGCAAAACAGGCCTGCAGACCTTTGGAGCACAGCTGTCTGCATGAGCTAGGCAGCTAAATGTTTAACCTATTCTCTTGCTAAGCCAATAAAGAGAAAAAGAGCAAAATTAACCTTAAAATGTAACTTTATGCAAGCAGGCAGGAAATGAGAGGCTCTTAGTCTCACAAAAAGAGCAAAATGTAATTGTTCAAATGTTATTCTAGTCCTTCCTGCACCACCCCCCAGGTCAGAGTGACCTATTCCTGCATCTATGCTCCCCCCACCCTTAGGAAGGCCTTTGTCTTAAAACCCGTATAAAAGGTTTGCTGTCCTTGGCATCGCTTGGTCGCCTTCCCTGCGAATGTGATGCCTGCCTGGCCTGAGAGAGCCGTCATGATCTCTCCACGACTTCTCACCCTGTAAGTAAACCCTGAATACAAGTTCATGTGTCAGAAAATGCTCGTCGTCTTCTTTGGCCTCTGGACTGGCATGGCCCTCTTGGGCTGCGACAGCTTACTCTTTACCTTTTCTTTTAGACAAATCGGGGAAAAAAAAAATTTACAGGGGAAACCTGCCCCCATGCCTTCAATACTGTCACTGGCCCGGGGCACCCACAGCCATAGCCAATTAGGACCAGTAGCAGCTGGGAATCAGACCCTATGCCTGGAGCCACCTCGTGAAATCAGCAGACCTCCTATACAAGGACGAGTCTGCCTGCACTTCCCCATGGATCCACCAGTCCGCGCCAGCGAGAACCACACAGGCTGTGAAGCGAGCCTGCAACCAAGGCAGGACTTTCTTTTGGGAGTCATTAGAAAACAACAACGTCCACTTCATTTCAGTTGTTAATTTACGAATCTAAGAGGCATTTTACATGGATTTTCCTACTTCTTAAAAAGGAACAGCTAGAAACGTTCATATCAGTAGGATACTGTCTAAAATAAACAGGAACTCTCCACCGTCCTGGCCGTCCCAGGGCCTCCGACTGTGGTCCAGAACCACGTGGCCAAGATGAGGCAGGTGTTTAGGGGGCAGGACTAATTTAAAACGCAGACTCCAAGCCCCATTTCAAAGCTGCCCAAATCAGATTTGATGCCTGGGGTGGTGTGCCAGTTTGGATGTACTATGTACCCCTGAAAAAACCATGTTCTTTAATACAATTGTGTGGGGGGAAGAGTTATTAATCTTTGTATTAGGGTGTGACCTCTTGATTGAATGTTTCCACAGAGATTTACCACCCATTCAGGGTAGGTCTTGATTAGATCACTGCAGTCCTTTAAAGGGAGCTCACACGGAGAGCAGAGAGGACAAAACGCCCCAACAGAAGCTGAGAGGTGTTAGATCCCAGAAGAAGAAACTAACAAGAGGGATTTTTGGAGACATGCTTGGGAGCTGATGCTTAGAGATGCTTGGAGACATTTGGAGATGCTAGCCCAGAGTTTGCTCTGGAGAAGCTAAGAGAGACAAGCCCAGAGACATTTTGGAGAAAGCCATTTTGAAACAGAACCTGTGAGCAGAGGACCAGCAGATGCCAGCCACGTGCCTTCCCAGCTGACAGAGATGTTCCAGACGCCATCTGCCGTTCTTCAGTGAAAGTATCCTCTTGTTGATGCCTTAGTTTGGATGCTTTTATGGCCTTAGGACTGTAAATTTGTAACCAAATAACCCCCATTTATAAAAGCAATCGGTTTCTGGTATTAATTATTAGCAAACCCGAACAGGTGGGGAAGGCAGGAAAGTGCATCTCAAGGAGCTCCCAGGGTGCCATGTGGTGTATAAAAAATGTGAGAATCCCTAAGAGGTACTCCTTCAGCTCTCAGCCCTCTCCACAGGCTGACAACCCTCTCCTATCCTCTAAACTGTCTGCTCTTGCTGGAAAAAACCCCAATCATTCTTTAAGGAGCCCCACCCCAAGTATAGATGTGTCCAGAATCAGACACATAGAGCCTGCAGCGAACCACAAGGCCTTTCCATTAAGTGAGGCAAAGAAACCTTCTTTACCCCCCACAGCAGGGACCCCCACAGCCTCAGGTCTGCTCCAGCGGAGAAGTGGGGGTGAGACGCAGGGCCAGGCCAAGGAAAACGGAAAACAGCAGGACTCTGGCTGGCAAGGGGCTGGGACACCAGGTGTGGAAGAGCTCACCAGCATTGCTCGCAGGCAGCAGCCAGGCATGAGGTAAGGCCCGAAAAACACATGTGGCCTTTGGCTGGCCATTTTACTTCTAGGCAGTTTAGACTTCACTGAAGGATAAAAAATAAATCTAACTAAATGCAGATATGTACAGTGTTCCCAACTGGGAAGATTATATGATGTCAACTCCCTGCAGATGTACTCTATAAAATAAGGCAATCCAATCAAAATCTCATTGGAATTTTAAAAAATAGAACTTGACAATCTAAAGCTAATTTGGAAAAATAAGTACATGAAAAAAGCAAATAAATATTTTCAATAAGTAAGAAAAAATCTCCAGCTATCAAAAAAAAGGAGTGACACTAGAACAGGTGCAAGCAAATCATCACTGAATCAAAAGAAAACTAGAATAGATGCATTATAAATCATTATTTAAAAGACCATAAAAGTGGTAGTTCGTATGAGAAGAGAAAGGAGAGACTGACAATCTTTGAAAGCTGCTGGGAGAAAATAAGACCAACTCTTTCTATACACCAAAAATATTCCAGATGAATTCAAGAGCTAGGTGAATAAACCTATACATCACAGAAAACGGATTCTTTTTTAAACCTTGATGTGGAAAGGTTTCCTAAGCAAGACGCTACGCCAAAAGCCACACAGGAAGAGAGGACAGATCTGATTACAAAACATCAAGTGATGCCTTAAGGAAAATTGAGAGTAGCATCAGGTGGGTAGACTGTCCCTGCCACACAAAGCAGAGCTGATGTTCAAAACAGAGAACTTGTACAAAGGAGAACCTGCTGCAAAGGACATCAAGGGGCAGGCTGCGGACGCGAACCCAAATTAGACGCGAAGAGAGGCTCGACGGCCTCAGTAATGAGGGAAACGTTGAGTCAAAACCATGAGACGCCCTTTCACTCCCAGTAGACGGCAAAGGTGTCGGCCAGGGTGCAGGCCAGCGGGAGCTCCCCACACTGCCGTGGGAGTGTGAGCTGGTGTGCCAGCACCCTTGGGAACCAATTCAGCCCCAAAACTGGAGATGACCAGCTCAGCCCCAAAACCCTCTCGAGGCACATGTGTGCCAGAAGATACTGTGTGTTCACCAGAAACAGCACTGTTCAAGTGGGCACAAAATGGGACATGCTGTCAATGTCCCTCAAGGGGCATCAGATAAAATAAATTACTGTTCACATGATGGGATTCACACAGTGAACATCAAAGAGCTACAGCTCCAGACGGCGACAAGGATGAATCTCACATCATGTAAAAGGTTTGCAGAAGAATGCATTATGTTGACCAAAAGGGGGATGCAAAATGAGATGAAATAGTTTCAGTGGCTGAGAGATTCCAAATGGAGTCGAGAGGTCACTCTGGTGAACATTCTTATGCACTATATAGATAACACCTCTTAGGCTTTAATGTATTGGAATAGCTAGAAGTAAATACCTGAAACTACCAAACTCCAACCCAGCAGTCTGGACTCCTGAAGACAATTATATAATAATGTAGATTACAAGGGGTGACAGTGTGATTGTGAAGACCTTGTGGATCACACCCCCTTTATCTAGTGTATGGATGAGTGGAGGAATGGGGATAAAAACTAAAGGACAAACGGGGTGGGATGGGGGGATGATTTGGGTGTTCTTTTTTCACTTTTATTTTTTATATTTTTTATTCTTGTTCTGGTTCTTTCTGATGTAAGGAAAATGTTCAGAGATAGATTGTGGTGATGAACACATAACTATGTTATACTGTGGACAGTGGATTGTATATCATGGATGATTGTACGGTGTGTGAATGTATTTCAATAAAACTGAATTTAATAAAAAAAAATGCATTATGGTATGATACTGTTTATATATGAAATTTAAAAAAAAAAAAACCTCCAAGAATATCCTGTTAGGGATACATGCACACGTGCAACATGATGAAGAAACCGAGAACGAGAAGTGCAGAAGCCAGGAGAGTGGTGATAACTGAGGAGGGAAGACGACGAAAGAGGGTGAGCTAGCACCCAGGGGCTGGCAAAGTGCTGGTGCAGGTCTTAGTTTTTGAGCTGAGTGCTAGCATAAGGATGTTTTATCACTGAAGTGTAACACGTGGTACACACATCTGTGAGTACGAAATATCTTGCAGTCAGACGGAGAAGATGGACACGAGAAGGGTGGACACGACCCTGCTGGGGAAGCCCTGCGCCGGGCTGAGCTGTGACTCGCAGGGCCCATGCCTGCCTTGGTCACAGCCACCAGCTGTGCTCAGTCACGGACGTCGCTGCCGACACTTGTGCACCTCCGAGGCCTTTACTCAAACGAGACCTTCACAGCACACGTGTTTTAGAGGCTTCCTACGTAAAACAGAAGAAGAAAAGACATGCCTGCGTCCTATATACGATGGGGTGCAGACAACTGTAAGCAAGAGAAAGGGCTAAGTGAGTCCTAAAGACAGTATTTGGGGGAGGCTGGGGAGAAGAAGAGGGGGCCTGGGATGGTCGAGACCACCGAGAATTCTGTGAGGGCCGGAACCTAACACCAAGATGACCAAAGGGAGGTGACCACACCAAAAAGGAAACGGACTTTTCTCAAACTCCCACGTCCCATTTATTACTTTTATATCTCATCAGGGGCCTTAAAAAGGGAACAAGCCTCAAACATAAGGCATCTTATATCCACAGACATGAGCAGCAGAACAAAGAAATTAAAGTGTTCATTTAAAATCTCCAGGCTAACAAAATAAAAGGCAAAGCTGGGAGCAGACCCTCAACCTTCTGACTTTCAAATCTGTACTCAAAAGGGCTGCACCTTCTCAATCCGACAGCACCTTCCACAGGAGCCTCAGAGACCAATGATTACTTAATGACGCGCATTCCTGACACCCGGCTTCCGTGGCGGCCGCCCCAGAAACAACAAACGCCGGGCGGGCTCTCCACCGCCCCTGCCCATCTTCCTCACCAACGGAAGGCCAAACAGAGCTAGAACTCACTGCCAGAGACAAGGCTCAATAAGCAGCTATTTAGGAAAAGAACAAAACAAGTAAAACCATACTACTTTTTCCAGCCCACCACTTTATCTATAGCCGAAGTTGAGGGATAAAATACAAACAGCCAATCAAATTCTAGTTTTGCAGTGTCACATTAGTTCTTTTAATAGCTTCTTTGAAAAGTCCCACACAGTTTAATTCTTAGTGTTCGAGAATGACTGATTAGTGTTGTCTGAGCATCATCAAGCCGGCAGCACTGCAGGCAGTGTGCTGTGCACCGTCCACGGCGGGCGCCCCGGGGCTGCCCCTCAAGAGGCCCCGCGTGAACACTGCATCCATGCATCCCTGGAACAACGAGCTACAACGTGTTCTAGAGCTGGAAAGACCTGAAGACCGGGAGAGACAGTCCATGTGTCAAAGCGGTGCACCACAGTCCACTGCACCACGTCCCACACGAGGGCTTCATCACGACGGCCCCACACCCAGGCCCCCAAAACCGACTCTCTCACAGGCCGTTCCCCCCTGCTCACCTGAAAATCCTGGACAGGAAGCTACCTCGGCTGATGAAATGAAATTATGAAAATACCAAAGGCAGGTTACCAGAAATGAACAAATGAGCAAACAGATAACTGGGCTTCAAAAGGAACAATCACAGTGAAGCAAGAGGGACAACAAAAATTATCTGCTCCAGACCTAAATACTTTGTAAGTTGAGAGGAGAATGACTAAGTCTCAACAAACACATGAAATCAATTTTAACATAAAAACCAGTCCTGACTGCTGTGCCTGAGAGCAGGCACCTCTCCTGGGCAAGAAGGAAGGGGGCGCAGGCAGCAGTCGGGGCACAGCGCCTGGACCAGGTTCCGCGCGGCTGTGACCGCAATAGAGCCCTCCTGCAGCAGGCCGCCGAAGCCCGGTGAAGGGGCAGGCACTGTGTGAGCGCACGATGGATGTCTGCACCATCAGTGTGGTGCTCCAGGTTGCCACCCCAAGAGGCTCATCGCTCAAACCCGAGCAGTCTCCAGGGAGCCCCCACCCCACCCCCATTAAGGCCCAGGGCCTTGACAAAGTCTCGGCACCATGTTCTTCCCCACGACAGCCCGTCTCCCTGCCACAAAGGGGCTTCTGGCCGTGGCTGGAATAGCACAGCAGGTGCCAGCCCAGGCAGTCAGTCCCGGCAAACCCTAGAAGCAATCATGCCAAACCTTCCACTCTACTCAGGTTCTGCTACTTCTCCTCTTAAATCACTTGCAGGCAAACAGACTGTCAGAGGCAGCCTGCAGCTCTGCCCGAGGCCCTGGGTGCAGCTGCTGCAGATGACCGCATCATTGGCAGAGGCAGAGATCCAGTGAGTGGCTCAGCCCGGTCACTGAAGACAGACGCCAAGACCTGCCCGTGCCCCCCTCCCCAGCTCCACCATCTGGGCCTCCTTTAGACGCAGGAAGGGCACTTCTGGTAAACGCCGCCGCTCTGTGGGGAACAGCTCCACCTCGAGCAAGCTCAGAACCCAGCAGGCCCTCGGGGGTGAGGGCAGGGGACAGCACCACAACACGACCTCCCTGCTCCGCCTGCAGGCAAGCCAGGCAGCAGCCAGCCCACCGCAGCGCAGATGCGGGCACCAGGCACCCAGAAGCGAGTGCCTCCCTGACTTCTCGGTCTCCTGGGGAGCCTGCGTCCTGCCCTGCATGGCGCTCCACCTGGACACAAGGACACAACACACGGGGCTGGGCTTGTGCCCAGCATCTTACCTGACTTGCTCCCAGGTCTTGGTGGCCAAATGCAGGACCCAGAGATCCCGGTAGTGGTGGAACCGCTCTCCATCTGGGGACGCAAACTCCCCTCCAAAGACCCACAGCTGTCCGCCACCTTGGGGCACCGCCACAGCCTGTTGTAAGAAAGGTGACACAGTGAGGGCACAGCCACGCTCCTGCCTGCAGCACAGCCCTTGTTTGGCCAGCTAAGGACCAGCGTCTGCACCGTCCTTCCAGAGAATATAACCCCGTGGCCTCAGCAAGCACCCAGGCTCGCTTATCACCAAACAGAGCTCACCTGGAAACCTGGCCTCTAAGAGGAAGAGGCTGAACATTCTACGGCCTTCTGTGAGCACCATCAGCCAGGCTGAGGAACCCGCCGCCTCCCCACCCCCTCTGGGGCTCCCTCCCTCCCTTGCCCCACGAGCACCTGTGGGGTGGGTGCCGTGGTGGGGGGTTGGCGTCGCCGGGCAGCTCCGCAGAGAAGCAGGCAGGGGCAGTGCGACTGTGCACAGCACAGGATGCAGTAAAGCACAGCGGCTGCAGGGCCGGGGTGTGAGCTGGGGAGAAGTGGTCCCGGGTGTGGACAGGCAGAGCCACCACCCTCTACCAAAACACGTCTAAGCCCTGGTCGTAGCACCAGCCCGGGGAGAGCCAGGCCAGCACCTCAGAGGCAAGAAGTGGCCCCCACCTGCTCGGGGCCCCTCAGCAGAGCGGCAGGGCCGGGCGCTGGGACTGCACCCCAGAGCCTGCTCTCCCCAGGCTGAGGGCTCTGCATTTCCTTCTGATACAAGAGGAGGAGCCATTGAGAGGCGGTCATGGGGGAGTGATGGCACCCCAGCTCCCCCACCGGGCCCTCCCTGCACCCCAGCCAGGGCCTCGCAGGGCCCCCAGGGAGGAGCTGTCTCCACCCCAGCAAGCACCCCTTCTCCCAGGCCTTCCTGGCCCAGTGGGCACGTTTCTGACAGAAGCTGCCGCTCAGCACTTGCCCTACCCTGTGATGCCCACGTGCCGCACACCCGCCACAGCCCCAGGTGTGTGGGAGCACGAGGTGACCCCACGAGGTGACCCCACGAGGTGACCCAGCCCCTTCCAGCTCCAGAGATCTTGGCAACACACGATGATCCAGCTGCAGCAGCTGACTCCTGAGATCCCAAGCCACAACGAGGGTTTATATTCCTATGAACTGTGTATTTCTCAGCACACAGAGGACCCAACAGACACTTGAGTCTCCTTCCTCCAGACTCACGACCGCCCAGTGCGTCCGAGGAGTGGAGACAGCCTGGCTGCCCCCACAGTCTGCACGGACCAGCACCTCCATGCACCTCCAGTGCAGGGCCCTGTCCTGTACCATGAAACCCGTTTCTCCAGACTTTGGATGACCAGAAGGTCAGGACGAGGATTAATGTGCCACACAGCCCTTCTGGGAGGGATCAGTGAGGACTGAAAAACGTCCACCCCAGACCCAGGCCAGAAAGCAATGCCCTGGCACGGTGTGCAGGCCCAGGGAGCAGGCCAGGCCGTGGGTTCTCTCTCCCTGACAGCATAGAGCAGACTGTCTCCTTGTAATCAGATCTCATCGTGGAGGCTTTACGTGGCCCCAGTCCCAGGGAGCGGATGCTCTGCGTGTCACAGGTGGCCCCCACCTACTGGCACAACCACTCAGTGGACAGCTCAGCTCCCTCCTTGGTGCTCTGGGTGCCGCCCAAGAGCCGACCCAGCCTGGTGTCCAGCAGCCGTACTGGCCACACGCCTAGTGCTGCCTGTTCCCACTCTCAGCCGGCCACAGGACAGTCTGGGAAGTGACTCCTCCTTGCTACTTTACTAAAAGACACTAAGCATTAGGTGGCATGGCCCTCCCACCTCCCCAAGAAACAAACATGCCCCCTCCATTAAACCAGAGAGGAAAGGAGAGCTGCAGCGTGCCAATGGGCAGGGAGGGAGGGAGGGAGGGCACCAGGACTAGAGAGGCTGAAAGTGGGGCACCCCCACCCCACCCACCAGCAGAGGCCAGGCTGGCTGACCCCGACCCCCTAGATGAAGGTCACTCAGGCCAAAATGGACCCCTGGCCTGCCCTGAGAGCAGGCCCAGTCATTCCAGAAACCAACAGACACAGGTAAAGAACAAGCCCATCCAGGCACCCCAAGGATGGGGGCCCTGAGGACTCCCAGGGCCCCTGCAGCCCAGCCTGTCACGCTTGCCAACCCACCGCTCAGCCCCAAGGAAAGACCACGGGCTGGGCAGCCCTCTGCAGTGACAGGCTGCGGGGCTGTGAGGTGTTGTCTCCTCAGCCAGGGCTGAGATGGGCACATGGGGCATGGAAAGCTGCTCCTGGCTTTCACTGTACCCTGGGCCATTTTTCCAGAGACCTGCCTCAATTCTAAAAGGTCTCGACTTCCTCCTTCCACTATTTTTTTGTTTGCATTTGAAGACAAATGAGCATTTTTCAAATCTGTAGTTCTCATTTTTGTGATGGATAACACTTTTCTCCTTTTTAAAAGGAGATATTCTTGTTCTTCAACATTTTTCTTGATATTTTCCTTTAAATGATTGTCAGTGTCAAGTTTTTTGTTTTGTTTTTTTTGTTTTTCACTTCGATTAGCTTACAACTGTACACTTAAAAGCGACGGAACCTGTCTTTCCCATTCCATCCTTTCTCTACAGGAACAGTGGTGGCCATGAATGTCTGCATTGCACTTTCAGGGGAAAAAAACTTCTTTAGGTTTCAAGATTTAATTGAACATACAGCAGTTCATTTATATACGTAGTTTCTTAAAGAACACAAAATCCTTGAGACTTCCCTCGCCTGAAAATACTTAAGAGCCAATTCAACTAGGAAAGGGCTTGAAAGTTACTTATTTTTCATGCAATTATGTGCCTGAAAAAATCTAAACTCTGTAGCTGTATATGTTCAATGCCAGTCTAAAGAGTGCCTGTAGCTTGGGGGAAAAGCATAAATAATAAAGTTCTAGTTAGATAATCTTCACCTCATACATTTTCCTTCCTGCTAACTATGTGATTATGCAGGCAGAAATGTGAAATTGAGATCTGGGAAATTAAGGCTACAGATTGCTTCGGGTCCCTGCAATAGTAAATCACCTATCACTGTTCACTCTAGCACTGGATTTGCTGGAAAGAAGGGGCAGTATATAGCACGTAATTTTAAAGATGAAAACAACTCATTATAAATCAGTTTTCCCTAATCTGTATAAATAAATTAGAATAAAGTATATAGAAAAATACCTAAAAGTCACATTCAATTAGGGGGAAACATGGATAAATTCAGTTGGTTGTGTTTCACTTTCTGGTGTACAACTTTTTAGCAAACAGCAGTTTGTGGTATTTTTCATTTCCTTATTAAAATATTTACAAAATGTAATTTAGCATTAGAAATAAAACACTTGAGAAAAAGATGCCTCAATTATCTGTGGTTTTATGAAGCAGAGTTCAAAGTGCGAAGTGTAAAATCAGATTTGTGTTTATTTTGTTTGACTAGTTAGCTGCTAATTATATCCTCAAAAGTATATGAAAGTTCTTTGATATTTTATTGTTGCCTTGTGTTTTCTAAATAGCCATTGCTTTTGAAAATCTGATAGTATCAACATTTTCAAAAGTTTTATATGAAGTATTTATGTATTTTAAGAAATGACAGCGGTATCATTTTGATTAGTCTGAATGTTTAAGGCACTGAAATAAATCTTGACTGACATTTTAAAAAAGAAGAAGAAGAAGAACAGCTAGAGAAAAGAAAGGAAAAATATGAACAAGGGCTCAGGGAACTGAATGACAACATGAAGCATATGAATATATGTGTCATGGGTGTCCCAGAAGGAGAAGAGAAGGGGAAAGGGGCAGAAAGAATAATGGAGGAAATAATCACTGAAAATATCCCTTCTCTTATGAAAGACATAAAATTACAGAGACACAGCATACCACAAACACAATAGATCCAAACAGACCTACTCCAAGACACTTAATAATCAGATTATCAAATGTCAAAGACAGAGAATTCTGAAAGCAGCAAGAAAAAAGCGATCCATCACATACAAGGAAAGCTTGATAAGACTGTGCAGAATTCACAGCAGAAACCATGGAAGCAAGAAGGCAGTGGTCTGATATATTTAAGATACTGAAAGAAAAAAACTGCCAACCAAGATTTCTATAGGGAGCATTACAGGCAGATAGGAAAAGACAGGAGAGAGAGGCTTGGAGACGAGTGTAGAAATGAAGACTACCAGTAAGGGTAAAAAGAGAAAAAAATAAAATAAAAATAAAATAAGATCATGACATACAAAATACAAAGGACAAAATGGTAAACAGTAGACATTATGCTGAGAGGAATTAGCCAGAAACAAAAAGACAAATACTGTATGGTCTCACTAATATGAACTGATATTAATGAGTGAACTTTGAGAGTTAAAGTTGAGAAAACAGGTTATCAGGAGACAGATAGAGGGTAGAGATTGAGCATTTGATGGCGAAGGAGTACAGTGTGTTCAACAGGAGTGATTGTATAGATCCAGAAATGGATAGCATAATACTGTGTGATGGTGGCACAACATTTATAAGTACTCTGAACAAAGATGAGTGTGCATAGGTTGAAAGAGGAAGGCTAGGGGCACATATGAAACTAGAAGGAAAGATAAAAGATAAAGACTGTGACTGAATAACTTAGGAAAACACAGAGTGGTCAATGATGGTGATTAATTGTACAAATAGAATGTTTTTACAAGAGGGAGAACAAATGAATGTCAACACTGCAAGGTGCTGAAAATTGGATGATACAGGGGGAAAAATACAATGAATACAAACTACAGTCTATAGTTAACAGTAGCATTGTAACATGCCTCCATTAATTGTAAGAAAGGCATACACCAAAGCTAAGAGGGGGATATAAGGGAGGGATATGCGATTCTTGGCATTGGTAGTGTTGTCTGACAACTTCATTGTATTTTATTTTATTTTATCTTCTATCTTTAATTGTTTTATTCTTTTTTTTTCTTCCTCTTTTTCTTTGCAGAAAAAGATGGAAATGTTCTCATGTAGATGGTAGTGGTGAATGCAAAACTATATGATTATACCAGGAATCATTTAGTGTTTACTTAGGATGGTTGTGTGGTATGTGACTAAAACTGTTTAAAAATTTAAAAAAAAAAAGGAAGAAAGAACTAAAATCAAAGACCTAACTGAACAACTGAAGAAGCCAGAGAATGATCAGCAAATTAACCCTAAAGGAAGTAGAGCAAAAGAAAAACAAGGATTGAAGCAGAAATAAATGATATGGAGGAAAAAAAATAGAATAAATAAAACCAAAAGTTGGTTCTTTGAGACAATCAACAAGATTGGCAAACCCTTAGCTAGAATGACAAAATTCAAAAAGAAAGAAGACCCAAATAAACAAAATCAGAAATAGGAAGGGGGACATTACTGTGGATCCCAAAGAAATTTTAAAAATCGAAAGATTTTTGCCAACAAACTAGACAATTTAGAGGAAATGGATAATTTTCTAGAAACACATGAACAGCCCAGACTGACCCAAGAAGAAATAGAAGAACCTCAACAAACCAATCACAAGCAAAGAGATCCAATCAATCACCAAAAAGCTTCTTATAAATAAAAGCCCAGGGTCAGATGGCTTCACAGGGGAATTTTACCTAACTTCCCAAAAAGAACTGACACCATTCCTGCTCAAACTCTTCCAAAAAACTGAAGAAAAAGGAACACTACCTAACTCATTTTATGAAGCTAACCTAACTCTAGTAACCAAAACCAAATAAAGATAACTATAGGAAAGGAAAACTACAAGCCAATCTCCCTAATGAATATAGATGCAAAAATTCACAACAAAATACTCCAAATCAATTCCAAAGACACATTAAAAAAATCATACACCATGACCAAGTGGGGTTCATTCCAGGCATGCAAGTGTTTCAAAATAAGAAAATCAATCAAAGTAACACAACACATTAACAAATTGAAAGGGAAAAATAAAATGACCATCTCAATAGATGCTGAAAAGGCATTCGACAAAATTCAGCATCCTTTTTTGATGAAATCACTTCAAAAGGTAGGAACTGAAGGAAACTTCCTCAATAAGATAAAGGGAATAAATGAAAAACCCACAGTCAGCACAGTACATAACAGTGAGAGACTGAAAGCCTTCCCCTAAGATCAGGAACAAGACAAGGATGCCCGCTGTCAGCTCTACTACTCAACACTGTGCTAGAAGCTCTAGCCAGAACAATTTGCCAAGACAAAGAAAGAAAAGGCATCCAAATTGGAAAGGAAGACCTAAAACTGTCATTATTTGCAGATGATATGATTGTTTATTTGGAAAATCCTGAGAAATCGACAACAAAGCTACTTGAGCTAATAAATTCAGCAAAGTGGCAGAATACAAGATTAATGCACAAAAGTCAGTAATGTTCCTACACACTAGAAATGACCTAACTGAAGAGACACTCAAGAAAAAAATTCCATTCACAAAGCAACTAAAAAAATCAAGCACCCAGGAATAAACTTAACCAAGGACGCAGAAGACCTCTATAGAGAAAATTACAAAACTTTACTAAAAGAAATCAAAGAGGACTTAAATAGGTAGAAAGATACTCTGTGCTCATGGCTCAATGTCGTTAAGCGATCAATTCTACTCAAACTGATCTACAGATTCAATGCAATTCCAATCAAAATTCCAACAACCTACTGTGCAGACATGGAAAAGCTAGTTATCAAATTTATTTGGAAAGGAAAGGGGATTCGAATTGCTAAAAACATTCTGAAAAAGAAAAACGAAGTGGGAGGACATATACTTCCTGACTTTGAAGCCTACTACAAAGCTACAGCAGTCAAAATAGCATGGTACTGGTACAAAGATAGACATATCGATCAATGGAATCGAATTGAGAGTTCAGAGACAGACTTGCAGATCTACGGTTGACTGATCTTTGACTAGGCCCCCAAATCCACTGAACTGGAACAGAACAGTCTCTTCAACAAATGGGGCTGGGAGAACTGGATATTCATATCCAAAAGAATGAAAGAGGACCCCTACACCTCACACCCTATAAAAAATTAACTCAAAGTGAATCAAAGACCTCAATATAAGAAACAGTACCATAAAACTCATAGAAGGTAATGTAGGGAAACATCTTCAAGACCTAGTATTAGGAGGTAGCTTCTTAGACCTTACACCCAAAGCACAAGCAGCAAAAGAAAAAATAGATAAACGGGAACCCCTCAAAATCAAAAGCTTGTGTACCTCAAAGGACTTGGTCAAAAGGTGAAGAGGCAACCAACTCAATGGGAGAAAATATTTGGAAACCATGTGTTCCGGCTTTCTAAAGTTGCCTTTATACAAAGTAAGAGAAATGGATTTGCTTTTATAAAGGGGGCCTATTAGGTTTCAAATTTACAGTTCTAAGGCCATAAAAGTGTCCAAACTAAGACATCATCAAGAGGAATCTTCACTGAAGAAAAGCCAATGGCGTCTGGAACACCTTTGTCAGCTGGGAAGGCACGTGGCTGGCATCTGCTGGTCCTCTGTTCCCAGGCTGCATTTCAAAACGGCTTTCCCCAAAATGTCTCTGTGCTTCTGTCTCCACTCCTCTCTCTCAGCTCCTGTGTGTCCCTGCTTTTTTCTGCCAGAGCATTTCTCTCTAAGCATCTAGGGATCCTCTCTTAGCTTTTCCAGGACAAACTCTGGGCTTCATCCCTTAGCTTAGCATCTCCAAACGTCTTTCCGTCTGCATCTCCAAGCATCTCTAAGCATCTCTGTCGACTCTGGCTCTTGTCTCTCTTCCTAAGCCTCTTAAAAGACTCCAGTGATCTAATTGAAACCTACCCTGAATGGGCAGGCCACATCTCCACATGGAAATAATCTAATCAAAACGTCTCACCAACAGTTGGTGAGACACATCAACATGGAAACAACCTAGTCAAAAAGTCACACCTTAATCAAAAAGATTAGTAAGTCTGCCCCCACAAGACTGCATTAAGGAACAAGGCTTTTCTAGGGGACATAATAGATCCAAACCAGCACACCATATATCTGATGAGAAACTGTACAACAACATTAGTAAAAACAGCCCAATTGTAAAACGAGCAAAAAATATGAAAAGGCATTTTTCCAAAGAGGAAATACAAATGGCTAAAAAACACATGAAAAAACGTTCATCTTCACTAGCTATTAGGGAGATGCAAATCAAAACCAGAATGAGATATCACCTCACACCAATAAGAATGACTGCCACTAAACAAACAGGAAACTACAAATTCTGGAGAGGATGTGGAGAAATTGGAACACTTATTCCTTGCTGGTGGGAATGTATAATGGTACAGCTGCTGTGGAAGACAGTTTGGCAGTTGCTCATCGGTTCCTCAGAAAACTAGGTATCGAGTTACCCCATGTCCGGCAATTTCACTTCTCAGTATATACCCAGAAGATCTGAAAGCAGTGACACAAACTGATATTTGCACACCGATGTTTACAGTGGCATTGTTCACAACTGCCAAGAGATGGAAACGATCCAAGTGTCCTTTAACATTCAAATGGATAAACAAAATGTGGTATATCCATACAATGGAATACTATGCAGCCGTAAGAAGGAATGAGGTCCTGAAACATATGACAACATGGATGAACCTTGAAGACATAATGCTGAGTGAAATAACTCAGACACAAAAGGAGAGATGTTACCACTACTATGAACTTCCTGAACAACATAAAACCACTGTCTTACAATGTAGAACATAGGGGACCTAGAGACAGAGAGAAGCTAGTGAAGGGGATGATTACCTAATATGTTCAGACAAGTTAATAAGGGTGAACTTAAAGGTATGGGAATGGATGGGGTGAGCACTGTTCACTTATGGGATTATAAGTATCAGAGCTGCATTGAAGGCAAGCATGATTGAAAATGTTTGTTTAAAGGCATGTATTCCACAGATTAGCACTACAAATGTAATTAACTGTTTACATGATATAGTCCTAAGGTATGACACTGGTACAGAGTTAAGAACAGAGTGCTGTATGGGAAAAACCACCCATTGCATATTATAGACTATAGTTAATAGGAATACCTTACCAATACTACAACAATACTAGGGATGAATAATCAAGGGCTGATAAGAGCTTTGGGGTATTTTGTGTTACAATAATTGTTTAAAATTGAGAGTGATGATTGTAAGAAAGGAATAAGTTTCGTTTTCACATAGAGACAGCATGGAATAAGGGAAATGGAGGCAAAACCAGTTTAAACAAGCCCCAGACAAAGAGAAGAGAGAATCTGCCTGATGTAAAGAGACATGAGGTAGTATCAGAGGCGGGAACTCACAGCAAAAAAATAAAAATTTGGGGGGGGGCATTGGCTAATCAGTTCAAAATCTCAATAATGAGCTAGTTGGCTCTCTGGGATTGGCTGTACAAATTAAAATCTCAAAAGATGAATTAGTTAGTGTTCTCGGATAGGCTGTAACCTCTGTAGTACCCAGTCAATGGGGAAACAGGGGAGGGACTTGCGAATTAGGAGTAGGAGATTTAAACATCGCCATTCTCTTCCTCTGGCGCGCCAGCCTTCCGCGTGTTTGGCTGGACGCCCCATCTTGCAAGATCGTAAATAAATTCTTTTCTCCTCCAGAACCGAGAGAGCGTTTATTCCCTTACAGGTACCACTTTATTTCCGACAATGATGATTGTACAACTAAGTGAAGATAATGCGAGACATTGTTTATCTTGGACAGAATATGTGCTATGTGAAATGAACTCCTTTTTTAATAAGTCAAGCCTTCGATCGTGAGCCTTGCTCTTGTGAAACTTAGGACTATAAAAGGGATGCTAAGATTCTTTGTTGCTCAGATGTGGCCCTCTCTCTCTAGCTAAGCCAACTTGAAAGGTGAAATCACTGCCCTCCCCCCTACATGGGATTAGACACCCAGGGGAGTGAATCTCCCTGGCAACGTGGAATATGACTCCCGGGGAGGAATGTAGACCCGGCATCGTGGGATGGAGAACATCTTCTTAACCAAAAGGGGGATGTGAAAGGAAATGAAATAAGCTTCAGTGGCAGAGAGATTCCAAAAGGAGCCGAGAGGTCACTCTGGTGGGCACTCTTACGCACACTTTAGACAACCCTTTTTAGGTTCTAAAGAATTGGGGTAGCTGGTGGTGGATACCTGAAACTATCAAACTACAACCCAGAACCCATGAATCTTGAAGACAATTGTATAAAAATGTGGCTTATGAGGGGGGACAGTGGGACTGGGCGGGGGGGGCGATAGGGATCACACTCCCGTTTGTCTAGTTTGTGGATGGATGAGTGGAAAGGTGGGGGAAGGAAACAAACAAACAAACAGACAAGGGCGCCCAGTGTTCTTTTTTACTTTAGTTGCTCCTTTTCACTTTAATAATTATTCTGGTTATTTTTGTGTGTGTGGTAATGAGGGTGTCGGGGATTGATTTTGGTAATGAATGTACAACTACGTAATGGTACTGTGAACAATCAAATGTACGATTTGTTTTGTATGACTGCGTGGTATGTGAATATATCTCACTAAAATGAATAAAAAAAAAAAAAAAAAGGGAGGCTAAGCCCACCAACAATTAAGCCTAAGAGGCACCTCCAGGGAATCTTTTTTTGTTGCTCAGATGTGTGTGGCCTTTCTCTGTCTAAGCCCGACTCTGCAAATAAATTCATTAACCTCCCCACTTCATGGACATGACTCCCAGGAGAGTGAGTGAGTCCCCCTGGTGACATGGGACACAACTCCCAAGAATGAGCCTGGCCCTGGCATCAAGGGACTAAAAATGCCTTCTTGACCAAAAGGCAGAAAAGAAGGTAACAAAATAAGTTTATAGTGACTAAGAGATCTCAAATAGTAGAGAGACTATCCTGGAGGTTACTCTTATGCAAGCTCCAGCTAGATATCCCAAATGGCCACAGTATGCCAAGCCCTAACAGTAGTCCCAAAATACCCAAAATACCTGGGTTCTTATGTGAGATTCTATAAAAGTATCACTCATTAAGTTTATTTTTCAGAAACTTAATCCTCCAGAGTGCTCCTATGCCAGGTAAGTCCCAAAACCCAGACACAAAGTCCTCTCCAAGAACATCATCCAGATGCAGCTCCCTTCCCCATAATGTTGACACCCCTTTCCAACATGAACAAGTAAGGGTGGTCACTGCCTAGACATCCCTGAAGATCGAGAAAGTGATTAAACGAGAGGAAGGGGTAGCAACTGACAAGATAGGATTTAACAAAAGATTACGAATACTGAATTTTTATATAATTTTTTAGATGCTAGGGTATTAGAATAGCTAGAAGGAAATAACAGAAATAGTAGAACTGTAATCCATAACATTCACTGAAATTTGCTCTACAGCTACTTGCTAAATTGTACTTGAAAGTTATCACCTTTCTGTATATATATATTTTTCAATAAGAAACAACTGAAACTGTGGAACTGTAACCCATTACATTCTGTGAAATTACCTATATAACTGCTTGTTAAATCGTACCTTGAAACTTATCACTGTCCAATATACATATTTCACAATAAAAAAAAAAACGAAGGAGCAATTAAGACATTTACAGATAAACAAAAGCTGAAAGAGTTCATTACCAGAAGGACTGCCCTACAAGAAATACTGAAGGGAGCATTTCTTGCAGTAAAATAAAGGGACACCAGACAGTAACTTGAAGCCATAAGAAGAAATAAAGAACACTAGTAAAGATAACTACATAGGTAAATATAAATCCTGTAACACTGTACTTATGATTTATAAGTCCCCCCCAATACGGCTCAACAGGCAAATGTGTAAAATAACATTTAAAATCTACGTTAATGGTCAGACAATGTATAAAAGTAACATGAGACAATAACAATAGAAAGGAAGAGGGACAGAGGAGTAGAGAGTTTGTAAACCAAAATAGTTTGGTACTAGTTAAACTAGGTTGTTATTAGTTTAAGATGCTCCTTGTAATTAAAGGTAACCACTAGGAAAATAACTAAAAAATACAGGGAAAAGGAAAGAAGATGGGAACCAAAATAATATACTACAATAAAAGCACCTAAATGCAAAAAAATGCAGTAATGGAATAACAGTGGGGCGAAAAAAATGCAAGACATACAGAAAACAAATAGCTACATGGCAGAAGTAATAACTCCTTCTCAGTTATTACCTTAAATATCAATGGTTTAAATTCTCCTATTAAAATACTGAAACCATAGAAAGTATCTTCTCAAAACCACAGTGGAATAAAGCTAGAAATCAATAACAAAAGGAAAACCAGAAAATCTACAAATATGTGGAAATCTGTAACACACCATTAAACAACCAGGGGGTCAAAGAAGAAATCACAAGAAAAATATGGAAATATTTTGAGATCAATGAAAGCAAAAACACAGTGTACCAAAACTTAAGGGATGCAGCAAAGCAGTTCTCAGAAGGAAATTCACAGCTCTAAACGCCTACATTAAAAAGACAGACCACAAATCAATATTCTAGCTTCTCACCTAAAGAAACCAGAACAATTAGAGCAAACTAAACCCAAAATTAGTAAAAGGAAGGAAATAGTAAAGATTAAAGGAATAGAGAATACAAAAAAATAGGGAGAATCAACAAAACCAAGTTGGTTTTTTTAAAAGATCAATAAAATCAACTAACCTTTAGCAAGACTGACAGAGAGAGAGGACGCAAACTAAAATCAGGAATGAAAATGGGGACATTACTACTGACCTTACTGAAATTAAAAGGTTTATAAGAGAGTACTATGAACAATTATATGCCAACAAATTAGAAAACCTGGATGAAACAAATTCTTTGAAACATACAAATTACCTAATCTGATGCAAGAAGAGAAATCTCAACAAACCTATAAAAAGTAAAGAGATTAAATTAGTAATTAAAACTTCCCAACAAAGAAAAGTCCAGGACCTAATGGTTTCACAGCTGAAATCTACCAAACATTTCAAGAAGACTTAACAGTAAAACCTTCCAAACTCTTATAAAACATAAAAGGAGGGATCACTTCCTAACTTATTCTATGAGACCAGCATTATCCTGATACCAAAGCCAGATAAAGACAGCATGAGAAAGGAAAATTACAGACCAATATCCCTTATGAATATAGATGCAAAAATCCTCAACAAAATACCCGCAAACCAAATCCAACACTATATTGAAACACCAGGACCAAGTAGAATTTATTTCAAGAAAAGAATTAACATCAGAAAATCAAAGTATTACACCACATTCATAGAATGAAGTAAAAAAAAAAAAAACATGATCATCTGAAATTATGCAGAGAAGGAATCTGACAAAATCCAGCACCCAATCTTGATAAAAACACTTAGAAAACTAAAAATGGAAGGAAACTTCCTCAGCATGTTAAAGGGCATATATGAAAAACTCACAGTTAACATCATACTCAATGGTGAGAGACTGTAAGCTTTCCCTCTAAGATCAGGAACAAGGCAAGGATGCCCAATGTCACCACTGTTATTCAACATTGTACTGGAAGTTCTAGCCAGAGAAATTATGCAAGAAAAAGGAATAAAAGGCATCCAAATTGGAAAGGAAGAAGTCAAATAAACCCTATTTGCAGATGACATGATTCTATAGATAGAAAATCCAACTAATCCACAAGAAAGCTACTGGAACTAACAAACGAACTCAACAGAACTGCAGGGCACAAGATAAATACGCAGAAGTCAGCTGGATTTCCTTCACCAGTAATGAACAATCTGAAAAGGAAATCAAGAAAGCAATTCCATTTAGAATACCTAGGAAAAATTTAACAAAGGAAATGAAAGACTTGTACACTGAGAACTACAAAACATTGCTAAAAGAAAATTACAAACACCTAAATAAATGGAAAGATCCTATATTTAAGGATTGGAAGAATTAATTCTGTTAAGAAGTCAGTTTTGCCTAAAGTGATCTACAAAGTCAATGCAATCCCCGTCAAAATTCCAGCAGCCTTTTTTGTAGAAATGGAAAAGCCAATCTTCAAATTCATTTGGAATTACAAGGGACCCCAGATAACCAAAACAATCTTGAATAAGACAAACAAAATTGGAGAGCTCATAGTTCTTGATTTCAAAACTCGCTACAAAGCTGCAGTAATTAAAACAGTGTGGTACAGACATAAGATAGGCATACAGACCAACTTGAGAATCCAGAGACAAATCCACACATCTATGGCCAGCTGATTTTCAACAAGGTATCAAGTTCACTCAATGGGGAAAGAATGGTCTCTTCAACAACCAGAAATCCACATGCGAAAGCATGAACCATACCTCAGACCATGTACAAAATTAATTCAAAATGGATCAACGACCTAAATGTTAAGCACTAATGCTACAAAACTTTTACAAGAAAACATGCAGCAATAACTTCAGGATCTTGTAGTAGCAACAGATTTTTAGATTTTACATCAAAGCATGAGCAACAAAAGAAAAAATAGATTAAATGGACTTGATTAATATTAAAAACATTTTGTGCAAAGGACACTATCAAGAAGGTTAAAAGATAACTTACAGAATCGGAGAAAATATTTGGAAACCATATATCCAATAAGGGTTTAATATCCAGAATATAAAAAGAACTCTTACAACTCAACAACAAAAGACAACTCAATTTTATTTTTAATGGGCTGAGATGGTGCAAGATGGCTGCATAGGGGAGTGTGGAATTTAGTTAGACCCTTAGAGCAACTAGTAAATAGCCAGGAGCAACCAGAAAGTAGTCCGTAACAACTGAAGGGGGGGACATCCGTGACCAGACAACATCGTACACCAGTCAGGAATGGGTGGAACAGCTGATACTGCAGCATAGAACTGTAAGTAAAGCTCCCCAAACTGCAGAGCTCCCGCCCCTTCCCCACCAGCACAACAGGCATTGAGTTGCAAACCTCTGCTGTGGGAAAAAGCAGTGCCTGCTGGGAGCAAGGGAATGTAGTTCAACAAAGCACCAACTGCAGTTTTAATTAACAAATTTGGACTACTGAATACAGGCTATGAGCACAGAAAAACCCAGAGCAAGCAGGAAAGGAACCCAGAGGTTTAACCTGGCAGAGAGGAGGCAGGGCTGATGGAAAAAAAAAAAAAACAAACATAAATTAAAACACAGGATTTTGCAGCTCGATGAGATCAGAATACTGGAAAAAGGCTGTGTCCAAAGAAAAGGGGCACACAGAACCAGGTACCAACTCCAACTCTTGCCTGGTGAACTGGAAGGCTGGGGTCTGGCTCTGAAAAAGGGATTTCTTGCTTTTTTCCTTTTTTCTCTCTCTCATTCTAAGTAGCGCATTAGAGAAAGTCTCAGGGATTTTCAGTTGTCAGCACTGACCCAGGCAAGGGTGAAGTTAAGATAGAGATTCAAAGGAAAAACTAAAGTGTAGGAGACAATTCCCTAAAGAGCTTGTCTTCCCTAAGAAAAGAGGGGGGCGGGGCCCAGCTCGTGTGGCAGCTCATTGTCAGAGAACTCAGACCCCAGGACCTGGGGCAGGGCAGGGGGAGGGGGACACATAAAAACAGCTTAAGCTTGGCTGCTGACACCCTGGGTCCCTGGCCGGGACAGGGCCCACTGAGAATTAAATACACCACAACTCTTTATGGTAGTGGGGAGCTGCAGGCTGACAAGCACCACCTGAAGGGCAGAATAGGAAAAACAAAGAGTCTAGGGGCCTCCCAGGAAAAGTTTCAAAATCTAGGTCTCACCCTCAGGAAAACCTGAAACTGAATACAGCCTCCTCCTGAGACCTGGGCCCATCTGGTCTGGGAAAATCTGATTGGGGTAATCAAGGAAACCAGATGCCTAGACAACAAATCACACTAGGAAAAATGAATTTATGGACCAGTCAAAGGAACAAACTTACACTTCAAATGAGATACAGGAGTTGAAACAACTAATTATTAATCAAACAAATCTCCTAAAACAATTCAAAATTCAAATCAGTGAGTTGAGGGAAGATATGGCAAAAGAGACGAAAAATATAAAGAAAACATTGGGCGAACATAAGGAAGAACTCGAAAGTTTGAAAACAATCGGCAGAACTTAAGGGAATGAAAGGCACAATAGAAGAGATGAAAAACACAATGGAGACATACAACAGCACACTTGGAGAGGCACAAAAAGGATTCATGAACTAGAGGACAGGACATCTAAAATCCTATACACAAAAGAACAGATAGGGAAAAGAATGGAAAAATATGAAAAGGGGCTCAGGGAATTGAATGACAACATGAAGCTCATGAATATGCATGTTATAGGTGTCCCAGAAGGCAAAGAGAAGGGAAAGGGGGCAGAAAGAATAGTAGGGGAAATAATCAATGAAAATTTCCCAACTCTTACGAAAGACATAAAATTACAGTTCCAAGAAGCGCAGCATACCCCAAACAGAACTGATCTAAATAGACCTACTCCAAGACACTTAGTAACCAGATTGTCAAATTTCAAAGACAGAGAAAATTCTGAAAGCAGCAAGAAAAAAGCAATCTATCACATACAAGGGATGCTCAATAAATGCTGATTTCTCAGTAGAAACCATGGAGGTGAGAAGGCAGTGGTATGACATAATCAAGGTATTGAAAAAGAAAAATTCCCAACCAAGAATTCTATATCCAGCAAAACTATCCTTCAAAAATAAGGGAGAATTTAAAATAGTTACAGACAAACAGACACTGAGAGAAGAAATAAAGGGAGTGCTACAGACAGATAGGAAAAGCCAGGAGAGAGAGATTTAGAGAAGAGACTAGAAATGAAGATAACCACGAGACAGAAAGAGGGTAAAGATTGGGCATTTGATGCTGAAGGAGAACAGAATTTTCAACAGGATTGATTGTATAGATCCAGAAATGGATAGCATAATATTGGGTGATGGTAGCACAATATTGTAAGTACATTGAACAAAGATGACTGTGAGTATGGTTGAAAAAGGACGTTAGGGGTATGTAGGACACCAGAAGGAAAGATAGAAGATAAAGACTGGGGCAGTATAACTTAGTGAAACCTAGACTGGTCAATAATTGTGATTAAATATACAAATATAAGAATGTTTTTACATGAGGGAGAACAAATGAATGTCAACTTTCCAAGGTGTTGAAAATGGGATGGTATGGGGAAAAATGCAATCAATGCAAACAAGAGTCTCTAGTTAACAATAACATTGTAACATGCTTCCATTAATTGTAACAAAGGCAATATACCACAGCAAAATGTCATTAGGAAGGGGATATAAGGGAGGGGTATGGGATTCTGACCATTCTATTGTATTTTATTTTTATTTTTTACTTTTTCAGCTCTTCCTCTTTGTTTGAGGAAGAAATGGAAATGTCCTCATACATAGAGTGGTGGTGAATGTGTAACTGTGCTGGTTTGAATGTATTATGTCCCCCAAAAAGTCATTTATCTTTAATGTAATCTTGTGTGGGCAGATGTATTAGTGTTGATTAGATTGTAAATCTTTGAGTGTTTCTACAGAGATGTGCCCCACCCAACTGTGGGTGATAACTCTGACTAGATAATTTCCATGGAGGTGTGGCCCCGCCCATTCAGCTTGGGCCTTGATTAGTTTACTAGCACACTCTATAAGCTCAGACAGAAAGAGCGAGCTTGCCGTTCTAGTTTGCTAATGCTGCTGGAATGCAAAACACCAGAGATGGACTGGCTTTTATAAAAGGGGGGGTTATTTGGTTACACAGTTACAGTCTTAAGGCCATAAAGTATCCAAGGTAAGGCATTAACAATTGGGTACCTTCACTGGAGGATGGCCAATGGCATCCAGAAAACCTCTGTTAGCCGGGAAGGCACGTGGCTGGTGTCTGCTCCAAAGTTCTGGTTTCAAAATGGCTTTCTCCCAGGACGTTCCTCTCTAAGCTGCAGTTCCTCAAAAATGTCACTCTTAGTTGCACTTGGGGTATTTGTCCTCTCTCAGCTTCTCTGGAGCAAGGGTCTGCTTTCAACGGCTGTCTTCAAACTGCAGCTCCTCTCTCAGATTCTGGGCTTCTTCAGAGTGTCCCTCTTGGCTGTAGCTCCTCTTCAAATGTTGCTCTCAGCTGCACTGAGTTCCTTCTGTTTGTCAGCTCATTTATATGCCTCCAGTGATTTAATTTAGACCCACCCTGAATGGGGGAGCCAACACCTCCATGGAAATTATTCAGAGTCATCACCCACAGTTGGGTGGGGCACATCTCCATGGAAACACTCAAAGAATTATAATCTAATTAACACTGATAGGTCTGCCCACACAAGATTACATCAAAGATAATGGCGTTTGGGGGGAACATAATGCATTCAAACTGACACACTTGCTATAGCCAAGAGGGACAGTTTGAAGAACACACAGGAGCTGACAGAGAAGCTGCAACTTATAGAGACATTTTGAAGATGGCCATTGAAAGCCGAGTTTTGCTGTCACTTTGGAGGTACTAGCCCAGAGTTTGCCCCAAGAAGCTACAGCCTAGAGAGGAACATCCTGGGAGAAAGCCATTTTGAAACCAGAACTCCAGAGCAGATGCCAGCCACGTGCCTTCCCAACTAACAGAGGTTTTCCAGGCACCACTGGCCATCCTCCAGTGAAGGTACCCAATTGTTAATGCCTTACCTTGGATACTTTATGGCCTTAAGACTGTAACTGTGTAACCACATAAACCCCCTTTATAAAAGCCAATCCATTTCTGGTATTTTGCTTAATGGCAGCATTAGCAAACTGGAACAATAACTATGTGATTATACAGGGAACCACTGATTGTTTACTTATGAGGGTATGTATGGTGTGTGAATAAAACTGTCCAAAAAATAAACAGAGGGATATAAGTGTTGGAGAAAATGTGGAGAAAGGAATATACCTAATCATTGTTGGCGGGGAAGTAGAATGGTGCAGCCGATCTGGAGGGCAGTGTGGTGGTTCCACAGAAAGCTAAGCATGGGGTTGCCATATGGTCCAGCAACTCAGTTATTGGGTATATACATGGAAGAAATGAAAAGAGGGACACAAATGGACATTTGCACAGTGGGTATGATGTGGTATTCATGATTGGCAGTGGATGGAGGTGGCTTAAGGGTACATCAACTGATGACGGAATGGTGAACTGTGGTGTACACATACAGTGGAATACTGAGCTGCTACAAGAAGGAATGAAGTTGTGAAGAATGCAACTAGGTGAACGGACATTTAGGACAGCATGTTGAGTGAAATAAACCAGAAATGAAAAGACAAACATCATAATGCCTCACAAATATGGACTCTCAGTATTGAATCTGAGAACACAGGTTATGAGGGAAAGGCTTATTGTAAAGGTTCTAGACTAGAAGCTCTTATAGCAGTTATATCTATTCCTGAGTTGTGATGGTTATTTCTAAATTCTGAGATGCTGAGCTCTTTATGTGTACCCTGTTTGGTCCCTGGAACTTCGGGTATCTGTGTGACACCTGAGACTCAGAACCAGAGTCTGGCAGCTATGAATGTCAGCATTACCCCATACAGCAACTGTTAAAGAATATGAAGAAGAGATCAGACTTCAATTAGAGATATGAACGATCAGACTAAAGAGTAAAGGATGATATTTACAGTGTTTTAAAACTTCAACTTCTGTGTGAGTTCAAAGGAAGAGATGTTTATTAGGTGCAAAATCTATATTTTTTGGTAGCACATTATATAATTTAATTTGAATGGTCAGTTTATTCCAACACCATAATTACATGAAACCTTGAATAGGGAGTGATTTCTGGTTGGTTTGTACAGGTTAGTGTGAAACCCTGATACATCCCAGAGTAATTTGGGCAGAGAATAAAAATGTATTTGCAAAGCCCCTTGAGGGTCTAGGGGAGAATGCGGAATTATTAAACTTCCTCACCTGGGAATTACCAATACTCTCACAAGCATGGGAGACCACCATTGTAGTAGGCCAGTCCTCGATCTTGGGGCTTGCCCTTATGAAGTCTGTTACTGCAAAGGGGAGGATAAGCCTACCTATCACTGTGCCTTAGAGCCACCCACAGAGAACCTCTTATGTTGCTCAGATGTTGCCTCTCTCTCTAAGCCAACTCTGCAGGTAAACTCACTGCCCTCCCCCAACCTCCACATGGGACATGACTCCCAGGGGTGTAAATCTCCCTGGCAATGTGGGATATGACTCCCGGGATGAGCCTGGATCCACCATTGTGGGATTGAGAAGGCCTTCCTCACCAAAACGGGAAGAGAAATGAAAGAAAATAAAGTTTCAACAGCTAAGAGATTTCAAATGGGGTAAAGAGGTTACTCTGGGGTTATTCTTATGCATTATATAGATATCCTTTTTTAGTTTTTAGTGTATTGGAATAGCCAGCAGGAAATACCTGAAATTGCTGAACTGCAACCCAGTATCCTTGATTCTTGAAGACGATCATATAATGATATAGCTTACGAGGTGTGACCATGTGACTGTGAAAACCTTGGGGTCCCACTCCCTTTATCCAGTGTATGAACAGATGAGTAGAAAAATGGGGACAAAAAAGCAAATGAATAATAGGGAGGGATGGGGAGTATGGGATGTTTTCGGTGTTCTTTTTAATTTTTATTCTTATTCTTTTTTTGTTTGGTAATGAAAACGTCCAAAAATTGATTGTGGTGATAAATGTACAACTATATAATGATATTGTGAACAACAGATTGTACACTGTGGATGATTATATGGTTTGTGAATATATCTCAATAAAATTGAATTTTTAAAAAGTTACTATAAATATATTCAAAGATTTATGTGAAATGAAAACTATAATCAAGAACCAAACAACTGAAGATCTGAGAGCAGAGACATGAATGGACATTTGCAAACTGTTGTTCATGGAGACAGTAATCATGATCTGCAATGGGTGGAGGTGACCTAAGGGTATACACACTGAGGGACAGAATGGTGAACTGTGGCATATGCATACAATGGAACATTGAGCAATTACCAGAAGGAGTGAATCTGTGAAACAAACAATGAGGTGAATGGATCCTGTACACAGTATTTTAGTGAAGTATGCCAGAAATAAAGGCAAACACTATAATGCCTGTTCTAGTTTGCTAATGCTGCAGAATGCAAAACACCAGAGATGGATAGGCTTTTATAAAACGGGGGTTTATTTCACTACACAATTACAGTCTTAAGGCCACAAAGCGTCCAAGGTAACACATCAGCAATCCGGTACCCTCACCGGAGGATGGCCAATGGCGTCCGGAAAACCTCTGCTAGCTAGGAAGGCAGCTGGCATCTGCTCCAAAGCTCTGGCCTCCAAATGGCTTTCTCCCAGGACGTTCCTCTCTAGCAAGCTTGCGCCTCTTCAAAACATCACTCCCAGCTGCACTCTCTTTCCTCTTTGAGTCAGCTCATTTATATAGCTCCACCGATCAAGGCCCACCCTGAATGGGCGGGGCCACACCTCCATGGGAACACCTCATCAAAATTATCACCGACAGCTGGGTAGGGCACACTCCAAGCAAATCCAACCAGCACCAAAACTTCTGCCCCACACAAGACTACAAAGATAATGGCATTTGGGGGACACAATACACTCAAACTGGCACAATGCCTCACCAATATGGACTAACTGCAATGTATAAACTCAGAATTGAATCTTAGAACATAGCCTAACATGGACATGATTATTGTAATAGTCCCTAAATTGTAAGCTCTTACAGCAGTCAACTCTATTCCTGAATTATAATGCCTGTCTCTAAACTTTGAGATGCTGATCCCTTAGTGTATAACCTGATTGGTCTCTGGAACAATGCGTATCTCTGAGACACTGAAACTCAGAGCTAGAGCTTGGCAAATATGAATGTCAGTATTAGTGCATACAGCAACTGTTAAAAAAAGGCTGAAAAAGAGCCCAGACTTCAATTAGTGATATGAATGAAGCAGATCCAGTTAAGACTAAGGCAAACCAGCCCAAAGGGTAAAGGTCAAACTGTGTTTTAAAACTTCAACTTCCATGTGAGACCAAGGGAAGAGATGTCTATTTGGTGCAGGATCTGTATTTTCTGAACAGTATAACTTTACAGTCAGTTTGTTCAAACACAACAATTACATGGAACTTTGAATAGGAAATGAGATACAGTAGGTTAGTATAGGTTAGAGTGAAATAGTGACACGTCCCAAAGTAATTTGGGCAGGGAATAAAAAACACAATTACAGCCCCCCCTCGCCCCGCCCTGAGGAGCTGGGGGAAGGTGCAGAAGTGTTGGACTTCCTCACCTGGACTGGTGTTGATGTTGTCACAAACACTGGGACTGGTGGCTTGATATGCCGAGCCCTCTATTGTGGGACTTGTCCTTATGAAGCTCGTTACTGCAAAGGAGAGGCTAAACTTGCATATAATTGTGCCTAAGAGTCTCCCCCTGAGTACCTCTCTGTTGCTCAGATGTGGCCCTCTCTCTCTCTAACTGAGCAACCTCAGCAGGTGAACTCACTGCCCCCCCCCCCCCCAACATGGGACCTGACTCCCAGAGGTGTAAATCTCCCTGGCAACGCAGGATATGACTCCCGGGGATGAATCTGGACCCGGCATCGTGGAATTGAGAATATCTTCTTGACTAAAAGGGGGATGCAAAATAAGACAAAATAGTTTCAGTGGCTGAGAGATTTCAAATGGAGTCGAGAGGTCACTCTGGTGGACATTCTTAGGCACTATATAGATTAACACTTCTTAGGTTTTAATATATTGGAATAGCTAGAAGTAAATACCTGAAACTACCAAACTCCAACTCAGTGGTCTGGACTCCTGAAGACAATTATATAATAATGTAGATTACAAGGGGTGACAGTGTGATTGTGAAAACCTTGTGGATCACACTACCTTTATCTAGTGTATGGATAGATGAGTAGAAAAATGGGGATAAAAACTAAATGACAAATAGGGTAGGATGGGGGGATGGTTTTGGTGTTCTCTTTTTTAATTTTATTTTTTATTCTTATTCTGATTCTTTCTGATGTAAGGAAAATGTTCAGAAATAGATTGTGGTGATGAATGCATAACTATATGATCGTACTGTGAACAGTTGATTGTATACAATGGATGATTGTATGGTATGTGAATATATTTCAATAAACCTGAATTTAAAAAAAAAAAAAACAACTTCTAGAGATGAAAAACGCCACATATAAAATGAAAAAAAATGAAAAATTCACTGAGAAATTTCCAGGTTCACAGCACATCCAGTGAACTCGAAGGCAGCAACAGAAACTCTCCAAAATGAAGCAGAGAGGGAAAAAAATGCTGAAAAATTAAAGTTAAAAAGAACAGAGCCTCACTGATCTGCTAAACAATATTAACAGTCTAACATACATGCAATTGGACCCTGTGCCAGTTTGAATCTATTATGTCCTTCACAAAAGGCATGTTCTTTAATGCAGTCTTGTGGGGGCAGACTTATTAGCCTTTTGATTAGGGTGGAACCTTTTGATTGAGCGTTTCCATGGAGATGTAACTCACCCAACTGTGGATGAGGCCTTTGATTGGGTTATTTCCATGGAGGTGTGGCCCCTGCCCATTCAGGGTGGGTCTGGATTAGTTCACTGGAGCATTTAACAGAGCTAAGAGCCCACACAGATGTTAATACTTGGAGATGCTTGGAGATGCAGAAAGATGCTAATGCTAATGCTTCGAGATATTTGGAGATGAGAGATGAAGTACAGAGTTTCTCCTGAGAGGACCCCTAGATGCTTAGAGAGATACACCCTGGGAGAAAGAAGCAAGGACGTGCAGGAGCTGAGAGAGGAGTGAAGACAGAAGCCCAGAGACATTTTGGAGAAAGCCATTTTGAAAAGCAACCCAGGAGCAAAGAACCAGCAGACACCAGCCACGTGCTCTCCCAGCTCACAGAGGTGTTCCAGATGCCATCGGCCTTTCTTCAGTGAAGGTATTCTCTTGTTGATGGCTTAGCCTGGACACTTCTATGGCCTTAGAACTGTAACTTTGTAACCTAATAAATCCCCTTTATACAAGCCAATCCACTTCTGAAATGTTGCATAATGGCAGCATTAGCTAATGGAACAGACCCCCAGAAAATCAGAGAAAGGTACACCAAAATCAAACTGCTGAAAAACCAACGACACAAAATCTTTTAAAGAGCCTTAGAGAAAGAAAAGGACAGGAGATTAAAGATAGCCCATTTATCTCTCCTTAGGAACAATGTTTGCCAGAAAACAACATCTTCCAAGTGCTAAAAGAAAACAACCGAAAATTCAATATCATCAAACAGCATTCAAAATGAATGCGAAAGGAAACCATTTTTACTTAGAAACCGGCTGAGAAGACATGCTGTCGGCAGAGCTGCCCTTCTGGGAATGAAACAGTGTAAATCTGTAAGTAAATATAAAATATTTTTTTCCCCATTTAAAATGTCTGTAAAAAGTAACCATTTCAAGTAAAACAGTAACATTGCACTGCAGCATTGAAGACAAATAGGGAAATAAAATATATGTTAAATATAAAGATAAAAATAAGTTAAAAGTCAAAGACTGGCAAACGCATGCTAAGCACACAGGAGTCATAAGGAACCTGGGTGACGATGTCAGTGTCAGAGCAAGGACACTTCTGGTCAGGAAGGCTATCAGGGCTGCCCACGGAGGAGACAGAGGCCTGAGCACCACTGGCCATGTGGACCTGGGAGGACGCGACAGCCCACAGGCACACGCAGGACTGCGCCAGGCCGGCTTGCACCAGGCCCTACAGAAGGTCTCCACAAATTTAAAAGGACTGAAACAATACGAAGAGTTCTTTGATGGCAACAGAATTAGAAATGAATAACAAAAATGTCTGGAAAAAAACTTTCAAGGAAATACATTAAAAAGGAAACCTGGAAACCTGTTTTCACTTCCTACCCCAAAACACTTAAAAGAGCATGGACTGTAAGACAAGATAAATTACTTCATCTTGTTTTCTTCCCTTCCACAAAAAAAAAAGCCTGTTTATTTCTCATCTGGTTAGCACTTTTTTTCCTAGAGCTAACAATGGCACTTGACCTAAATATCTTTACTAGGATTTTCTATGGAAAACCCGTTTGCATGAGTATGGCCCCAAGAGTCATTCACACTTCTTCACAGCATGTCTTAAAATTCTAGTTACTTCAAATAATAGGAATGAAACGGCTAACTTAACTTGGAAACTAACAGTATGAATTTATCATTCAAACTCAAAGGCTTCAATCTAATTCAAGTTGAATGTTATTTCCAAATCATTTTTATTTCCCAATTAAGTGAATGGAATGGAATACAGTGGTAAGAAGGTGATAGATAGATCACAAATCAGTGTCCAACTGCTCCCTGCTCCAGGAACTTGTTTTTATCAGTCTTTATCACTTAAAACTAATCTTACAGGCTAACAGGCGCCACCTGCTGGGCAGAAAAGCACAGTGACCCGAGGCATCACAGGGTGGAGCAATTTTCTAAAACACACCCTCAGGGAAACCAGATACTGAATATTTCTTCCCTCTGGGACCTGAGCCTGTTCTGGTCTGGGAAAACCTGATTGAGGTAACCAAGGAAACCATGCCTAGACAACAGAAAATTACAACCTACACTAAGAAAAATGAAGTTATGGCCCAGTCAAAGGAACAAACATACACCTCAACTGAGATACAGGAATTTAAACAACTAATGCTAAATCAATTCAAAAAGTTTAGAGACTATTTCGCAAAAGAGATAGTCTGTAAAGAAAACACTGGGCATACATGAGGCAGAAATCTAAAGTTTAAAAAAACAACTAGTAGAATTGATGTAAATGAAAGGCACAACACAACAGACAAAAGACACAATGGAAACATACAACAGCAGATCTCAAAGGCAGAAGAAAACACTCAGGAACCGGAGAACAAAACACCTGAAAGCCTACACGCAAAGGAGCAGGAGGAGAAAAGAATGAAAAAATATGAGCAATGTCTCCGGGAACTTAAGGATGAAACAAAGTACAAGAATGTATGTATCATTGGTGTCCCAGAAGGAGAAGAGAAGGGAAAAGGGGCAGAAGCAATAATAGAGGAAATAATTAATGAAAATTTCCCATCTCTTACGAAAGACATAAAATTACAGATCCAAGAAGCGCAGCGTACTCCAAACAGAAGAGATATGAAGAGGCCTATGCCAAGACACTGAATAATCAGATTATCAAATATCAAAGACAGAGAGAATCCTGAAAGCAGCAAGAGAAAAGCAATCCATCACATACAAAGGAAGCTTAATAAGACTATGTGCAGATCTCTCAGCAGAAACCACAGAGGCAAGAAGGAAGTGGTGTGATATATTTAAGATACTGAAAGAGGAAAACTGCCAACCAAGAATCCTATATCCAGGAAAGCTGTCCTTTAAATATGAGGGAGAGCTCAAAATATTTTCTGACAAACCGAAAATGACTTTGTGAACAAGACAACCGCCCTACAGGAAATACTAAAGGGAGCACAACAGAGTGATAGGAGAAGACAGGACTGCATGGTGTGGAACACAATTTTGAGAGATGGTAGTACAGCAATGTAAGTACACTGAACAAAGATAACTATGAATACAGTTGAGAGAGGAAGGTGGGGAGCATGTGAGACACCAGAAGAAGAAAGGAGGAAAGATAAAGACTGGGACTGTGTAACTTGGTGAAATCTAGAGTATTCAACAATTGTGATAAAATGTACAAATATGTTCTTTTACGAGGGAGAACAAGCAAATGTCAACCTTGCAAGGTGTTCAAAATGGGGAGGCATTGGGGGAGGGAAGCAATCAACGTAAACGAGAGACTGTAACTAACAGAATCATTGTATTATGCTTCCTTTGACGTAACAAAGGCGATATACTAAGGCAAATGCAGATAAAAGGGGGGCTAGGGGAGGCATATTAGACACTTGACATTGGTAGTGTTGTCTGACTCTTTACTCGATTTAAGGTTATTTTTCCTTTTGCTGCTTCCTAGCTGTCATTTTTTTTCCCTCTTTCTTTTGCCTCTCTACCTTCTTTGACTCTCCCTCCTGCCTTGTGGAAGAAATGTGGATGCTCTTATACAGATAGTGGTGAAGGTGGTGAACACATAAACATGTGACCATACAGAGAACCATCAATTATTTACTTAGGGTGGAATGTATGGTGTGTGAACAAAACCATCTTAAAAAAAAAAAAAATGGGTTGATGGCAAAACCTCGAGGGCAGTATACTGAATGAAATAAGCCAGACACATAAGGACAAATATTGCAGGGTCTCACTGATAGGAACTAATTATAACATGTAAACTCATAGACATGAAATATAAGGTACTAAGATATAGGACGAGGCTTACGAATGGGGAGTGGTTGCTTAGTATGAGCAGAATGTTCAACTAGGATGAACTTAAATGTTTGGAAATGAACAGGGGTGTCGGTAGCAAGTTGTAAGAATAACTAACAGCGCCAAATGGCATGTGAATGAGGTGGAAAGGGGAAGCTCAGAGTCATATATGTCACCAGAAGGAAAGTTGGAGGTCAAAAGATGGGAATGTATAAAACTGAATCCTATGGTGGGCAATGTCCATGATTAACTGTACAAATACTAGAAATCTCTTCCATGAACCAGAACAAATGTATGACAATACAATTAGAAGTTAATAATAGAGGAGTATATAGGGAAGAAATATATACCTATTGTAAACTATATACTACAGTTAGTAGTATGTCACCATTCTTTCATGAACAGTAACAAATGTACTATACCAACACTATGACTCAACAATTGAGAGGGGTTGGTTAGAGATATGGGAGGATTCGAGTTTCCTTTTATTTCTTGTCTGGAGTAATGAAAAGTTTCTAAAAATTGAACAAAAATTAAGTGTGGTGATGGATGCACAGCTGTATGAGGGTACAAGGGGCAACTGACTGTACACTTTGGATCTTTGGATAATTGTATGGTATCTGAACAATCCCAATAAAAATTAAAAAGGAAAAAAAAAAAAACCCTAATCTTATGATAAACGTGCAGTACTCCAAAATGTCCTGCAATATAAGGGAAAAAATCATCTCATTGAAGATATTAATGAAGTGCTAATTCATCTCAAAATACAACACAGAAGCAGATTTAAGACCAATAAGGCAATCTTAGAGTCTACCCCAAAAGAAAGCAAAGCACTTCACAAAAATTACTTCTTATAATACCCTGATAAGATACAGATCCTTCTCAGACAGGAGACGGGAGCTATACAGAGCCTTTGAGAAAACTTCCTGGGACCACATACTCTGACGGGACGGGTGGGACCACCACACACCTTCAGGAGTACCCGGGCTTCCACCTCCCCAGAGCCCAGGACGTATGAGGTCATCAGGCTGGACTCGCCAGGCGCCTGGCTTTCCCCCCGGTCGTCTCCACACTCCTCCCGCACTGTCAAAGTTACCAAAGGCGTTTTCACCTCCTCCAAGCAAGCACAATAAATTAACTAACATGTGCATCATTTATGTATCTTGTAAGCAAAGCAAGGGACAAGTGTCTCAAAAATACACAAAGAGAGAGACACCTTCACACGCTGGTTTGGAAATAGGTTTTCCTCCCAGGCTTAGGAAGGCGAAGCCCTGAGGCCGACCAGCGGACAGAGGACAGCACTGCGCGCTCAGCAGGACCACCTCAGAAGGGCCCATCTTCCTAGCTGTCCCAGGATGCTGCTGCATGCTGCCTGGGCATGTGGCTCACTTTTTATAGTTATTTTAATTGGAAAAAAATCATACCTGGAAAACCTTGAGTTCACAGCTGTTTCCCCCATCCACCTCCAAATACCAAAAATGGAACCAATGGAGTCCAAATAAACAGAGCCTATGAATGGATTCCGACACCGGCTGCCTGCTTCAGCTGGTGACAGCAGAGCCCCGACAAAGCAGGCACCCCCAGGACCAAAGAAAGACCAGACCAAGGGACATCCCTGGGGGTGGCAAGTCCATCTCTGTGTTCCTCTCTCCCCAGCACTGGATGGGGCCCGCATGTGAAAGGTCCTCACAAACGCTTCCTGAGGGAACGAGTGTGGAAGGACTCTACCACGCCCCATCAGATGGACACAGGACACCATTATTTGGTTTACTCCGTCACTTTCACTCTCTGCAGCTCAAATGGACAGTCAGTGAAATTTTCTTTCATGAACAAACATTTGGTATATATTAACTCTTCCCATACAACTTATTGTTCATTAATGTGGTCAGGTCAATAAGAACACAGGTGACACCTCTGAACCATCCAGAACTTTTTTCTGTTCTATTCATTCTTAAGAGAAATGCATTTTGTTTTGAGTGTTAATTAGTGACACTGTGGTGAAACACAAGCCACCAAGTTAATAAACAGACTGATGAGCTTAATATTTACACTTCTTTCCCAATTCTCAAGTCTCCCCACATCAGCCGACCCATGCCCTCACCCAGTCTCCCCATTCAGCCGACCGTGCCCTCTCCCAGTCTCCCCATTCAGCCGACCGTGCCCTCTCCCAGTCTCCCCCACATCAGCCGACCTGCACCCTCTCCCAGTCTCCCCAGGTCAGCTGACCTGTGCCCTCTCCCAGTCTCCCCCACATCAGCCGACCTGCACCCTCATTCACAGCCTCCCATATTAAATTAGTCCATAATGAAGGAACCTTTTTATGCCCAGTGAGTTTAATGTAGAACTTGTATGGTAATGATCTCGAGCAAAAGACTTTACAGGCAACTCTGCTCCCTTCTCTCTGCCTCATGTGGAATTCATGGTGCAAACAGCAAAGCACCCAAACTACAAGGACACGAGCAGCCCGCGCTGATAAACCTTCATACGGCGTCCCCACAAGTTAGCGCCTGTTGAGCATCCTGCCAAAATAACTGAATTAATCCCCAAGATTTTTATGATGGTAATTCTTCATGAATGCAGTAACAACTGTGATTGAAATTGATAGGAAAATAAACACAAAAGAACCTCTGAAGCCCGCATTACCTGAGAAGACCGCAGAGGAGGAGTGTGGCTGCTAAATCAGTGGAGGGCGGGCTCTGGGCCCACGTGTCTGACCAGTGTCAGAGCCTCAGGGCAGGCTTCAGCAAACCCATTCGAGTGGATCAGGATCCATCTGTTTATCAAAATCCCAGCTTGTGAAGGGCTGACTTCCGAGGCAGAAAGAAAACGCACCCCTTTATTCTGCAAGATGAGCTGGTCCAAATGTTCACTAGCCTTCCTCTGCATGAGCCTCTCGGGCAGACCCAGTGTCGGACCCGCCGGCTACTTCTGAGCACGGAGCCAAAAGTGGGGGGGGAGCATCGTGGAGGCCCTCTCCCCACGCTCAGGCAGCCTCACCCAAGGATCCTGCTCCTGCAGGAGAGGCTGTCACTCACTCTCACCGGCAAATGAGCCCTGGCACTAAGCACAGGGAGATAATGATGGAGAGAGAACAAGCACTTGCCCTTTCATGGGGCTTCCACAACACCCAGAACCAAGACCCTTCCCAGATAGGAACATGACATCTCTGACAAATCTCCCTGTGCGTCACAGAATGCTCGTGCCACACTAACTCAATGCTACTTCTTCACTATTCCTTGTTTATAATTCCTATCATTCAGAAATAATTATTTACTCTGGACCATTCACATTTACCTCTTAATATTCCATTTTCTCATGTCCATCTCTCTGGCCATCTGAGACCTTAGGTGCATGTAACTGTCCTTTCACTCTAACGGGGAAGACACATTTTGCTAAGTGGCCATTAAAGGCCAGATGCCACACTAGATTTCTTCACTTGGATTCTTTCATAAAACCTGCATGAAGCTGGAGGAGTAGGTGCTCGTCACCCTATTTTATAGATGAAGAAGCTGAAGTGCAAAGACATTTAGTAGCTAGTCCAGGCCAGCAAGCAGCAGACCAGGACAATCTGCAAGGCCTGGTCACTTTGCACCACGCTGCCGCTCACTTACAAGCTCTCGAGTTTAAACCAGAATTCCCACATGCACGACCCAATGTGAAATGGTGGACGGAAGCTGCTCGTCAGTGCTAACACATTACCTGATGTGCACAGCGCCTTGGAGGTGGGTTGGGGATTTCCACTTTAGTCCAAGCATCCTTTCGAATATTGTAGATATAGAGCTCATTATACATGAAAGTCTGCGAAAGCAAAAAGAACTTTAGTGTTGCAAATGACATGCTTCCATGTAAAGGACACCAAGTGGAGGGAATCGTCTTAATCACTAGATGTGCCTGGGAGAGGTTTTCCAAAAGCAGTGGCACTCACACCCACTCTATCCCAGGGATAGACTCCTGGGAAAAACCACCCATCCACCAACACCCACTGACATGCAAGTTACTGAAGACCTGTGTGGCTCACTTACTCTAACTCAAGCCTAGCTTTTACACATATGGAAATTCAGAGGAAGAAGGATGAGTTAAGCCAATCTCACAGGGCTCCTCCTGGGTTGGAGGGAAGATGAGCTCCTGGTTTTGTGACCAGTTCACATACAACTCTGAAACACAAGTATTTCAGGCCTATCAAAAAATAAAAATTAGCTCTACAATTTACCAGCACTGGCCATATTCAAAACAATTTTGAAAAAGACTATGGGTCAGAAATTTGAAAACTCCATCATGAGGAAGGATGGACACCATGGATGGATGGATAGACAACTGACCAAGCAACGTGCTGGGCAACTTCAAGCTGGTGGTACGCAGTGACGGAGTGGGAGAACTGGGCTCCCACGGCAGCCAAGGGTGCAGGCAGCTCGGCCAGGACCCACAAGAGACTGCAAGCTCCTGCAGCACAGCCAGCAGCACAGGGCAGCTCGGCCAGAACTCACAGGAGGTTGCGAGCCCTCAGAGCCCTGGCCCACGCTGCGCATCAGCCCTGACAGCTCGGGCGGCAAGGTGAACAGAAAGGGAGGTGGAGGGAGGTGCCTTAGATAAATTCTACTTCTGAGACCCATGAAAATTTGAGGGGAAAAAAAAACTGTATACTTTACTTTTTGGCCATTGAAATATTCACCTCCGAAAAGGATCAATTCGTCTTTCTCAGGATGAGCAGAGAGTGATGCATTTAACCTACAAGAGGCAAAAGCAGGTCAGCACTGAATCCAACTCCAGGTGTCCTTACTCCTTCCCACCAGAGGCTCCCTCTCCAGGGGCCACCCTGAGAGTGACCTTTTGGCCACTGTCCTAAAGTCCAGGTTCACACTCCCAGGGGAGTCCTGGGATGAGCTATGTTACAAACCTCCTGGCTTAAAAATCATCAGGCAGTGAGAAGGTCCTGTCTACATGCTCCTACTTACAAGCCAAATTTTCCTGAACTGCCCTCTTTGAAAGGTCTACTCTGTCAAATCAAAATCAAAACTGTTCTAAAAAGTCCAGTATTTAAGCATTTCCATATATTCCCCAGATACCTTGCATCTGGAAAATGGAAATAATTCTTCCACATATCTCACATGAGGAATAGCTATAAGGAAATTACAAACACCTTCTGGCCATTTCAGCAGAAAAGAACAAAAGACAGAGTGACTGTGAGTGAAGAAAGACACCTTCTTTACCCCGAAGGATGTTCCATTTAACACCAACACCAAAAGATGATGCTCAAAGGAAAAAAAGTTTCAGGATCAAATAAGTTTGGGAAATCTGAAAACTCTACTTCCCTTTTGGGGAACACTTTATAGGCTAAGAAATCTTGAAGTTAAGAAACCAGTGTTTCCCAAAATTCTTTGACCCTTGACACTTTTTTTTACCCAATACCAATTAATTTTCAGTGGAAAAGTACCAGACAATTTAGGAAACAACAACCGATATTAGGCCCAAAGTACTGAAATCCTGCCAAAGTGCCCCATGCCACAAGCCTCACGGAAGGTAAAGGCATCACGATGCTCTCGTCCTCACTTCCAGGGAAACCACATGTGAGCCAGTATGTGGGTACAGATGCGCTTCTACAAACTGGCAGTTTTCATGCTTTGTTTCATATGATCAAGAGATACAAGATAAAAAGTCACAAAGGTTTCCAAGTAAAAGGCCTCAATCGCATTCCACCTCAGTTTCAGCGTCCCTGCTATCGGGAAGCACCCTGCTGACCAGGGAACCACGAGCTGCCAGGTCACATCCGGGCACCACACCTGATACCCGGGCAACGGTACCCATGGGAAACGTCGTCCAAAAAGCCCCACACTCAAAGTGGCTGCCCTCAGGGTGCTGGCATATGCATACTAAACCTAAAAATCTCGTGGATTTGCCTCAACAATTCAAATGGAAATATACTTTTTAAACATCTACCACACGTATAGTTTATGTTTTGCAACAACAATAACATGCCAATCCTAAGGGAAAAATAAGACAGATCCCTAACAGAATTTATTAAACAAAGTACAAGAGTCTGAAATCCTGCAGAACACTTGATTTGTCACATATTTATTAATGCATTTAAAATGGCTTATACACAATTTATGTTTAACAATCATGTTTCACATACGAACCTAAAAGCATTCCACATGTGATACATACACTTCAAAATACCTTAAGAACCAAAGAAAAGCCCACTGGGATGCCATGTCTGTCAAATGGCTACCAGCTGGAGAGCTTCCAAACCTCTGCATAATTCCCCCAACTTAATCTCCACGTTTCTGTGCGACAATCAAACGGAAGTCTTAACTCCAGTTCTTCAGAAAACCCTGGGTAAAGGCTGCGGTTCCGCACAGGCTTTAAGGATGGAGATGCTCCAGTTACACGGGAGGTAACCGTCAGACCCAGGGATGGAGACCCCTTGCCTCCTTACCTTGGGGAGGGTGGGGCACACGGCGTCTCCATGGTCCGTGTCTCCCTGGCATCGAGGGTCTGGAAGTGGGCGATCAGGGCTTCAAGGTCCTCCTAGGAGAGAAAAGAAGTTGCATGTGAGGCAGCCAAGAGCTGGGATAGCTTTCCTACTCTGTAATCGTGTAAGTGAACGGGTTCCTCTCACTGAAACGTGCAGAACACATGGAGCCTGGCTTTCACGGCAGCTGTTTCACTCTCTCATCCCAACCCCTCTGTCACCAGGGGCCTTACCCTTCAAGTCCACCTGAACTCCTGCCAGAAGCCTAGTCCCATGCCACCACAGTGCCCTGTTTTATCTTCTCTATAGCAGGGGCTGATTTTTTTCTTGCTCTTGTATTTGTTTATTCTGTTTCCACCCCTCCGCCAAAATAATTAAATACAAGCTCCAAGAGGGCAAGACTCGAGTGCCTGCACCCAGGGGCTCAGTGAGCATCTGCCCCAGTAGCTGTGAGCGGGCCCGTTTCAGCTGTGCAAACAGCTTGGAAGACATGCACTGACCAAGAGACTCAGGTGGGCAGGGCTGAGATCCACTGACCTCGCCTGTCCCAGGACCATCACTCGGTGCTGACTGGTGGCCACCGAGTGACACACGACCTGTCATCAGGAAAGTTCCCTCCATCCTTAATCCCTCCTCTGAACCCTCATTCCCATCACCATGTACAAGCCGAGGCCTGAGATGTGCCTCACTGTCTCTCTCACACACACGTGGGACCCTGCTCTCCCCAGAGTCTCAGGCGGGGGCTGTTTTTCACTCCCAATCCTGCAATCCACAGGGCCTGGAGGCAGGTGAGATGTCCTGGCTCCTACCAACCCATCAGGTCCCCTCACCCCCAGCCTCTCTTCCTGCCCATCCTCCACACTCTCCAAGCCACACTCCCTTTCATTAGAACACCACATCCCCTCAGCCTGGGAAGTCCTCCTCCTCACCCACACTCCCGTCCCTGAGTGTCTCAGTGTAAATGACATCTCCTCTGGGAAGCCAGCCAAGAGTACATCTCTCCCAGCAGTCTGTGCTGTTCATCACACTGCCTTTGTGATATTTAAATTATGCAATATTTAAGACATACAAAAAAGCCCAAAACCTACTTCCAGGTGCTCCTGTGTACCCATCCCCCAGACTAGGGAATAAGGCATCTCTGATACAGTTGACGCCCACATGTACCTACCCCACTGCATCCTGATTCCTCCACCCCCAGTGCAAACACCATCCAGAATGTGGTGCTGACTCTTCTTGAGCATTTATTTATCCTTTTACTGCATCTGTAGGTATTCCTAAGCAAATCTCCCATTGGTTCACATTCCTAGATTTCGTGTAAACAGCACTGGACTGTACAGCTGTGCAACTTGCTATTCTGCTAAACGCTGTTGGTGAAGTTTGATCCCCGACAGCTCTATATCTGCTCACCTTCATGGCTGCACACTTACATCTCAACCACAGCTTACTTAGCCATTCTCCACAGATGAGCAGCTGGTTCAGATCCAATTTTTTGCCTTTATAAGCAATACCTCGTTGGCCATTCTTGTCCCTGTCTGTGCAGATGGGGTGAGCTTCCCCAAGGTACCTCCACAGGTGTCTAACAGCTAGGCTGTGGTGTCCACTTTTCTTGATATTGACAAATTAGGTTCCCAAATGAGTTCTACAATCTACATTTCCACAGCAGTCCACCAAAGCATCCGATAGCCTTGCACCCCACGTAGGGAGTAATTTATTCTAACAGCTGCCTATTGACTGCCACATCCCTGACTCAGAACACATACATCAGGTACTCAAACTACTTCCTAAATGGACGGAACTTTACAAAAGACCTAAGGATGGAGAAGTGACTACAGGAGTCATGACTAGGTGAGAGGTCCTGGCTCCTGGTCCTGCATCTCTTCCCTCACGGCGGGGAGGAAAGAACGGACTGGAGTGAGGACACAGGTTTCAAAGGTGAGAGTCTTGATTCGTCCTGGTGGGCGGGGACCCTGACATCCACCAGGCTGAGCCCATCCCTGTCACGCAGCCAACCTTGTTCGCGAAGGGACCTCTGATGGGAGCTTTCGTGTGTCTCTCGGGTGGGATTTCCTAAGCATGTATGGTGAAACTGAGGTCGTCCCAGAAGGGGTACTCATTCCTCAGGAGTAGAGGCTCTGGCTTCAAATCCCCCCTCTTCTACTTCTCACCCATGATTTGGGCAGCCTGTCCCCAGTGCCTTCATGCTGAAGAAACACGAGGCTGTGACGACATCTGTGAGCTTGGGAGCGCCATTCCTCCACTACCAGAGCTGGCTGAGCATCATAATCGCTGGGTGGGGTGACACAAGGCATAGGCAGCAGAGCAGATTGATGGCCTCACCAAGCTGACAATGAGCTGGAAGATTAGAAAGGAGCCAGTAGGAGAGGGTGGTTGGGTAGAGGTGAAGACCATGAATGGAAAGAACTCAGTGTTTCTGAGGCACCAAACTCAAGTCCGCATGACTGGAGTGGAGTTGGTCAGGGTGGAGGGGAAGAGAGCTGGATGGTGGGCAAGCAGGAGAGGCAAACAGAGGCCAATCACACTGGGTCTTAATTAGGCCAAGGTAAAGAACTCAGACTTCAACACACAGAGTGCCAAGGAGAATTATGTCTGTCAGATGGCCGAATGAAAAAAATGTCAAGTGGGTAATCTGATGAATTTTATGATAGACTTCCAAGCTGTCCCCCAAGATACCCCATCCTCATCCCCAAATACACAAGCTTCACTCCAATGAGGCTTATGCTATACAGCAGAGCTGCCTTTAAGAAAGGGGGATTATTCTTGGTGGGCCTGACCTGATCAGGTGAACCTTAAAAGGGAACAGATTTTCCTGAAGAAAAAGAGACCTGAAGCTTGAGGGATTAAACATGAGGGAAAGTCTCCACTGCTGGCTTTGAAGATGGAGAGGGCCACATGGTGAGGAATGCCAGGGGTTTCCACAAGTGAGCAACCCCCAGCTGACAGCCAGCAGGGAAACAGACCTACACCCACAGGAGGTGAATTCTGCTGGGGATGTGGAGGAGCCTGGAAGAAGACCCTGTAGCCTCAGATGAGATCCAAGGCCCAGCTGGCACCTTGACTTCAGTCTTGTGAGACCCTGAGCAGAGGACTCAGACTTCTGGCCTACTGTGAGCCAACAAATGGGTGTGGTTTTAAGCCACTAAGCTGGTAACTGGTTACGCAGCACAGAGAAGATACACAAATGTGGAGTTCAGCGTCCAGGCCAGGGTTAGAGATGAAAATCTGAGAGTTGTCCGTATGTAGGCCGAGCTCCCACGGGAGGGATAAAGGGCAGTAAATGAGGAGGCAGCTCAGGACGGAGCCTGAGGAGACGTGGCGGAGGGAGCTGTCACAGAGGAAGAAGAACCAAGGGGCTGGGTGCTCACAGCCAAGGGATGAATTCAGTGACCACAGGCAGAAGAGTAGAACAGACGAGCACTGTAGTGTTTGCTGGAAGCAAAGGAGCAGGAGAGCCTACAACGCAGCAGCCCCCACCCTGGCAGTGGAGTCAGCTCCCCTCCACCGGGTGAGGCCAGGGTATCGAACACTTGTTCTGATTACAGAAGTCACAGGAAATCGTCACACTTCCTACGACTCAACACCAATGTGGTATCATGTGGGAAGAGTAAGGAAACAGACATAGTAGGTTTAAATCCTTGTTCTACTAATTACTGGCTAAGTAATTACTCTAGGAATGACTACACTGCCTCACTGGTCAAGAATCTTAGAATGTCAGAGCCCAAAGAGAGTTAGAGGGAAAAGTCCAATCCCATTATTTTACAAACAAGGAAACGGAGAGGGGAGAGACTGAGGAAGAGACGAGGCAAGGGCTGTGGTCACGAGCGCTGGACTGGGGATGTCCTCCACCAGTTCACGGCTCTGTGGCCCTGAATTGTATAATCTGTCAGCCTATGGCTTCTGACTTTCCCACTGTGAAAAAGGAATGCTGACGCAGCCTAACTCACTGAACTGTGAGCACCATGGCCGGGAAAAAGCAAGCAGTCTGTACACCAGCCATTGTAACTGTCCCAGATTATAGCACCGTGAGCAGTGGTCAACAGAATGCAAAACACCGAAGTCTCAGTTCAGCACGGATCCACTTGGGGAAGGGAGTGGAAGGGAGGGGTAAGGAAGGGAAAACAAAACAAGACAGTACTAATAACCATCAACTTCTATGGACTGTCCTTCAGTTTCAGCGAGTTTTTATTTTCACTTACTTAATCCCACTTGAGGCTCACCCCTCTGGATGGCTGTGAGGATTTTAAAGATGAGAGAAGTGCGGCTCAGTCAGTTTCAGATCACACATCTTACATGAGGTGAGTCCAAAACTCACCTCCAGGCTCTCTGTGCCAGTTTGAATGTATTATGTCCCCCAAAACGCCATTATCTTTGATGTAATCTTGTGTGGTCAGACGTATCAGTACTGATTAGATTGTAATTCTTTGAGTGCTCCCCTGGAGATGCGCCCCACCCAACTGTGGGTGATGACTCTGACTGGATAATTTCCATGGAGGTGTTGCACCACCCATTCAGGGTGGGTCTAAATTAAATCACTGAATCCCTATAAATGAGCTGACAAACAGAAGGAACTCAGTGCAGCTGAGAGCAACATTTGAAGAGGAGCTACAGCCAAGAGGGACACTCTGAAGAAAGCACAGGAGGTGCAGATGAGAGACAGTTTGAAGACAGCCGTTGAAAGCAGACTCTTGCTCTGGAGACGCTAAGAAAGGACAAACACCCCAAGTGCAACTAAGAGTGACATTTTTGAGGAACTGCAGCCTAGAGAGGTATGTCCTGGGAGAAAACCATTATGAAACCAGAACTTTGGAGCAGACACCAGCCATGTGCCTTCCCAGCTAACAGAGGTTTTCTGGACACCATTGGCCATCCTCCAGTGAAGGTGCCCTTTGTTGATGGACGCTTTATGGCCTTAAGACTGTAACTGTGTAACCAAATAAACCCCCTTTTATAAAAGCCAATCCATATCTGGTGTTTTGCATTTCGGCAGCATTAACAAACTAGAACACCCTCTTACATTAACTCCCAGCCTCTTCCCACCATGTCCCACTGTAGTGGGAGAAGAAGAGAGCAGGACAATAAAGGGCACAGAAACGCCTGGCTCAGGACATGAAGAAAAGCAGGCGCTTCAAAAGGGGCAGCTTCTTGGGCACCGGAGACGAGGCGCGGGGTGAGGGCAGGGGACCCGGGAGCGGCGGGCACGCCTACAACTCGGCGCCGCGCTCGGCAGCACCCAACGCTTCCACTTCTTCCGAGAATTTGCCCGCGGGGCGATCGCTCCTCCACCGCGCAGACCCGGAGCAGCGACCCGGGTCGGACGCCCCCACTCACCTCCTCCTTCCGCGAGCGCTTGGCCACCTTCTTCTCCAGCTTGGCGGCCGTCTTCTCCGCCCCGCGGCCCTTCTCCTTCTTGCCCTTCTTGCCCATCGCGCCGGGAAGCCTGGCCGCGCGGGAGACACAGGGAGACAGCGGGCCGCGCCGTCGCCCGGAAGTAGGTGCTTGCGGGGGCGGGCCCGGCGCGCGGTGATGGCGTCACTTCCGGCCCCGCCCCGCGAGCCCCGACCTGGCCCTAGGACGCCTCTCTGCAAAGCCTTTTTAGGGAACGGCCTTCGCTGTTCAGAGCCCTCGAGAGGGCCTGTAATGACTTTGGATTAGGTGTTCTGTGGCTGCCTCAAGGTTACCTGTAGGCGAGAAACGGGCCGGAGGACAAGGTGCGTTCTTAAAGCCCCATCGCCCCGGGGCCGCCGTTTCCCCTGGGCAGTGGGTGGATTCGAGAATTCCACCTTGTGTCCCGTTCGGTGGGAGATCGGACGCCTGGAGGCCGAGGACCCGGATTTCTTGGAGATGTTCCGGCTCCTTTCCGATTAGCTTCTGACTCGTTCTCTTTTTTCCCAGTCGTCGCCCCTGCTCTCCTGGCAAAGTGCTTGAGGTTGCAGTAGTCCCTTTACTTCCATCGTTTCCCCAAATTGTATTTCCCTTACAAAAGAACGAAGTTTATGGACAAGGCCTGAGGTTGATTGGAAAATTATTTCTCCGTGGCTGCTCAGTGATCAGTAACTAATTGGATCTATGGTAATTTCTTCAATTTCCTTTTGGCAATTCACCCACAAATTTCCTGACTTGTTGTCATGGCCCAGGAGGGCTTTTGTAGCCAAAGGACTAAAGAAAGCACCGGACATGATCCGAGACGTGAGCTTTTATCATAGGGCTTACCTACAGAGTAGGGAAGTCAAGCCACATTGCCCTGAAATCAGGAGCTTCTATGGATGGATTCAGGAGCTGCTCTGAATGGCAGCCAGTTCAGAGCAGGAGGTGGAAATAGTCTGCATTTGGGGGGCTGAATAAGCTGCTTATAAGGGCTCGACATTCCAATGGGTATGACAACATAAGGCAGGGAGCGGGGTCGTGCAATGTAGGGAGGGGTTGATTGTAATCAGCAGGGAGGAGGAGAGGATTATAGAGATAACAGTATCTCAGGGAATCTCAGGGAGGAGGTAGTTTCGGGTATAGATTACAGTTAGCATCTGATATTACAAGGAGAAAAGGTCAAACCTCAACTCACCTAAGTCAAGAAGCTGCTGTGTGCAGTCTTCAAGGCCCTTGGTGAATGCCCTGTGCCCAGGGTTCCCACTTGTGCTTTCCCGTTGCCAAATTTTTGCTTGTCCTTTGTCCTTAAATGGTCCTATTTCCTTTATCACAAGTCCAAAGATGACATCGTCTAAGTAATAATAAGCTAAGCTTGTTCACTCTGCCGTGACCAAACCATAGCACTTCATGCTTTACAAATCAATCCCCCATTTATCATGTTGAGTCAAATCCTTGAGTACAGTTTCCTAGCAGCGGAGGAATCTTACCTTCGTTTCTCTCGATAATTTGACGACTCTTGGAGGTGGTATCATTAGCCCTTTTTAACAGAAGAAAAAATATACACTAATTTAGAACATTTGAGGAAAATCACCTAGCAAGCAGAATGGCAAGAACTGTTCTTGTTTAGCATGACATCCTTACCACGAAACATAGTCTCTGGCACATTTTATGTGGGCTGAGGGAGCAGATTGTCTCAGCCTCAAATCTGCAAATCCTTTTAAGTGTATTAACATTTTTCTGGGGAGTGAGGTCACATCATTTATTTCATTTTCAAAAGGGAGAAGGGAGAGAGGGAGGGAGGGAGGAAAGAAAGAAAGGGAGGGAGGAAAGAGAAAGAAGGAAGGAAAAAAAAATGAAAGGAAAACAAGAGGGAAAAGGGGAGGGAGAGAAGCAGAAGACCTCCAGTTATACCATCTTCTACAATAAAAAACAAAAGCCAAAAACTCAAATATGACTACTGCCCAGAGGAAACTGTTGCTTGCCCTCTAGTGCGATGTGACTTTGAGAACATACCTAATCCTCTGATAACTTTTCTAAGAATACTGGTAACCTCGAGGCAACACACTTGAAGCAAATTGGCCCTTCAGTCATAGAGCAGCTATCCATAAGACATTACCATCTCCTCTTAAAGGCTGTGAAAAAGAAAGTGTGTTGAAGACTGAAGATCTAGAAAGATCCAGTAGATGCAGAGTTTAATGCTTTTATTATCCAAAACAATCTTGAAGCTAAATTAGAAGGCTCTTGGATTATATGTGACATGATGATTTACATGAGGTTGAAATTCTCATCACCGAGAAAGAGAACATCTTAAATAAGAATGGATTCCCAAAATAGTAAAGAGATTAAGTATAAGGTCCTATTTTGATGAAATTCACCTTTTTGAAACATAACTGATTATCTTAACACGTCATTAAATTTAGGCCGTATCTTTTGTATAGTCAGGCGCCCTCTGCTGCCTTTGAGTTGAAGTACAGAAGAGAAAAAAATCTGTTAATAATGCACCAAATTGAGGAAATGTGTGCTACCTTCTAATAACCCTCACGACAGATAATCACTATGATTGGGGAGTTCTCCCAAGTGTGGTATAGATGAGGTGGTTCCTTCTGGACAGTGGGAATAAGAAAAACTACACAGAATTCTTGGGAAAATCAAGTGCAATAATTTTTAAAAAAAGCTTTAGAAAAGCTAAAAGCAATGTATGTATTATTCATCCATGAAAGGAACGATACATGCTACCACATGGATGAAGCTTGAAGACATCATGCTGTGTGAAATAAAGCAGATGCAAACAGACAAATATTGTATGATCTCCGTTACATGAAATAATCAGAATATGCAAATGCAGAGTCAGAAAACAGAATACAGGTTATCAGAGTCAAGGGTGGGGATGGGGAATATGGAGTTGTTGGTACAGAGTTTTTGTTTGGGGTGCTGGGAAAGTTTTGGCGATGAATGGTTCTGATGGTGGCACAACATTGTGAACGTAATTAACACCACCAGATGGAATATACTTGTGGTCAAAACTGGAAATTCTATGTTGTATGTATGTTACCACAGAAGAAATTTTGTTCAAAATACAAATATGAGATTCTCCATGCTCTGAAGTGAGGTCATCATTTTGAATTGGCTGACAATCATTTCATTAAAAAACACTCATTGGATGCCCATTGCCCAGAGCGTCGGGCTAGTCCACGGCGGGGGGGGGGGGGGGGTACAAAACAAGACCCAGGCTTCATCCCCAGGGAGAGTTTATTCTACTGAGAAAGAGAAACAAATTAATGATGGCATTCCTCAAACACTTTATGAAATGAATCAAGGAATAAATGAAGGAATGGAGGGAGGCAAGCAGGGAGGGGGCAAGGAGAGATCAGTATACATTTTCTAGGATTTTACATAAATGGAATCATTTTCTTTGGGGGGATGTCTGGCTTCTTTCACTAAGCAAAATTATTTTGCGAGTCATTCATCAATGTTGTTGCATGAATCCATAGTTCATTTCTTTTCATTGCTAAGTAGTATTCCATTGTATGAACATACTATGGCTTGTTTATGGGTTCACCTGTTGATGGACATTTTGGTTGCTTCCAGTTTGAAGCGATTACAAATAAAGATTTTTTTGGAATATTCTTTCATTTTTCTTGGGTAAATACCTGCGAGTGGGATGGCTGGGTTATACATATACTTATTTAACTTTAAAGGAAACTGCAAAACTGTTTTCCAGAATGGTTGTCCTGTTTCCATTCCTGCCAGTGACGTACGGAAGTTCCAGTGATTCCACACACTCACCAATAACTGATACGGTGAGACTTTTAAATTTTAGATATTCTAATGGGTTGTATTTCATAGTTGTAGCTCATTGTGGATGATATTGAGCATCTTTTCATGTGCTTATTTGCCATCTGTATATCCTCTTAAGTGAAGTCTCACTTCAAATATTTTGCCCGCTTTTATTAGGTTGTTTTCTTTTAATGGAGTTTTGAGAGTATTTAATATATTCTGCATACAACACCTTTCTCAGGTATGTGATTTTACAAGTATTTTATCCCAGTCTATGGTCTGACTTTTCATTCTCTCAAGAGTGAAATTAATATGGATTGGGTCCAATTTATCAATTTTCCCTTTAAGGATCATGTTTTCGGGGTCATATCTAAGGAATATCTGCCTAGTGTAGCTGAGATTTTCTCCTATACTTGCTTTTAAAAGTTTGACAGTTGTATATTTACAAATAGATCTATGATCCATTTTGAGCTCATTTTGTATGGGGTGTGTTTTACTTTGCTAATGCTGCCATCATTCAAAATACCAGAAATGGATTGGCTTTTATAAAAGGGGTTTATTTGCTTACAAAGTTACAGTTTTAAGGCCATAAAGTGTCCAAGGTAAGGCATCAACAATAGGGTACCTTCACTGGAGGATGGCCATTGGCATCCAGAAAACCTCTGTTAGCCAGGAAGGCACGTAGCTGGCATCTGCTCCAGATTTTCTGGTTTCAAAATTCCTTTCTCCCAGGACGTTCCTCTCTAGGCATCTGGGGGTGTTCTCTTAGTTTCTTCCAGGCAAACTCTGGAATAGCAAAAGTCTACTTTCAACGGCTGTCTCCAAAATGTTTCTCTCAGTTGCAGCAACACTGAGTTCCTTCTGTTTGTCAGCTCTTTTATATGGCTCCAGTGATTTAATTAAGACCCACCCTAAATGGGTGGGGTAACGCCTCCATGGAAATTATCCAATCAAAGGTCTTGCCCACAGTTGATTGAGTCACATCTCCATGGAAACACTCAATCAAAGGATTCCAACCCCATCTACACTAATACGTCTGCCTCCACAAGATTACATCAAAGAACATGGCATTTTGGGGAACATAATACATCCAAACTGACACAAGGTGCAAGGTATGGATCAAACCGTTGTGTTTGTTTTGTTTATTTGGCATATGGATAGTCATTGTTCCAATAGTGTCTGTTGAAAAGACTATCCTTTATCCAGTGAATTGCCTTTTTACCTTTGTAAAAAAAAAAAAAAAAAAAATGCACATATAAGTAAGAGTCTCTTTCTGGTTCCATTGATCTGTTTGTCCATCTTGTTGCCAGTACTGCAGCTGTATAAGGCAGCTTGAAATCGGGAGTGTAGTCCTCAAACTTTGCTCTTTTGTTTTAGCTATGCTAGGTCCTTTCCATTTCCATGTGAACTTTAGAACCAGCCTGTCAAATTCTATTCAAACAACCTCCTAGGATTCTGATTGGGATTATGTTGAATCTATAGATCAATTTGAGAAAAACTGGTACCTTACCAATGTTGAGTCTTTCAGTCCATGAACACGAGACTGCTCTCCAATTCTGCTGGCCTCTTTTAAAGTTCCCTGAGCAAGGTTGCGTAGTTCCCAGGGTACAGGTCTTGAACGTCATTTGTCAGATTCATCACTTAGTATTTTATTTCTGTCGATGCTATTATAAATGTTCATTTAATTTTAATTTCTGATTGTGCATTGTAGTTAGAGAAATACAATTGGTTTTTGTACATTGACCAAGCCTCCTGAAATCTTGCTAAACTAACTCATTAGTTCTAGTAGCTTTTTTGGAGATTCCACGGGCTTGGTGGAATTATAATCATCGACTATGTTGTCTATGCACAGAACAGTTTAACTTTTCCTTTCAATCTGGATGCTTTCTAATGATTTTTTCGTGCCTTACTGCTCTGTATAGAACCTCCAGTATTATGGCAAATAGAAGAGGTGAGAGGGGACAGTCTTGCCTTATTCCTGATTTCAGGGGAAAAAATTCACTCTGGTAGACAAAATTCTAGGAGGTACCCCAAGTGTGCTGGTTTGAATGTATTACGTCCCCCAGAAAAAGGCATATTCTTTGATGCAATCTTGTGGGGCAGACATATTAGTGGGGATTAAGTTGGAACGTTTGAATTAGGTTGTTTGCATGGAAATGCGCCCACCCAACTGTAGGTGATAACTCTGATGAGATATTTCCATGGAGGCGTGGCCCCACCCATTCAGGGTGGGCCTTGATCAGTGGAGCCATATAAATGAGCTGATGGGCAGAGAGAACTCAGTGCAGCTGTGAGTGATGTTTTGAAGAGGAGCTACAGCCAAGAGGGACACTTTGAAGAAAGCACAGGAGCTGCAGATGAGAGACAGTTTGAAAATGGCCATTGAAAGCAGACTCTTGCTCCGGAGAAGCTAAGAGAGGACAAATACCCCAAGTGCATCTAAGAGTGACATTTTTGAGGAACTGAAGCCTAGAGAGGAACGTCCTGGGAGAAAGCCATTTTGAAACCAGAACTTTGGAGCAGACACCAGCCACGTACCTTCCCAGCTAACAGAGGTTTTCCAGACACTATTGGCCATCCTCCAGTGAAGGTACCTGATTGCTAATGTGTTACCTTGGACACTTTATGGCCTTAAGACTGCAACTGTGTAACCAAATAAACCCCCTTTTATAAAAGCCAATCCATCTCTGGTGTTTTGCATTCCGGCAGCATTAGCAAACTGGAACACCAAGATTCCTGCCCCCTGGTATGCCTGCCTGTATAATCCCAGGACAGTGAATACTATGGATCTCTCTCCCTTGATCGGGTGGGCCTGATTTAGTCAGGTGGGCTCTTCATGGTGAGAGATATTTGAAGCAGGGAAGGATCAGACACAAGAGAGACTGTCCCTTGCTGGATTTGAAGGTGGCAGGGCCATGTGACAAGGAAAAGGCAGCCCCTAGGAGCCGCAGTGCCCTTGGCTGACAGCCAGCAAGGAAATGGAAACCTCAGTCCTTCCATCCCAAGGAACCAGATTCCACCACAAGCACATGAGCTTTGCATGCTCTCCAAACCCCACTTGGGCAGGATGTATTACTCTTAAAAAAAAAAAAAAAGAAAAAATTCATTTTGAAATAATTTCAAACTTATAGGAAAGTTGCAAAAACCACACAGAGACAACACAGGCAGCTGCACACCCCCCACTCAGACACCCAGATCCTCCAGCAGTCAGCATTTTGCCACATCTGTGTCTTAATTACCCTTTTAATATATTGTTGGATTTGATTCCCCAAAATTTTGTTAAGAAATTTTGTGTCAATGTTCAAGAGGGATATACGGTTCTATTGTTTCTTTCCTTGTAACATCGGCATTTGGTTTTGGTAACGGAGTCATGCTTTTCTCATAGAAGAAGCTTGGAAGTATTCCCTCCTCTCCACTTTTCTGGAAGAGCTGGTCTAGAATTGGTATTATAAATGTTTGTGAACAGCAGGGTGTGGTGGGGTGACTGGCACCCCCCCCAAAATGTTCCGGCCTAGTCCTAGCCCCTGGTCCCTGTGATTGTGGCCTTCTCTGGAAAGGGGGTCTTTGCAGAGATAATGAAGTTAAACGTCCCGAGATGGGATCATCCCAGGTTGGGGGACCCTGACAGTGATGGCATCTGTGACAGAAAGGAAAGGGAGCACTGGGACACACGGACAGAAGAGGAACGTGGGAGGGCAGCCAACTGATGATGGAGGCAGACACGGGAGGGATGCGGCCACAAGCCAAAGAGCAGCAGGGATGCCGGGGCCACCCGCAGCTATAAGAGGCAGCAGGGAGCCACCCCTGGAGCCCTGGGAGGGAGCACAGCCCAGCCACCACCCTGATTTTCAACTCCTGCCCTCCTAACTGGGAGAGAAGAAACGTCTGTTGTTTGAAGCCACCCAGCCCGTTTGTTACATCAGCCTCAGGAAACAAATACAAAGGTTAGTCCAAATAACCTACTCTCACATATTCCTAAATGCAACACTGCTTTGTTTTTAAATGGTGTTTTCCAGTGTGTGATATGTATGAATTTAAATTTTGGAAAATACAGGCATGTATAATGAAGAAAACCTCAAAATCACCTATAGTCTTCTCTCCCCTGCACAATCACTCTTAACAATTGGGGGTAGTTCCTTCTGACGGACCTTAAACCGAGTTCTGTGTTGTGGGAGTTCTGTGTCGTGGTTGTACGGCTGCCTGGTGCACACACACAGGGACCCACGTGTTGTCTTGATCACCGGAACTCAGAGGTGCCCGTGAGGGTCCAGGACTATTGCTGAGTCATCAGATGCAAATAGAGCGGAGAAGGCTACACCGAAGCCTGGAAAACAGAACAGAAAATGGAACAAAAGGCAGAAGCTAGGTGGGTGAAGAAACAGCCTTTATATCAACCTGACAACAACTAGTAGCTGGTAATGAAACATGAGCCTTGTGCGCCGCTCACGGGAGCCCGCAGACTCACCTCCGTTTCCCAGCTAGTTTGTCCCCTAAACCTTGTCCAAAGTCTCAGATTTCCTGTAGGCAGTGATCACAGGCACCAGACTAGAGAGGACACAGTATAGAAGCAGTGCAGTTCTGCCCGAGTGCTGAATTAAAAAAAGCAGCAGCAGCAGCAAAACTCCCTGACCAACTAGTTAAAGATGTTGATGACAGTCAAAGTGAAATGACTACAAAACATCCCCGTGTTTTAAGGGCCTGGCTAGCTAATGCTGCCTGACCCAGGAACAAGCTCAATTTTCAAGTCCAATCACCCACAGTCGACAACGCCTACTCAGGGTTCATAGCGCTAGCCCCTTAAACTCCAGTTGCCTGGCTTTGGAAATGATGGTCCTAAGACCCCCAAATTCTCCGAGGCTTTCTTCTCCCCGGCCATCCACGTGGCCCTGCTCACAGGCCATCTGGAGGAGATAGGTGTCAACCCTTCATGGAAATGTGGCTCTGAAACCTACACTCTGGGCACAAAGCTAACCACATCCTCCTATTCTTGGCCATGCTGGCAAATGATGCAATTAACACAGAACATGTGAAATGCAACAAAGATGCCTTCTGCACCAGAATCTGAGGGTTGGCATGTTTAAGAGACACTCCCAACTTCATCCTCAAAACCTGGGCTGGAGAATTGGTGAAATGTGGCCCAGTATTTCAAAGAGGTACCAAGAATAACATTCAGCTTCTATGATTTCCAAGTAAGTCAAGACTTTCCCATTAACAGCATTTCCTCTAATGGAAGTTAGAGATTACTCTAGAAACGTATTGCTTTATATTTTAATCATCCATGTGCTATTTCTCTCTTCTGCTACATTTTAATATCCCTCAGCCCTTGTCCTATTCACCTTTGTATCCCACGACAAGGATTTTGCACTGTTTGTTAAATCTTCGTAAGTTAAGAACAAACAGTGAATGAATAAAAACCCCAAATGAGTCACAAACGAATGCAGTGAACTCTTTTATCTGGCATGGTCAGTGAAGGGGCCAAATATTTTAGTTAGTATAACATCCTGTACGTGGGCATCCATTTCCAAAGACTAAGCCCCATTCACATTTGCTACTAAAACTTAAGTGAGACAAACCTGAAGATTTAGAAAGAGCTGACACAGGCACGTGGCTCACATGAATTAACTTAGAGTTGCTAGAACAACAGCCTTTTGAGAGCCTTTTGAGAGCCTTGCAAGTCCTGTTTTCCGTGTGAATGGTCTTTGGCTGCATGAGACGTGAAAGGCTCCTTGCAAACCTTTAATTTTGACCTTTAACATCCCCATTTAAGAATTTGGCGTTGGGCTCTGGTGTGGGCTGAATTACATCCTCCCAAAATTCACGTCCACCTGGAACCTCAGAACGTGGCCTTACTTGGAAATGGGGCTGTTGCAGGTGAAATTAGTTAAGGCTCTTGAGATGAAATTTAGGGTGGGCCCTAAGTCCGATAGCTGGCCCTGTGAGAAGAGGAGAGGACACAGAGACACACAGCAGGGATGGGTGAGGGCCAAGGCAGATGCTGGAGGCCTGCAGCCCCCAGCCAGGGACCTTCTGGGAACGCCAGAAGCTGGAAGAGGCAGGGAAGGAGTCTCTCCTAGAAACTCTGATGGGAACATGGCCCTCACACCTTCATTCCTGACTTCTAGCCCCCAAAACCACGAGGGAATAAATGCTTGTGGTCTTAAGACCCCCTTAGGTTGTGGTGCTTTAAGAGGCCCCAGGACCCAGACATGACACCCTCTTCCTATCTTCCCGCCCCAAGGAACTGGTCTTTTTCCTTTACGGTTTGGAGTGGGGTAGAGTGGAATTCTGCAGAGGCGGATTCCCAGGGCTCTGGAAGAGTCAAAGAGCTAGACGGGCTTTCCCAGGGAATCAGTTGGAGCTGACCGGAGCTGACCAAGGCAAAATCATGACCCATGGGCAATGGCCACGAGGTCGTGCGAGGCCCTCTGCTCTCCTTGTGTGGCCTGGAGAGTCTCCCAGTGGGACCCCACTCCAGTCCTTGTGGTCCATCAAAATGTGCCAGGGGTCCCAGGCTCTGAAATCACTTCTCCCTACTGAGACAGTTAATGAACGATTTGTCAGGTTACACACATAACGGTATCCTCAATTCATAAACAAACAAAAAACCCCACAACCCTGTAAGAGCAACCCTGCTGTGAAGAAGTTGGGGTGGAGTGGGGGGGTCTCGGGAGCCCAGGGCAGGCCCCCGGCAGAACCGCAGGGACTCGCCGCGGCGGCCAGCAGGGGGCAACACTCTCACGCGTTTCCTCTGCTTTGCTCTTGGACGTGCAGAAAATTTTTGCCTCAAAAGCCTGTTTCATACAAATAACCTTTCCCAAAACCCAGAGGCAACAGCCTCTTCAAGAACATCAACCAGATGTGTCCCCTTTTGCCGTAATGTCAACACCCCTCTTCAACATGAACAAGTTAGGGTGGTCACTCCCTGAAGATTGGAAAGTGATTGAAAAGAGCAAGGGGTAGCAACAGAGAAGATGGAATTTAACAAAGGATTACGAATACTGAATCTCTATATAATTTTCTTCTTCTTAGTTGCTGGGGTATTAGATTCTAGCTGAAATGGTGGAACTGTAACTCATAGCATCCTTTGAAATCTGCTCTATAGCTGCTTGTTAGGTTGTAATTTGGAGGTCATCACCTTTTTGAAAATACGTTATATTTCACAATAAGGAAGCAACTGAAACTATAGTACTGTATCTCACAACGTTTTTGGAAATTTCCTATATGACTACCTGTTGAATCATACTTTGAGAGATGTTACCTTTTCCATATATGTTATGTTTCACAGAAACTGTGGAACTGTAACCCACAACATTCTTTGAAATTTGCTCTCTACTTGTTAAATTGCACTTGGAAAGTTATCACTTCTATGTAAATATGTTATATTCCACAATAAAACAATGATAAAAAATAATAATCTTAAAAAGATCAAGCAAAAAGGATACAGGCCAGGTCACTGGCTCAGGGCCTTCAAGGATGCCCAGATACGCCGGGACGGCACCCCCGGGCGCCTGGGGGGCCCCTCCGGCCCGCGCCGTGGGGACGCTGTTCTCCAAACGGAACCTGGTCTCCTCCCGCCCCCAGCGCCGGACCCTCGGGCGCCGTCCAGGGCCGCTGCTGGGACGGCGGGGCCCCGAGCCCCGGGCGAGGGCAGCCCCGAGGAGGAGGCCCGGCTTCCCGGGGACGCCGGGTCCCGGGGGTTGTGGCGGCGGCGGCGCGCGGGGTCGGCGCCCGGGGCTCGGCAGTGCGCCCCCGGGGCAGCCAGCGCGCCCGCCCCGCGCCCCGCGCCCCGCGCCCCGGCCCCGGCCCCGGCCCGGCTGACGCAACCCGGCCTGGAACTTCGTCAGCGCGCGGGCCGCGGCCGCCAGGGGGCGCCCCTCGCCCGCCCTCCCGCCGGCGCCCCTGGCGAGCAACGCGGCGGCGCCATTGCGTCAGCCGGGCGGGAGGGCGCGCCGGGGAGCGCCGCCGTCCTTCCTGCGCCAGGGGCCCGCGCGCCGGCCTGCCCGCTTCCCCTCGGGCCACGCGGCGGCCCTTCTCCCCAGGGAGCCCGGGACCCCGCGCCCCCGCCGCCCCCCGCCCCCGGCGGCCCGGGAGCCCCCGCCGCCCCCCCGGTGCCCGCGGACACCTGTGCGCAACCGTCCTGAAAATGAACGGGCCGGAGGGCAGCCTGCTCGCTTTCTCGTGCCCCTGCCCTTCCACGCTGCCACCTCCTCATCGAGGTGCCCCGGGGCGCGGGAGCTCGCCGACCCCTGGGGCCCTCTCAGCGGGGGCCGCCCTCCCCCCGGGGCTGACCCCGGCCCCGCGGCCTCCCCGAGCTCCTGCAGCCCGGCGCGCGTGCGCTCTCAGATAAACTTGTTCTTTTGGAATAATTCGATTCCCAGGAAAATTGCAGAGATGGTTCCCAGAGGCCTAACCTGGTTATCTTACATCACCTGGGTGCATTTGTCAACACAGACGGAAACCAGCATTGCTGGTTAACTAAACGCCAGACTTCCTTTGGATTTTCACCGTTTTTTCCCCTCCAGCCTTATTTTTTTCTGTTCCAGGACCCCCCTCCCCCAGGATGCAATGCTGCCTTCGGGTGTGGCTCATTTTCCAGCCTGTGGACTTGAGATCCTGAAATATCCCACCTCTGGCCCCAGGGGCTCCTCCTGCTGCTGCTTGGGGACAGCTGGGGGACCCGCGCATGCCCTCCCCACCCACCCCCACCCCGGTAGGGTCTGCACTGGCCTCCTCTCTCCGGTTGCCCTGTTCTCAGAGGTTCCAAGTCTGAGTCTTTACCACCACTCCACATAAATCCCAGACTTGGCTGCAACCACCCCATTGCTGAGGACTGAAGATGCCCAGTTGTCTGGGACACAGTCATCTAGAATCCCAGCAGTCATGGACAGTAAAGCCTTTCCGAGCATCGGATGACTTACAGGAGTCCCCAAACTCATCCTGTGACTGCGGCCCTTCCCGACCCCCGGGGCGCCTGGAATGGCATTTTGAAGCTTCCACCGCAGGGCGGCCACTTAGGTGTGTTCGTGGACGCCACCACCCCAGGTTCTTCCCAGTCCCCACGGCAGAAGCACCCACACTGGAGGGCATCTGAGACTCACCTGCCTGAGGCCTCGAGAGGCTGGCCAGGTGGGTTCTTTACTCTGGAAAACGGGAGAGAAATCTCAGAAAATCGTGCAGCTCACCGGCCATGACTGCCCTCATCCAAGGCTTGGCTCCTGGCAAGCCAGAAACCGTTGTCCACATGCTTACAGATGATCCAGTTTCCATTCAGAAAGGAACCAAATAAACCCAACAAGGGATCCAGAAAGCAAAACATCTTCCATCAGCAAGCCAAAGGGGAAGGCTGAGTTTTGTTTTTCCTGTAGGGCCACTGGGCACACAGAAGGCCGCAAATTCACGGTTTCATTCACTGACTGGACCGTGTTTTCTTGCCATTATAAAATAAGGCCAAAGCGCTTCAGGCCCCGAGACCTGCCGGTGATTCAAGAAAGGCACGCCTTTTCTGAGTTAGTGACCACAACAAAAGCCACAATTGGAGCTTCTCCCTACCTGAGACCCTGCTCCTTCTTCCACGCTTCCCCGCCCCGCTGGGAGAGCACCCAGACCTGCAAGCCGTGTCCCTGCTGTGCCTTCAGACTTCAGGGCAAAGCTGCCGGAGAGGACAAGCCCCTTCCCCAGTTCTGATTCAGCCACCGAGGGCCGGGGTTATGAGCGAGCCTCCAGAGCCACTGGCTGGGATTTGAATCCTGGGCAAACTCCTGCACTTCTCAGTGTGTCCATTTCCTCATCTGTAAAATGGGACACTTTTGTTAACAGCAGCCACTTCTAGGGTTGCAGTGAGGATTAAATAGTTTGGTAAGCGTGAGGTGCTTACTACGCCGTGGGGGCCGTAGGAGCCAGCTGCTCTCTTCCCCTGCCCTGGGCCCGCTGCTAACCCCCTCCCCACTCTTCCCTGGTTCTCGTAGATGTGATTCTAGACTAATATCCCGTTAGTCTTCCTCCATGCTTTCTCTCTGACACACTAGGGTTGCAGAATTCCCTTGGCTCTATTCTGCACACCCGGCAGAGCAGCCATAACCCCACGTCTGCACTGCCTCCGAGCCGCCCCGTATGGATGCTTGGGCTGCTGTGCCAAACCAGCCCGGCCACCTTTCCAATCCTGTGGGATGCAGGAAGGACAGTTCTATCCAAAAGCCCAGAGGGGGTCCTGCCATCTCTGTGTCCCCTGGACCCTGTGCCAACACCCAGCCCCTCTGCTTCTCCCTCAGCTCAGTCCCCAGCATTCAGCATTCCGCCCTTTCTCTTGGTTCTCATGGCCGTTTCTCCACTATTCCTGCCCTGTCTCTGCAGGACAGTGAGACCAAAACAGACTCCCTCCTGCCACCGCACCCAGCCCAAGAGAATAAACGTGTTTTGAAAAGCAATAAGCACCTTGGCCGGCCCTCTGAGCAATTTGGAAATCGCCTGGTTCTTGTCCCCTTGGTAGCAAGTGTCCCGAATTTTGCGCTCGCATCCCGCACACTCACCCCTTCCATCAAAGCCTCCTCTCAGGGCCTTGTGTGGGGCAATTTGCATTTGCAGAGCAGATGCTGAGGTCTCGGCAGCCCCCACCGACAAGGCAGGTCCTACAGGGCGATTCTTGGCTTTCAGAATCCCCCTTTTAAAGAAACAAAACCTAAGCTTTTCGTTGTAAAAACAAAACAGATACAGAAAACCAGCAAAGCCAAGGGTGTGGCTTAGTGAATCATGATTCAGGGAAACCCCCCGGCAACCCCAACCTGAATGAAGAAATTGCACTTTGCCAGCCCCCAGAAGCCCCTCCAGGGCCCCCATCCTAGTTGCAATCCCTCTCTCCAAAGGTAACCACTCTCCTGGTTTTTCTAGTCATCACTCCCTGGCGCTGATCTGTGACTTTATAATCCAGTTGTGCCTCCCTGAACACTGCAGTTTAGACTGCCAAGTTTAAACTTGATGCATCTTTTAAATCTTTTAATCTACATGTTCTCTTTCAACCCCTATGTTTCTTTGCAGTTTATCTGCTGAAGCACTCAGGTCTTTCAACCTGAGGACTCCCACAATGGAGATTTTGCAGATTGCACTTTGACAGTGCAGCTCAGCAGGTTCTTCTGTGCTTGGTGTTTACTGCAAATTGGCAGCTGGATCTGGAGGCAGGACTCCTTACCTCAAATGGCATGTGTCTGGTGGCCTCTCTTTTTGTGATGTTGGCAGCTGTCAGTACTCAGGGCCTAGAACGATTATTCATTGGGGATGGCAAAATGGTAATATCTCTTTGTATCATTTTGTTTTCCTCTAGTAGTTGGAAAAATTTTATAAGGAGATGCTTGCAGTTGTCTACTAGGTGGTTACAGTGGTACGGTTCTAAAAAAGGCTGGATAAATGCTTTTTCCTTTACTTCACCTGGTTTTCAAGATAATGAATTGGTTCTCTGTCATCCTCCAAGTCTTACTGATTATTTTCCTTCCAAATGTCATTATGAACACATGGATTTAAACATATTTGATGGGTTTCTAATTCATTGCAATTCCTAACCTTATCATAACTCAAGTCCCCCATCTTTGGCCAGCGGGAGCCTCCGCAGGTTGGCCCCCAAGTCCTTTGACATGACATTGGTAGTCTTTGGTGGACCTGGTGTGTCAAGACTTCCAGGCTCATCTTGTACATTTCCCATCCTTACCTGGAATCCACCTTTTTGCTAAGCCCTGGATATTTGGTGGGAAACGGTATTTTAAGACCTCAATATGAACCCTAGGGATGCTTGTTGTCCCTGGGGTTTTTCCTTGACCTCCTCCGTGTTAGATCTGTGTCTTCTGTCTTCCACATGGAGAATCGTGGATCTCAAGAACACAGGAGGGGGTAGAATTAGGATATCCCCTGATTGCTCGTGAGCTTTATCCCATGTTACACATACAATAATCACAGAATAGTGTTAGTAACACTACTACCACCAGATGTGAAAGCATTTCCCCCTATTTTTTATATTTGTGTAGTATCTCCATTGTCAGCTCATGGAGCCATTGCATGTTATAATCTCTCTCAATTCCTCATTTAGTCTTAGTTCTTCAAATAACTGTGTATTTTCTCTGGCCAGCAGCCCTTACCTTGACTTCTCTCTGGTCACTCTGGTGGCCTGACACCTGTTCCTCAGTGGGCTTTTAGAAGGGCTTATGGGGCAATGAGTTCTTGCATGCTGGTAACAGTCTCTCTATGCCATTTTTACTTGAAGATCAGTTTTTCTGCATATCAAATGTTTCACTCACATTTTCTTTCCTTGAGTGTATTAAATACATTGCTCCATTTTCTTCTGGCATGAAGTGCTGCTCTTGAAAATCTGATGATAATCCTCTTTCCTTCCTCCTCCTCTAAGTCATGTGCCCTGTTTGTCTACACACCCAAAGGACTTTTTGTTCTTCTTTAAAGAACAGTCACTTTAGTAAAATATGTCTTGATCTTGGTCATTCTGGGTTAATATTCTGAGGTACACAGTGTGCTCTTTCAATATGTAATTTTGAGTCATTTTGTTTCAGAAAAGTTTTCTTGAATATAGTTTTTATTATTTGTTCTCTTCCCCTGCTTTGGCTCTCTTCCTCAAAGACTCCTTTTTTCTGTGTGCAGGATCTTACTGACCTATCGCCAATATTTTTCACTGTCTTGCAAATCCTTTTAATCTCCTTCATTTCCTTTTTTTTTAATTAAATTCAGTTTTATTGAAATATGCCTTCATTTCCTTTTGATTTTTAAAATGTTTCTCCTTTTCATTTTCTGTTTTTTCTGCTCTTTTACTCCTCCTAGTTTAGTCTTCATTTATGAAATGATTTTTTACTTTAACTCTTTTCTTGGATTCTGTCACTGATTTCTGAGTTTTTAAAATTATGATTTATGGTGGGTTTCTTTCATGTATTGTATTATTTTCTTTAAAATGTTTAGCTTATTTTTAAATAATATGTTGCAGTTTTAATGTTGCCTTTTTAAACTCGTCTTTCTGAATTGCTTCCTTTATCTGTAGGGATGTCATGCTCCTTATTCTCATTCTTCTTATGGGGACGTGGTATGGGGTTTCACCTCGATACTTCTTTGTGGCTAACTTTTATGTGAATATAATGTCCATGAGTCTTTAACAGGAGGCTTGGTGCAGATAACTTTTTTTTCTTTTTCTTTTTTAATTCAGTTTTATTGAGATGTATTCACGTAACATACAATCATCCATGGTGTACAATCAGCTGTTCACAGTGCCATCATATAGTTGTACATTCATCACTACAATCTATTTTTGAACATTTTCCTTTCACCAGAAAGAATCAGAATAAGAATAAAAAATAAAAGTAAAAAAGAACACCCAAATCATCCCCCCCCATCCCACCCCAACCTTCATTTAGTTTTTGTCCCCATTTTTCTACTCATCCATCCATACACTGGATAAACGGAGCGTGATCCACAAAGTTTTCACAATCGCACTGTCACCCCTTGTAAGCTACATTGTTATACAATCTTCTTCAAGAGTCAAGGCTATCAATGGCTGAGAGATTCCAAATGGAGTCGAGAGGTCACTCTGGTGGACATTCTTATGCACTATGTAGATAACACCTCTTAGGTTTTAATGTATTGGAATAGCTAGAAGTAAATACCTGAAACTACCAAACTCCAACCCAGCAGTCTGGACTCCTGAAGACGATTGAATAATAATGTAGCTTACAAGGGGTGACAGTGTGATTGTGAAGACCTTGTGGATCACACCCCCTTTATCTAGTGTATGGATGGATGAGTAGGAAAAAGGGACAAAAACTAAATGACAAATAGGGTGGGATGGGGGGGATGGTTTAGGTGTTCTTTTTTTACTTTTATTTTTTATTGTTATTCTGATTCTTTCTGATGTAAGGAAAATGGAGTTTAGTAGTTTCAGGTATTTACTTCTAGCTATTCCAATACATTAAAACCTAAAAAGTGTTATCTATATAGTGCGTAAGAATGTCCACCAGAGTGACCTCTCGACTCCATTTGAAATCTGCCAGCCACTGAAGCTTTATTTCACTTCATTTCTCTTCCCCCTTTTGGTCAAGAAGAGATTCTCAATCCCACGATGCCGGGTCCACATTCATCCCCAGGAGTCATATCCTGCGTTGTTAGGGAGATTATACCCTGGGAGTCAGGTCCCACATAGGGGGAGGACAGTGAGATCACCTGCCGAGGTGGCTTACAGATAACTTTTTTTTATTTCATAGAAATCCCTCTTCTGTTGCTTTTGAATGCATATGGGGACTGGCCTTCTGCGATTTCTTGGCTCCGTGCTCTCCCCCTTTTACCTGTGCATGATCTTCCTTTGTTGTCCCTGACCTGCTCAATTCTGGCCACATCAACTGCTTCTCCTCCGCGTGGGGCCCCGTCATTTCCAGAGCTGACAGGGGCCAGCCTGCCCCAGCACCTTCAGGCATGACCAGGCCCCTCGCGCCCACCCACTGCGGCAGCGGGCACACCCACCGCCACCTGCACCTGCCCTTCTCTGACTGGCCACCCTTTACGGGAATACCTGGTGATTACCTGGGAGACCCTATCCCCTGTCTTCCTCTGCCCCCAACGCTCTCCCACGTAGACCCCAACACCACAAAGGTTGAGGGCCCGGCGGAGGCTCGATCCCACCCACTTGCATTTTGGGCTGAGCGAGGATACCTTATCTCCTAGTTTTATTGTAAATGTTGTCCATGGAATTTTTTTTAATTTTAAAGATTTTTAAATTCATTTAAAATAACAACAATAAACCCATTGCATGTTTAATAGTCTGCTTTCGTGAGAAGGAACTTAATTTCTGGAAACACAAAATTTGGTGAGAAAACTGGCATTGGTTTATGTTTTTATAAATGTCCTTCACATGTGGCTTATTAGCAAACAGCTAGGCTCTGGTATCTGCTTCTGGATTTAATCTGCTGGTCTGCAGCACATCACAGAGCCTCTGGAAAACTCCACTGGACACTCGTGAGGGAGCCCCCGGGTAACTCTGTTACCTGGTTGCGCTATCAGTTTTTAGGTGGGGATTTTGGATAACTGAAAGCAGTGCTGCCATGGCCATCTTCCCAGAACCCCTTGTAAGCTTTCTGATGCAGGGAGGGGGTGTTAAGAAAGAAAGAGTGACGCAGTGATGTCCCGTGTGGCCCCTGTGTGGTCTCTGTCTCTTCCCCATGGGGGCTGCAGGCTTCTCCTGGAGGCAGCACAGGTCTTTGGCAGAGTTTTGCCTGGGCACCAGGAAGTCTCGATTCGGTCCAGAAGGCAAAGCCACACAGACTGTTCTTTGTCATTTTCATAAAAAGCATGATGGGTGGATAATTTGGACCAAAGTGCAGAGTCTGGAGTTGGCAAGGTTCTCTGCTCGGGGAGGTGTCGCAAGTCTGCATTTGACTGTTCTCCTCATTTCTGCCCCAACTCATGCAGGGCTGCCCGGGCACTGCCCAGAGGCATTGGCAAACTACTGAAAAACGGCAGGAGGAACAAAGGCCCACGAGCAACGTCAAGGGAGGAGGAAGCCGTTCCTCAGACGAGTTTGAGCAGGTCTGAAAAGTCATTAATCCCTTGGAGTGAGATCCCCGCAATTTCTGGGGCCCTTCAGCTATTTCATTCCATGGGAATGAACACACAGCATCCTGCAGTACATTAAAAAAGAGAAAACGGGTGGGACGTGCTGGAAGCACCCAAGGGCACCGTCCGAGGGACACAGGGAGCAGGTGCTGCTTTGCCTGTGGGAGACAAGAGAGGACTTGCACGATCAGCAAATGCACAGGAGGTGAAGGGGTCAATTCGACTCACATTGTGTTCTACAAACCGTGCTTCGCCAGGGCGCAAGACTGCAGCCCTCAAAACGCGGCTCACCGTGTTCTCTGCGGGTGGCAGTGAGGGTGGGGGCTCCTGGTTCTGAACTTCCCTCCTTGGGCTCTGCTTTGGGGCTCTATGTTCTGTTCTTGAGGCTCTCCATGATCTCCAGAGGAACCCTTCTTGGGAGGAGCAAGTGAAAATAAACTCTGTTGGGTCTGTCTTCTGTTTTAACCCCAAGAAGACTCTTGCCTCGCTGACCTTCCCTCTACTTGGCTGTTAGATGCATCTTTTCAGCCCTGGGCAATATTCACCCAAGCTCACATTCTCTAAACATAAAGATAATCGCATGTTTTGCTGTCGTTAGCAGCCACATGGAAACCTCGTGAAGCTCCCTGCCCGCACGGAGCAAGAGTGTCAAACAGGCTGAGACTTGGCTTTGCTTATTGCCCCCTACCCAGCATCTACCACCATTTGTTTCTGAATACACCCGCCTTCCAGGCGCCCCAAGGCCTTCCCTCTCGGAAAGAAGCAAGCCATGTTCTTCTGCCAAGATCCGCAGTACAACTTATCCAGTTGGCGATTACCCGGAGTCAGCCAGTGAGTGCCCTTGTCTGACACTGGTTTGCTGGCGGCGGGTTAAGTAAACGAGAGGTACAGATCAAGGGTGGAAAAGACCCAGCAGGGGCTCCGAGCGTCAGCTCCTTATTCTGCCGCCTAACTTCATCAGAGCCGTGGCTAACTTCATCTGTTCTAGTGGAATCACATGTGCACGGAGGCCAGAAGAGCCAAGTGTCCACACGATACACTGTCCCTCCTGTTCCTGCCCAGCCGAGGCCAAGTGCTCTTTGTGTGTCTCAGCAGCTCTGCCCAGGACCCGGACAGCAAGCCCGCGGCCCCGAAGCAGAGGACAGGGCTGGCTCCAGCTCCTCGGCCTCTGCTGCAATTATTCGTCCAGTCCACAAATATTTGCTGAGTGCCTGCTGTTTGCTAGGCCTGCTGTGGGCACAGGCAGGGCCCTGCTCTCCTCGAGTTTATATGCTGCGGAGACGAGACAGGCAGAAAACAAGTGAACAAACACACAGGAGAGCTTCATATAATGATAAATGTGTGACAGAGGGCCAGATACGAGGGTTCAAGTGTAACACTCCTGATGTAATAGAATATGACGGGAGGAGTGGCTGTAAGTACTGCAGCATTCCCAAGGAGAAGGGCCTTGGTAGGAACCGGGGAAGGCAGGGAGCCTCCTGGAGTGGGCAGGAGACCCTGAAGGCGGCCTTAAAGGGTGAGGTGTCTTCAGGTGATGAGAAGGGGGTTCCCAGACACCGGGGGACGGTTCTGGCTAGAGGAGGGTGCTGCTGGCGAGGAGCGGTGGTGCAGGTCAGCTGGTAAACAGGTGCCTCCATCTGCAAACCCTGGCTAAAGACGCAGGTGTCCTTCAGGAAAAAGCAGGGGCTCCCTCAGGACTTCCGAAGCAAGGTCCGGTCTGGGCCTGCAGAGACTTCCCTCGTCCTTTTGGACCAGCGCTGCGGAGAACTGGCTCACGGCTGAAAAACACTCGACCCTGCCGTCCTGTAGAGTCTCAGGTTTCCACAGAGGAAGAAAGGACTTAGCTTTCCATGTGTCATAAGTCTGCGTCTTTGAAACGGAACCACTTTAGGGCTGTACTTGTTTTCGTGAGATGAACTTGACCTGGTACTTCACGGGTGGATGTCTGATCAGATTCGTGGTTGCCTCTTGCTGATGCTGTGTTTATCTGAAATCACAGTTTCAAGTTATTCTTACCCACCCAGAACCCCGAGGACACTAGGACTGAGGTGGGAAGCAGGAGGCTCTGCATTTCTGAGACGAAGGCTCTGAGGTTGTGGGCATGCATGGGAGGGTGGTAAGGTGGGGAGGAAGATTTGGGGAGAAGGGGGCCTAGAGCCCAGAGGTAAGGGCTTAGAATCTGGAGTCAGTCTGCTGCTTACTTGCTGTGAGACCCAAAGTAAGTTCCTACCCTCTCTGAGCCTCCATCTCCTCCCCGGTAAAATGAGAGTAAAAATAGATCCCACGCCATGGGCTGTCGGGGAGACTGAATGGGGCAAAGCGCCCTCCTGGTGATATGAATGATGATAAATACATCTTTTCGGGATCAGTGTCTGTCGAGTGCTAGGGCTGGGGGCCTTGCTGATGAGGTGGGAGAGTGGTGCAGTTTAAAACTTGGAGGGGACTGAACCACAATTGTCCTTTATCTGTGAAAACCATCCACTTCTTTGCTTTCATTCTCACTTCCCATCAGAGTTTCTCGTCTCATACCAGCTGTGGAGATGCGACAATAGAGGTTGGATGTATTTGGGCCTTAATAGACACAAAAGAGCCTTAAAATATTTTACCCACTGCCATTGGTAAGGAAAAGTATTGTTTTACGGGGTGATGGTTGCATAGGGACAAGCTTTGCTTAATTGATACACAAAGGTTTACATAAGATTGATTATCTCAAGGCTCAGTTACACTTATAAAAAGATAGTGGGGCAGCCTAATAGTCACCTTAAGATGGGAGTAAGGAAAGGACCAAGGATGTGAAGTGATGAGTCTACATTCATAGATGAAAATGCAAATAAGTTTGTAATGAATGAAAACAAAGGAAAACTTAGCAAAGAGATAGCAACTATAGAACAGACCCAAATGCAAATCCTGGAACTGAAAAAGTAAATCTGAATTAAAAAATTTACTGGAGGGACCTAACAGAAGAGAGGAGAGAGGAAAGAGTCAGTGACCCTGAAGAGAGAGCAATAGGAATTATTTGATCTGAAGAACAGAGAGAAAAAATATTGAAAAAATGAGCTGTTGCATCAGGTCCTGCAGGATAATATCAAAAGTTCTAGCATGTGTGCAACTGGAAACTTAGACGGTTAGAAGAGAAAGAGATTGGGGCAGGAAATAGAATTTGCAGGAATACTGTCTGATAATTTCCCCAATTTGGTGAAAGATGTATGTTTACACTTTTCAGAAGCTCAGCAAACCCCAAGTATGATAAGTACCAAGAAAACCATGCCCAAGCACGTCACAGTCAGATCCCTGAAAACCAAAGGTCAGGAGAAAATCTCAAAAGCAACCAGGGAAAAATGACATCAGCTGCAGGGAACGGCGATTTAAACGATGCTGAAACGCTGAAGGTCAGAAGACATCAGAGCCACGTTACGAAATTCCTAAGAGAAAAACAGTCAACCCAGAACTCTCTATCCAGGGGTCAAGGTGAAATGGGACATTTTCAGATAAAGGAAAACAAAGAGAATTCATCACCAACAGACATGCCCTGCACACACACAAAAGGTAAAATGCTAAAGGAAGTTCTTCGGGCTGAAGGGAAATGACACTGGAGGAAAACTTGTTTCTTGGGAAAAATAACTAGCATTGGAAATGCTAAATATCTGGGGAAGCACCAAAGAACTTTTCCTTTTTAATTTATTTGAAATGCACATGGCCATTTTAAGACAAAAACTATGGGTTTATGATGTATTTAGATGCAATATGTGTGGATACTATTCGATAAAAGGTGGTGGGTGAATATGTTGCAAGATTTCTGCTTTTTATGTGGCATTAGTTTATAGTATGAACTCTAAGTAGGCTGTGAAAAACTAGGAGTATATGTTGTAATCTTTAGGGCAACCACCTGGGGGAAAAAAATGCAAAGAGGAAGAGCTGAAAAGCACCAATTGTTGTTTCAGAATGCCTCGGCTTGGAATAAAACTCCTGGGTTTGGGTCCCAACCTGACCACTTCGCAGCTGTCCTCCATCTCCCTGAGCTTCATATCTGCTGTGTGTGATGGGGACAGGAAAGCCTGCTGTGTTTCCTTCTTGGGATTGCTTTTAGGATCAAATGAGACGGTGAAGATCGTGCACTGCCTTTTGAGAAGCATGAAGCATTGTTTCCAAGTAAGGGATTATTTTGAGACGGCAGCTTTGGCACCCTATGGGGGATTGCAGGCCACTCCCTTTCCACAAGAAGAGACTGTTCTCTCTCTGATTTCTGGCCAGGAGCCACGTGCTGGTTGTGACCTGGCTAAACTGTCAGGGCCCTGGTTTCCCCCCGGGGGCTCAAGATCAGGCACGTGGTTCTTGTTCCCAAGAAGAGCAATCAAAGGCCCCGGATATTGTGTCATCACCAGAGCAGACTGTCTACCACCAGGCTACCCACACGGAACCACCAACACCGTCCTTCCGGGATTGACAACTAACCCTCCTTTGAGGTTTTAAATACCAGGTGGGTTCCCTTAGCAACCACGACCCAGAGCCGGCCCAGACACCCACGGTGAGCTGCTGGTTGAGACCTCAGACAAGCAGGCAGTTCCCACAGGCCGGGTCACCAGGGAGCCCGGGCGAGGCCGGCTCTCCGGCTCAGCCTCCCAGCGCAGCTGGGATACCCAGTGGCTTAGCTGAGGGGGCCCCTCAGCTCGCCTGCCCGCCTGGGTGCCGCCTGCTCTCCCTCGGGGGTGCAGAAGCAAGCGCCCCAGGGAGGAGCTGCCGGGCAGTGGCCTGCTGCGGCCCCCAGGCCCTTGGCTTCCCACGGGAGGCCCGATGGGCCTTCCATCTCCTCGGCTCAGTTAGATGTTTTGGAAATTAGACATGAACACATTTGCTTTAAAGGTCTGGCCTCACACTGGCCCCCTCCAGCTGGGAGCCCCCAGGCCCCCTCGGGCCAAACACCAAGAGGCTGCTGTTTCCAGGCCCCCAGGGCGCAGTGGGTTCCAGAATGCCGGCCATGGGGGTCCCCCAAACTGCCGCCCCAGGGGGCGTCTGAGGGTCGCTGCTGGGAGGGAAGGGACGGAGGCGGCCTCTGCAAAGCCGCTGCCTGTGAGGCCGAGGTGCCAGCTTCAGAGCTGCTCTGCTGTGCTCGGGGGCCTGCTCCGGGGCCGTCTGGGAGGCAGCCAGCCAGTGAGGTCGACTCTGGCTCAGCCCCAGCCCTCTCGGCTCTCACACGCGCCCTGAAGACGCTGAGCACGTTGGTCCCAGCGTGGAGGGGAGAGCGCAGCTCTGTGTGGACCGGCCACGGGGCCCAACTCACGGACGTGGCCAGCTCGCCGCCTCTGCACCCCGGACAAGGCTGGTCCCCACTTCTCAGCCGTCCTCTCCTGCCCACATCCCGTCTCCTCGCTGCCCATCTGGGGAGCCCTCAGGCTTCCCCCTGGTGCTCCGCAGGAAAGTTGACCAGGCGGGGGCGGAGGAAGGGCCCCTGGACCGGCCTCTGCCATGGGTGCCCTGGTGCCCCCCCAGACCCCCTTCAGGACTGCAGTTCTCTGTCCCAGCTGTGGGCAGCTCTCAGCTGGGTTGCACCCCCACGGGTGCCCTCCGTTAAAGCAAAGCCCCTGGCACACGGGCACAGGCCCTCGCTGTGGAATAACTGGTCCACTGTCCTGGGCAGGGGAGGGCCCAGCCCTAACTCAAGGCAGGTCCAATCTGAGGGGCCATCGCAGCTCCCAGACGCCCTCCCCTCAGGATCCCCTGAGATCCTCCGAGATCCACCGTCCCCAGCACGCCTGCTCCCAATAGGCTCATCGCTGCTGGTTCCAGGTCCCAGCCTGTTTCCCTCCCGGCCTGCCCCAAAGCTGCAAGGCTGGGATGCCCTCCCCGTCCACCAGGAAAGGCTGGGAGGTGCTGCAACCAGAAACAAAGGTTTATTCCTCCGCTCAAGACACCCACCTTGGGGCCAGGCGGCGACGGGGGCTGCACCCCCAGGCCCACACCTGCCTCTGCTCGCGGAGGGTGAGGGGGCTGGGCTGGGAGCCCGGCAAGTCCTCTTTCCACCTGGAAGTGACCACAGCCCTTCTGCACACATTACGTTGCCAAGGCAAGTCGCACGGCCTCACCTGCCCCAGGAGTCCGGGGATAGAATCCCCATCTGCTCCCGCGGGAGCGAGAGGTGGGAAATGGGGTGCAGGGTCCCATCTGCCAGGAGCAGAGTGAGCCTGGGTGGTCTGTCCCAGCGCTGCCACCTCCCTCCAGAGCTCAGTCCCCTCAGAGCCATCACTCTCCTTTTAGAACAAGTATTTCCAACGCGCCCTCTATTTTCCTGGAATGAAATGCATAGAGAATATGACTTACCAATACTCAGAATTTTAAAAACTCGATATAATGTTCTCACTGAAGGATAAACCAAGCATAACAAGAAAGCCATTGGATTTCAGTAGCTAGACACCCAGGGGTGGCTACACCCTAGAGGCACGAGGAAGCCACAGGCGCTTGCGTCCACGTGCAAGTGCACACGGCCAAGCGGGAGCAGCCACAGGGGCCCGGAAGTCCCAATCGGAAGAAAACGCAGGGTAGCTGCAGCCCTCGGAACTTCAGAGTTCATTGCAATTGGAAAAAACCACTTGGTGTCATTGGCAAACCAAAACAAAAACAAAAACGAAACAAAAAACCAAGTTAGATTTCAGGATCAGGTAATTGTACATAGGTTTTCCTCTTATCAAAACTCACACAGGGGCCAGGGCAGCTCATTGTCTGAAAACCTTACGCGTGGCACAGCCCTTAGCCGCCGGCTCTCACGCCGGGGTCGTGAGGAAGCCACAAGCATCCCCACAGTTTTCCAAACTGCCCCCCAAAGAGGGTACCACATCCTGTGTGAAAACCCCGAAAAAGCAGAGGGAATTGCGAACCCATATTATTGAATCATTTCGGTGCCAGGAATTCTGTGCAATAAAGGCGTGTGGAAACTGACTATGAGCAAGACCGACTGAGGACTTAGAAACGAGGCCCCAAAAGGCACAGAAAAGACTACTAGGGAATAAAAAAAATAAAGGAATTCCCAAGGGCCTATTTTCCTTCTTCTTGAAACAAAGTAAAAACAAACAAAACAAACTTGGAAGAGAGGAAATACCCAAATATTTAGTGGAATTTTCTCTAGAAACCTAACTCTTCTGAAATCCAAATCTACCCACCTGCAGGTATAATTCTGAGGCCGGGGGTCCTCACCCTCGTGGCCCCCCGGCTGCAGGACCAGGGTGCTCGTTTCCCCCGACCCCCAGAGGAGCTGCTGGGAGGGAAACGGGGCGGCCTGAGGACTGTAACTGGAGGAAATGCAGAGGAGGCGAGAGAAGATGGTCACTGCGTACGATCTGTATTTTCTGTATTTCTGTGTCGTGTGGATTTTAACAAGCCTCCAAGCAGTACAGGGAGACTCGGCGAGAGCTCTAACCCAGCTTCCAGACTCTCCGGGGAGGATGGGGGAACATGCACGGCCCCCAACCCTGGGCCTCTGGCTCTCCATCCTTCCAATGAGAGTGTCAGTTACGATGGCTCAGGCCCCAGGAGGCAGTGATCCTGAGATCCAGCATCGTGGAGAGATGCCAGGCCAGGAAAATTCCTCTGGGGTGCGCTGGGCACAGAGCTGTCTGCAGGGTCCCTACTGGGTCCACCTGGAGTGGGTGGGAGAAGGCGGGGGGCTCCACGCACAGCCCCTTCCAACCGATTTCCACCCCCAAGGGCTCCGAGCTTCCTCTCCGGGCCTCGCCGCACTAGAAGATCATCAGGGCTCCATCCGGCCTGGACTTTGTCCTCTCGGGGTCTGAGGGGCCTGCTGGGATGTCCCTTAGACCTCACCATGGCCGGTGGCTCTCTTGGGCTCCCAGGGATGGCCAGATATGTACCCAACAAAAGCTGTATTCTCTCAGCCATTTCTTCTCCAGAAGGAGCTGGCTGAGGGTCCCTTCCCCGCTGACAAAAGCTACGTGCTCCCTGGGACCACTCACTGCCACCTCCACCATGAAGCCCCCCCAGGATCACAGTCAGCCTTGAAGCCACCGTCCCCACCACTCCCAGGGAAGGCTCTGCCCCACCCGACCCGGGGAGGCTGCTGCCCCCCACGGCCAGTGCACACACGTGGGGTCCAGCAGCGGGAGACTCTCCCTGCGCCCCCAGCCCCAGGCAGTCAGCACCTGCAGCCTCCCCCCACCTCGGACCTGTCGCTGTTTGCTGTGCCTCTCACCTCACCCTCACCCCACAGGTCCCAGCTCGGTGCCGGGGGTCCCGGGGGGTCCCTCGGCTTCTCCGCCCCAACGCCTGCTTCCTTCGACGCCATCACTGCCCCTCACGGCGTCACCGCGGCGTGCCGGGTGCCTGTGCCCGCCCAGTCTCTGTCTTTGTTTCTCTCTTTTGACAAAACCCTGTCTCGTCAGGGCCACCCCTCCGGGGCGGGGGTCAGGGCCCTCGTCCTGTGCAGCTGCACCCCACGTGTGACTAGGGGGGGCGCTCCGGGTCCGCCCCCTGCCCGCCCACCCGGAGGCTCCGGGAAGCAGGTGGGAGGGTCTCTCGCTTCTGGGTCCTGCGTGGGGTCTCCGGCAGCCAGGGCGGCCCTGCGGCAGGTTAAAGGGAGCCACGAAAGTCGGTGACCATCCTTGACCGGCTGGGGAGTCGACAGCCCTGGGGGATCCACGACCGCTGGTCCAACTGCACCCCTCGAGGTGACTCCAGACTCAGCGCCACCCGGCCGCCCGCGAGACCCGGGCGAGGGCCACCCAGCGGGGTCCACCCTGCCCCGGAGCCCGAGGCGGCGGCACAGACGGTGGCTGTGGCCCCTGGAGCAGGGGCTGGGTGGGGTGTTTTTGAAAAGCCCTCACGGAGGGGGCACCCGAGGGTCTGGGGGCTTGGGTGGGACCCGCAGCTGTGGGAAGCGGAAGCCGGGTCACCCCACAGCTCCCCCATCCCCACCCAACACTCACTTTTCCAGCAGACGGCCCTGCAATAAAAGTTTGCAATAAAAAGGCTTTGAGGGGCTCCACATCACAGAGGAGACAGACGGGCTGTGAGGGGCAGGAAGCTGGCGGGGGCGGGATCCTCCAGGAGCCTGTGAGCCTACAGGGCCTGCCGGCCGCTGAGTCTGCACCAGGCGAGCTGGCCCCTATCTTTGTTTACCTGGTGCTTATCTGGTTCTGAGTGAAAACCTAAAGGGAGACAGTTGTCAGCTGAGCTATTGACAATGCAACTGCTGGGGTTAGTCAACTTGAAAGACATAGTTATATCTTCACCCAGGAAGAGGGTCCTGTTGGACATCGGAGCCGGGGAACATGTAATTATATCTTCACCCAGGAAGAGGGGCCTGCTGGAGGCCTCCCGGAGAAGGCTGTCCAGGCCTCAGAGCCGGGGAACATCCATCATCTGGTGTCGGTGGGCGCCGTGTTGACATGAAGGCATGGTTTGGAAAATGACAAGTCATGGCCACAGGGAGAAAATCCATTGCCTATCAGAGAACATTCTCCAGACGGCTGTCAACGTCCGGGTTGCCGTGAGGCTTGGGGTCCGGGGCTTAGGCCTGCCGCCAGCCCCATTCTCTGCTGTTATCAATATCACATATTGCATTTCAGTTGTGTAAGGAGCACTGTTCCTGATCTCTTTATTTTACATAAGAGCTGGAAGCTTAAAGAAAGACTGATCTGATCCTTCTCCTTTCTTGTCATGTGAAGAAACGTGCACAAACGGGTTCAGTCCTTATCTCCAAATCAAAAGGCTGAAAAGGCAGAACAGCGCCAGGGCCTGGGCTCACATTGATCTAATGGTCTTAGACAGTGATATATGTTTTTATGTCTGTGTACACAATTTGCAGGCGAAGAACTGACACATGGGAAAAAATATCACTATAAACTATGCTTAAATAGAATTGAATACAACCATATACAGGATTAACACCCAAAATATCAGAAAGTAACGGGACATTTAGCTCAGTGAAAACAGAAATTAAATTATGTACCTTGCTAGGTTTATATCAGTTTATTCCTGACTTTTGTAGACTGTGATTTGATACTAATAAATGCGGTGTCCTTACAATAACTTGGTTCTGTAGAGAAGTGTGTTCTGTCTGCACAGTCTCCCCTCTAGGACACCACTTCAGTCGTAACTGCGGAACACAATACGTTGTCTACAGTGATTTGCTGAAAATATTTGGTCAAAATTTAATTTCCCCAATACAGCCATCTTCCACATTCACTGGGATCTTACCATTTATTTTTGTCAATCATAAAGTGAATTTTTAAGGCAAATAATGTGTATATGGGGTGGTTTTTAATACTTTTAAGGATTGCTGGAAATAGAAGTTGACAGTTTCTATTTTGTTTAATGAACAAAAGTATTGGATGGCTGTCAGAGTGGTTTAATGTTGTAATAAACACAATATTTATCTAGAAAAAAAGAAGCGCTCCCTCTGGGTGGGCACACCCTCAGGAGGCCCAGCTGGCGGGCAGCTTTGTGCAGACAGAGGGAGCCCACTGGCGCTGGGGGAAGCTTGGGTCGGGGTGCGTGGCCTGGCGGTGGAACGGGGGTGACGCAGGGGGCAGCCGAGCAACATGGGGGCCACCTGCCTCGGAGGCCTCGGTGCTGAGGGGGGCAGTTGGGACCAGAGCCCTGTGTCCACCCTTGTGCCTCTGCCCTCCTCCCAGCCCCCTCCATCCACAGCCGGGCCCTGCGCTGCACCGCCACGCCAGGCTGCTGGGATGCTCCCGAGCGGGGTCCCAGAGAAGGAGGTGGACGGCTAAGGATCCTGCAGCGGGTGCTGCACTCTGGCAAAGGCGGCCCAGACACCCAGGGGCACGGGGAGGGCACAGAGTCGGCACAGGCTGGCTCCGCTCCCAGGTTGGGATGCTACTGGGCCTCTGGGCCAGGTGTGCCATCCCTGTCCCAGCTGCATGTCTGGACCCGTGAGCTCTTTTGAAATCACCCCCTAGGCAGATGAGTGGGTGCACGGACCCAGCATCGGCCCCGGCCTGCCCCTCGGGATGTCGGAGGCTTCTACCGCAGACCCTCCCCGCTGCCCGGCTGCCCCTCACCTGCCCACCCTGGGCCCTGGGAGGCTGATCCCGGGAGCTCTTGCCCACCGGCTTCCTGTCAGGTGTGGCCAAGGGGACATCACTGCCGGAGTCTGGAGACTGGAGAGTGGGGTGGAAGGAGAGTGAGGCCCCAACGTAGCAGCCCCAGTTCCTCCCTGCAGCTTCCCCCGAGCCCCCACCCCAATGGGGCAGACCCCGCAGTCACAAGAGGGGCTGGTGCCTGCAGCCCTCCCACCTGGAGACCTCAACAGTGGCCCCAGCTCCAGCCAGATTCACCCTGGGTCCAGCCCTTGCCCGGTGGACAGTCCCCGAGGTGCATTCTCCTCAGTTGCCTCCAGGGGCCACCTGTCCCCTCCAGGACCCCGGAGGAAGGGGAGACACCCTGGCCCACCATTGGCCAGGACAGTCCTCCACCCCCACCTGGCTCAGAAAGACCCAGAATTACATTGAGGGGAAGAGGCTCCAGCAGGCATCGCCCACTGTCCATGACCCCACACCGTGGAGCTCGGCGGGAAGGGGCAGCACTGGCAGCAAAAGGAAGCAGCCCCCTCCCCGGACGCAGCCAACTGGCTATTCTGGGGCCTCGGGCTGGTGCCCACCCTCTCCGAGCCCCAGGCCCCCAGGCGAGTAAACAAGTAACAACATCAGCCCCTCGCGTGGGAACGAGCTGAAGTGACAGGTGCAGCCGGCAGCAGCCGCGTCCCCTCCCCTCCTTCTCAGGCGGCTGCACCTCCAGGCTCGGGACACCAGAGAGGAGCTCCTCGCCTGGCTTCTGGGGTCACCAGGACCTCGGACCCTCTCAGCAGACCTCTGGGAAGACCCCAAGGAGCCCGCCCGGCCTCTACGCTTCATTCTCTCATCTGATGGGCGGGCTGAGCTGCTCCCTGTGAATGCCTGGGTGGGCGCCCCTTCCCACGGGCTCAACCGGAGGGGCAGCCGGAGCCGAGGGAGCGGGCAGCCAGCACCCGGGACACGGGCGGGGAGGTGACGGTGCACTCGCCCCAGTGCACGCCCTCTCCCCCTTCCCAATGGCGTGCTGCTCCAGCAACGAGCCACGGGCGTCTGCTACATATGTGAGGGCCTTCCAGGAGCCCCGGGGTGACAAATACAGCCAAGGTGCCAGGAGAGCCTCAAAAGGATCTTATGTTCCAGGATGTTGCTTTTCACTCTTTTTGACCTCACCATGTTGAGAAATCCCTTGGCATGTGTGCCGTAGCCTTGGCAGGAACCCTGCACTGGTTTTCTTCTTTCCTGTTCTCTATTTATATTGTGAGATGGGGGCAGGTGGCCCCGCAGTTGGAAACGGGCGGGTGGGGGGACAGGCAGTGCCGTGGGTAGCCCGTGGCCTGTCCCTCTCAGCCCCCGAAGCAGCTGCCGGGCAGCAGGTGCAGCGGGGAGTGGGCAGAGCCCAGGGTGTAGTGGAGCTGCGTCTTGGTCGGATGGTGAGAGAACGGCAGGTTCCCGGATATTTGTTCTGAATGGCCCCTGGAGCTGGCTCAGCTTCCCGTCCTGCAGAGGGAGGGGCCCTGAATTCGAGAGGGCTCTGGGTCAGCCCAAGGAATTAGGTCTGTGGATGTCCATTTCCCCCAGTCCAATCTCAGAACCTTTCTCAGCACCCACCTGGGCTCGGCCGACTGCCCAGAATCTCCGGGGCCCAGCAGATGCCCACTCACGACGACCCAGAGGCCCTCAGCCAGGGAGACTGTGCCCCCAGGGGCAGCCGGCAATTCTGGGGACATTTCAATTGCCATGACTGGAGTTGGAGGTGAGCTGTGGCATCAAGGACAGCCTGCCCACCCCCAAGAATGACCCAGCCTGAGTGTCAGGTGGGTGAAAGCCCTGTGACCCCTCCTCGCTTTTCACCTCTTCACTCTAAGTGATGTGAGGGTCCCCAGAGCCACCCACCAAACACAGAGCTAAGTAAACACGTGTCTGTGCCATGCAAATGTGGCCTCAAAATCAGCCTCCCAACTGCCCCCTCCCCTCAATTGGCAGCCCAGTCACCACCCAACCACCCACAAGTCCCAGGAAAGCTCTCTGCTCCCCGTCTGTCTCATTCCGGGGCCTCGAAGCCTGCCTGGCACCTCAGGGTGAAATCCCCTGCTCAGGCTGGAGGCTGCAGGCCGGGGGTGGGGGGTGCCATTTCCCCAGCACCCCCTAACCCCCACCCCCAGCTGATGGGGTCAGACCTCAGGAGCTGCAGGTGCTTTCGCTGAGTTTTCTTTCTCCCTCCTGCACCCACAAGCATCTCTGAGGGCTCCAGGAGCGGGGAGAGCCTTTTCTTGTGGGTTTCTTTCAAGGCCTCCTTGGTGAAGCTCCACCAATGCTCTCCAATTCTAGCTGCCCTGCCAGGTGCCCCTGTAAGAAGGGGTGCAGGAGGGAAGGGGGTGGACTTGGCTGGGCACCTGCAAGGGGCAGACCCTGCCATGTAATCCTTGCAGGGACCCTGGGGGCCGTTGCATTTTGATATGATGCAAACGAGGCTTTGGAAGGGGCTGCGTCACTCGGCACAGATCCGTAAGCCAGGCAGGCGCACGCTGCCCTCCAGCAGGGACGGCAAAGAGCTTTCACCCCGGGCCGGCTCTCAGCAACTGATGTGGACTGTCCCAACCACAGGGTCGTAGCCGGCTTAATTCTCCCCCGGGGACACTGGCAACGTCTGCAGATGATTTGGGTATCACCACGGGGGGTTCCACTGGAATCTAGTGAGGAGAAGCCAGAAGCATCGCTAAATGTCCACAATGCACAAGACAGCCCCCCGCGACACAGTTACCCAGTCCAAAATGTCAATAGCCGAGACCGAGAGCCCCAGGCTCAGGAGTGCTGCTGTTGATTAGCTATGTCTGCCACTGGCACAGAGGGGACGTCCTGAATGAACACGGCGACCGTCCACCTCATCCCACCTTCTCTCTGGAACTTTCCACCTACAGTCTCCTTTGCCCCACTAGCCCCGGGCAGGCTCCAGGTGGTGGGGAGCTGCTTGTATCTGTCCCCAGAGGTTCTGTGAGGCAGCCCCCATTCGGATTGGTGTTTTCTTGGTGACAGTTTTTATACAGCTCAGGAATTAAAATCTCAAACACCCGTCAGGGCCACACAGGGAAGAGGATATGTGAAGCGGGCAGGGAAGACAATGGGCAGACGCCAAACCACAGGGGGCAACTGCTAGCCGCTGGGGGACGGTAAGACCCAAATCGCTAGATTCTTGAATTTTTTAAAAATGAAAGTCAGATGCGTGTGTGCGTTTTAGATGTGAAATGTCCCAATTTTAAATATTAGTGCAGATTATTTGAACAGACCGCATGTGTGGGGAGACGTGTGTGTGTCCGTGCCAGCCCCCAGCCGGCCCGTGGCGGCCTCTGACACGGGTGGTTGTCAGGCAGGTGACTGCAAACGACTGTTACAGCCCCAGGGGCAAAGGCACCTGGTCAAATGACAGCGAATTCCCACGTGTTCCTGATCCAGGGACTCACGCCTGAAGGAGGGGTTCACTCCCAGAGCTCAGGGCAGGAGCTGGCCGTGCAGGAGAGAGCAGGGCCCGAGGGGAACACCACAGCTGAGTGCAGACTCAGGACCCCCCAAACTGGGCCTCCCCACACCACCCCTTGGGAACCCCTTAAAACCTGGGGTGCTGGGCTCTGCCAAGATCCACCAAGTCAGAATCTTTGCAGGTTTGACCCAGAAATCTATTTTTTTTTTTAATTTTTATTGGGATTGTTCAGATACCATACAATTATCCAAAGATCCAAAGTGTACAGTCAGTTGCCCCTGGTACCCTCATACAGCTGTGCATCCATCACCACACTTAATTTTTGTTCAATTTTTAGAAACTTTTCATTACTCCAGAGAAGAAATAAAGCAAAAGAAAAAAAAAGAAAAAAAAAGGAAAAAAGAAAAAAAGGAAATTTGAATCCTCCCATATCCCTAACCAACCCCCCCTCAATTGTTGACTCGTAGTGTTGGTATAGTACATTTGTTACTGTTCATGAAAGAATGGTGACATACTACAAACTGTAGTATATAGTTTGCAATAGGTATATATTTCTTCCCTATATGCCCCTCTATTATTAACTTCTAGTTGTACTGTCATACATTTGTTCTGGTTCATGGAAGCGATTTCTAGTGTTTGTACAGTTGATCATGGACATTGCCCACCATAGGATTCAGTTTTCTACATTCCCATCTTTTGACCTCCAGCTTTCCTTCTGGTGACATATATGACTCTGAACTTCCCCTTTCCACCTCATTCACACACCATTCGGCGCTGTTAGTTATTCTCACATCTTGCTACCAACACACCTGTTCATTTCCAAACATTTAAGTTCATCCTAGTTGAACATTCTGCTCATACTAAGCAACCACTCCCCATTCTTAAGCCTCGTCCTGTATCTTGGTACCTTGTATTTCATGTCTATGAATTTATATATTATAATTAATTCTTATCAGTGAGACCCTGCAACATTTGTCCTTATGTTTCTGGCTTATTTCACTCAGTATATTGCCCTTGAGGTTTTGTGAGCAATACTTTTTTTTTTTTTTTTAAGATGGTTTTGTTCACACACCATACATTCCATCCCAAGTAAATAATCGATGGTTCTCTGTATGGTCATACATTTATGTGTTCACCACCTTCACCACTATCTATATGAGAGCATCTACATTTCTTCCACAAGGCAGAAGGGAGAGTCAAAGAAGGTAGAGAGGCTAAAGAAAGAGGAAAAAAAAATGACAGCTAGGAAGTAGCAAAAGGAAAAGTAACCTTAAATCAAAGTAGGGTAAAGAGTCAGACAACACCACCAATGTCGAGTGTCTAATATGCCTCCCCTATCCCCTCTCTTATCTGCATTTGCCTTGGTATATCGCCCTTGTTACGTTAAAGGAAGCATAATACAATGATTCTGTTAGTTATAGTCTCTAGTTTACATTAATTGCCTCCCTCCCCCAATGCCTCCCCATTTTTAACACCTTGCAAGGTTGACATTTGCTTGTTCTCCCTCATAAAAGAACATATTTGTACATTTTATCACAATTGTTGAACACTCTAGATTTCACCAAGTTACACAGTCCCAGTCTTTATCTTTCCTCCTTTCTTGTGGTGTCTCACATGCTCCCCACCTTCCTCTCTCATTCATATTCATAGTTATCTTTGTTCAGTGTACTTACATTGCTGTGCACCATCTCCCAAAATTGTGTTCCAAACCACGCACTCCTGTCTTCTATCACCCTGTAGTGCTCCCTTTAGTATTTCCTGTAGGGCAGGTGTCTTGTTCACAAAGTCTCTCATTGTCTGTTTGTCGGAAAACATTTTGAGCTCTCCCTCATATTTGAAGGACAGCTTTGCTGGATACAGGATTCTTGGTGGGCGGTTTTTCTCTTTCAGTATCTTAAATATATCACACCACGACCTTCTTGCCTCCATGGTTTCTGCTGAGAGATCCGCACATAGTCTTATGAAGCTTCCTTTGTATGTAATGGATTGCTTTTCTCTTGCTGCTTCCAGGATTCTCTCTTTGTCTTTGACATTTGGTAATCTGATTATTAAGTGTCTTGGCGTAGGCCTATTCATATCTCTTCTGTTTGGAGTACGCTGCGCTTCTTGGATCTGTAATTTTATGTCTTTCGTAAGAGATGGGAAATTTTCATTGATTATTTCCTCTATTATTGCCTCTGCCCCTTTTCCCTTCTCTTCTCCTTCTGGGATACCAGTGATACATACTTTCTTGTACTTTGTTTCATCCTTGAGTTCCCGGAGACATTGCTCATATTTTTTCATTCTTTTCTCCTTCTGCTCCTTTGCGTGTAGACTTTCAGGTGTTTTGTTCTCCAGTTCTTGAGTGTTTTCTTCTGCCTCCTGAGATCTGCTGTTGTATGTTTCCATTGTGTCTTTCATCTCTTGTGTTGTGTCTTTCATTTCCATAGTTTCTACTAGTTGTTTTTTTGAACTTTCTATTTCTGCCTTATGTATGACCAGTGTTTTCTTTACAGCCTCTATCTCTTTTGTGAAATATTCTCTAAATTTTTTGAATTGATTTAGCATTAGTTGTTTAAATTCCTGTATTTCAGTTGAAGTGTAAGTTTGTTCCTTTGACTGGGCCATAGCTTTGTTTTTCTTAGTGTAGGTTGTAGTTTTCTGTTGTCTAAGCATCTGACCTCCTAGGCCACCCCTATCAGGTTTCCCCATATGAAAACAGGTTCAGGTCACAGAAGGAGGAAATATTCAGTATCTGGTTTCCCTGATGGTTTTTCTTAGAGGATCGATAGACCTCTGCTTTTCTGCCTGGCAGGTGCACCTGTCAGCCTGTCACTGGCTGGTGTAAGAAGGTGTGGCCTGTGGCTCTCCTCCCCCAGGCTTTGGGGTCTGGTTCCAGAAAGGCAGGCAGTAGAGCTGGGCCCCTCCCTTTCCTCTTGGGAAGCTATGCCCCCTCCAGAGAGGTCAACTGCATATCAATAAGTTCTTTGTTTCTCTGACTCTGCTGATTAAAGTGTTTTGATTTTAAAATGGCTGAGGCTGTCTTTACTGCAAAGTGCTGTTGGCTGAAAACGGCTGAGGTTTTCTCCACAGAGAGAGAGAGGGGCAGAAAAGCTCCCAGGTTCACCCATCAGCCAGAGATAGCACCCGATCCTCTGGGCTCCCCGTCCTGAGACAGATATGTCCCCCGACTCTCCCAAGGTCAGTTGTCACCAAAAGCCTCTGCTTGTTGGGGATTCACTGTCTGTATTGAGCAGTTAACATTAAAACCCCAGTTGGAGCTGGGCTGAGAGAATGTTGTTCTCTAGCACCGTGCGGCTTCCGTGAGGGAGGGGCTCTCAGCTCTCGGCTCTCAGCGCAGATCCGCAGTTTTACTTACAGATTTTGTGCTGCCATCTCGGGCATTCCTCCCAATTCAAGTTGGTGGCTGATGAGTGAACAGTCACGTTTGTCTCCCCACAGTTATTCCAGGTTATTTAGTAGTTTTTTGGTCATTTATGGATTGTTCTTGAGGGGGCACTAACTGTCTTCCACTCCTCTCTATGCTGCCATCTTAGCTCCTCTCAGAAATCTATTTTTTACAAAGCTTTTTATATTCTACATCCTGGCAGGTGTTTGGAGTTACAAAATGTATGCCTTTGTCAAAACTCTCCGGGTGTGCACGGAAGACTGTGCTCGTCACTGTGCAGAAGGCAGGCGGGGAGGGAGGGGGCCAGGCCCTAAACCGACACTGAACGCCGCTGAGCCCAAGACCCCCGCTCCTCCGCCCCGTGGCTTCCTGGGGGTTCCCACCCCTCGGCCATCACCTGACCGATCGACCATTTTACCACAGCCTGTCCGCTCGGACGACTGCTCAAACTGATGCAGCTTATTTTCTTAGACGGCCAACTCTGGTGCCGCACACCAGCATCTCTTGCCACAAACAGCAGTAACCTGAAAAAGAAAGTGGGTCAGAAAAAAGGATCCAACCAAGGTCTGTGGAAACGGCCGTGCACAGGTGCTGGGAGGGCGTTGAACACCAGCCCTGATGGGGCTTTCTCCCCGAAGCCGTCACCAGCACTGAGGGGGCACCAAGAAGGGACACGTGTCTCAGGACAGGAGTCAGGAGTCACGTCCAGACACCTCCGGGCTCCGGGGCTGGTGGCATGTGGGAGAGGAGGCTCTCCACCTGTCTGCACGGGGGCGAGGGGGTTCAGGGGAGGCAGCTCAGGTGAGCACGAGGACGAGCCCAGAACCTTCTGTTGGTGAAAGGAACTCAGGTGAGGAAGGGCCCATGGCTGGGGAAGCCTCCTGCCCCCACCTGCTTCTGTGTGCACCTCAGGCCCCGGGACCTGGGACTCCTTCCAGCCCCCCACCCCTTTTGTCCTCCGACCTGACGCTACGCTGGCCGGCACTGCAGCCACTGAGTGACGAAGCAGGGGACAGAGCCCCGTGCACCTCCGGTCACAGCACAGACGCGTTGGGAGTCTTGCCCTCTCCAGGGACCCACAGGTGCTTCCAGACACTGAACAAAATCAGTGAAACACCTGCCACCCACGTGGCACCATGGTTCCTCATTTCACCAGAATCGGGGACCCCCTTGTGTCCCGCTGCCGATGGGCACGGTGGACCCGCATGAAAAAGCCACCTGCCAGGGAACAATGAGGAGCTGAGGCTTGGCAGGGAGGGACGCCCCACGTCCTGTGGCTGGATTTGAACGCAGCTTTGCAGAACCCGAGACGCAGTCTGTGCTTCCCAAGGAGTGGTCCAGGGCCCCCTGCCTCCAAGACCCCAGGAGCCACCACGATCTTCGAGTCTCATCGATCCGCAGTCCCAGGGCAGGGGCTGTTTGCAATGGCTTCTTGGCTGAGCCTGGGGTGTCCTGAGGCCCCCCACAGCTTCCTCCTCCTCTTCTCACATCCCCAGGGGAGCAAACAGGTACTCCTCCCCTCAACAGCAGCCCAGAGTCCCCAGCGCCCTGAGGAGAGAAGCCACAGACGCCCCTCAAAGTGCCACCTCCATGCTGCACTGATGAGGTGGCCCCAATCAGACACACGACACCGAGACCCAAAGACAGCTTGCCCGTCACACTCGGCCCTCCTCGCCCCGTGGTCCCATGATGTCTTCTCTGTCCTTCTCCGTCCACCCCAGAAGAATCTGACCCCGTCGCTGCCCCCATAGGCAGGTGTGTCAGCCGTGGCCCCGCAGTGGAGCCGGGACCCTTGGGGGCGAGGAGCAGGTCGTTCCCCTCTGGGGTGCCGGCAAGGGTGACGGCGCCCCCAGGACCTGCTGAGAGCTGTGGTCAGAATCCCGGGGCCGCCCAACGAAACACCACAACCCGGGGGCTTCAAGCAGCAGACACGTGTCCTTGGACAGTTCTGCGGCCCGGGAGCCTGAATTCAAGGTGTCACAGGGTCACGTGTCCCCCGAGGACTCTGGGGGGCTCCTTCCTCCTCCTCCAGCTCCAGGGGCTCCCCTGGCCTCGGTGTCCTCTGGTTTGTGGCTGCATCACCCCAGGCCACCTCCGTCATCACGTGGCCCCTTCTGCCTCCTCCTACAGGACAGCCGTCACTGGATTCAGGGCCTCCAATCCAGGGGGACCCTCTCTTCACTAATTCTACCTGCGAAGACCCTGTTTCCAAATGGGGCTCCGTCGCAGACACGGGCCGAGGACTTCAGCCTCTCTTTCTGGGGGTTGTGGTCCCACCCACAACTGCCGTGGAAGAGCGGCCCCCCCAGGGCTGTGGCCAGCAGGGCAGGGGTCATGGACGGAACCCCGGCTCCCCTGCTCAGGGGCCTCCCATTCCTGACCCCGAATGGATGTCCCCAGACGCAGGCCAGCGAGTGCGGCTACGGGTGCCGAGACGGGCAGCAGGGGCCGGGACAGCACCCAGAGCGAGCAGCCGTGGCCCAGGGCCGCAAACACGGGGGCACAGCCCCGGCCCCCCGGCCTCTCCAGACCCCACTCTGCCCACCGCAGGCCTTGGGAGCAGCTCTGACATGCGACACAGGCCACCGCTCTGGGTGCCATGTCACCGTGGTTTGGGTCTTCCCCGGCCATGGCACAGCTCTCCTCTGGCCACAACCCTCAGCTCCACGGAGTCAGCCTGAATGGGGAGTAATTCTTTCCGGGCTGCGGGGACCTGGGACTGGAGCGTGGGGCAGGCCGGTGGGTGCTGCCCGGGGGAATTCCCAGGCTCGGAAGCCAGCGGTTCGTCTCCCAGCCATCATGGAAGCTCCTCGGCAGCTGGCGGAGACACTCGCTGTGGGCAACGCACGGGTCTGGGGCTGGGTCTAAATTAGAGAGCACGGCGGGCACGCGCCTTCCTTCTGCCGAGCTCTGCATCCAGGGTTTGCTCTGGAGAAGAAACCGTAGAGGCCAGGGAGAACCACGCGCCCCCACTGCACACCCACGGGGATGGCTGTTAGTGACCAAACGGAAAGCAAGTGCCGGAGAGGATGTGGCGAAACCTCAGACATGGCTGGTGGGAGAGTGAAACGGTGCAGTCGTGGTGGAAAGCAGGAAGGTAGGTCCTCAGAGCTGAATATAGAATTACTGCATGACCCGGCAGCGCCACGCCCACGTGTATGCACGAAAGGACGGAAGGCAGGGACTCGAACACGTTTGTACCCGGGTGTTCACCCCAGCCCTGTTTACTACTGCCGAAAAGCCCAGATGCCCTTCTCCTGACCGGTGGGTAAGCACAATGGGGTCTATCCAAATAATAAGCCGCTACATTGGAATCTTATATGCCATGAAACCAATGAAGTACCTGCCACGCTACAGCATGGGTGAACCTTGAAAACACTAGGCTAAGTGAGAGAAGGACACGAAAGTTGTGTATTGTAGGATTCCTCGTATGTGAAATGTCCAGAACGGCAAATTGAAGAGACAGAGGGCGGACGGGTGGGAGGTGGCCAGGGCCGGGGGAGGGGTGCACGGGGCTGAGGGCAGATGGGGTCAGGTCTCCTTTCGGGGTGATGAAAGTGTTTGGGGCCCGCTAGAGTGGTGGCTGCACGGCGCTGGGAACGTACCAAATGCCTCTGAATTCCCCACCTCAAAGGGTTAACGTTACATGATGTGCATTTCATCTTGATACAGTTTTTTTTTTAAAGGTGATGAGAAAATAGAACAGAACCCTGTGGGAATGAGCGGTGGGCAGCAATGCACACACGTGGCCCAGAATGTTCCAGAAGGCTTCGCTGAGGACGTGATGTGGGAGCCAGCACCACGAGGCCGAGCAGCGGCAGGTGCAGGGAGATGTGCGCAGAGCACGGCCCCGCGGCTGAGCCCCTCTGCAGACCCCCGTGGGGCCACCAAGGGCCAGGAGGACGGTGACCCTGAGAGGCGGGAGGGGACGGGGCTGTGGGAAGCTCGACGGGAGCACTGGTGTGAGACTCACCTCCGACCCGGACGTGGGCTCTGCCACCCGCCAAGGAGTGCGCAGGCCCCTTCTTCGGAGGTGGTTCGAGATGGTCGAGTCCCAGCAAGGGGGAAGGCCTGGGCCCAGCTTCCTCCTGGGCCTGTGGTTCCGCAGTGAACTTACCCGATCAGTGCTAATCCAGAATCGGAAGCAACTGGAATATTGTTTGCATGTGAGGTTGGCTCCTGCTTCATTTATCCCCGCGGCCACCCGTGAGCCTTGAGTGGAGGACACAGGCTTTGTGAGGTGGACACCCTTGCCGAGAGCTCGTGGTCAGGCCTGGAGCGGGGTGCTGTCCCCAAAGTCTCCTTGCCGTCACCGTCATCCGGGACGGTCACTGCGGGGCGGTGAGGGCAGGGGCAGAGCAGGAGCCGGGGTGTCGAGCGAAAACACACGCCCTGATCAGCGTGTCTGCATCTGTCCTGCAACAAGCCCACCGAGCCCACGCAGCTCCTGGGAGCCCCCGGCAGCGAGGCCCGCACGCATCCCCTTCCAGCTCCGGGGGTCTCCGACTGTTGGACACGAGTCCTTGGCTGACCCTCAGATCCGGCCCTCGGCCTTCCCTGCACACCCCGCAAGGGGACCTCGCCTGCCCACGGGTCTTTGGACACGTCCAAGGTCCCCTGCCTTCGTGGCAGCCCGGCTTGCTCCTCTAGGGGTGTCCGTGTTTGGGGGTCTCCTCAGGGTACAGCCCAGAATAGGAAGATGAGAACAAGGTGTAGAGATGAGGCGAGGGGGGCCCTGTCCCCACCACGCAGGTGCCGAGGATCCTCCCTTCGAGCGCCCCCACAGCCCCCACCAAGAGCACCTCCCCCCAGCTCGCCCCGGTCCTTCAAGTTCAACCATCAAGCTTTAGGGCTTTGGGTCCACGGACCTGAAACTGACAGGCAGGTAGAGCCCAAAGGGTGGCAGGCCAGGCCCGCGCCAAAGAGCTGTTCTGGATAAAGGGGGGCAGGCCTGTGTGCCGGCCGTGCTCAGCATAGCCTGGAATCTCCAGCCCCTTTCGCAAGAAGAGAACCCAAGAGCCCGAGGGGTGACATGGGGTTGGGGTCCCACGGGTCAGGGTTGCCCGCTGTTGGGGCGTGTGAGCACTACAGGCTCGCTGCAGCCCAGGGCTCCACCTGACCTCGTCCCCAGGGCCAACGAGGGTGACAGGGTAAGGAGTCAATGTCTCTTTGGGGGGCCATGGCTCAGCTTTGGGGGCCGTGGCTCAGCCGGGCTCCATCCTGTTGGGGTCTCGGCCATGTGTCCAGTGCGTGTTCCAGTGGCCAGGCCCAGGCCCGGTGTCCCCAGGAGGACGGCAACCCCCAGCTGGCCTGTTGGAGTTGCCCCAGATCCTGGGTGTCATGCTGAATGCTGCACACACCGGGCCTCGGGGTCGCCCAGGGGACAGAAAACCCACAGCTTCCCGGGCTGTGGCTCCAGGCCTCGGGCAGTGCTGGAAGGAGAAGACCCATCTCTGCTGGGCGCTCGTGCTGCCCAAGAGGGTGCTTTCCCCAGGAGTCACTGCGCCAAACGTCTGCTGGGGCCCAGGCACCGCTGGCAGGGGGTATGTGTTTGCCCCTGGAACAACGTGTGTCCCCCTGGGGTGGGCAGTGGACTCAGGGTCCTGGAAACACCTGGGATCAAGAAGGGGCAGCAGATCTGGGCGACAGTGGGTACCTTGGGGAGGGGGCACCAGGCAGAGCCGCCCCCTCCATCCTCGCCCCCTCGCAGGGGAGAACCCGGGGGCTTGGAGGGGGCACAAGGCCGCGGGGTGGGGTCCCGCATAAAGGTCCCTCGCAGACCCTAGGGGGACGAGCAGGTTAGCCCTTCCCACCCCTCCAGCTCCAGGAATCCTCAGTTTTCAAAACGTCCTCACAGATGAGCAGGGGGGAGAGAAGCCGTGAGGCATTCACACTGCTGCAGTAAACCTCAAGGTGAGGCGGGGGCTCCCCAGAGCCCGGAGGAGAGGGACAGTGGGTCAGTGGACAGCACAGCGCGGGTTAGGGAGGTGGGGAGGGGGTACCAGGCCCCTCAGGGAGCGGCACCTGCTAACACCCTGGGTGTGTCCCAGGCATGGAATGTTCTAGAAACCAAAGGAAGGCCATGGGAGCCTGGGGTACAGGGGTTGCAAAAACCCTCCACAAAGGTTGCAAAAGCAGGTGGGGGTGGACAGGCAGGCCCTGGGTACGTGTCAAGGAGTCTGAGCTTGACTCAGAGGCGGCCTCGTGCGCTGGCTCCCGGCCCTTCCGGCACTTTCCCCAGCCGGGGAGGGGAGCGGCGAGTGGGCCCTGGGCGCGGCCGGCCATTCGCTGGTCAGCTCCTGCCGGCGACGGTTCTCACAGTTCACTCCCATCCAGGAACAGGGACCCTGTGGAAGCTTCTCAAACGCCCTCTAGGAACCCACATGCCACGTGCTGGCTGCGTTTTTTCCGGATCTCTCAATTTAACAGATTCTAGCCAAAACAAAGCAAAACAGAAACAAAACAAAACAAAAAAACAACCCCGGCCAGCCCGACAGGCATTCTCTGGGGGGCCGCTGAGGGCATCACTCCCTTTTGTCGGAGCTCACCGTCTTCTGTGACTCTGTTCTAGACGTTGGGTAGCATTTGTTCTAGATGTTTCCCCGGGGAAGTGTGGGTTTATGGGGCCTCCTTCGTGCTTTTCCAAGGAGCAGCCAAGGGGGCTCTTTTTCCAGCACTTCCCTGTCTTCACCGTCCTCCCGAGTTTGCTGTCACCGGTTCTGCGATGTCCTTTCCCCGGCTCCTGCTGCACCCAGGAGGTGATCTGTCAGGGCCCAGGGACGTGAGCCCACCACGCTCCTCGCAGGCCAAAGGCCTCGGGTCCCCTTGTGCTCTGAGTCCCCCCGGGAACCTGGGAGTCCTGGGAGGGAGCTGGGGAGGATCTGCTCTGCAGCAGCTTTCTTTGACCTTTGGCATTGTGACATTCGCATGTAATACCTATTCAAAAATTAGACAATATTTCAAACAAAGAGATCCTTCCCTCCAATAAAGGAGGCAAAATCAACGGGGCTCAGACATCACTTTTTCATCTCATCCCTTTGGGGTCTCTCTCTCCTCTGGCTCAGCGCCTCCATCTGTGGGTGGCGGGGCGGCCCGGTGGTCTCGGTGCCCCTGTTCCGCTCCCCAGTTTGTGGGTCTCCCTCCCCGTGAAGGTGTGGGGACTCCTGGGAGGGTTGTTGTCACCGCAGGTGTGAGCTTGTGGATCCCCGAGGCTGGCAGCCCAGACCAGGGCGGAGGCGCGGCCCCTGGGACTGCAGGGCTGGGGGGCCCTGGGGCTCCCCCCACAGAACACCAGCACCCACGCCTGGGCCGAGAGCCGTCAGGATGGAATCAGTGAGTCGGGGCTTCACCCACCCGAGCCCAGGCGCTGGCCCGGGGAGCTGATCCCCCCGGCGTCCCTGCCTGAGGCTCCCCGGAGCATGTCCCCGAGGCCGCGAGCCTCAGAAGGTGGGAAAATGCCCAGGTTGGTGGAGGGGCCCAAGAGGCTGCCCCCAGGTTTCTCACTAACCAGGGAGTCTGCAGAGACAAAGAGGGACCCCCGGCGGCACCAGGGGACACTGCGGGAGAGCGAGCCCGCCCCGTCCCCGCCGTCACGCCTGGAGCATCGTCTGCTGCTCGATCAGCAGGAGCCCAGGGCTGGAGACGGAGGGCGCCCCACAGCTCCCCATCTTCAGAAACCCAGAGGCGGGCTGGAGCCTGGGCACATCAAAAACGCACAGCAAGGCTGAGCCAAGGCCGGCGGCAGGGCCTGGTCCACGGCTTTACAAACACGCAAAGCAAAATGCAGAAATCCATGGACAGCCAAGGAAGTGGCACAGGAGTATAGGCCCCGAAGCCGCCACCAGACCCCCGAGCTGCCCAAGAGCCCAAAACGAGTTTAAAAAGTATGGTTTTGGTGAACGGGTCAAATTCCAGAGGAGCCACAGCTACCCGGGAAGCTCCCCCCACCCCGCCTGGAGCCGACCGAGGTTGCTGGTTCCTGAGACTGTTCCAGAGACTTTCCACACGCTGCCAGCCGAAGCTGTTTGTAGAGTCTCCTTTTTCCTTTTTCATGAAAACGGCAGCCCCCTGCAGATACCATCCTGCATCTCCCGGTTCAAAGGCTACTTTCGGTCTTTTTTTTTTTTTTATAACAGCTTTATTTATTGAGATACAACTCACACACCACACAACACACCCATTTAAATCTTATGATCAGTGGCTTCTCCTACACCCAGAGTTGTGCAGCCATCACCAGGGTCCATTTTAGAACGTTTTCTCATTTTGGTCCTTTTTTTATAGCTGTATTCCATCCTGTGGATGAGCCAATTCCTTTAACCAGCCTCCCATAAGCCAATAATTTTTTCTTTTGGGTGACAACAGTTTTAATCTTTTAATTTTTCTTGCAATGTCGTAAGTTTTGATACATTCATGAACTGTTCCCCTCGGTCAAGACAGTGAACACATCCGTCGCCCCCAAAGCTCCTCAGGCCCCCGACGGCCCCTCCCTGCCCCTCCCCCCACCTCGAGGTGCCTGACCTGCTTCCTGCCACCGTGGATTAGTTTGCATTTTCCAGGGTTTCATATGAATGGACTCATATAATAAGTGTACTCTTACATCTGGCCTTTTTTAAACAGCTTTGATGAGACATAATTTACACAACAATTTGCCCATTTGAAGTGTGCAATTCAATGGTTTTTAGTAAATTCACAGTTGTGCAGCCACCAGCACAGTTAGCTTTAGAACACTTTCAGGAGCCCCAAAAAGAAACTCATACCCTTAGTTATCACCCCCCAGCCCCTGGCAGCCCCTCATCCACTCTGTCTGCACAGACTTCCCCGCTCGGCCTCTGGGTGGACGGAACGTGCTCCATGTGGGCTTTAGTGTCCGGCTTCTCGCGCTGAGCACCACATTTTCGAGGCCCATCCGTGTCGTGGCCGTTTCTTTTTGTAGCTGAGTGCTGGCTCATCACCCGGATCCCGATGGGCATTTGGGTTGTCTCCACGTTTAGGCCGTCAGGAATGGGCTAAGGATCTGAAGGAAGATCTACAAATGGCCAATAAGCACAAGAAAAGATGCTCCATGAGAGAAACAAGTCAAAACCAGCCTGCGACCCCACCTCGCACCCACAGGAGGGTGATGGTCACGCCAAGGGGACGCTATGTGCAGCCAGGACCCCGCGCACGGCTGCTGGGAAGCAACCACGTGCAGCCGCTTCGGAGAACCGTCGGGAATTCCTCAGAGGGTCAAATGTGAGTTACCTTGTGACCCAGGAACCCCACGCCAGGTGTCCCCCCAGGAGGAGTGAAAGCACACGTCCACACACGGATCTGCACAGGCACGTGGGCCGCAGCCTCTGACTCTAAGCACACCCGGGGGTCAGGGGCTGCCAACCATTGCCTGCTCCCTGCAGGGGGGCGCGGGCTAATTTAAAGCCCGGGGCACTCATTGCCCCAGGAATGTGCCCTCCCCCGGGGTCCTTGCAGGAATGTCGCCGGCCCCCACCCCACCCTGGGACAGAAGGCTCCCGAGGCAGGGGCCGGGCCTGTGGGCCCAGGGTACTCACGGTACCACCGGGCGCGGCGGGCGGCGAGCTCCCCAACAGGAAGCAAGGCTGGGGGCGGGCGGCGGGAGAGGCTGCAGGTGGCCCAGGTGGGGAGCCCCAGGTGCGGCCCCCGCATCCCCGCCCCGGGGGCCGAGCCCCGTCTGGGAGAAACCGAGGAGCGGCCTCGCGGACAGTGGGAGTGGGAGGGGGCTGCTCGCGAGGGAGCCAGCGTGGGGAGCAGGACGGACGGGCCGCTGGGGATGGGGGCGGGGAGGCAGTGCCCCAAGGGGCTCCGCTCCCCTCGCTTCCCAGAAGGAACACAGCGTTGCCCTTGGAAACATCTGAAAAGTGTTCATGCATTAGGAAAATCGGCTTAGTAAATTGTGCAACGGGGCGGACGCGTAAAATCTTCCCCCGGCAGAGGAGCAGCCCGGGGCCGCCTGGGATGGGGGCGTCCAGCCCGGGGCCCTCCGCCCTGGCCCTGCCCAGGCGCCCCTCCCGACCGAGGCAGGCGCTGGGGAGGGGCCAGGCAGCTTCTCGCAGCAGCTCAGGGCTCAGCAGGATCCGCGGCGCCCTCCTGCCCACGGGGCGGCCCAGGCTCCCCAGGCTCAGGGGCTTAGGAGCTCTCGGGAGGCCCAAGGGTGGCTGGGGGCAGGGAAGGAGGCGTGAGACCCCCGCCCTGCGGAGAGGCCTGGGGCCAGCGCCCAGTCTCCCGCCAGCCTACGCGGTGGCAACGAGGGGAGGAAACTTTGACCCGGAGAGGATGTTCTCAAGGAGACCAGTAGAGACTAGTTTTGCTAATGGCACATTCACCCAAGGCGGGGTGTGTGTGCGCGCGTGTGTGCGTGTGTGCGTGTGTGGAGCGTCTAGCTTTAACAGCTTTAATTACACAGTTGGGTTCCTACTTGCAGAATTTAGTCCCTCTGGCTGGAAGGAAAGAACAGGGTCTTGTTGGGTGGGAGCTGCAGGCGTGGACGGGCAGCCCGTGGCTTGAGCTGCGAGACCGGGCACCCGAGGGGGCTGGGCAGCCCCGGGCGGGCTGCACGAGGACAGGAAAGAGCCTTTGGGGGTGGAGATGCCTGGGGCTTGGGCTGCAGCTGCAGGATGGATGTGAATGTGAGGCTGGAGGTCTGGTGGTCCTCCAGGTATGGACTAGGCCCTTGTGCATCACAGTAGGTGGGTCCAGTACCCCCCTCTGGACCCCTCGGATCACCCTGGACCGGCAAGGGACCCTCCCAGGGCCCCGGGACCTCCCCGACCATCACCCGTCCGCTTCTGCGGCTTCTTTCTCCCCTCTGCATCGGGGTGGGGAGCTCAAGCCCCAGGGAGCCTCAAATCGCCTGGGGAAGCGCATTCAAATTCTGATCGGGGATGTTTTGGGGAGGTTTCGGGTGGGCCCCGCCCTCGGGGACAGGACAGGGAAGTTAACACCTCAGCCAGGTGGCCTGGGGGAGGGGGGGCACAGCAGGTCCTTCGCCACCCTGAGGGCGGTGGCCTTGGGGGCTGCGCTGGGCCGGCAGGCGGGGGCGGAAACAGCAGCTCCTGTCAAGCTCTCCACCTGCCCGACCTGCATGACCCCCACCCCCACCTCTGGAGACTTTCGGGGGGGCGGGCAGGGGCTCAGGAGCTCTTCAGTGCGCGGCTGCCGGAGGGGATTCCGCCCAGTGACGTCGGAGGCTGGACCCCTGCTTCCCTCACCGGCTCCCAGCCCCCCCCACTCAGCTGCAGTCTCCGCGACCCCCAACCCGCAGCTGCCAGGATCCCAGGCCCCCTGCCCCTGGCTGCTGATGGCCGGACGCGGTCGACTCCTTCACCGCTTCACACACACGTGCACACTCGCACGCAGCCCTTCACACACTCGGACGCACACACCACTCAGCCGTCTGGTGAGCTGAGACTTCCAGGGATTTGGGGCCCTGAGGAAGGGTCACCCCAGCCCTCCCCGTCTGCTCTGCACCCTCGCCCTTGCCCCTCCCTGTCTGCAGGGCCTCCCCTCCCTGCTTGATGGCCGCTGGACGTGCCCCTGCAGCTGCCCCTCCACGACGAGGGACCGTCGCCCTCCCCTCTTTTTAGGACGGGCTGGACTCACCCGGCTCCGCCCTGACCCCAGGGGTGGGCACGCCACGTCCGCACATCCCTGGGGACTGGGGCACCCTTGTCTCAAACCGTCCTCGCAGGCACCCAGAGCCCAGGCCCGGCTCTGGGCAAGGACAACCAGGCTCTGCGCTCCGGCCCGGGAAGCAAGGGGTGATGCTGCCACCACCGAGCCGAGGCCCCAGCCTGTCACTGTGTCCCTCCCCTTCCTCCAGGCCAACGGAATTAGGACTGACAGGTCTCTCGGTGCGTTAGGGCCCGTGGGCCCTGTGGCACTGCCCCTTGGCATCCGCCCAGCTGGGCCGCGGGGACATGACAGGCTCCCACAGCAAGTGGAGAAAGTGAGGCTCCGGGGTGCTAAGTTGGTGGGCAGGGCAGCCCTGGGCCTTCCGGAACACGGGGTGCAGATGCTGTCAGGGGAGCACAGCCGGCTGAGCGTGTACCTGGGGCTCTCCCCACCCCATCCTTTCCTGGGGGTGGTGGGCACCGATTCACAGACCCCTCTCCAGCATGCTCCTTCCCCAGCCAAAGCACCAACCCAAGTTTCATAGGGTGGGGGGTGAATGACTTGTTTTCTTCTTCTAAAATGTGTTTTAAACATGTAAGATTGGAAAATTGTGGTAAGCTCATACAGCAGAATTCTATACAACCCTGGAAACCTGTGCACTGGCATTTTGATTCTCTCAGAACTAAAATGTTGAATTAAAAGGACAGTGTAGAAGTGCGCGCACACACACACACACGCCAGCACATTCTGCAGCACGCGTGCACAGTAACTGTATGTGCACGATGTCCAAAACCAGGCCAAGCCAAACAATGTCCTGTATACGACACCTATGGATGTGGTGACACTAGAAGGACACAACTCAGGGTCCGGGGGGCCTCTGGCTACAGGTCTGGTTGGATCAGGGCTCGGACTGAGGCTGCAGGATTATTGGGGGGCAGGATGCCAGGGTCTCCCCACAGGGAAAACCTGACGGAAACAAACAGGGAGTCCAGCCTTCCACGTGGCGTCCAGAGGGGAGTGTGAGGTGGAGGGGAGTGTGCCCACTGGGGGATCAGGGCGGCCTCCAGAAGGTGCAGCAGCCGAGTCAGGGAGGGGCGAGGGGCACTTGGCCACCACTGTCCAGGCCGCTGGAATCACGACCAGGTCAGCCGAGCAGGTGACGGGGAGGGGGGCCTCTGTCTGGGGCTGGCGGGAGCCCGGAGGCTGGTTCTCTGAGGCCCATGTCCAGCAGGACCCGGAGGGACACTGTCTCCCACGAGTCCAAGCAGAGCCCACCAGGGCCCAGCCATGGCCTTTGTGCTTTTCCTGCCTGGCCATTTCTAGAAGATTCCAAGGGTAGAGCTTTGCCTAATAAACCAGAACTCTGCGTCCCCTGCTGGCTGCAGAACGGGTGAAGGTGTGCGTCTGAGGGCTGCTGGGGCCCCTGCGTTTGTGCCTTGGGTTGATGTGGCAAGTACAGGGTCTGTAGTCCAGGGGAGCCAGGGTGAGGGCTGAGCACCCCACCCCCCCACCCCGGCCTCAGCTGGGGCATCCGGGAGGAGCGACAGCTCCCCAAGGCCTTCGTCTGCACCATGACTTTCTCTCAGATGACGTGTATGTGGTGTGTGTCCACTTCAGGACTTTAAGACAGAGACAAAGGCCAGAGCATTCACTTTAACTCAGGTCACTACGTTTATAACAAAAAATAAGAAAATAAAACACACGCATATCGCCCGACCCCACGGGTTAGCAGCCGGGGTGTGGGGCGTCTGCCGCAAACAGCAAGGCCCCGGGGCTCAGTAGTGTTGCTCGTGGGGGGCTGGAGTGTCCTGGAATCTGCCCCCCGAGGGGCGGCGGCTCGGTGCCTTCCAGAGGCCCAGTGTGCTCAGGCAGTGGGGGGAGAGACGACCCCTCTCTCCCCACCCCACCCTCACCCATCGCTCTAAAACTAATCACCCTCGTGGCATCTACCTAACCCAAAATTCAAGTTATAAAAATAATACAAATAAACTAGGGTGGGAAGGAAAAGACCCAAAAACAAAATAAAATAAAAGTCCATCCGCTCGTCGGAAACAGGCCCTTCCGCCGTCTGCCTGCTCCCCCAGGACGGGACTCGTACGGCGCCTGCTCGCCGGGGCGGCGGGGGCACGGGCAGCACTCGGCACGGCTGTCTGCATGAGGGGGCACCGGAGTTGCTTGCCAAGGGGTGGGTGTTTCAGAATGAGGTTCGTGTGTTTGCTCCCCTGCAGCGCCCCGTGTCTTGCTTACGTCTCCTGGGGGACCACCTCCATGAGCTTCTGGCAGAGGACGGTGGTGGAAACTGGGGGGGACAGGAAAACTGGGTTAGCACAAGGGCCACCAATTCCAAGTTCCCGGGGGGCTGGGTGGGACCCTCTGGCGGGCGGCTGCAGGCGGCTCCTCCCGGCCCACCTCGCCTTCCGCGGCTGTGAGAGCAGCTGGGACCCTGGTGACTGGTGAAGCCTCCTGGGTCTGTGTGTTTAACACGCGCGTGTGCAGCGTGAGCCCCCCTCCCGGGGCCCCGCCGGCCGCGCCAGCTCAGACGCAGAGGAACGGAGCTGTGCTCTGCCACGACCGCGCCACCCGTGAGGCGGGGCCGAGGACTCTGGTTCAAGGTGGGCGCTGAGCCCACCCTGCTCCTGCAGCACAACCCCAGGATGCACCCCCTGCCCTCCCCTGCTTGGTGACACCTGACCCTGCTGTCCTGTGGACAGGGTCAGCAAAAGGGCTGACCCCAAATCCCAGAACCTCAGAACATGACATTGTGGGCCCGAAGCCGACAGGACACATGGGGGTGACCACGTGATTATGGGGTGGGAGTGGAGTGCTGTGGCCACCCAGCGAGGGACACCGGGATGGCCGGAGCCATAAAGCCGGGAGAGGGAAGGGCCTCCGATGGAGCCCCCCGAGCTGAGAATGGGTTCTGGCCTGTCGGGCCACCAGCAAGGGACAAGCCTCAGAGCAGCCCCCAGAGATGCAGGCAGGAGCCCCCGGGACAACGGGCTTTTTCTGCTTGAGGCTCTTGGGGCACCTGGGGTGATTTACGGGGACCCCACAATCCCAGTCACCAGGCAGGCGGTCAGAATTCAGGGCCTGGAGCAGCCTTGCCCGCGGCACTGCCACCCACGGGTTTTCAAAGCTGCTTTCGGGGGTGAGTGCCAGGTCCCGATAGGTCCAGTCGCACAGCCTGTGCCCCCCGCCTGGGGGCAGCTACCTCCGGCTCTGGAGCTGCCTGCTGAGCGTGAGCCGGGGACCGCTGGGGCTTCTGTTTCCCGGCGGGCGCCCCTGTGCCGAGACTAACGGGAGCCAGGCTGGGCATTTTCTCCCTGAACTATGAGGGCCGGACACTGCTGGACACTGCGTGGGAGTGAGGCCCTGGGCCGGCCCAACACCAGGCGCTTGCCCTGCCCAGCAGCCCACTGTCCCGACCGTGGCCAGGGGCCGAGGAGCTGGGTCTGCAGCACGGGTGGGGGGTCCCAGCAGGGACCGCGGGGGCGGGATGCTCAGCCACCAACGGGAGCCACTCACAGATGCCCTGCAGGAGCCACTTGGGCTTGTCCTTCCAGCAGACGCCAACGAAGTACACGGGCAGGCCGCTGAGGATGATGGCGAAGCCAATGCCGCACTCCACGGGCGTCTTCCAGAAGGACACGGCGATGAGGAAGAGGCAGGCGAGGGTGAAGAACACCGGCAGGAGCAGGTTCACCTGCGGCAGGGGTGGGGCGTCGGGCCACAGGGCAGCGCCCAGGGGTGGCTCCCCCACAGCCGCCCCGGCCCGAGAGCACCTGACTCCCTGCCCCTGGGCCGGACGCCCTCACTGCAGCCGTCCCTGCCGCGCCGTCCAGCCGATGGCCCGTGTGGCCCTGAAGCCCGCCGGACCCCACCCCCCAGATGCTCCCTGCTCACCCTGCACGCCTCATACAGCTCCCCCGTCCCTCCGAGGTCCTCAGCTCTGCCTGACCGGAAACCCCACTGTCCTCTCGTGACGGGCCTTGCTTGCCTCTATTCTAGCGTTTACTGGAACCTGACTTACACGGGTCTGTCTCATCCCCGCTCCCCGGCACGTATCCCACCTGCGGCCAAGCCGTGATTAGAAGGAGAAAGTGCAAAACCCCAGCCAAGGAGGGGCACGTGCGGTAACTGGGAAGTCCTTGGGTGCCCCCGAGAGAGCTGCCTGCTTGGAGACCCCTCTGCAGACGAGAGGGGCCAATGGCGCCCGAGTGAGCAGCTGTAGCTGCCCCTTGGCAGGGAACACAGAGAACATGGGCCGTGAGGCGTGGGCAGGCCGAGCCGGGCGCAGGCACGAGGGGTCTCCCCTGGCCTTGGCGTCCCAGTGCGTGGGCTGGGTCCCCGTCCACAGGTGGGTTCACCCTGGGTCACATGGGGGCCGAGTACCCCACGACTGAGGGTTGGGTGGAGGAGCAGGCTGTCTGTGGACAGTGGGCAAGCCTAGGGCTCTCCAGTGGGCACCGAGCACCAGGAGCCAATGCCGGCCCCGCAGGGCAGACGCCCCCACGGCCCCGCTGACCCCCGTGAGCCCATGGGTTGTCTGCTGGGGCTCGGGAAGGAACCCTTCCTGCTAACTCGGCCGCAGGTGTCAGCGCTGAGGTGAGGCACCCATCGGGCAACCCCTCAAGGGGGAGGCGCGTGGAGCGCAGGGGCCCGGCCACACCTTTTCACGACAGCGTCTCTCTGGGGCTCATCTGGTTTCTCACGCTGCCCAGCTTTTGGAGCGGACGCCACGTGGGCGCACAGGAGGACGGGCAGCTCCACCCCCCCCCCCCCACTGCTGACGGGAACAGGCAGGGGCCAAGGCAACCCCCTTGTTCCCTCCCCGGGGACCCCACCCGAGGGGCCTTGGCAGGGAATGAGGAGTGGGCAGTCAGGGGCACCGGAGAGCAGCAGGACCAGCCGCAGCTGGGCCGCCTTCTCCCGCTGTCAGAGGAGCCCTCGGGTTGGGTTCCCAGGCTACGAGTCACTAGCCGCCTCCCCAGGACAGACGCGACGAGGAGGGGGTGGCCGCCTCAGCTGAGGCCCAGCTGCACCCCAGCCTCCTCCCGGGCAGTCTGAACTGCCCAACAGCCCACCCTAAAACTCGAGTCGCGCCACGCACCTGGAAGCCCCGTTCCAGCCAGGTAGAGCCGGTCCTCGAGGGCCCGACTGGCCCACACACCGCGTCGGGGCCCACCCGCCTCCGTCCCCCCACCACCCGCCCTCCACACCCCTGCTCCCCTCTCCACCCCCATCCACCTCCTCGCCCGCATTTCCAGGCGAGCACCGGCCTGGATGCTGTCCTGGCCCTGCCCCTCCCGGGACATCGGCTCTGGGCAGCAGAGGCTCCCGGGCTGTGAGGGGTGGGGGGCACACACCAGGGAGCCCTGCGGCCGCTGGCCCCAGCCCGGGCGCCCTCACCTTGATGGGCCGCTCCAGCTCGGGCTTCTTGAAACGCAGCCAGATCAAGCCGACGATGGCCAGTGCCACGCACAGCCAGTTGAAGAAGCTGAAGAAGTTGATGACGGAGAAGATGTCTTTGGAGAAGGCGTAGAGCAGGGTCATGACGCACTGGGGAGAGAGGGGCCGGTGAGCCCGGGCTGGGCGGGCGGGGAGCAGGCAGGGCCCTGCGCCTCTGGGGACGCCCCGGGACGGCCGCCCGCGCTGGCAGCTCCTGTTTGGGGACAGGCCCAGCCCGAGCAACGCAGCTCTGGTCACAGAGGTGTGGTGCTCGGTGCGGGAAGCCGGGCGCGGGGGCCATGGCTCCTGACCCCACTAACAGGCAGTGTCCAGGGCCAGTCAATCCCCAAGGGCACGGGGTATTTTCTGGGGGAGTGAAAGTGTTCAAAAACGGACCGGGACGATGAGTGCACAGCTCTGTGGCCACACTGAAAAGCACTGAATTATGCCCTTGAAGCGGGTAAACTACAGCTCAGCAGAGTTGCTAAAAAGAAGAAAGAGGTAAAGGTGACCCCCGAGAGGGGGGTGGAAACCGACACCACGGAGGTCCAGACAGGCACACACCGAACCCAGCGACCCACAGACCGCGGCTCCCCTGGGGAGCGCCCCCGTTATCAGGAATTACACACACACACCGATGCCATTTGCATCTTTTTTTTTTTTCCACAACCACCACATCTCATTGGAATGAAACGCTCTGAAGACCTGGCGCTTTGTGGCGCCCCGTGAGCGGGACGTGACGTGTGGACACGAGGAAATGCTGGGTTAGCACGTCTGCGCCTCAACCAGGTGCCGGCTGAGCTGGCTCTGCTCGCCGCCCGGTGCAGCCCCCACCCCGCCCTGCGCCGGCTCACGATGGGGCACCTCCACTGCCTTCTGGGGAGCCCTCTGGGGTCGGAGCCGCCACACGGACAATCCCGAGGGACACGTCCTTGTGCCTCTGAACGTCCTGGGGAGGGAGGAGCACGCCGGGCCGCGGGCTTACCGTGAACACGAGGGAGGGCACGGGGGTCAGGAGCCGCGGGTGGATCATGGAGAGGATGGAGGGCAGGTGGCCCTCCCGGGACCCCACGAAGAACAGCCTGTGGGAGCGCAGCGGGGTCAGCCTCGTGTCCGCTCCAGGGAAAAGCCGCCCACCCTGCGCCCACGGACAGAGCCCAGGGGGGACGTGAGCGTTTGCTGCGCCCGCCTGGGAGGCCTCAGGCCATGGCCCTCGGTGCCCTCGCCCGACCCGGCCGGCAGGGAGGAAAACGCAGGCCCGTGGCTCAGCCCAGCACCCCTCTGGGGAGTGGTCTGGGTGGTGGCCTTTCAGAAAAGTCTGGAAGGTCACACCAGCAGTCGGGCTACCTCTGGTGGGCTGTGGCAGGGTGAGGGGGAATTCACCTTTCATTGAGATACTTCAGCATTACTTGAACTTTAAAACAACTGTGTTTTACTCAATTGAGCAAAAACAAGCTTTCCAGACCGAGGCAAGAAGCGCTTGGCCTTCCACAATGGGTCTGAGCTGGCGCCCGTGTGGGCAGGTGGATGTGGAGAGACCCGGAGGCCCTGGGTACCCACCCGAGCACATGGAGAGACCCGGAGGCCCCGGGCACTCACCTCGAGGATGTGAAGAGGGACCCGTTGACGGAGCCGAAGCAGGACAAGCCCACAAAGACAGGGATGATCCAGGACATGACCCCCAGGTGATAGATCCCGAAGTCCTGGGAGGATGCGACCGAGGTAAGCCCCTTGCCCAGACGGCCCATGGGGCACAGTGCTGAGTGGGGAGGGCAGACACTGGGCCCTCCTCAGCCCCCCACGTCTCCCCCAGAGGGTGGAGGCCCCGTCACTGCAACCTGGCCGTGCCTGCACCACCCGTCACCCGCGGGGATAAGGAGGTCGCAGGGTGTGCCCGGGAAGCGGGTAAAGCCGTCCCAAAACCCCTGGTGCCCTGGACGGGAGCCCTCGCTGCCCCTGGCCGGGAGGGATGGGCCAGGCTGGGCTACCAGCTCACTGCCACCACGCTGTGCCACCTCAGTCCCAGCCACTGCCCAGCAGCCATCACGGCTCGCAGGACCTGGCTCCCGGTGACACTGCTCGGGAACGGCCAGCCCCAGCCCTTGGCAAACCCTCTTCTGGGTTTCAGCGCCTGGGCTGCCTCCCTCCCCTTGGAAGCCGGCGACGCTGGAAGGCCTTCGAGGCCGGTTCCATCACACGCTGCTTCTCGACCCTCCCACGCCCACGTCAGCAGCCCCAAGGGCACTCGCGGTCCACCCGGGCGGGGCAGGCCAGGAATGCGTCCCCACTCCACGCAGAGCGAGGCCACTCCCAACCTCTCCTGGGCTCGACCTGCTGGTTCTTTCCTTACACGTCCCTGAGGACGAGTCCCCTTCACCCCCCTCACCAGGGCCTCACCCGGGACCTCAAACAGCCGACACCCCCGGGGGCCGACTTAAAGCTGTCTGGGGTGGGCCTCGGGAGGGGGCTCTGCAGCCCCCATGACTGGCATGCACAGCCCGGGCTGAGGCCCACCGGCTCCAGCGTTCAGTCGGCTCGGCCCAGTGTGCCGCAGCCGTTTCCAGCAGGCGCTGATCACAGTGGAGTCAGGGGAGCCGGAGACGAGGTGGCTCTGCCCACCGGCCACCCCGGGCAAGGCCTTACCACGGCCACGGCCTCCGACTTCAGCATCTGCTCGGGGGACAGTGTGGTGAAGTAGGCCAGGTTTGTCAGCACGTACACCAGCGTGACGATGGGCATGGAGATGATGATGGCCAAGGGCAGGTTTCTGGAAGGCACGGAGGACACACACCATTAACTTGCAGCCTGGGGTGCAGGGGTGTCCCCAAGGCACAGGGAAAGGGCCGCAGTGGAGTGGCGACAGCACGGGCCTGGGCCCAGCCCTTGACTGCCCGCCTCAGCTTCCACAAGTTAGAAGGTTCCGGAGAGGCCCTGGCGCCCTGAACCTTCCACAATGGGCCCCCAGCATCCCCACAGCCTGCTTTGGAAGGTGGGGCACAGAGGCGTCTTGGGAAATCAGAGAGGCAGGAAGTTGCTGTTAAAATGTTATTTAGGTGTTCTCACCCCCCCAACACCTTGTCTTAATCCAAATTTAACGAGGTTTGTTAAGTGACAGGATCTGCACTTTGGAGAAAATGGAACAGAAGATCCCAGCCCCTCCCCCCAGCTGGGTGGCTGCGGCAACTTCTGTTTCTCTTTGCCGCTACCAGATCCCTCTTGGTCCTCAAAGCTGGGGGCAAGCCCCGTGGAGGGAGGCCTGCGTGGGGAAGTGGGTCCTTGGCAGATGAACTTGAGTTTGGGGTCAGGCCCTAGTCCCCCAATTAGAAAGCAGGAAGGCCAGTGCGGGGAGGGACGCCGGGACGGAGCTCCACGGTGGACAGCCGTGTCTGCCGCGGGCCCTGCGTTTGGGAGCAGAGGCCTGTGTGCCTGGCCTTGCCGGCTGCTAGACAAGTCCAAGAGCCGGCCAGGGGCACAGGAGAGTGTTTCCCCTCGGACGGCCGGGCCGTGCTGTCCTGTCCCAGGGGGACCTCAGCCAGCGGCAAACACCCCTCCCTTCCTGAACCTGAAACGAGGCCGCCCGAGCCGCCATGCTCCTGGCGATGGTCCCGCGTGTGCAGGCTTGACCCCCGCAGGTCCCTTCTGGTCCTCACCACCAACACGGTGGGGTGGGGGCACGAGCACCCCGGTTGTTCAGATGAGGAAAGCAGGGCTCAGGGAGGGGAGGGGTTGCCCTAGGAGCCTGTGCCGGGGGTCCTGGGCTGGGACTGGGCCCTGACCTGGGCTTGAGGCCCCATGCAGACGTGCTCCCGGGTCAGGAGGAGGCCGCACGACACTCCAGGGTCCTGTGGCCACTGCCGGCTCCTCAAAGCCCCCTCCTCGAGGCCACACCACCCAGAACCGCGCCTGTTGAGGCTGGGCCAACCCCAAGGACTACGCCCCCTCCTGCGTTCATGGAAAGGAACGTCTCCGTCTGTGCACGTACCTGTAGGGGTTTATCATCTCCTCTGTGACAAAATTCAAGTAATTCCTATAACAAAAAGCAGAGTTTAAACACACCTTCCTTCAATGATCACCAGGGACAAAATGAAAGCAGATTAATGGGGAGCCCCTGGCTGTCTTCGGTGCCCACCCCCCCGCCCGGGCCTCATCATCAGCTAGCAGTCAGGGGACGAGGCCTCTGCTGGAACAGCAGCAAATCCCTGCAAGAACCCTGATGCTGAGCCCCCCACATTCCCCTCCTTCCTCCTCCCCCTGCAGGGGCAGCTAACCCCGCCTCAGAGGCGGATGAGTAGCTCAGGCCGAGCTGGCCTCACCCTCCCTCCCTCTCTGTCCTTGGATACCGGCTGGGGATGTAGCTCAAGTCCCAGTGACCACTGAGTTTTGGGTGTTGGCTTCCAGATCTCCTGCGGGCTAAAGGCTACAGGGAAAGAAACTCAGAGGGCAGCCACGGGGGTCCCTGAGCAATTCTGCTCGTCCAGGAGGACCTGAACGCAAAGGCGGATTTGGCGGGCAATTTGGGATGTGGATAATCGAGTGTCTGCTCTGAGGCTCTGCTACTCCCACTGTGTAGGCCCTGGGGTGTCCCTCTCCACTGGCTGGCCTGCCTTCCGGCATCTTCCCTCACCTGCTGGCCACGGCAGCAGTTCTCGTGTCCCTGTGCTCTCACCCTGCCCTGTGTAGCCTGGCCGTAGGGCAGAGGCCACACGGTTAGGGACCCAGAGGGACAGGAGTGCTGAGGACGGCCGCAGCCCCCTGCTCCCGGCACTGCCTCTGAAGGCTGGAAGAGGTTTAGAACCACCGGGTCCCAGCTTCCTAAGCCCAGTGCTTCCTGTCAGCGAAGGCAGGAGTGTATGGGCGGGGCCCATGGGGCTCAGAAGAGCACCCAGGGTGGCTTCGGGCTCCCTCAGTCCTTTCTCGGGATGACTAGCTCAGAGCAGCTCCCGGAGAGAGCACCTGCTGCTCCAGCCTATACGCTCTCTCTGAACCGCCCGAGGGTGTCCAAGAGGTGAGATTTCTGGACACTTCAGGGCCTGTATATTCCAAGGCTGACAGACCTAGACATTCCAGAACCTACCATCCTCCATAGGCAAAGAGGCCGCTGTATAACGCCAACACAATGTTCCCCACGTCCAACTTGGTGCCTTCAAATGAGAACTTGGGATCCAGATTTGACACGTCCCCTGGCAGAGATCAAAGAGTAAGGAATGTGGGGTCAGAGAGCTCTGCTGAGGTCACCCTACAAGTTCCAGAATATTCTTAGCGCAAAACACATTAACAAACAAAAATGCTGGGGTGAGGGTTTTTCATTGCCACAAATTAAATGCACCTGCTGATGTGCTGGCCCCAAACTCTTCCCAGATGTGTCCTGGGTGGGAATGGGCAGTAACGGGGTGGGTGGGCTCCTCCCAAGACGGCAGGAGTGTGGCCCCGAGAGAGGCCCTGGGCCATAACCCCAAGGAGTTTGGGGGAGAAAACAGCCCCTGGGTTAGCCTCAGCCCCCCGTGGTGAGCCGGAGCACCCCTCACCCATCCCGTCTACAGAGCGAGGGCCAAAGCTCCCTGCCCTTAGGGCCCCCACCCAGAGACCAGGACGGGCGCTGTTTCGGTGGCTCCGGGCGTGGACACCGGGCAGTGCTGTCCTCACAGCCCGGACGAGCCCAGGGCTCTTGCTCATGTGCGGGACTGTGCGGTCGCCGGGCCTGGCTCTGGAGTGCGGTTCTCAGCCCCAGGTGCCAGCTCTGCTCCCCCCTCCGGGGGCATTTGTGATGTCTGGAGGTGTTCCTGTGCTGGGTGGGGGCTGCTGGCATTGAGTGGGTGGAGCCCCACAAAGCCCAGGACGGCTGTGGGCCAAGGTTGGGGGTCTTCACACCACCCCATGGCCTCCCCTGCCTCGCTGCCCAGGAGAAGGCCACGACCCCGTCACGGAGGACCCCAAGAAAGAAGAGAACAGAGGGGACGGCCGGTTCTCCACCTGGCACCCCTGCTTCCTGGTGCACAGGGAACGGCTCAGCCCGGAGACGACCTGCTGTGACCTGACGACAGGCCCAAGCGCTCACGTCACCTAAGCTCGGGGACCAGCAGGGCCACCTCCCACCGCCCGGGCCCCCTGGAATCCGGGGAGCTGGGCAGGGAGAATTCAAAGGTCCTGGGAGCCGATTTCACTCAGACACGACCCCCGGGTGGCGAGACATCACGGCCTCTGGGGAGAGCTCCCGAGCTGCCAGCGAGGCTGGGGGCGGGGCTGGAGGCAATGGCGGAAAGTGCCAGAAGGTCAGGTACGCTCCCCCGACAAGGCTCAGAGGGTGGGCTGCGAGCAAGCTCCTCCCTGTGCATCCACCACGCCGGAACCTTCTGCCCTCAGTCCCCTTTGACCCTTCAGGAGTCTCCGAGACAATATTCAAGGACCAGAGCCCACGGTGCCACTGCCCTCTCCACCCGCCCTGGCTGCACCGTCCTGGCGAGCACGTAACGTGCCATGGCCATCAGGAGGAGACGGCTTGGAGGCTGAGCGCCATGGCACGGGCACCGAGTTCCCACCTCTTGGCAAGCAGCCACGCGGGAGGCACGTGGCCCCGGACTCTTCCCTGTTGAGCGTGTGGGGCCAGTGCGGTGGCGTGGTGCTGCCGGACGATGCCATGTGGCTCTGGGGCGCCGCCCCACCCTGCACCTGCCCTGGCCCGTGCCTGTGGCATCAGGGCAGAGGCCGCCCCTCCCCACCCCCCATGGGGTGCACAGGACCGGAGCCGCCACCAGGGGAACGTGTCCCCAGCTCCCTCCCTGCCCGGGCACGCGGCTGGCTGCTGGGACGCCTGTGCCGTTCCACCCTGCCTGCTGCCCGGGAACGGTGACGGGTGAGGATTTGGGTTCAGAGGGGAAGGCCGAGGCAAGGACATGCCTGCTCACCATGGCCAACGTCTGTCCATCAGGTCTGTCGGTCTTTGTTTTTAACTCCTTATTTCTAAACCTGCCCCTCTGCTTTGAGATTAGCCATGAGCCTCAAATCCTGGCCAGAAAGCGGCTTTTGGAGTCCCACTGGCTCTAAGAGACCCTGAGGCCTGTCCCCCCAGCCCGGGCTCGGCTGCCGCCCCCTCACATCCTCCCACACCCAGGCCCGGCAGCATGGGGGCGGCGGGAAAAGCCCAGATTCCTGCCTCTTGGCTACCCCCCGGAGCAGGCACCAAGCAGGTGGTTTCGGAACCTGCTGTAACGCTGGAGGCTGAACCAGCACACACTGTGGCAGGCCTGGCAGAAGGACTCAGCTAAAAACTATCAAAGAGCCAGAGAAATAAAGAGCCAGCCCTCCCTCAAACGCTACTTTATCACCAAAGCTCCGTCACAAGCCCTTCCCGGCACAGAACACTCTGCCACGGCTGCTGCAAACAAATACCACGTGCCCGCTGGTGACATCCAGGCAAAGCCCCTGACGGCCCCGGGACAGGCAGGAGCGGGGCGGGAGGGGAGGCCCCAGGGCACGGGCAGCAGGTGCTGGGCGCACAGAACCCTCCTGGTTCCAGCAGCCTGAGCTCCCGAGGGCGCGTCCTCCCAGGGCCCCGGAGGTCGGGAAATCTGTTGGCACATTTTTATTGGCGGCTGGAGGCAGCACCGCTGCTTTTTTTTCTTTCTTGGCTGAACCCAAAGGGGGTCCCCTAGGATCCAGTGTTGGGGGGAAGCCTCCCCTCCTTGGGCCCCTATGGCCTGGCTGGGAAAGTCTGCGGTGGGCTGGGGAGGTGGTGGGGTCCCCCAGGCTCTCCTGGGCAGCAGCACGCCTCTCCTTTCAGCCCCCCACATGCCCCGTCCCCGAGACAGCAGTGTCCTTCACGTCTAACCCCCGTGCCCCTCCACCCCCAGGCCGGTCGGCTCTGGGCCCCCCAGTGGGCGTCTCCAGGCAAGGCGCTCATGGGCTTCAGTAGGAGCCAGCAGGAGAAGTAGAAAAAGGGGTGTTTCTGCGAGGCCCCCCAGAAACTTCCATTGTAACAACAGCCTCCCCGTGCCAGGCACGCAAGGGGCCTCATGTCCTTCCAGGGGAGGAAACCGAGGCTCAGAGACAGCCCCGGCCCGGGCCAGGGTCCCAGGCAGGATGGGGGCCTGGGCCTCGTTGCCTCCTGTGCCCCTCCCCGCTCTCCTCTGCTCGTGCTCCCTGTGAAAGCTCAGCCGCCCGCCTGCATCTGAGCATTAGGTGAGGATTCCAGGGGATTCCAGGGGATTGTGGAGGATTCTGACCACTCAGCAGGGCGGGTCTGAGGCTCGGGGCCTTGTGGCCAGGAAGGGGGCTGGGGGCTGGGAGGTGAGCCCTCCACGTCCTCCTGGTGCCCAGGGCCCGACGCCGGCACAGCCCAAGAACCAAGGTTTTCTGTCCATTTGGGACAAAATGTAAAGAGCACATCTCGCTCCTGCGTGGGAGGGACAGCGAGCACTTGCAAGCTCTTTTATCTGCCCCACTGTCCCGTCCACCTGCAGCTCCTCGGGGACAGCTCAGTCTGTTCCCACTGCCGTCCACGTGGCTGGGATGCTCCCTCCTGTGTCCTGCACCCCAAGGCCAGGCCTCACGGGTGCGGGGGAGCCCTCAGCAAGGCCGAGAGCAGGGCAGCCCGGGCGGGGCGCCTACACAAGGGTCCTCGGGCTCCGTCTGCCACACGGCCCAGCTGGCTGTGCCCCCAGCCTCACCTGCCCACTCTGGCCGCCCCACAGGCCCACCCATGCATAACAGGACATCCAACTGGCCCCGAAACGGTGAAGCATATGCAGTCCATCCCCCCACCCTGTCCCGAGAACGCAAGATGGACCTGAAGCTCCTGTAACCCGAGGCCCCGCAGGCCCGGCCCCCGCCCCAGCCGCAAGCTCCCCAAGCCCAGCTCTGCCCATGCAGGCCTGGGTGCCGCCATCCCCATCCGAGCTGACCCTCAGCTCCCAGACAGGTGCCTCCTCCTCACCCTACAAGCTTGACAGCCCTGCAGGGACTGCCCTGCTCTGGTCTCAAAGCCCATCCACACCCTCCCCACTGGACTTGACGTGCCATGAGACGCCTGCTCAAGGGTGGCTGGGCCCTCTGCCCTCTGCCCAGTTCTCCACTCAGTGCCAGCATGCAGATCCGGAAGAAAGAGCAGATGATGCTCACGGCTACCAGCGGAGGTCCTATGACCCTCTCTTGACCAATGGGGAAACTGAGGCAGCAAAGCCATGGGTGCTGCCCAAGGTGTGTAGCTGACAAACAGCAGTGCTGGACCTGAACCTGAGTGGTGACCCCCACAGCCCAAGGCCTTTCTGAGCCCCCGGGGTCTGCCAGGGGCAGGCTGAGCCGGAAAGCAGCTGGCCCCGGGTGAGGGCACCCAGGTGAGAGAGAAGCAAAGGGGGTGGGCTGAATGGGTGTGCGAGCATGGCTGCCCTCCCCAACCCAGGCAGCAGCCACGGCCGGGCTGCGCGCAGTTGGAGCAAAGAGTCTGCTCTGCCCTGGGGGCTCGGTGCCGTCCCACTGGTGATTGGCGTGGGGGGTGGGCAGGGTGCCCTGGGAGAAATGCCCGACGCTTGCCCGGGGAGGAAGTGGTCAGCGTTTCCCACAATGCACCTTCTTTAGGCAAAGGCACTCATCTGGGAGCAAACAAGCAGATCTCCCAGACAAAAAGGGAGCAGGAATTTTGCAGACTGTGCTGAGTCCCCAAGATTAGAAAGGAATGGTATGAGGGGGGTTTGGGGGGAGCCAACAGAATTACAAACACATTATGCATTCAAGCGGAACAAAAGGTCTTTGCTGTCCCAACTGAAACTTGTTTTTACAAAAAGATCCGTCCCCCACTCCTCAATTCCTCTTCTGTCTTTTATCTACTCGTTCCAGCCAGCAAATACTTCACGAGCAAATCGCCCACCAGACGCCTGTCCTGGCCGCACAGGCCTGGGGGACATAGGATGGATTCCTTCATTTGCCCATAAAAATCCAACCATCGGACCCAAGCGGCTCGAGACTCTGAGTGGGGGGCAGGGGGGGGGCATGTCTGGGTCTGTGGGGGCCTAACCCGGCTGGGGTCTTCAGAGAATGTGCTGGAACGTAGAGTCCCAGGAAGGCCCTCCGAGCACAGTGAGGGCACAGTGCACCGAGCCACAGGTCAGGGGCAGCTTACATCCGGCCCAGGCCTCCTTGGGGTGCCTGGGTGGCACCTCACCCCCCAGTCCGGGGCTCCTGACGCCCCTCGGCTCACAGACCCCGCCAGGTGCGGCCTGTGGGGTGCAGTGGGAGCGTGGATGCCCGCAGTGCCGTCCACAGAGGCCAGTCGGGTGTTGAGACGTTTCTCTCTTCAATGACGATGATGAAGGCAGCAGCTGACCAGTGTCGGGGCGGGCAGGTGCCAGTGTCCTGCAAACGCCTCTGCTGAGGGAAGGCCGCCCGAGCCTGGGAAGGCTGCTTCTGACACCCAGGTCTGTGCCCGAGGCAGGAACCGCAGTGCCCACGGCTACTCCAGTGCCCCCAACCCGTAGTGGCCGCGTCTCTGCGCAGGCACATTGCTCCTCGGGGGCCTCCCCGGGGCTCCCACCGACGGGCCAGGCTCCTCAGGCAGCCCCTGGTCTGAACGGTGCCCGTCCCAGCCATGGGGCCTTCAGTGGGGAGAGTGAGGCATGAGGCCCGGCTTTGGACGCGGGGCCTACACGGGCGAGGGAAGGTGCTGGCAGGCGGCAGGCCCAGCTCAGCCTTCCTCTCCCTGGGAGCCCGGGGCGGGGGCAGGTTCCCTCCCTCACCGAGCCACGGAGGGCAAGGACCCCATCCGAGGGCCACTGTGAGGATGAGCTGCTCAGGCAGGCAGCGGGCCCTGTGTGCTGGGCTGTTGGCCAGGCTCCCACCTGCCCCCTCGGCTTGCTGCGCCCTCCCTGCCGGGCCTCTGCCTGGGACCGGACCGAGGATGGTGGTGCTCTGAGGTGGAGGCGCCTGCTCCAGGGCACACATGGCCACTTGGCAGGGACAGCTCGGCCCTGACCCCCACAGGAGCCCGTGCTAGGGGCCCAGCCCTCCCTCCTGGAGGGGCTCCCAGTGCCCTCGCTGGGCCGAATGGACCCCCCCCCCCACAACACTGTGGCCTTGAATCAGCTGCTTGGGCACTGGGGGAGGTGGTGGGGTGAGAAGTCTGTCCCACGGGGACTCCGTCCTGCCTGCCGGGGACTCGGGAGGCTGCTGGCCAGGGCAGCCACTCGCACTGCCCGCAGCTGCCCCATGTGGGGGGCGGCCTCCCCAGAGAGAGGGGCTGCAGGCCAGGCCCCAGAAGAGGGTGGCCAGATCGGGGTGCTGTGGCGGGCCCAGCTGCCCACACTGGGATGGTACTAAATAAACAGACACAGACGCCGCAGGGCAGGACCCGCTGAAGCCAGGCGGGTACCCGGCAAGACGGGCCACCCCACCTGGACACACGCCCACGAGAAACAGGAACTCAGGTCCATTGTCTGTAAAGACAAGGAACATGGAAACGGCCACACGCCCACCCACGAACGACAAGTAAAACTGGGTGTGGTCCCGTGACCCAGCTCCAAGCGGCACGGCCCTGCGGACGGTGACGTGGACCGAAGCAGACAAAGGGGAGGGCAGCCCGGTGGTGGCTTCAGTTCATGGAGTCAGGCACAGGGATCCCCGCGGGTCACCCAGGCACAGGGACCCCCCCCCCCCCATGGCCTCTTGGGTGGCCTCAGGGACGAGGCCCATGGTGGGGCTGAGCTCGGGGGGCGAGTCCCCACTCATACGGAGACCAGGCCGGCCCCTCATCGACACGAGCCTGAGCTTGGGGGGCTGACGGGCCAGATCCGCTGCTCCCTGTCCCCCTGACACATGTGCTGATGTGATGTCTTCATGTTCCGAAGGCCTTGCCCTCCAGGTCCCCAGGGAGACTCCAGGACGTGCAGGATAAGGACCCAGGACAGCGTGACCCGGCTTGAACCCCCCGACAGTCAAACGAGAGCCCCGGGCACTAGGGCGGCAGGCCCAGCAGCCCCCCACTATTTGCCAGGATGCAGGCCGGGGGCGGCAGGCTGTCCGGCCTCTGGACACAGGGTGCAGCCGAGCCGCGCGCACTTACCCCTCCCGATCTGCACGAAGCCCAGCAGGATGATCAGGGCCAGCGCCAGGAGCTTGGCGGCAGCGAAGGCGTCCTGGACGCGGGTGGCGGCCTTCACGCTGTAGCAGTTCACAGCCGTGAGCAGCACTGGGGAGAGAGACGGGGGGCGGCGAGTCAGCAGACGAGCACATGGCAACGCGATGGCCAAGCTCGCCCTCGGGGCTTGTGGACGAGCGGCCGGCCTCACACCCACCTGCTCTGCAACCGGGGGCTGCTCCCCTGCCCACCTGCTGGCCCCAGGTAACGCCCAGGTGTCCTCGGCGCGGGGAGGAGAGCGGCGCATGCCAACACCTGCTGTTCCAACAGCGCACACTGAGACTCAAAACTCGCCCCCCACGTTCTACAGACGCCCGCCCGATGCGACACAGTGGTCCGAGACCAGAGGGGACGCTCGGGGACAGAGACCAGCAACCGGCCGAGGCCCCAGGTGAGGGTGTCTTGGTGCAGACGGCACTGGGCAGGGGCGAGGGGGTGGGCAAGGGTGGCTGGCACCCCAGGGGCTTCGGGAGCATGGGTGGGGGCACCAAACCGAGACTAGCCAACAGCAGGCCACGGGCCCTCCTGACCGCCTCAGAGGGTGCAGACCACCCCAGGAAGGGCACCCCAGCCTGGACCCAAGCAGAGACTGTTGGTAAGAATGGGGGGTGGGTGGGGAGGGAGACACAGACACACAGTTGTCCTTGTGAGCCGGGGGGCAGCACACGGGCCGGGTTGGCACCAAGAAGGCCCAGGACTCAGAGGCAGCACCGCAGGGGGGCCCAGGAGCCAGGCTCAAGCTCAGAAGAATGGAACCGACCCCAGGCAGGCAACCAGGCACAAGCTGCCCCATCAGACCTGCTCCCAGGCCTCAGTTTCCCCTCCTGGGAAAGGATGGGCTGGGCTGGGCAGCTCTCCAAGTCCCAGCACGGGCACGTCCTCCAGCTGGATGGACCTGGGACACCCGGCCCCAGCGCTCCCGCCTGGTCCTGCCACCCCCTCCCCAGCCCCACACATCCCCCCTCCCCAAGCATCAGCCAAGGAAGACCAGGCTCCGATCTCCTGGGATGGAGGTGAGCGGTCGGAAATGGACCTCACACCCCCCAGGGCCCAGTCCGGGCTCAACAAATGCTCCAGGGCACGGGCGGGACCCTTGGGCACCCGTAGGAGCCCACCCAGAGCTGGGGAGGGGTCTGAGGAGAGCCAGAGGGGGAGGGAGGGGCTGGTCCTTAGGGGCTCAGCCGGACAGGATGCAACTTCCATGAAAACAAAACCTCCGTGAACACGAAGCCGTCTTGGCTTCCTGGAACCTTCCACAGCCCCCCGGGCCGATCCAAGTGGCCAGCCGGGTGGGAGCACTCTCACCAACAATCAGTGGGCCGGGGGCACTGGGACGGACAGGGCACCCACCCAGCCCCGCTCCCCCAACAGAAGTGACCCTTGGCAAGGGTAGTGTGGCCTCGCGGGCCCCTGGCCACATCCTGACGCCTACAATTACAGTTTGAGAATCGGCTTCAAGAAATGTACTCGCATGAATGAGCCGGACGAGAGCCAGGTGGAAGGCAAGGGGTGTCCTGCATGTGCTCAGCTCTCCCCGAAGGTGACCGACGCCTCGCGGCTCTGTCCGTGGACAGCTCTAGGGGTGTGTGATCACAGGCCGAGGCGGGACCGGCACCAAGAAAGTTTAGGAAGAAGGTTTGCGAGGTGGTCACTAGAGCCGCTGCTGATGGCCGAGGCCAGGCTGTGTGGCCCTGGGGTGCACTGGGGGGGGATGGCCCTTAGGATGGACGTGGTGGGCGCTGTCACCCGCCCCGCAGAGGGGCTCGGAGGCCCAGAGGGGTGCTGGCCAAGGCCCCCAGACTGTGTCCCTGGATCTCTGGGGCCACCTGGAGCCCCCAACCCCTAGCACTGAGAGTCAAGGGCACAGGGGAGAGGGAGGGTCAGGCCTCCAGGGCCACCCAAAGCTCTGTTGGGGCTGGGACCCAACCAGGGGCCCTGGAGGGGCCTGAGGTTCAGAGACTGTCTTCCCCACCAGCCGACAGGTGCTGCGGGTGGGGGCAGGGCTGGGCCAACAGGTGCCCGGGGCTGGGTGCTGGGGTCGGGTGTGGGGCTGACGGGTGCCCGGGGCTCACTGTCCGCTCGGGGCTGAAGACCCCTGGACCCTGACACACACAGGCCCTGCCATAAACGCCCACCATGGGGGAGGTCAGGGCCGCCCGGTGAGGGGTGGGACGGGCTCCAGGTCACAGAACAACGGGGGCTTTGTCACATTCCATTTCCTTCATGACAAGAACTGAAACACACAACAAGGTTTTCACAGTCACCGACTCTGGGAGATGGGTAAACAGGCAGTTTGTTATCCTCCCTGGTGTTCTTTTTTAAAAAGTTCCTAAACAGAAGATAACCTTAAGACATCAATTCCTCTGGACCCGGGGCTTTCTCAGCCTTAGAAGTGAGCCACGGCGGGGGGGCCCAGCTGCTGAGCCCCCCAGCCTGTCCACCCTGCCGAGCGGGCACCGCGTATGCCTCCGATATGGACCCCAAGGGTGGGCAGCTGTGGCCAGAGGCTGAGGGACTCACAGCCCCCCTGCAGGACATGGGGGACAGGGGCACCCCGATGTGGCCGGTGGCGGCACTGGCTGGAAGCCAGCCCTCTCCTGCACCCCCAGATAAGCACAGCTGCTGCGGGAGATAAAGGCAGTGCTGTCACAGAAGAGCTGTGCCCAGGCCGGGTGAGACGGTCGGGGCCAGCCGGGGACCCTGCCACGCAGGCATCGCCCCGGCCCCCCCACCCTAAGGGTTCACCGGAACCCCTACCCCAAGAACAGCGTCATTTTCTGGGGGTGCCTTGGTGGTGGGAAGTGCTGCATCATGATGGCAGGAGCCCCTCGCAGACACCCTCGCCCCTGCCGCAGCCCCAGGGGGATCTGGTCATGTGCCCCCCACACCCACCCTGGCTGAGCTGAGGCGGCCACCGCTGGGGCACAGCACCAGGGGGCTCTTCCACCAGTGAGGCCTGGACTCCCTCCCTCTGCTCTCTGATGCCGACTTCACAGGGTGCCCAGGAGGCGCCCCAAGGAGCACAGGGTGCCCAGACATGGGGGGCATGCACCCCACATCCCTGGACAAAATGCTCACCTGCTCCTGGCTGTGCAGACTTGTCCCTAAAGCTCCCGAGTCCGGGCCCTGCATCCCGGTGGACCCCCCTCCAGCCCAGTTTCCCCAGCTGCACCCCTGGTCCTCCCCACTCCCCAGGACCCCCCCCCCACCCAGGGCCGCTGCACCCAGACCCCCGCGGCCCGGCCGGCCCATGACGTGGGTGCCGAGTCCCCAGCACAGCCACCTCAGGCCACCGTCCTTGCATGTTTCCGCTGAGTCTCAGATCCGCCGCCTCCTGCCCCGTCTCCCTGGCAGGGGAGGCTGGAAGGGCAAGGACGGGCTGCTTTCATTTCACTGACTTCCCCGACTCGGGCATTCAGAGGCCTCGTGGGGACCCGGCTGCACTGCCTCAGGATTTGGGGGCCCCCAGCCCATGGAGAAGGGGTGCCGGGCCGTGCAGGGCTGCCTCTGAAGACCCCGTCTCGCCAACGATAACGCCGTCACCTTGAGCTCAGGAGGTGGTGCCAGCCCCAGGAGCCCTCTGGAGCCACGGCATCCTGCCCAGCTGCCCCCCACTCCCGACACGCACCCCAGCCCCCCACCTGGACGCAAGAACTCCTGGGCTGCGATGGCCGCCACCCGTCCCTGGGCACAAAGGTCAGCGCTGGGCACAACGGGGACGAGCCTGCACCAGATGGAAGGGTGCGTGCATGTGCACACGTGTGTGTCGCTGGGAGGGCCAGCCCAGGCACAGCCAGGGACCCTCCCGCACGACGGCATGTGGGCAGGTGGGCTCAGCCCTGCCCCGAGCACAACCCTCCCTCAGGCCGAGGCCCCCAACCCCGCAGCCCGCCCCGCCCACCCGGGCCCTGCTGGACGGAACAAGCCTCGTCAGTAAACCCGGAGGGGGTCGCTCTGCCCACTGCCCCCGGACGGGGCACCCGGCACACTCACAAGTTCCGCAAAAGGGTCTTTCAAAAGCACAGGGCGCTCCAGCCAGCTGTGAACACCCTCCGGGACTGACTGGTCCTTCTCGGCTGTTCGTTAGTGAAAATGTTCTCTTATACCCAAGGAAGGCAGTGACCAATGCCCTCCCCGAGACTCGCTGAGACACCCCAAAGGTGCTGGGAAGCTGGCGGGACAGCACCTCATATACAAAGGAACCCCCTGGTCCCAAGAGACCAGGACGCAACTTCTGAAAACCGCAGTCAAAGCCCCCAGTGGGAAAAGCGTTTCAAGGCACAAGGGCCTGGGAGCCAGTGACCGGCCGTGGCCTGCTGCCTGCCAGCCCCAGGTCCGAGCCCCTCGGTGACAGCACCGGATGCCTGAACGGTCCATCCTGTGCTGTTTAATGTCTCCTCTTCCTCCAGTACCAGATGATTATGAAATCCAAACGAACTTCTTACATGGGGGAAAAAAAAGAACAGGGAGCTCTCTCAGTCTTCTAGGGGATCTCAACAAAAAGCCCATCCTCGGGGCAGGTGGGCCCGGCCGCCACGCCAGGCTGGGGAGGGCCGGGGGAGGTGGCGGGGGGCTTCGTGAGCCCCAGGAAGCATGGCCGAGCTCAGGGCCGCCGACCACGGCTTCACTGCAGCCCGGGGACCAGGGCCAGGGCAGGGCGGCCAGAGAGAGCCAGGCTAACCCGGCCAGAGCCGGCCCCACACACGCAACTCCTGGAAGGCGCAGCCTGTGGACACGGGCCCAGGGCTCCACTCTCAGCGAGGGAGGGAGAGAGACAGAAAGACAGGGAGAGACGGAGGGAGAGAAAAGGAGAGAGAGAGACTGGCTCTGCGTTGTTTTCTGCCCCGGATTCATCGTCCACTAGGCACGGGAGCCCTGAGCCCAGTGGGTACTCAATAAACATGGGTTTTCTTGGGGTCTGTGCCTCCCTGCTGGCTCCCCAAAAATCTAAATGTGCCCTGGGGCTTGGCGCAGGGCTTCCTCCTGCCTGCTCCACTACAGCCCCCCCCCCCCCCCCCGCCTTCCCCAGCAGTGGGGCCCTATCCTCTCCGGAAACACCTCCACGGGTCTCTCCCGGCCAGGGCGCGTCGGGGCCCCTTAGAACCCAGGTTCTGACCCGGCTGACAAAGCCATCGGCACCGCCAGGGGCAGCAACAAGGCCGCCTCTTTCCAGAAGGGCCAGATGCTCGTCCCCCGCCCTCGGGGGCCCGCTCGCACCACCTTCCAACCCCCTCAGCCTTCCAGCCCCCTCACACCCATCAGCAGAGATCCTCACAAAACGGGGCGAAAGGAGGCGATGCCCAGGGCGGGGGTTGGAAGGGGCCCGGAGGCTCCGAGGAAGCGGGGGCCACCTCTCCACTTGTGGAGGGGCCGGAAGGGACCCTCAAGCTCCCGCCCCCACCTCTCGTCCTCCCCTGGCTTTCCGCAGAAATTGCTGGAAGGCCAGTGCCACTGTTTCCTGCTCCCTGCACCCAGCGCTGAGCCCCCCGGCCCCTCGGCTCGCCCGGGGAAGGGGCAGAAGCGCCGACACCCTCATTTCCCAGCAGGCCCAAAGAGGCCCAATTAGGAAACCCTGCACCCGCCCTGCCGAGCCCCGGGGTAGGCAGGAAACCAGAGGGCAGCTCTGCTGCTTTACGCGCTTTCTGAGGCGGGTGCCCTGCTGGGAACAGGCTTCCCGGGGGCTGTGGCGCCAGGAAACAGCCCCACAGGAAGGAGGACCCCCCCCAGCTCTGAAACCAGGCCCCCGTCTCCTGACAGGCAAGTTTCCCAACTCATCGAAGCCCCCGCTCACCAGGGTCCGGGGGGGCACGTGCCACGGCCTGCGGAGCCTATCGCCCGGGCCCAGGCAGCTGGCACGTGGGAGGCACTCGGCGATAAGGGGCCTCCACCTCCACTAAACGGGGCAGTGTGCAGCCGTGGCCGGAACGCCCTGCCCCACACATCCTTGAATCCTCCATCCCTCCAAGGGCTACGGTTTTGTGAACAGAGAAGAACAGGAGAGGGAGCCAAGGTTGGAGCAACTAATCCAATGCCCATGGGGCTCAGAGAGGCTGTCCCACTTGCCCAAAGTCACACAGCAAGAGCCCAGCTCTGGCTGCCCATCAGAACCATCAGGCACCCCCTGTACCCCGATTCTGCCTTAATAGGTCGGGGGTAGGCCTGGGTCTCAGCCTGAGTGAGGCAGGGCTGGGACACCAGTGAGGGGCAACTCCCACAGGGCCACAGCTCCCCTCCCTGGCTCCCCCAATGGGCCCCGCAGCCCCTGGCCAGGTGTGGCTCGGTGGCGCCTGCTGGCCTCTGCTTCCCAGCAGCCCCTCCGCTAACTGACCCCTGGCCACAACAGGTTACCAGTTCCCATGCCGCCTGCTGCCGCCACCCCCTGCTGCCCCAAATCACGCAGCTGGAGGGCCGGCGCCGGCCCGACCAGGCCTTCCCAGGGCTCCAGGCTCTCTCCAGCTGCCTCAGGCTCTTGGGGTGCCTTTGAAGGGGCCAGATGGAAGCCAGGCCAGGGGGCACGAGGGTTCCCGGAGCTGAGGTCCACACTGGCCTGTGCTCGGGGACAAAGCACGGGGCTGGCTACAGTCCCCAGTGGATGCGAACCTCAGCCCCGCAGCGCTCACCGCACTTCTGTGCCAGCCCCGCGTGAGCAGCTCCCACACGGCACGTTCCAGCAGCAGCAGATGCCAATGCACTGAGCCCAGGGTGACGCACAGCACGCACTTGGTCGCATGCCAACCCAGAGAGCCCAGGTGGGCAGTCCAGCGAGCAAACCTCGGCACCGTGCTCATGGCGGATGGGGAAGGTGTAGCTTCCCTGGTACCCGGGTGGCTGGCCCAGGGAACATGGGTGCAGTGGCCTGGGGCTGCAGGGGTCCTCGGAGGCTGCTGGACAGGGCCGCTCAGCGAGCACATTCGCAGAGAGATTTCCAGGGAGATGAAAGGCCTCTTGGGGCCTCCCTTTAAGACCACTCGCCAGGGGCAGGCTGAGGGGTGCTGCTCCTGGCTCCCAGGGGGGCTGTCCCCGAAGCTCGGCCGCAGACCAGACTCTGGATGCACGCATCCTCACCCCGGGCCGACCAGGCACCTGCCACCCTCGCAGGAGACGCGGCCTTGTGTCCCACGCCAAAGACTGCAAACAGCGGCTCAGCGGGCAGGCGCGTGCCCAGGACCAGCACACAGCCCCGGGCCCCAAGCCCACCGCTGCCTCAGTCTCCCTGAACCGTAAACGTGGGCAAGGACAGCGCCTATTTCAAAAGCTGTGATGGGGCTATGTCAGGGCCTCCATCTGGACCGAGGCCAGGGGTGGGGGGCCGTGAGCCCCAAGTGACTCATGCAATCTGGTCTGATCGCACCTTTGCACACGTTCCTGCAGATTCCGGACATACCATGGGATCGCCAAAGGGGGCTGTGATCCAGGAAGGACACGGTGCCCAGAATCTGGCTCCTCTGGAGTCATGTGGGCTGTGGCCCACCTCCCGTGGGTCTCAGCTCCTACCCCATGACTCGGCGTGACTGCCCGATGGCCGGTGGCACTGTCAGTCTGGCCGGAAGCGGATACGGCACCGACGGCTCCAGGCTGCTGACTGCACTCAGCTCACCCTGGGCTGCAAGGGTGCCCGGGGCCTCTGCCACAGGTGGCACGTGTCTACAAAGCCTACAGTGCTCACCGGTTTGCCAAGGCCCCACCGTGCCAGCCTGGCTGGAGGCACAGGGCCCAGTGTGGGCACCCCGCAGGGACCCCCCTCGAGGTCCCCTCCACTCTCCTCCCCTCTCCGCTCACGAGGGCGGGTTCTAGGGCTGGCCGAGGCATCAGGACAGGCGCGGCACTGCGAGAAGGGCTCTCACACACGCAGAACGCGTCAAACACGTGGCCTCCCGGAACCCTCACCGACACCCGTTTACAGGAACGGACACAGGCTCGGGAGGGTCTGGGTGCAACAGAGCCCGGGTCTGCCCACCTGCTGCCCATGCTCCTCACCCGGACACAGGGAGGGAAGCCCCGTCCAAGGTCATCTGCCTGTAGGCACACAGCCGCCGAGGCCACCCCACACCCCAGTCTGGACACACCAGCCCGAGGCACGGTCGGCGTGGGTGAGGAGGCTGCATCGTGGGTCCGCGGCAGCCGCATCAGAGCCCACGAGGTGCTTCTGGACCCCACGCCACCTGCCGGAAGGGCGCTCCAGGACCACATGGCCCCTGCACAGCCAGCAGCCTGCCCCGGTTCTGAAAGATGGGTGCACGGTGGCTGCCCACCCACCGGACAGGGGCGGGGGAGAGCGGAGGGGGGCGACCCCGCAGGCCCCAGCCCCAGACACCTCCTGTCTCGACAACAGTGGCCGCAACTCAGACAGGTCCAGATCCCTTTCCTACAACTTGGCAGAGTCTGGGAAGGAGAGCCTGTCCAGGCCCCTTCTTCCGACGGCTCCCGTCTCTAGCGAAGGACTCGAGCAGGTCCGGGGCTGCGTTCCCGAGCCCCAAGAGCTGCCGCCGTGCAGAGCTCGCCCTGGGCCAGGCCTTCGGCCGCGCCCTTACATACGCGACCCTGAGACGATGCTACTGTGCCCATTTCACAGAGGGGAACGCTAAGGCCCCAGACCAAATCCCAGACCCAAAAGGACCGTTTGGAAGCTACTTACAAGGTCTGAATCATAATTAAAAGCCACGTCATCAAAAAAGAAATCTCAGGAACGTGCTAACTGGTTCAGTATCTTTGGAAAGTTTGGAAAGTGCTCTGGCTGTCAGATCCAAGCCCACGCACCTTGGCTCCAGAGGCCCCCCTCTGGGTACGCAACCGATGGCCAAGTTCTAGAAGTTCCGCCCCTGCCCATTTGCAGGAAGCCGGGTGTGTGGTGGTCTTCACAGCAATGCTGGGTTAGACAAAGCAAGGATGAGGACCCCCAGTGCCCTCCATGGGGCAGCGAGCAGATCTCTGTACTGCTGCGGAAACTTCAAAATCATTTTAGGCTTAAAGAAGGGGGGAGGCAGAAAACCATTTGTACGTTATGATCCATTTAGATTTAATAAAAATAAGCAAACTCTGTATTTGTAGCAGAGAAAAGCTCTGGGAAGCTGCATTCCACCCTGTGAGCAGGAGTGATGGGGCAGGACGGGGTGCGTGGGGGGCAGCCACGAGGAGCAATGGGGGCTCCTGCGTTCCAACTTCCACGGGGATTTTTATAGGATGATGTAGTCATGCATTATTTGTTTTTGTGTTTTTTTTAATTAGAAAAAGAAAACTAGAAAACCCCTACCCTAAAGGTCCCTTCCGCCGGCCAAAGCAGCATTGCCCACGGCATCGTCAGGAGACAGAGGCTGGGAACCCGGTGTTCCGTTTTAAATACGTTACCTATGTCATCACATACTGGCTAAAACATTAAACAGCACCTAGCAGCGATGGAGACTGGACAGTTTTGTCTCGTCACGACTCTCTTTTAGAGGCTCTCTTTTCCTTGCTCAGTCTGATGCACCATCCAACGCATTCACAGTGGGACAGACACATGCAGGCCGCTCACCCCAACTGCTTAGCTTGTCAAGTGTCCCAGCACCCACGCCTCTGCCAATCGGAAGCCCCCCCCATATACCCCAAGGAACTGCAATCCTCTTTCATAAAACCACCCCCAAACCATAAACTCAGCTCTGCTGGCCCTGTATTTATGCATGCTAGGAAGATCCAGGCAAAGCCCTAAATCAGGTGGCAGCTCTTGATGCAAATAAATAAATCTGGTCTCAGATGTGGGCAGGGCTCCAACGCAAACCGCAGCCCTTCACGGCTCCTTAGAGGCTGGCCAAGAGGGAGGCTTGAAAACCGCCAAGTGCTCCCCAACCACCCAAAATACGAAATCACGTGGATTTGTTAGGAGTGAAGTTTTTCCGAATCCCCCAGGAGAAAACTGCAAAAAGTAGCCATGTGCCCTGGCCCGGCCCACTCTTCTGCTGACATATCAGGGCCCTCCCTGCCCGTGCCCTGTCAGAGCCGTGTCCAGCAAGAGGACCGTGCCCTGTGGCTGCTTCTGGGCACCCCTTAGGGCCCCTGCACCCGCATTTGACTGCCTGCAGCCAGGCACCCCGCTCCTTAGGGCCCAGCCCCCTTCAGGGGAGCAAACACTGCCGTTTGTCGGAGCCACCATGACCAAGATCCGGGGAAAATTGCATCACTTTTAGTATGAATAAGCCCGCCTCACCCATTCCTGGCTAGCCGGTCTGGAGATGGCAACGAATGAATGAAAAATTAAAAAAAAAGTTAGCTGCCCTTTCCGGCTCCAAGTCCCCGAGTCCTGAGGGCCCCGGGGGGTTGGGGGGTTGGGGCAACGCCGGATGGTCCACGTGGGCAAGGGGCTGCGCTCATGGCGCAGGGCCCACGGCTGGCGCCTCCGCTCACAAAGATCAGCCCAGCGCCCCCCGGGGGGCTCTGGGGGCTCTGAGCGGGGACCCTGCTGCCTGTTTCTCTGCGGCCTCCCCGGGGCCGCCGGGACCCCCGGGAACGAACGAATGGAACCCACGCGGGAGCTCGCGCGCAGGTCTCCAGCCCAGAAACGCGGGGACGCGGGGCGGCCAGGGGGTGTCCGGGGCGCGCCCTCCCTCCCCCGCGGCCCCACTCACACACGCAGAGGCAGGCCACGAGCTTGGCGGCCTCCTCGGGCACCGGGCAGGTGGGGAAGAGCGGCTTGAGCAGGTAGGTGGCGAAGACGAGCGCCACGATGTACTGCGAGGAGGGCCGGATGATGAGCAGCTCGATCCAGAGCTTGAGGAAGGCGGGCAGCGAGCCGTAGACCTCCAGCATGTAGGCGTAGTCGCCGCCCGACTTGGAGATGGTGGTGCCCAGCTCGGCGTAGCAGAGCGCGCCCACGATGGAGAAGACGCCGCACGCGGCCCACACCACCAGCGCCAGCCCCGGCGAGCCCGCCTCCTTGAGCACGCCGGTGGGCGTCACGAAGATGCCCGAGCCGATGATGGTGCCCACGATGATGGCCACGCCGTTGAGCAGCGTGAGGGAGCGCTGCAGGCTCACACCCGCGTCCCCCGCCGCGCCGCCCGCGCGCCGCGCCGCCAGCATCCGCTCGCGCGCCTGCCGCTCCTCCTCCCCGGCCGCCGGCGCCGCCGCCGCGTGCCGCTTCAGGGCCGCGCCCGCCATGGCGCCGCGCTCGGCCGGAGCCTCGGGCCTGGGACGCGGCGCGGCTGCGCGCGGACGGGGAGAAGCGGCCGCGGGCCCAGACCCCGGCGTCAGCGCCCGCGCGCTTTATGGCCGCCGGCCGGCCGGCCCCGCCCCGCCCCGGACACGCCCACCGCGGGCCACGCCCACCGCAGGCCCCGCCCCGGTCCCTCCGGCCCCGCCCCCGGCCCGCCTCCGCGCACGTGGGCGGGCGGCGTGGCCCCCAAAGCCCCTCGCCCCGGCCGCGCCCCACGATGCCCCGGGCCCCGCGCGCCCTCAGCGGCTGCCCTCCTCCCGGCGCGGCGCAGGGACCCGGCCGCCCGGGTAGGCCTGAAGGGGCGGTGCGGCAGGGCGGGCCTGGGGCAGAGCGCGCGAGCAGGGGGCCCGGCCGCCCCCCGCTCACCGGATCCCCTGCAGCCTGCTCCTTCCGGCGCCCCCAACCCCGTGGGAGCCGCTGGTCGGCGCGAAGACACGCGTGGGTCGGCGCTCTGGGTCCTGGGGCGATGTGCGGGGCCGGGCCTTGCCCTGGGGCCATTCTTGTGCAGGAAATCCCAGTTTTATCCCGGGATCGGGGGCGGGGGCCGGGGGTGTCCCCTTGCCAAAGAGCCGCCGTCGAGGGCCAGACAGCTCTGAGGTTTCTGCTTAACAGGGGCTTGGGAAACAGGAATGTGGGGAGGTCTCCAGGAAGCAGGGGCCGTGAGGCCTCCCCAGCCCCACCCAGGCTGGCTCTGGAATTTCGGGTGACAGCTGTGGCTGTCGTCTGGAGAGAGGGAGCCCCTCCTTAGGGGACAGGGGCTGGAATCAGGAAGCAGTCTACAAACCAAGAGGAAGAAATGGAGGCAAGAAGGAGGCCCAGGCTCCCGGGGATGCCCCTGTTTACTTCACATCTGCCCCGAATAGTACTTGTCAAAGGCTCATTAATAAATGGAAACCGGGAATGAATTGGGGGGTGGGGGCGGCCTCCCTGGGCAAACTCTACCAGGTGGAAAGGCCTGGCCGGGGTGGGCCTCCCGTGCAGCCGACAGTGCCCAGCCTGTCCCCACAGTCCCTCTCGGGGGTGTTAGCCAAGGAGACAAAGCCAGGCCAGCCCCTTGCCCTGGACACCAGGCACTCATCTGTGATGTTCTAGAAGAGCTGAAAGGTCACCAGGAGATGCTGATCTCAACTTACCCAGGGCTCATAAGGTGCCTGGCACTGTGGGGGCAACACACCAGTCCACCGGGTGGGTGTCGTTTCCACGGCCCTTTCGTGGGGGCAGAAACAGGGACTGAGCAGGAGTTTGTAACTTGTCCGACCAGCAATGGGTCCCTTTGACCCGCAAACTTATACAGCACCTTTCAGTCCCCCTCTGCCCCTGGATTTATTTACCTTTGGACTCTTAGGCTTCCAGGTCCGGAATTCACAGGGCAAAGGGCTGAGGCTCCACGACCTCCAGGCCTAGTCCACAATCCGGGCAAAGGCGAAGCTCCGCGTCAGGTCTGTTCCCAACACCTGCGGCGTGTGCGCTCTGTGCCAGCTTCAGGGTCAGTCCCGAACACAGGGTGCAGGGTGACAGTCGTGAGAAGCCAAGGGCAGCAGCAGCGGCGGAAAAGACTGTGTGCAGGGAGCCGGGCAGCGCCTCGGGCTGCGAGCAGAAGGCGAGCGGGGCAGAGGCAACAGTGGGTGACCGGGAAGGCCCCGGGCAGCTGGCGAAACTCGGTGCCACTTGGCACCAGATCCGGGAAGCTGCTGAGATACGCGGGGGGATGACAGCGCCGGACGAGTGCTCTCGGGATCCCAGTAGGGCTGCTGCCGAGCTCTCCTTGTTTCCATAATCGTGTCCCAGATTTCCGTGTGCAAATTTGCTTTGATTTGTGTCTCGCAGCCTTCCCCCATGCAAGCTGAACCAAGTCCTAAAACGGGTTCCCTGAGGTCCAGGACTCAAATCTTAGCAGAGCCTGCCACCTCCTGGTGGCATCTGCGAAGGAGCTTTTTGGTTTTGATGTAGACTGACTCAGCCAACAGCCCTTCTCTTTGTAGACTTTTCCGTTCTTGCGGGGGCGTATTAAAAATGGCATCATTCATTCTCACGGGGCTGGCGGGGAGAATGACAGAGGCAGTTTGGGGATTTCTACCAGAAAAGGCTAGCCGTGTGCTGTCCACTTCTAGGAAGTCCACCCAAGGACATGTCCTGTGTTTTGGCCACTTGGTTGTTTATTAGCCCCTTGCAAAGAATAGCCAATTGGAAATGAACCAGATATCCAGCGAATTTGCTTTGGTCAAACCCTAGCAGATCCACATGGTAAAAAGCCAGGCAGCCGTTGAAAATCACCACTTTATGACTTGAGTGTGCCCGTGAGGTGTTGAGGTGTGAAACAAAGGGGTCTAGCCTTCTCTCACCTGTTCTGTAGACACTAGGGTGCTCTGGCCGAGATGCGCCCCATGTCCACTTCCTGAGATCTGGGGCAGCGGCTGCCCTTTCTCGGTAGGGCATGGCAGGGCCTCTTCCCTGGGGGAGAAATGTTTTCCCAGGCCCCTGGGAGCAGCAGATTGGCCCCGGAAGCTGCCGCGCCGCCTGCTGCACCCCTGTGGTTTGAACCCCTTTTCGGAACCCCCCCTCTCCTCCCTGGGGGGTCTTGGGTGGGGTGAGCCTGCTTGGGGCCCTCCTGCTGCGGAGAGCAGGCTGGCCTCCGGGCAGGTGTAGGAGGGGCCAAGCCAGCCTTTCCTGGCCCTCTGCTCTGACTTCCCTCCGTGGTCTCCAAACCGCCAGCGATTTCCAGATGCTTGATGACAAGAGGTGGCTGCAGATGATGGGGAGTGGGTTTCTCAGTGTGGGCAGATTCCAAGTTCCCACCTCCAGACTCCCCAGTCTCCATTTCACCTTCTGTAAAGTGGGAGCAGCAGTTCCACAGCTGGACCAGTTGGAGCAGTCCTCCCAACTGCAAACAGCTGGAGGAGGGTGGAAGGAGACGATGTCTGTAAGCACACAGACCACGTCCGTCACAGATCTTGGCAAACGGCAGCTGCTAACAGCACTAATGCAGGCTCTGGTTTCTCTTCAGACCATTTATGTCTCTCACCTTTTACTAACACTACTAGTATAATCTGTAAATGCCTGGAAAATTGGTGAAGCATACACCAAAATAATCACAGCAGCCATCTCCAGGTAGGAGGGTTCTCCTGAGAAACTGGACCAGTAGGATATACGTATAGGAATATTAAGAGATTTATTTTAAGGAACTGGCCACACGATCATGGGGGCTGGTGAGCAGACCAGCAGGCTGCAAACAAAGAGTAGAGGTTGTGGTCTTGAGCAGAATTTCTTCTTCTTTCTGGAACCCCCAGTTCTTTGCTTTGAAGGCCTCCAACTGATGAGACGAGGCCCACCCCTGCTATGGAGCGTCGTCTCCTTGATGTATTCAACTGACCGTGGATGCTGATCCCTTCTGCAAAACACCTTCAAGGCAGCATCACAGCCAGTGTCTAACCTAACAGCTGGACCCCAGAACCTGGCCAAGTTGACAGAAAATGAGCCATCACGCGGGGTTACGTATAGTTTTTTTCCTCTTTATATTTCTCTGTTGTTTCTAGACCTTCTACAGTCAGCATTTACTCCTTTCACTTTGTTCTTCCCTGAAGCTGAAAGAAAATCTGCCACCGAGCCAACGAGCAGTCTCCTGGTTCTGCCTCCTTTTCCAAACCAAACTGCATTTCATGCCAACCCTCCCAGCCTTGGTGTGTGCTCCTCCCAGGTGAAGACAGCCCTTTGCAAAGCCGCCTCCTGCTCATCCGGCTGGCTCATCGGCTGCCATTCCAGGGAGGGACAAACGCTGATTTTTGGGGCCTTGGGAAAGAGAAAGTTTGGTGCCCTGACTTAGAATGACTAGAATGGATTTTAAAACTTTTCATCAACAGAATAGTGTTTTACAAGTATTCCAAGCAAAATCACTTACTTTGCTTAAAGCAAAGTGCTTTCCTAGAAGCAAACCTGTTGTTTCTGCAGATGGAGACATGGAAACTTACAGGATGTAAATGCGGAGTGCCTGCTTGCCTTGCTTGGCAGCTGCACTTGACCCCTGATTTGCCTTCCGCCCTGGGTTGATTCACCAGTGGTGCTGCTTTTAAGGCTGGTCCAGACTTCGGCACTTATTTAAATGATGCCGAGAAGTCAATGGCTTGGGCTGGGCAAAGGAAGCTCCAGCAGCTCGACCATGTAGCAGCTTGGGCCTCGGTTTCCTCTCCTGTAAAATGGGGCAAGTGACTTCCTTCTTAGGGTGGTTTGAGGCTCAGATGCGATCAGGCGCACGCACCGTCTGCCAGCGCCAGGCTGGGGAGGACAGCTGCTTGTCTCTCTGACCGGGTTAACGTGTCATCATTGGTCTTGCTCATCTCAAGCAACCGCAGCGGAGTGGCAAGGCAGCAGAAGGGTGGAACAGGAGGAAATTAGAAAATTCTCTCTCTTCTACTTGTGGCTCGAGAGAAGCCGTTTCAGTCGCTCGGTGAAGCAGAAGAGAGCTGACCTGGACACGGACGACCCACGGGCTCCCTGTTCTTCTTTTGATCTCACTCTTTTCCCAGGGGAAAAAACAAAGATTTGAGAAATCCTTAATTGACCGCCCCGCTGTATTTGTTCTCAGTCCTCTGGAGAAATGTTTGTGTTCTTTTAATGTAGTCACTGCTCTTTGTTCTTTGGGAGGTATGTTTTTAGAAGCCACGCTTTCATTATGCTCCCTGGTTAGTCCTTCCTGTCAGGAGGGGTGGGGCCGCCCAAGCAGCAGCAGAATCACGCACCGTTTCCGAGCAGGTCCGTGCGTCCACCTCACCGCCCGGCCCGGCCCAGGCCTTGGAGGCGGTTGATGTCATTTAGTGACTGCGAATTAGTGGTCCCCGTTAGGCCGGACAGCGAAGGCCCCTGCTGGCTGTGGACCCAGGTGGGTCTTGCATCTCGGTCCCCAGGCCAAGCCTCCTGCCGTCCAGACGTGTCCTCCCAGGCCAGGCCGACGCGCTCTGGACTCTCCTGGAGGAACAAGGTTTCTGCCCAGTGTCTCTGGCTCCGTGCCGGCCCCGCGGCCCTCACTGGAACAGTCTCCCTTCTCGTGGAGTAGAGACCGTGTGTCCCCCGCAGGCCCCCTCAGCTTCACCAGGTGCACAGCCGTCCCAGCGGTTCCTCGAGGTTGTAGGGGCGGAAATGGGAACAGTGTCCATAACTCCAGGTGAAATCCAAAGCCCTGGCAATTCCCGGGCAACGTTAGAAGCAACGCTGGAGATTGTCAGGCCTGACCTTGCACATGGGGCTCAGCTGAGTTTAAAAACGTGACTTGGCCTGTTTTTCCGGCTCTGGCTTGTGACCGTTCTGAGGCCCCTGACCTGCCCTTCGGCTTTGCCCCAGCGTGCGCCCCTGTCTGCCGGGGAGAGCCGCCCGGGAGGCAGGCGCGGGGAGCAAGGGCTGACAGCACGGGCGTCGCCGTCAGCGGGTGTGCAAGGCCACGCAGTGGAATGGGACGCGGCGATAAAAAGGGACGACGTCCTGATGTGCACTACAACCCAGGTGAAAGAAGAAAGACACACAAAAAAACACATTTTTTATGATCTCCTTTATGTGAAACGCCCAGAAAAGGCAAATCTACGGAGACAGGAAGCAGACGGGTGTTCGCCAGGGGCTGTGGCTGGGGCAGGGGGAAGGGACTGCTGGTGGGGACGGAGTTTCTTTTACGATGATGTAAATGTCCTGGAGTCTCGGAAGTAGATGGAGCTGGTGCTTGCACAACATTGTGAATGTGTGAAATGCCGCCAAATTGCACACTCTAAAACGTTAATGGATAACGTTAATGTGAATTTTCCCCTATAAAAAATTACAAGGAATAAAAGGGGGTCAGGGCTAGTCGGATGGTCCTGGGTACCACCCTCTAGTTAGGGGCGCCAGGCAAGGCCTCCGCTCACCTTTCCGAGCCTTAGTTTTCCCTTCTGTCAAGTAGGGAGCCAGTCCTGACCCCCTGGGTGGGGCCGGTGGGCTGGCGGTCGAGAGCCAGGCTGCCCCTCTGACATGCTTTCCCAGTGGGGGCCGAGGCAGGTGGTCCCGGCATTCGCCATCCCTGCGTCCTTCCCCTGGCCTGAGCCTCGGCCCAGCAGTGGCGATGGCTGTCCCAGGTGGCCCCATGCACCCTGCTTTTGCCACGTCCCCTCTTCGCCTCCCCAAAGTGACCTCCTCCTGCACAGGCCCCTGGGGGGCAGGCCCCTGGCCATGTCTGCGCAGCCCTCGCCCCTCCCTGAGTCAGGCCCCCACCCTGAGGCCCTGCCGCTGTTTGGTGTTAAAGGGCCCTATGGTCTCTGGTCCCCATTTGTAACTCCTGGACGCCAAACCCCCAAACCAGGCTGAGCCCATCAGACTCTCTCCTCTAGGAGCTGGGGTTTGAGATCCAGGGGTTCTCCTGTGGGGTTTGCACCGAGGGGTGAACTGACAGGTGGAGAGCTGGGTCCTTGAGCTCTTGGTCTCCATCCAAGTTCTCCGCGGATGACTTGCTGCCAGCTGCCCGCTCCCTGCGTCTGCCCAGCCCTGTACCCTCTTGGGGTGCTCATCTCGGGACAGGGCGCTGGATGGGCACCCAGGCCTGCTGGCTCTCCCACACCAGCGAGCCCCACACCAGTTCATGAGACACTTTTACAGGTGTGAATGCCTCCGTGTCTGTTCCCCGCTGCGCACGCGTCCGCCGGGGACGCCGGGAGTCCCAGTGGCACCTGCTCCCATGACCTTCCCTGGCTGAGCGGCAGCGGGCCCCGCTGACCATGGGGAGCCGTGAGCCCTTCCTGGAGCACTCCAGGGATGGGTGAAATCCAACCCAGGGGTGGAATCCAACCCGGGAGCGGCAGGGAAGTGTCTCCTGGCTCTTGGCGCCTGGCTAGAGAGGAGGGTGTTTCCCTGCAGAGAAATGGAAACCTCTGGGGCCTGGGGAAACCAGCGCTGGGTTATTCCGACGCGGAGGTGAGCTTGCCGGCGCGGCACCTCCCCTCTCCCGGGCTGGCCTCGGCCTCTGTGTGCCTCGCCCGTGCTCTCACTGAGGGACGGGGTGGGGAGGACAGCAGGAGGGCGGCCAGCCTGGCTCCGGGCACCGGTTCTGGGCTGGCAGCAGAGGAGACTGGGAGAACCTGCCGCATCGGTGACCTCTGGGCTCGTCTGTCGGTTATTTATGGTCACTCGTCGGTCAGTTACGGTCACTTGTCCTGTTCCACTGATGTGGACAGTGGGCGGGGAAGGTCTCGGCCACCACTGACCCCTACCCAAAGGGCCCAAGTGCTTCCTCGGGAGAAACTCAACAGTGGCCTCACAATGCAGTGCTGGACACCCCGTTCTCACAGCTGTACCCCCCATTCTATGGGTGTTACACACGTCGCCCCAACACGGCTCTGTCTCCTGAGCCCCCCTGGGGCCCCTGGGCTGCTGCCTGCCCACCGCACGTGACTCTCATCTTTCCTGCCCCCCTCGTGGCGTGTTGGTGCCAAGATGCGTCCGTTTTATTGCCTTTTGCCCTTTTTATACCAGAAAGATGAGTGGAGAAGGGAAAAATGAAGGGTTGATGATCATGCGACCAAAGGGAAGGCCTCGAGGCAATACGATGGAACCAGGCTGGGCCAGCCAAGGAAGGGAGCTCGTCAGCCTCGCCCCAATTCTCTGTCTTTTCCCCCAAACCTCCTCTGCCCCAGCCACCCCCGGGCCACCCTCTGCTGAGTTGCTTGAGCAAAACCCTGGGCCTGCCCTTGGCTCCTGTCTCCCTCTCGCATCCCTGTCAGTCAGCTGTGTGTTCATGGAAGAAAGAAGGAACAAGAGAGCACGCAGTGCTGGGGGTGGGTAAAAGCCCGTCGCTGTGCCCCGTGTGCCCGGGGTCTGACTTCCACATCGTTCATGCCTTCGAGGACCGAGAACATGTAGAGAGCAGTCTGGTCCGAATTTCCAGAGCTCAGTAGAGAGGATCAGCAGGTTTCACTTTGCTTAAAGATAACTCGCCTGGTTCAGAAATATGTATTTTTTAAAGTCCCAAACTCACAGAGGAAATTCTGATAAAGAGGATAATCTTGACTCTGAACAAATACACAGCCTTACTCTTCAATGACAAATAACAAATCTTCAAATTGCAGCCAGCAAATACATCTCAAGTGTGGCAAAAACAGAAGACCTTTTTTCCCCCGTTCACATACATTTTCACATTTCCATAACCGTGGGGCATGTCTACGGCCTGGCCTCAAAACTGCACATTGGTCACTGAGTCTCACACTGAACTCACTCCTGCCTTGTACTTGTGGGTGATGACGATAACTCACCCCGACACGGGACTTGGACCGTGAGGATCCACAAGAACCAGGCCTGCACCGGGCCTGACCTAGGCTGGGTCCACCCCTGACCCGGCTGGGGTCAGGGCAGCAGGGGGCTGTGGTCGGGACAATGGCCAAGGAAGTAGCTTCACAGCGAGGCCCGAGCTTGAAGAGCCCATCGTGCAGACGGCCGTGAGGCGGGGGTTCAGCAACGGGAACCACGCCCGGAGCCCATGGGGCAGAGGGCTGGGGCATCCGTGGTGCCGAATTCCACGTGTGATGGGGAGCCCTACACTTTTGAACAGGGACGCAACATGGTCAAGTTGACCTTGCTCCGAAAATGACTCTCCGCTGATAGGAGAAGAGTGGCTGTGGTGGTGGTGCTGGTGGGGCGGCCTGGCCCGGGCAGCAGGAGGTGGAGAGAAGCAGGTGGGATGGAACGAGCAGTCGTCTAAGGGGGCTCACTGACAACTCGGGAGGGAGGTCCGAGGAGGCTGCCCAGGTGGCTTTAGCCACTGGATGGAGGGAGTGGCCATTTACTGAGACAGGGACACTGGGCGCTGGGCTGGGGCTGTGAGAGGAGAGCCACCTCCTGCTGGAGGCCACCGAGTCCCACTGGGACACGTGTTACGGGCCTGGCCTGGCCTGAGGTCTCCAGGGAGGTGTCCCCAGGAGGTTCACCCCAAGACAGGAGCAGAATGGGGGTCGGGCAGGTGAGGGCGGGGAGAGGGGACATCAGGGCCCCCTGGGAGCGACCGTGCAGGGGCCCTGGGGTGGGAAGGGGCCCGGGAAGAGGGTGAGAGAAGGGGCCACCGCCTGAGACCTGTGGGTCTGGAGAGCAGAGCTGGGGGGCTGTGGCCAGGGTGGTGGTGGGTTCACGTGCCGGCCTGGCTGGGCTGGAGCCCGGTTAATCCAACAGCGGCCTCGGAGCTGCTGGGGCGCCTTGCGGGCAGGTCAGCACCTGCGATTGGCCGACTGAGAGGAGACGACCCTCCGTAACTGGGGTGGCCTCGTCTGGGGGGGCGCCCCGCAGGGCAGATCTGAGGTTTCCTGGAGACCTGCCTGGAGGCTGTAGCAGCCGCTCGCCTGAGCCCCCCGCCTGCGGCCGGCCCCCCGGGTTTCCACCTCACCCGCCCCAGAGTGTGCGAGCCAGTTCCTGAAAGGAGCCTTTCAGTGTGTGCGTGCGTGCACGTGCCCTGTGTGCACTTTTGGTCCTTTTCTCTGGACGGCCCGTGGGTGGCGGGGAGGGGCGCTCACCCCGGGACTTGTCGGGGCCGGGAGGAGGTGGGAGGTCCGGCGGCTGCTGCGGACCCCGACAAGTCCCACACATTTGTGTTGTCACAAGAAGAGAAAATAACATGGAAGCCCAGGGAGGAGGCCTTGACCTTCAGCAGTTTGCCCCGAGACGCCACAGTACGGTCGCGAGCACCCTCCCAGGAGCACCTGGCCCCCGAGACACGGCCGGGACACGGCCGCCGTCCAGCCAGGGGAGCCTGGGGGGGTAATTTTCTGTACTGTTGCCCTCGTCCCGGAAGAATCTCAGTGTCCCTGGATTATCTCGGTATCCCTGGAGTATCCCAGTGTCCCGGGAGTATCTCAGTGTCCTGGGAGTATTTCAGCATCTCAGAGATTCCTAGCTTTTTACAAATAGCTGGAAAAGGGGAACATCTTACAGGATCATGTAGTCAGTGAAAATTCCCTTCATCAGGATGAAAAGTGAAGAGTTGTCTTGGTATTCCTGTCAGGAAATCACATTAAATGGTGGCAAGTGACACCCCCAGGGTGTGCTGTCCTTTCTGCCCCTGAAAGGGCCCCCAAGAGGCCTCTGGACGTGGGGACCTTTCTCTGTCGCGAAGGCCCCGTGGGATTTGAGCGCTGCTGGAGGCCACCCCGCCGGGGGCTACAGGGCCCCCTCCCGCGTGCCTGGACCCGAGCCCTGCTCTGCACCGGCCTCCTTCCCTCGCAGGGAGGACTGGTCAGGGGCGAGAGAGGGAAGGCAAAGAGGCAGGCTTGAGGGGTTTACCCTGGAAAGGGCAGAGATTTTTCCAGAAGGTGGGAGGGAAGACGGGAGGAAGGCGAGAGCCAGTGTGGGGCTGGGTTTGGGGCCGCGCTGGGCTGTGCTGCTGGGGCTGTGGGGCTGTGGGACCAGAGGCCCTGGGAGCAGTTTCTCTCCTGTTCTGAGTGGAACCTGCCTCTGGCCTGCTCAGGAAAGACTGAAACGCCTTTCACCTCTTTTCGGGCGTGGCTGTGCCTCCCCTCGTCTTTTAGTCCTGGCCTGAGGTTGTGCGACTCAGAGAAAACCCTCCTGTCAGGCCGCCAGGCTGAAGACGGCGCTGTGGGGTGTGAGCCCCCGTGTGCTTTGTGGGCTCCCGGCTCTCACCCCTGCCGTCCCTCCTCCAGACAGCAGCCCAGGGCTCCCCAAAACCTCCGGTCAGTTGTCCAGGTCAGGGGTCAGCCTCGGCCTGTTTCAGTCAATACAAAGTTTTGTTGGAACCCCCCACACACACCCACACCCCTTCCCACACAACACTGCATCATCGTACTCCACTTTTTGAAGTGTAATATGTAAAATGTTTGTTTTTTAAACATAATTCTCACACAGACAGTGAGCCTGTGTCGAAGGTTTATTTAACCCGTCAGTGAAGGATCCAGTGGTCCTTGATGGTGGTTCAGAAAAACATGAAAAGCTTGGATCTGTTGGGGAAAAGTAACGCGGAGATAGCGCTGACGTAGGAAATTAAGTTGCTTAATGTCCCCAGGGCAGTGGGAACAAACCTGGGGGCTAAACTCTCTTCCGGACAAGGAAGAAAATCACGGCTTTATCGGGCCCACGGGACCGTGACGTGCCGGCCGCCCGACGTGGCTGTCTGAGCAGAGCTGCCTTGTCCCGGAAAGTCCCGGACCCCAGCCCGGGGACCTGAGGGTCAGGCACCCTTACCCTGCCCTACTCTGCACTCGGCTGGGAAGGGGTCCGGCATCGGGAGGAGGGGGGAGGTCCCTGAGGCCGCAGCCACCCGTCCTTCCGCTGGACGATGGGGAAGAGAACACCCCAGACTTCTGCAAAAGGGCACGAAACCATCAAACAAATCATTCAAAGCAAGATGTGATAAAAACGGTTTCAGAGCAATCCGGGCTTATCTTTAAATCTCAGAGATTAAAAAGAACAAAAAAACTTTTTGTCCCTAATAAAAGTAGGTCAGGCTCATTGTGGAAGACTTGGACACTGTGTAGAAGAAAAAGACGTCGACAATAGTCACCTCCCATGCCAAGGGCCGCCATAAGCCCCGGGAGCCGCGGGGGGGCCTTCCTTCCCAGCCCCAGCCCCCCGGCACCCCCGCCTCCAAGGGCCGCCCTTCCTCCCACGCCCCAGAGCGTGCGGGGCACACAGGAGCAGGCCTCTCTCTCTGGAGTTTTCATCAAAACACAACTGCAGGGTATTGTAGGATATGATTTCCCACTGAATTCTCAAGTTCAGAACTTTCTCCCTTTGCTGGGATGCAATGTGTTCTTTTATTGAATGACACAAACTGGACAGGGCAAGAGCATGATGTTGCAGAGGCTGAGGATGGCAGCTGAGCGTGGCTTTGCCTCTTACTGGGCCAGTTTCTCAACCTCCAAGAGAGACTCCCTTTACCCCGGGGTAGCACTTTCACGGACCGTGTGGCGATCACATGAGATGGCCGTGGCTCTCAGCCCCAGTGACAAACCAGTCGCTGCTGAGCTGGGTAGAAACGCTGCTGCCTGAGTCTCCCCCCGACGTGGTTCTGACCCCCAGCGGGGCTGAGAATTCGGATGGCACATGAACCTCTGGCCCAGGGCCCCACAGCACAGACTGGGGCTGCGTGACCAGTCTCTGGGGTTGGCACGGCCCATTGTTCAGTAAACTCTCAATTATTTGGTTATAAGCTGGGGCATCAGATTGGGAGCTTGACAGAAACACATCCACTCCAGTCTCCTCCAGAACAGCGAATTGAATCCTAGGATCCCATATCACTGCTGCACATGAACTTCTAAGAGCCCACTATTTTTTTATTTTAAACCATTTTTGCTGAAAATGAATGAACTGTGTAGAGTCAACTTTCCCCGAGGATGCCGGCTGGGGGGCCGTCCGTCTCACAAAGCCCCCCGCAGCCAAGGAAGGGGGCGAGGGCAGGGGTTGCCTGTTGGAGCCTCCATCTGTGAGCCTGGGTGACGCCCCTGCTTAGTTCCTCGGCCGTGTCCTGCTACAGTCCTGCCCCCCCTCAGGACCCCGGTGCCCCCGATCTCCTGCCAGCATCACTCATCCGCAGAGGAGCTGGCACTCACATCCCAGGTGGCTCCGTGTCCTTGTCCGTAGGAGTTCGGAGACCTCAGCTAGAGGAAGCCACCCAGTGCTCTTTTAAAACTGCGGGGTAGCACGTACGCAGTGTGTGTGTGGTTATTGATTGAAGTGTGTGGATATTGATTGAAGCGCATGGCTATTGATTGACGTGCGTGGATATTGATTGAAGTGTGTGGATGTTGATTGAAGCGCGTAGAGTTCTCCCAACGCCCAGGTCAAGAAGGAGAGCTGCACTATCCAACCCGATGGCCAACAAGGGTGGCTGTTTACACTCACATTTTAACTGATCAAGAAGAAACACAATTAAAGATTCCATGTCTCAGTTGCACTGACCACCTTCCAAGTGTCCAGTGGCTGCTGTGCCGGACACGCAGCTCTAGAACGGGCCCCGGCGTTGCGCGAAGGGCTGCACAACAGCATTGCTCGTGAGCCTGTCCAGCCCCCTCCCAGCCTCGTGGACCCCTCAAGCCCTTCCCCGTCCAGGCCCACCCCCTACCCCAGAGGAAGCCTCCGGCCCTCCGTGTGCTGCTAACATACGCCATCAGTCTGGGTTTGTGCCGAGGGTGGGGGTGGCTGGATGACGGCCCTCAGACATCCCCAGGTCCTCATCCCGGGACCTGTGAGCGTGAAGGGCCCCGAGCAGGGGACACGACCTGGGTGACCCGCGTGGGTCCTCACGAGAGGGAGACAGGAGCCAGAGGCTGGGAGAGCTGAGGCTGGGGGGTGCATGTTGGAGACGGAGCAGCAAACGAGCCGGGGGTGGTGGGCAGCCCCCAGAGGCTGGGAAAGGCAGGGACGCGCCTGACTCCAGCTCGGGGAGATGGATTTGGACGTTCGGGCCCTGGAACTCCAAGACAGGGGATGTGTGCTGCTTTAAGCCAGTGGGCTGGTGGGCTCGTGTGGCAGCCAAGGGAGGCTCCACGTGCAGACCAAAACCCACTCCACTGCACACCCGAAGAGGCCACATCTTCCCAAATGACAAGAAATAACTTCAAAACATGTCCCTCCCCCTCCTCGGATCCCATCACTTCTGCAGCGTCTGGAGCCGCCCACCGCTCGCTGCCCACTGCCCACCCAGGAGCCTGGCCTTCCTCCTGTCGCGGCCGCACCCGAACCGCCCAAGAAACAAAAATAGCTCCGTGGCCTTGTCGTGCGGACTTGAAAGCTTGTGGTCCCGCATCTGGACAAAGAGTTGTCGTAGGACAGATGGGGGGAGCCCTGTCGCAGGAGAGCGCTTCTTAACTTTTCAGGAAAGAACGTGGGGACAGAAGTTCAGGGTCGCCTCCTGTGTAGTGGCTGCCGGGACACGGAGTGGCTCCAAGTCAGCCTGCAAATTGTTGACACCACAGGAAGCGCTGAGATTGAATAAAAAGGAAATTTTCTGCCAAAATAAACCCCTTTCATCATACAGGGTCTCTTCTTGTTTGTGGACTCTAATAGGTCTGTTTGTTCTTTATCTCCCCGAAATGAAAGGGAGTCTATCACTCTGCCTTAGGAAACAGGCTCGCGTTTGCTTATTTTTCTAGCTTTTTAATGTTCATCTCACGGAAGCGATGTCGTGAGACAGTGTTAGGCTGTTTGTAGAGTTGGCAGGTGCACTGCAGGTTTATTCGTTCTTCCCCGACAAACATTACACTGTCTTATTTACCAGCTGTGTTTAAGTCTCTGGTCTTATTCGTCAAGATTATTTTGCCTATCTTGGCTCGTAAAAACCCAGAAATGGATTTTCAATTTACACTCACACACACACACATATGCACACGCACACTGATGGAATTTTTTTTGCATCTAATCTATAAATGATTTTGAGGAGAAATGATATCTTATAAATCAAGTATGCCAATCTATGAACATGGTATAGCTTTCCATTTACTTAGAGCTCTCATTTTCCTTGGCAATATTTTGTAGCTTTAGTGTAGAAGTCTTGTATATCTTTCGTTGGATTGACGCTCACAATTTTAATTTTCTGATGCTATTGTAAATGACGTCACTTTAAAAATTTTCACTTGTTTGTTGCTTGTATATAGAAATGCAACTGAGTTTTGTGTATTGACCCTCTATCCAGTGACCTTGCTAAATTCACTTATTAATTCTAACAATTTGTCCATAGGTGTTTTTGAATTTTCTATGTGCACAATCATCTCACGTTGTTGTTATTTATGTTTATTGTGTGCCTACCACATGCTGGGTGCTATACTAGATACAGGCTGCCCTGGGGGTGCCGTGAGAGCAAGACAGGTATGGGGCCTGCTCCGGGAGGTGAAAGGGACACAGCGTGGTGGGGAGTCACGGTTCATCCTGCGAAAAGCACCTTCCTGCCCTCCCCGATGACGGGGTGGCTGGAGAGACAGAACCGGAGGACACGGGGTGAGCTCCTAGGGAAGGTTTCCAGCCCTTTGCCTCCCTGCAGAGCAGGGGCTGAATTGGGGGCCAGGGTTCCAGGACCCGGTGGCTGAGGTGTGCTTCCCCAGGGTTGTGGACGTCCCTTTGCCTGTTTCCTGGGCCCCTCGGTGCTGCTCTGGGGGCTTTGAGGCCCTCTCACCACTGGCCCACTCCTGCCCCAATGCCAAGGCTCTCACCTTTAGAGACGGTGGTTGGCAGGATAACATCCCGAGGTCCAATCCCAATCCCTGTCTCCATGTGCAAAGGGGCTCTGCGGAAGTGATGGAGCGCAGGGGCCTGGGATGGGAGCTGACTTGGGTGAGCTGCGGACCCGAGCACGGAGGGGATGTGAGGGCTGCAGGGATGCTCGGGTGGTGGGCTCTGAAGGCGGAGGAGGGGCCCAAGCCAAGCAGTGTGGGCTCCTCTAGAGGGGTAGGGACAGGGACACAGATCCCTTCAGCCACCAGGAGCCGGCTCTGCCTGCACCTTGCCTGGCGCTCGTCGGGGCCATGCTGGGCTCCCGGCCTCCGGAGCCGCCAGAGGCTGCATCTGTGAGGTTTTAGCCACTGGGTGTGTGGTGATTTCTCACAGCACCACCGGAAGCCCACCCAGAGGCCAGAATTTCCAAACAAAAACAGAGCTCATGTTGGACGGGGAAACAGGGACTTCCAAACCAAACCCGTGCAAATCAGATGCCATCGTTGTGTTGCTCAGGAGTTGCAGTTATTGTACAGACAACGTCCCGCCTCGCCAACTGAGGGGATAAATAAGGTCACATTGCTTCTTGGATTATCAAGGTTCAAAGTCTTTGCTCAAGCCTCAGATCTCCAAATGAGCCCGGATCTCCGGCCCAGGCAGCCTCTCCCTCTCCCCAGCCACTTGCAGGGGCCGCTCAGTGTCGCTCTTGGAGGCGGCCCCTACTCCCGTGGCGTCACCTCTGGCCCCCAGTGCTGCCTCCAAGGCACCCGGGCTCCCCAGCACACGCTTTCATCCATACTAAGGAGCTTGATATTGCCCTCCAAGTCCCCCTGCAGCCCACCCCCCAGGGCCCCAGACCATGGCCTTCACCCTGAGCCGTCCTGCCTGGTGGTGAACCGTCCCGGGGTCTGCGGAGCCCTGGCCTGCCACAGTGTCCAGTCGCCCTGGCGGCCCTCCCTTTCTCCCAGGGCAGTGGCACCCGCTGGCCCGAGAGGAACAAAACGGGGGAGGGCCCCACAGGTGACTCTTCTAGAACGCAGGGCCCCCTCCCGGGGGGTTTCCTCTGGGCAGAGGCGCTGCCCGTGGCTGCCTGGCCGGAACCCTGTCCGGCCAGTTGCCCTGGAAACCAGGGCCTGCCTGACCCCTACTCATGGCCCTGGCTTGGGCCTGGGCAGGTGGCAGCCGGGCCTGATCCGCTTCTCCCGGCCCCTGCCCACTCCCTGGAGAGGTGCGACTCCTTTCCTGGACCCCACGTGGCCAGGCCAGGCAGAGTGGCCCACGCGAGGGCCTTTGGGCAGGGAGCAGGAGCCAGCCAGCAGCTGCAATTAGGTGAAAAATAAAGTGAAATGTTAGCGCAGCGCGAGGTGCCTCTGGAACATGGGCAGGTGGGGCCATCAGGAAGCTCGGCTCGACTTCCAGGACACTTGCGCTCTCAAAGGCTATGAATGTGTGAGTGACAGACACACGCCTGGCAGGTTGTCGAGATCTGTCGATAGCTTCGGGGTGGTTTCAACCTGAAACGGTGACATCAGATCTGTGTGGAATCTGGAGAGTCAGGAGGACGCCAAGGACCCCGGGTGTCCAAAGGGGATGGGTGCTTGCTGCCACAAGGGAAAGAGCCGCAGGGGCTCCCAGCTGGGCTTGGAAGGTGCTGACCATGCCAGCATTCCAGGCAGAGCGGAGGATTTATCCAGAGGGGGTTGGACCCCGCTGGACAGGTCCCAAGCCAGAGACTTCCAGTCCAACGTGTTTATAATTTCAAGACAAGCAGAAAATAATCCCATATTGCTCATGATATATAAACATCCTTCCAGCCACCCTTTTGGAGTTCTGTCTTTAATGACTGCAGGAAGCACCCCTGGAGGGACCCCCTCCCACCAAACAGTCCCCTGGGTGCCCCCGTCCCAGTCTCATGCCTGTAGCTATGGGAACTGAACCAGATGTGCTGGTTTGAATTTATTGTGATCCCCCAAGCATCATCATCTTTGATATAATCTTGTGTTGGGCAGACGTGTCAGTGTTGATTAGATTGTAATTCTTTGAGTGTTTCTGTGGAGATGTGCCCCACCCAACTATGGGTGATGACTCTGATTGGATAATTTCCATGGAGGTGTTACCCCACCCATTCAGGATGGGTCTAATTTAAATTACTGGAGCCATATAAATGAGCTGACAAACAGAAGGAACTCAGGGCAGCTGAAAGTGACATTCTGAAGAGAAGCTACAGCCAAGAGGGACACTTTGAAGAATGCACAGAAGCTGAGAGAGGAGCTGCAGATGAGAGACAGTTTGAAGATAGCTATTGAAAGAAGACTTTTGCTCTGGAGAAGCTAAGAGAGGACAAAAGCCCCAAGAGCAACTGAGAGTGACAGTTTGGAGAGAAGCTGAAGCCTAGAGAGGAACGTCCTGGGAGAAAGCCATTTTGAAACCAGAATTTTGGAGCAGATGCCAGCCACATGCCTTCCCAGCTAACAGAAGTTTTCCGGACACCATTGGCCATCCTCCAGTGAAGGTGCCCTTTGTTGATGGACACTTTATGGCCTTAAGACTGTAACTTTGTAACCAAATAAACCCCCTTTTATAAAAGCCAGTCCATTTCTGGTGTTTTGTGTTCCAATAGCATTAGCAAACTAGAACACCAGGTGATCCAACCTGGGCCCAGAGGTTCCGCTCCCCCCCTGGGACCTGGAACTGGGACAGATGGACGCTAGTCTCTTGAGCTGCCTGGGGACTCCTGGGTGGCCACGGGCATGGGGAGACAGAGGCCCTGTCTGGAGAGAGGAAGGACAGAACAGACCTGCATGGGAAGCAGACAGGAGGACCAGGAGCTCCCACCAAGAGAGCCGGGCATGACGATGGGGCCGGCAGGGGCCAGCTCGGCCGCTCAAGGCCAGCACTCCCGATGCAGGTCCCGTGAGGTAACCTCTGCCCCAGGACTATGCTCTCTATCGCACTTAGGCTCCTTTGAAGCTTTTCTTTTATTTGCAGTTGTGAAGCATGTTGACTGAAATGACGGGCCCTTTCTCTCTTTTCAGTTTCCGACCTTGTGCTAAGCAGACCGTGCGTCTCTCTGTAGAAGTGTCTCCCGCTCGCTTGCAGACAGCGGCTTCAGGGCCTTGTGCCCTCCTCGCTGGCCTGGAAGGAGGAACGGACTCTGCGGTCCATCAGGGGCTGAAGTGGGCGGTAGTTGTTCTGCATCGTCTTCTCTTCCTCGCCAAGTGCGGAGGACAGGAGGGTCCGGAAGGCCGCCAGCTGGAAGGAGAGCCCCAGAGTGAGCCCGAAAAGGGGAGTGGACCGGCCCCGGGGGACACCAGGCCCCGGCAGCCCCTCCGCGCTGCTGCCCAGCCAAGGACCTGGCCTGGTCACGGACGGCATCGTGGCTCCTGCCGGGTCTCTTGGGCTGCGTGCCCTGGGGAAGCCGGTCTGTGAGCGGCCCCCCGGAGAGGCCCGCGTGGAGACCCCACACTCCCAGCCACTCACTGCACTCCAGCCCCGCTGACCTCTGGCCGCGACGTCATGAGCGGCTCCAGCTAGATGCCGCCCCCCACCAGTGCCTGTCCCATTGAGTGTGGAGAGGCAGCTCCCCAGTACTGCGGGTTTCAGAGCTGTGGGTTCCACAGCAATAAATAACCTATATATATATATTTTTTATAGAAATGCTCAACTAGCAAATACAATATAATTGCTAAACTAGCATTTGGATTCACTTTTCTCAAAGATCAATGAACTAAAACTTTTTTCCCCTTGATGAATCATCTCACCTGTCCTCAGCATACACTTATGAGCTGTGTGAACTGGGATTGTGTCTACTCAGTGACCCTGTTGTGCGAGTGAGGGTCGATGCAGGCCCCGTGCTCTCGGGCGGCACCCGTGCCTACGCTCTGGCTCTGCACATGCCGTTGGCTCTCTCGGGCAGCTGCCTTTCTCCACGTCACCACCTGGCAAACTCCTTCCACTCTCCGGGTGGTCCCTGTGCTGCCCCTGGGACCCCGTTGGCCCCTCGCGCCCTGCCCCGGCTCAACTGTGGCTTCTGCTTCAATTTCCCACTGGCCAGCAATGCGTGGAGACCAGTGCCGTGATGCTGCAGCCCCTCCCCATGCCCACCCGGGGCCAACAGCCGGCCCCTAACGGGTGCTTATTACGAGCTCGTTGGACGGCATAAGGGGACCTGGTGACAAGGGGCCCTTGACTTTAACGTCCTGCTTTGGGGAAGGTTGGGTAATCTGCATCCCACATCTCACAGTTCAGCCTTTTAAAGCAAATAAAATCATCCTGTGGCTTTTAAACAAGGCAATATTTTCACCCAATTGTGAGACTGGAAGAAACTCATCCAGAGCCCTCCGAAAAAGTCCACCTGAACGAGAGGTGAATACTGCGGGGATAGACTGGAAATGTCTGCCCTGGGTGAGGATGGGAGCACAATGCCACACTCGACGCGGGTCTATCGTCCCTTTCTTCTAAATGCCCTAGACAGACAGACTTTCAACACATTCTGAAGGGTTTCAGGGAAAAAGATGTTAAAGTTTTTTTAAAGTGTGCTGGTATTCTCTACTCACTTAAGAACAATTAGAATATTGACAAAAGAAAAAGGAAGAAAATAAAAACCACCACTGCAGACCCAAGGCCTGGGACAGCCACTGTTAACTTCTGTGTGTATATTTATGTTCTAGATTGGGGTGTTGTTCGGGAGCAATCCTCTCCCCTCACCCACCCCCGGGGGGTTATATCTCCCTGCCCCACTAACAGTGGGCTTTCCTCTGCCAGTTGCTCTGGCCAATGGGGAGTGAGCAGGCACGGTACAAGCAGGGGCTCTAAATGTGCCTGTGCAGTTGGACTGGTCTTTTGCATGTCTGCCATTTACCCATGAGAACATATCCCATTAGCATGAGGACACTGGTGCTGACCCAGCCCCAACACACCTTTTGTAAAGCCCAGCCTCCCCCAGCCCAGAGCGCACTTCCCCAGCCAGCCCAAAGATGCAGGAGCAGGAACAATAAGTCACTGAGTTTGGGGGTTGTTTGTTATGCAGCATTATTGTAGCAATAGCTGACCAATACAATTTGTCTAGACTTTTCTCTAAGCATACATAATTCCATAGCTTCTTAATCCAGAAAACCCTCTGAAAGGTAAATTTCTTACTATTCCACCATCAAACGAAGTAGAACAAACTCTAAAATCATTTTTTCTCCCTCAACAATCCTACTTCTTTAACAACTGTTAAGCATTTATCTGTGATGTGACTTTCCTGGTTACTTTGTTCACCTATGATATCCATTGAGTTGCCGTTATGTTGAAAGACTCATAGCCCAATTGTCGTGTCACTTGTGCTCCTTTAGAGCAACTTTGCGCAAGAACTGATCCAGTCCAACTGTTTGCCATCAGGTTTACTTGCTATGCCCTGATTCCACACCACTAAAGCTTGGTGCTAAATATAGCCCTTCTGAGAACAGGGCCTGCCCTGGTCTAGGTGGTGCAGCGAGAAGCTTCTGGGCTGTATACTCCCACAGATGCTTTGGACAACCAGCAGGAACTGGCAGAAACATCTTTCTCAAAGCTCCAGAAAACAGTTAAAGGCCTGCAGTAATAGGACAGGCACCGAATCAAGAAAAACTCCACTTAAAAAAAAGTGGTAGGATCTTCCCGTGCCCTGGCTGGCCCCTCCCCACCCCTCACAGGCTCAGGGTGGAGCTGGCTGTGCTCCCAGTGCGGTCCCCAGTCCTGGTTCTGGAGGGAGCCAAGGAACCCTTGAGCACATGCTGGGGGCACAGATGCCTGACCCACTCTGTGTGGTGGTGCCTGCGGGACTCAGCACCCCAGAACTGACCCTGCATGTACAAGGTGGCCCACAGAGCTCTCCTGCAGGACCTGGTGGGAGGGCAGTCACGTGCTGCCTGGGACAAGGGGCTGCTGGTGTAGGACAAACAGCACAGTGCCCAGAAGTGAGGAACCTCTCTCCTAGGGAAGAGGGAACGTTGCTATCCACGTAAGCTGGGGAATGCCAAGGGCCGCATGTGCATGCCCAAGCCAAGGCACGTGTGCAGAGAAGCCCAGGGAGGCCCCTGCCCTTTGGCCTCGAGCTATTCTCTAAGCTCATCATACGGATGAGCCCTGAGGGAGTGCCCGGGCACAGGCCAGTCTGCAAAGCCTGGGAAAGAGGTTTTCTTTTCTCCTTCCCAGCACTCAAGGAAATCTCTGTAATAACACCAGCCGGATACAAGCTTAAGGAACAGATGCCTCAGAATATGATACTGGATGGGATCTGGCAAGAGAGGAGAAAAGGCTCAATATAGACTGTTAGCTTTACATCAATTTCAAATTTCTTGAACTTGATAACCACTTAAGGTGGTTACATAAGTGAATAGCCTTGTTCTTAGGAAATGAACATGACAGTATTAAGTGTTCAAGGAGCATAACAGATATATACATAAAACTTACACTCAGCTGTTCAGAAAATGGATGGATGGATAGAATGACAAAATAAATGTGGCAAAATGTTAAAATTGGTGGATCTGGGTATCTGGATGGGGAGTATGTTAGAGAGCGCTGTATGGAGTTTGTATTATTTTTGTAACTGTAATTTTGGAAGTGTTTCAAAATAAAATGTTTATGTACATATATAAACTGTTTCCTTTCACATCAGTTGCCCCCCCCCCCGTCTTTCTGTCTCTTACCCACTAACATCTCAATATATCAGGGACCCCAGGTCAGCCTCAGCGAGCTCCTATCTCACATGGAAAATCCTTCTCATCTAAGAGCACCCAAAGGCCCTAAAGAGCAAGACCGCAATGCCTGCTCCCCATGTCGAATCCTCCGGCCAGGCCCAGGCGGGCTCACCTGTCTCCGAGCCACCTGGACAGGCTCCTTCTGCAGGATCCAGGTGACGGACTCGGCCAGCGGGGGCGTGGTGAGCGAGCCGCCGTATGTCCAGTAGTCCGCGCAGGAGGGCAGCAGGCCCGAGGGCTGGAAGGGGCCCACGGCCACCCGCGCACCCTGTGGGACTGAGAGCCACAGGACAGTCAGTTCTCGGGCAGCGATTGAGGAGGCGTGGGGAGGGACAGATGGGCACCCCGTCCCGTCCTCCGCGTGTGGCTTCTGCGTCTCCCCGAGATAAAGGCTGTGGCCACGGAGGACGCACCCGGCAGCAGCAACAGGCAACACGAGCTTCTCTGCACCCAACGCCTCTATTTCCCTTTGAAAGGGACTTGTTTTGTTCACTGTGGGCGTGAAAACGCGACACTGTCAAGACAGCAGGTCTCTCCGCGGGAACCCACACAGACTGTGGTCACCAGCGCGTTCTCTGAAGGCTGCCCTTGGCCGAGCCGGGTCCCCCTATATTTTTTGCTTTTTAATTTTCTTTTAATTGTGAGAAAACATATATAACATAAAATTTGTCATTTTAGCCATTTTAAGTGTATGATTCAGTGGCATTAATTACATTCACAACGTTGTGTCACGATCCCCATTATCTATGTCCAAAACTTTTTCCTCGCCCCAAACAAAACACCCTGTGCCATAAACACGACCACCTCGTTCCTCTGCCCTCAGCCCCGGCAGCCCCCAATCCACTCTTGGTCTCTGGATTTCAGACACCTCGCATAATGGAATCATCCCGCAGGCCTCCTTCTGTGTTTTCCAGGCTCACCCATGTGGTTGCGTGGGCCAGAACTCCGTTCTTTTAAGGGCTGGTGACACTCCACTGTGTGACGGGCCCGTTGTGTGGACCTGTGCCTCTGCCCAGCCCCCAGCTCTTATGCCTTCCCTTACCGTGGTGGGGGGCAGACGGGTTCTGTTCTCCACCACCGAGCACCCCAAAACCCTCCCCTTCCCGGTGCCAGAGCCCCGTTGCTGGCACGCAGCCTTGCTGCTTTCTGGGCTCTGGAGAGCGCCAGGGAGAAGCCAGTTCTCTGTTCTGGAGGACGCGCTGGGGCACTGGGGCCCCACATCCATAAACTCACCGAGGCCCCAGAGAACCGGCTGGACCTCGGGCTCTGGGGCCCAGAAGCAACAGAACAAAAAGAGCAACTGCCCTGTGACACTCATCTTTTACAGGAGGAAGGCAGACAGCAAGCTAATGAATAAGGGAGATGTCTAGGGTTTTAGGAAGTGAGGAGTGTGATGGGGAGAAATAAAGTGGGGTTGCCTCAGAGGTGCCTCCGTGATTCCGAAGGAGAAAGAACGGGGCAGATGTCCAAGGCCAGGGCCTTCCTGGCAGGGGACACAGTGCATTCGAAGGCTCCTGAGCAGGGCCTGGCTGGATGTGTTTGAGGAGAGGAGCCGTGTGGCGGAAAGAGTGAACAAAGCTTGGAGCCATCAGAAGCGGTGGGGTCTGCAGATGGGGTCCCTGCTCTGGCCGGGGCTGGGGCTCCTGAGGAAGCCACCTGCGGCAGAGGCAGGTGCACTGGGGTTGCCACTCGGGCACCACCCAGCCCCACTCTCAACGCAGGGCCCCGGGAAAGCAGGGCCGCCTTGGCCAGGCTCTGTCCCATTGCCCACGGAAAGCGCCAGGCAGGCTCTGACAGGATCGCTGTTTGGCACGTCCAGAACAGGGCCGCCCACCCGCCACTTTGCAGTGCGAGGCCAGAGACCCTTGGGGGCCCCTGGGCACCGTGGGAGGGCATTCAGCAGGAGGCAAACGCACCGTCTGCCCGAGGAAGGTGGGCTCCTGCCCAGCAAACTGTTTCCTCCGACCTTCAAAGATGAAAATAAGGGACCAGGCGGCCGAGCCGCTTATTTTCACCCGTCAGAAACGGGGTGTGTCAGCCGAGCAGCCGAAAGGAAGGAAATTGATTCATGCAGATGGACACACACCTGCATCTCCCTCGGTGCGCACCAGGAGTTCAACTTCATAATTTACTTACAGAGACAGAATTCCCAGCCCAGGCAACTCACCCACTCAGGGTGCTGCACAGTTCACCGGTTTTGAGTATCTTCACAGAGTTGTTCAACCTACACCACGGTCCTTTTTTGAACTTCTCTGCACCCCCAAATAAGCCCCGCACCCCTTAGTCACTGCTCCCCCCCACCCTCCCGGCCCTAAGCCCCCTCTGGACGTCCTCCTGTCTGAGGACGGACGGGACCACAGAGCAGGTGTCTTCGTGCCCGGCTTCCTTCGCACAGCTCCCGGCTCTAGGCCAGTCAAGTGACAGCCTGGACCAGGGACGAATCCTATCCCACTGTCCGGCCTGGTTAATATTTGGAGGAAACAGGTCTCATGGGTGCCCGGGACGGAATGCAAAATGCAGCAGTGGGTGGAAGGGAAGTGAAGGCCCTGCTTCCTGCGCCCACCCCCAAAGGCGCCGAGACACGCAAGAGGCCATGGCTCCGATGTTCCCAAACAACCCTCCGAGAAGGTGTTCTGTTTAAAGGTGAAGGAAATAAGACTGGGGACAGTAAAAGGCTGCCCACAGCTGCACAGTCGGACGGGGCAGCCCCCAGTGGTGGTGGAGGTGTGGCCTGTGCTGGGAAGCGTGGGCTCTCCCTCACCTGGGACCACGGGGACGCGGAGAGGACAGTGGGTCACCTGGAGAGGCGCTGGGCTCCCGCCATGCAGCCCGTTTCCGGTTTCTTCCCAGGTGACACTTGGTGCCTTTGCCCGAAAGGGGAACCTGCTTGTTTCCAGCGGGGCCCCCAGGAGCTCTGAGTCTCCAAGATGCAGGAAGACTTGGAACAGCCCCACGCTTGCAGACAGCTCTCCCCCGGCACCCCCCACCCAGCCACGGCCTCTCCTTCACGCGGCGGCCGGCCCTGGGTCTGGGAGACTGTACCAGTGAGCACGGGGCCTGGTCTGACCAACCCAAGAGCAAGGATAGGCGGTTGCTAGGGAGAAGGGACCCACTCTGTAATCCTTTCCTGGAAAAAAGCGGGCCAGCAAAGGGGATGCTTTTCTACTTACGCTAACATGCATCAAAAGACGTAATGTGGCTTACAGAGCTATGTGCAATACAGCAAAGGAGGATTTAAAATAGGGAGAAAGGCAAAAACATGGGGGCAGAAAACGGGTCAGTGGTCATCAAGAGTTGGGGCCATGCGATGACTGGTCAGGGTTCCGGAACCATCTGTAGGACTGCAGTGGTGGTGGTCGGCTCTGCACACCAGACAGCACAAGGAGTGGCTAGACTGCTGCGAATTTTAAAAAATCCACCGGACATCAGGGGGTATCCAAGAGGGAATACAGATTGTGACAGATGGGCCTGAGTGGATCACAGGTGCAGGGCATGTCACGGAAGGGGGCAGGGGAGAAAGGAGCCCACCCAGGGAACTTTGGAAATTGGCAATCTGTCCAGGCACTGTCGGGCCAAAAGAAAAAAAGACCTCCACACACTGCAGTTAGTGCCTTTTTACTCTCACCGGGGCGTGGCTTAGCAATTCTGAAATCTTGTTACATGAATACTAAGAGCTGAACAAATAAGTGCATAGCTTTTAAGTAAGGGGAGCCAGGTCTCCACTGTCAGGGAAAGATGTTACAAAGTAGCAAGGGGGGAAGGCGAGACCATCCTGTGGCAATGGATGGGAGCTGGGACAGCAGATGGGACCAGTTTGTTTTTAACCTCTACACTGAGAGAGCCATACATAGAAATAAATACAGCGTGTATACATGTATACATCTGGGAGAAAAAAATATTTACGAGAAAGTCCACCCAGAGCCCAGATCTTGGTTTGTAAATGCCATTCTCCAATAAAAGGCACCAGGGCTTCTGGGAACAATGGTTCTAGGGCTGGGCAGGAAACACCTGAGACGAGCCTGGAGTTTCTTGGAGGCCTGGAAAATAAGGAAGTCCTAAAAAAACAAAGGATGGGGCATAGCAAAGGGGCAGGGGCCCCTGAAAGCTCCCCCTGGCCAGAGCAAGAACGATTTCAGCAACAAAATAAATACAGTAGTATTGGATTATTACCTGAAAAGTAGAATAAATAAATATCCCTCGGTCCATACTGATATAAATGATTGAATAGTTAAGCAAATTGGGAGAAGGGACGAGCAAGGCTTGGTAAATGTAGATAGAATGCAAGAAATAGAAAATCATAATTAGAAAACCAAATTAATGTTTCCATCAGATGAGATCCACTGATGGGGACTAAAGTTAGTGGGTGAAGTGTAAGGTGCACAGTGCATTTGTGCAGCCTCGAGCCTCACCCGGGAGTGTGGACGGCTGCCTGCGGCGGTTTTAACTCAGGGGATGGCCCACCTATCAGCAGATCACCCCCCGTGGGTGTGGGCTGGCCGCGGTGACGCGCGTCTAACTGGTGGAGTCTGGAATCGGGGAACAGCCCCCTGGCAGTGGAGGAGCCTGCAGATCCCACCCACCAGGTGATGGAGGTCGTGAGCCGGGAAGACGCTGCGCCCCCGATATGATCGACGGAAAATTCACTTCACCGCACTCGTCTTCTTCCCCCTCCCCGACCGAAACCCGAGTCTAATCCCGAGGAACCGGTCGGACAAACCCAGCCCGACGGACAGTCCACAGGACACCCGTCAAGGTCACGGAGCTCAAGGAGAGTCGCAGACCCTGCCCCAGATTGGAGAACCGAGCAGACGCGACGGCTGGACGCCAGGGGGCCTGCGTGGGACCCTGGGGCAGGAAAGAGAGAGCAGGGGAAGATCTGGGGAGATCCAAATAAAGCCCGCGACGTGCTCAGTAATTTTGACGTTAGTTTCTTAGCTTTGTCACCGCGCCATGGTCATGACGCTGTCAGCACTGGGGGGAGTTGGGCAGAGGGACACAGGCTCTCTCTGTACCGTCCTGGCAGCTCTTGTGAAAATCTAAAATGATTTCCAAGTAAAATTTCCTTTGGAAGATAAAAAAATAGAGGGAAAAAAAGTGAGCCGAAGGGAAAATAATGGCCAAAGAGCAATGGCGGAGCCAGGCAATAACCAGAGCAGCTCGCGCTAACCGAGTGTTTTCTGTTCTAGGCAGACGGCCTTCTAAGCATGTTATGTAGACAACTGCATTTTATTTTCCAAATAACCCTGTGGGCAGATTAGTCAGGTTCTCTGGACAAACAGAACTGACAGGATATATTTATGTAAATACTAAGGAACTTATTAGAGGAGTGGCTCCCACCACCTTGGGGCCTGGCAAGTCAGAATCCCGTGGGGCAGAACGCAGGGAGGAACTCAGTGCCGGAGAAGCTGGCCAGCTGGAGTAGAGCAAGAACTTTCTCCTTCTAACAGCTGAAATCCTCACTTTTCTCTCTCAGGCCTTCAGCTGAATGGATGACATGTCTCACACTGCTGAAGGCCGTCTCCTCAGTTGATTGTAGATGCAATCAGCCATAGATGCAATTAACAGACTAATGATTTAAATCCGGTGACCATCAGGCCAGGGCTTGCTTGACCAAACCATTCCCCGGCCAAGCTGACCTGTGAACTTGGCTGTCACACTGGAGTGGGTCCTACTGTCCAGTATCTTTTACATGTAGGGGAACCAGAGTGCAGGGAGGTGAAGGGCCTTTCTCTGGGTCACAGAGGTGGCAGGCAGGAGAGCCAGTTTTTACTCCCAGGGAGTTGGATCTTGCAGCCTGAACTGGCAGCCATTGCACCATGGCCTGAACTCCAGAGCTCCTGCTCAGGGTGGCCTGTCCATCTCTAAGCCTTTCAGCATCCAGGGCAAAGAGGGAATACATCCAATATCAAGATTCCTGATATCCAAAAAGTAAAAGCAAACCAAGGCACCGACCAGAAGTCCGGTCCTGACACAGCAACTTGGAAGCTGCTGGCCTTGTATGTTGTCATGTTTACCTCTGTTTGCCCAGACACTTTTGCCCCATGTTCACCCAATGCCTATGGAAGGCCGCACCTTATGGCAAATCCGCCCCTGGGCGGAGGGAGTTGGCGAATCTCATGGCAAGTGAAGGACCCTAACATAATGTTTTATTTATATGTACCCCGTGTTATCCACGTAATGAGGCTCTAGCATGTACACTATTATCTCCATTTTGCAGATGAGGAAATGGGCTCAGAGAGGTTAAGTCACTTGCCTGAGGTTGCACAGCTAGAAAATGAGGGTCAGGGAGTGGAACGTGGGGAGTCTGACTGTCATACATGCCAGGTGGCAGTATCTCCCATGGAGAGCAGAACCTTCTAGAAGTCCTAACCCCCATATTGGAAACCTCTGGACTCCAGGATCCCTCACGTCCCTTCCCACTCTCTGAACTGTGAAACACAGACTTTTGCTCTCCTGTCTCAAGTCGTTTGATTTCTCCGGATTCGAACTCTCCTGTTTTTCAGGTGAGGACACTGAGGTCCAGTGGTCATCCCAGGACTGGACCCCCACCGCCTGGAGGGTGGCCATGCACTTCCTCCGCCGCCCCCACTGAAGCTATTCCTCCCAGATGATCTGTCCCCAACACCCAGGCCCCGGAGGAGAAGGAAAGGGGAAGGACAAAGACCCCCGAGTCAACAAGGCTTTGCAGCCAGCCTCTTCCTTCCCACTGAGAGGTGGAGGCCAGACCACGCCAGAGGAAAAACATCCCAGGTTGACTCTGGCTGCAGATCAGCGAGGAACAGGATCCACGGCCGAGGCTGCCAGTGCCCTGACCTCGAGGGGTTCCGGAGCTGGGGGCTGGAGCGGCGGGGGCCAGGCCGACCTCGGGTTCCACATCAAGGGGGAACGCGAGGCCGAGATCAAACAGGGCCCGAGGAAGGGCTGGAGCCGCCCCCAGTGGAGCCACCGCCTCATTCTTGGATGGTCGGAAGCCTGGTCCGTCCCCCGCCTCGGGACCCACCTCCCTCCTTCCGTCCCAGAACTCTTCGGGCTCCACAGATGTCTCACTTCTTGTCTGCAGCTCAATAAACAAACTATGTTTCTCTGGAATTTCTATTTCTCCCTCTTTCCAGCTGATCCCGGAGAAGAGCTACATTTTACCCCATTGTCTGTCTGCCCCGTACTCGAGGGGGTCATGGCTCAGAGCCGCTGGGGGGCAGGGTCAGTCCCAGCTCTGCTGCGAACGAGCTGCATGTGCTGGGGTGTCCAGCCTCCCCCAGCCCTCCGGGTTCCCAAAGTCTGTGCCGGGTGCATGCGGTGGACATCCCCAAATGTCAGCAGTCAGTGTTATGGACTGAACCATGTCCCCCAAAAAGACATGTCCATATCCTTCCCCCGGTCCCAAGAGTGGGGCCTTATTTGGAAACAGGGTCCTTGGAAGTGTGATGAGTAAGGACAGGGCCAGGCTGGATTGGGGGGGAGGGGATGGCCCAACAGGATAGTGTCCTTATCAGAGGAGGGGACAGGAGACACAGACAGACAGACAGAAAGAGAAGAAGGCCACGTGACAGGCAGACACCAAGTTACTGCACGGCTGGCCCGGCCTGAACCCACATTGCTCAGAGGCCTCCCCCCGACGCCCGGATCTGACTTTCAGTGTCCAGACCATCAGTGGTGCTTGTTACGCAGCCCCAGCTAACCAAGACAGTTCAGTGTTTATTTCACTTGGTTTTCAAACAAAATGTCACTAGTGGGTGCTATGGCCTGAAAGCAGGCTAAAGATCTTTAAGAATGAGTCAGTTAAAGAAAAATGTTGAGTGAAAAATACCAGGGGTAAGTAAATATGTCAAAAATGGCCAAGATGCTGTCCGAGTGGCTGGATTTTGGGAAACGTCAATGAAATCCAGCAACTTTCCTTCACTGAGGAGGACATGGGGCCCCTGCCCTGAGCTGGAGTCAGATTCCATGTCAGGGGCCGGCGTCAGTACACCGGGATCAGATCCCCGGGCCAGATTTCCGGGAATGGAATTAGACCCCTCGGCAGTGCTCGTTCCACTCAACCGTTTGCCCTGGTGCAAATGAACCATTAGGTTAAATAAGTTTGCCTTTCAAATTAAGCTGGTCTCGAACATGCAGCTTACCTTATGCCTTATTTCCGGCAGGACGTCCACCAGCCTCTGCAGCGCCTCGTGATGCGTCCCCAGCTGCAACCAGGGACACGCGGAAACGGTCATTTGAAAAGTCTCCCTCCGGGGAGCCCTGCCCGCAAGCCATTACCTGTAAAAACACGCCGATCACAGCCAGACCGTTTTCTCCCATCGCTGCTGCTTTGTAATCTGGGTATTTCACAGAATTCCAGTGAACTAAGTGCAGCTGCAACACAGAGAGAATTTAAATTAATCATGATGCAGCAAGAAATAAACTGCCACGTCCCGTGCTCTACAGCAGGCACGTGTGCTGACTGAATTCTTCTGATCAGTGAAGTCCCTGCATCTGGTGTGTGGGATCCTTGGTTCTCTAAGGAGAAAGCAGCAGAAAGGAAAAGACTCAGTATTCCTGGTGGGAGAAAAAGAAGAGGATTGTTTTCATTGCATAAAATAGAAATGGAGGTGGTTCAATTATTTGCTACCTCTTAGTTTCCTTGAGTGAGGATTGCCAGATAAAATACGAGATACTACGTTGAATTTGAACTTCAGACACACAATTTTTTGTAATGTAAGTATGTCCCATCTGTTGCATATGTTTTTTAATTTTTTTGCTAATTTTTGGCATCCCTACCTTGAGTTCATTTGGGCTTTATTTTCCACTCGTTCAGTCTTTCTATAGTAGGGAAGTCAATCTGGGATTGTGGTCTTCAGAATTGGCCAAATTACTATGTTTTAAGTCGGAGGCAGGGATGAAGGGGAGGTGGACTTTCTGGGGAGCTGGGGGGCTGGAGGCAGAGCGTCCCGGGGATTCGGGGTCCTGGCTGGCGTTGTTCTCCAGGACGAGCGCGTCGTCTGGCTGAGATGAGTTAGGCTGGGGAACCCAGAGGAGCCTGGGTGTCTGCACACACTTCTTGCTAAGGGCTCGGGGCTCGGGGCGGCCCCTCTAGACAGTGACACAAGACCCAGGTCCAGGCAGTGGGCACAGTGAGCCCTCCAGCCTCTCACCTTCATGAGACCCTCCCCTGCCCAGGTGGACTGGGGGGCTGTGCACGGGGGCTGGGCCCAGATGCTCCACGTGACCACCTCGCCACCAATAAGCCTCCGTGCTCCCGCCCGGGCCCTGGGACAGCGGGGCGCGTGGCTGTCCCTGGCTGTCTGCAGCACTCCTGGGAAGTCCCACCTGCTGCTCTAAGCCAGCTTCCCTGAAAGAGGGACCCTGGGCCCAGAGGTCCCGCTGCACCTGTCTTCCTTGGCACTGGCCTGGCCTTCGACCCCCCCCCCCCTTGGGGACTGTCACGCTCTGACACGGGGCAGGGGGATGGAACCCAGCAGCCCCCTTGGCCTGGTCCAGGGAGAGCCCCTCGTGGGTCTCAAGCTCTTCTTGCTTCTTTCCTGATAAACGGTGACAATTTCTTCTATTAAAAAGAAAAATCTGTTCATTAAAACCAATGCTGTAGCTATATCGTTACTGAAATAAACAAAAATACCTTGGTAAATAAAAAGAAGCATGTCACAAACAACATGTCCATTTTTGTAATTATTTACACATATGTGTGTCTATATTATAATGATAAATGTAATTCTCTATTTACAAAGTGTCCCCAGGGACCACCTCTTGGTGAGTGATTGTGGTGACCCCCGTTTTTGGTTTGGCTTGGCTCTAATTGTGTTTTGGTTACACTATTGCTTCCTTAACAAAAAAGGTAGACACAAAAACAGCCCAAAATTTGAAATGCATCACCAAGTGAGGTGGACTGGTAGCTGGACAGAAGGATAGGTGGGTGGACAGAGGTTTGCTAAAGCAAAGATGGAAAATACTAATCACAGAATCTAGGAGGCGAGCTCATGCGTTCTTGCTGTACAATTCTCTCAATTATTTTGTATGTTGGAAAATTTTCATAATAAAATGTTGGGGAGAATCTATAGGGCACCACTTATCACCCCCAACACAACTGCAAAAACCAGTTCCTAACTTTATTCTACTCATTTTCTTTACGCCCACTTTGGAGTCTTGCAAATATCAGTTTATTTTAAGACTATGCTCTTTACTGAAAAGATATTCAGATTCCGAATATAGGGCCTGGAATGCCTTGAAAGATGAAAAGGTGCTAGTCTATAACCACTGCAAGCATGTGGCTGAGTGAGGGGCCTTTAGGGCTCTGGACTTGAATCCCAGATATCTGACCACTTTCATAACCACTCAGAACCTCAGTCTCTTCTTCTGTTAAATGAGAATGCTGATAGTCCCCTCCTCTTAGGAGAGCCGTGTGAATGAGTGAGTAGTGTGGCCTACTGTCCCAGGTTGAGCACTGAAAGTCCCGCAGACCAGGATGGCTGTCACCCTCCCATAGAGCCTGGCCTTAGAAAGCACCCCAATAGTTGCTGTTACGAGGGTGTCTACGAACCTCTGCCGGGTACACGTGGCTGTCCACCATGTGCTCCGAGCCCCACTCGTTCTCCGCTCCCCAGTGGAAGTGGAACTGCTTTAGTCTGTAGTGGTTTTCCAAGGGCCCACCGCTGATGCCTGGAAAACGGAACCAGGGGCGTGCGTGTTGCTTCCGCTGCCGCTGGGCTGTCATGCCCCTGAGACGCCGCCCACGTTTAGGCTACGGGAGGGTTGTGCACTGCTGAGATGACAAGCCAGAGTGTAGGCTCCACGAGAGGTGGGTCTTGTCTCTTTCACCCCTGCCCCACGTCCCTAACGCGGCTCCCCATAAACCCTTGAAGGCGCGCAGTTCCGAGTGCTGCCACGAGGTGGTGCCACAGCCCCCGCGCCCCGAGGCGCCCTATGACGTGCATTTCCAGCTGTGCACCGTCCTGAAATTTCCAGACTGTCTGTAACAGAAAGTCTGGCTCCCAAGTGAAAAGACACCAAGCAGCCTAAATCCTATCACCAAGTAGTTTCACCAAATTATACATACAGGGCAGGTTTTTAAATAAATTCTAAGGTCCAAGGGGCTCGTGGACCCCCCAGGCCTGACTCTGGGCCGCCCCGTGTTCTGACCGTCCTTCCCAATTTCCCTAACCGCTCATCGCGGGGTCCCAGCACTCCGCCGGGGGCCTCGGGCGGCCCTTCTCAGCTGCCCCGGCACCTGCCGTGCCCTCCCGGGCTTGGGGACCTGGGCACCCAGCTCCGGGAGCTGCCTCCACACCGCAGGCTCCTGGGCACCCTCCACGGGGACGCTGGTCCAACAGGCAGCCCGGGGCCTGGAGCCCGCGTTTCACAAGCCGCTGGCGGTTCAGCGCACGATGCCCGGCGGAGGAATTAGTTCAATCAGGCTGAGGGCGCACTGGGGTGGGGGACCCTTAATCCAGTGGGACGGGTGCCCTTTCAGGAAGGGGAGGCACCCGGGGGGGTGCGGCTGTGCGAGGACGGGGGCAGAGGATGGAGCGAGGCGCCCCCAGAGCTCTGGAGGGGGTGCGCCCTGCCCGCAGCCTGATTTGGGACTTTCAGCCTTGGGACCCGTGGGAGATTAAGTTCCCGTTGTCCTAAGCCCCTGGTTTGTGGGCTCTGTTACAGCGGCCCCGGGAAGCCAACACAGGACAAACCTGGAAAACGTGTCCGAGCTCTAGAGTGAACGAGAGGCCCCGCGCGGTGCCTCTGCCCGGCTACACCAGCCCGCGAGCCTTTCCTCTGCCGAATCGATGGGCATCGGTGCCCTCCACGTGGCAGAGGCGAGACGGACGCTACGGGGAGTGCAAACACCGCGGCTGGTCTTTCGTTTTGCAATAAAAAGCAGAAAGCACTGAACTGCAAACCAGAGCCCGCTTGTGGTCTGTCCTGCGTAGACACGTCCTTGACCAGGTCATAAATCGTCTTGCTGTCCTTCACTCAAAGATGAGATCGTTGCCCTAGAATGTCTGAGGGTCTGGTTAGCATTAAAATCCCGTGATTTGCTTTAATTATTATTCTTGTTATTTTTGTGTGTGTGCTAATGAAGGTGTCTGGGATTGATTTAGGTGATGAATGTACAACTATGTAATGGTACTGTGAACAATCGAATGTATGATTTGTTTTGTATGACTGTGTGGTATGTGAATATATCTCAATAAAATGAAGATAAAAAAATGAAAAAAAAAATCCTGTAATTTGCATTAGATAATCCTCTATTTTTCCTAGATACGCACAGAGGAATTCTAGCTCAATAGAAACACACAGAAGCACCCCTTCCCCCGACAAGCCTATGGACACGCTGTGAGTCGTGAAGTCTGTCCACGCGGCCACCAGCGCCGGGAGGGCGGGAGGGAGCCATCCTGCAGACGAGGAGGCGGCGGCTCAGAGAAACCCTCACAGCAAGTCTGGACGGCAAGACAGCCGCGGAGATTTCCTGTGGCTGAAGGCACGAGGAGGTGGTGGTGGTGGTGGTATTTTTCCTTTGAGGGTGTTTTCATTTCCTTGCTGCTAAAAGAAATACCATGAGTGGTTGGCTCAAGGACGGGAGTCTACTGGCTCGTGGTTTGAGGCTACAAGTCCAAAGTAGAGGTGTCAGCCAGCAATGCCCTCACCCCAGAGCCGGTGGTGTTCTGGGGCTGGCCGCTGGCGACCGCTGGCCCGTGGCTTTGCCATCACATGGCCGTGCACATGGCGGCACCTTCTCCCATCTCCCCTGGCCCCGCTGACCTGCGGCTTCTTGCTTCTCCCAGGGCTTCCTCTGTCTAATTTCCGTTGCTCATGGGGCCTTCTGCTGGTTGTTTGACGGCCCCGTCACCCAGCTCGGGGACACCCGAAGTAACAGCGTCTCCAAGGCCCTGTCTACAGGTGGGCGCCCACCCAGGGCCGGGTCGGGGCCTGCACTGCCTTTTGTGGGGGATGTGGTTTCATCCCCAGCAGCAGGGCAGAGAGATTCAAACTGACCGCCTTTGCAAGCCTGCGACGTGTTTCAGTGTATTAGGTTCCCCGTAGCAGGTGAGGCAGCGGGAGCTAGGATTGCAACTCAGGTCTGAGGCCAAAACCTGTGCCCTTTCCTCTTGATCCTTCAAAGTACAAAACATAATCCGAGGGAATCCCGGAACCACCCCCCGCAGTGCCTTCGTCTATATAAAAGAAGCACAATCTAAATGGTTCCTGTCGTCCAGCTCAAGCAACCTGGGATCCTTTGTAGGTACGAGAATAGGTCTCTCTAAAAAGACTCTCCCGGCTGACCAGAGCCACAAGTCCCCACCTGCTGGCTGTCAGGCCCCGCCGGTGAAAGTCTCGGAGAAAAACCACTCCCCAGACCGTGGCACCCAAGGAAAGTGGGACCAGCCAGCTCGGCTCCTTCCTCGGCGGGTCAAAGCCGGAGGGAGCCAGAGGTGCGAGAAGATCCCCAAGGTCAGCCCCGCAGTGACCAAGCACCGGGCCGCGCTGCCCCTCAGAGCCCCTCTCCCAGCTCCTCTAAACCAGGTGCACCCCTGCCTGTCCCTTCTGGAGACACAGCAGCCGACTGCAGAGGCACATCAGGGGACAGTGTCTCTCTGAGTCCTGGGCGCCCCCTGCTCTAGTGAAGGATGCGGCTTCTCCGTGGGGCGTCCAGGACGCGAATCTCTCGCGGCCTCAGACCGGTGCCTGCTGTTTGTTGGACAAGGGGCTGCTTTGAAATGGTGCTTCCCTCGACTGGGGACCAGGAAACTTCCGGACCTCCCCTAAAAAGGTGACTTTGCCTTCACTAGCTTTGTAACACGCGAGGACAGTAAGGGGCAGGCATGCCTGAGCTTTCTCTAGGTGGGTAAGTAAAAAGGACGGAGGGCCGAGGCTGGCCGGACCTCCCAGAACATGAAGGAGCTGCAAGATTCTTTATAACTGGGCTTGGGCTCAAATGGCCCCAGTGCTGTGTCCCATCAGCGGAGATACACCTGGAATCCAGCGTCTTGCCTGATGCCGATCTTTAACCCCCTTTAAACCTTGCTCACATATTTCAGGAAGAGAAAAGTTTTCAAAAAGCACAGCCTTTTAGTTCAAGAACTCCCAAGGGTATCGGCTTCACAAGAGCATCTTTGGTCTAAAATCAGGTGCCAGAGATGTGCATCAGAGCCCCTTTCAAGCAGGCACAGAAGAATCCTCTGCCACAGTGTCTCCGAAATTAGACCGCAATGGCAGGGACAGCCCACGAGCAAGGCGCCGAGGGGATTCATTTGAAACTGGCGAGCACCGTTTTGTCGCCCTTTTGTCAGCACCGAGCGCAGGGGCTGCAGCCGGGCCCCCAGGCCCCAGCACAGCATCTTGCAGGCTGCATGGCCTTGGTCCAGCTCCAGAACCTCCTGCAGCCTCACTTTCCCATCTGCGAAATGGGGTTGCCCCTTGTTGCGGCGAGGATTAGTGACACGGGGCACACAAAGTGCCCAGCTCAAGGTGTGCATGAAAGAAGGACAAGGGGAAAATGAGCGCCCAAATAGAAGTGGCAGCCACTGCTGCGGCTCAACGTGGGATGGGGGCTGCGAGTGAAAGGGGCTCTCGTGGGTTATCGTCTTCTGTCCACATCAAAGTCCATCTGCTCGCCTGACCGTTGGTGCCCGAGGCCGGCGACCAACCACCACATTCCGTGGCTGCCTTTACCCGGCAAGCCAGCGTGTATTGAGCGCCTGCTGTGTGCGGGTGTTCCGCGAAGAACTTTATGCCCCTGGGAGATGGGACCCTTGCAATGACCCCGCTATCCGCTGGTTACGAGATGGGGAAACGAAGGTTTGGAGAAGTTAACTGGGCTGCTCCGGGTCACCCCACAACCCAGTGCAGTTCTGCCTGGTGGCCCAGCCCCCGGCTTTCCCAGCAGGGTTCAAGCCAAGTTCTGCCATATTTCCCACCATCAAGTTGGGAACCCCATCTAAGTCTGCAACCCCAGGTAACCAAATCTCACAGTGATTTTTCATGGTGGCACCACCATGCCAGGGAAATCCCCCTTAATGAAAAAAGGTGGGGAGGGGTCCAATGCACGAGAAGGCGGCCTTTAGCTTGCTGCCCCCACCTCCAGCCCCCAGCACCTGCTGTCAGGGGGTCTGCTCAGAGCAGCAGCCGCCACTCCCCCCAATGCCCCCCAGCACGATCAGCGAGCAGGTGCATCCACGCGCTCGCTGGACGCTGGAGCTGCCAGGTACTCAGACGACACGGACATGGCCCCAGGGGACCCTGTCTCTGCCGCGACAGCCGGCACTGTCGGGAGCTCTCCATTCGTGCGTCCGGGCTTTTTCTGGGATAAGCAGGCTACGGGCAAGCCCAGTTGTTTCAAAGCTTAAATAAGAACAATATAGGTTTGGTGCATTTTTGTTTATCAAAACTGCAAATAACACAGTGTCATGAGGGATCAGACTTGTGATGAGTGTAAGGGCAAAGGTTTCCTGTGTCTTCTTGTAACCCTCTCCCTGCAAGCAAGAGCTGTGGGTGGCAGCCATCACCTTGTCAGGGCCTGGGGGCCACACAGAGCCCCCACGCCCGGGACCCCGACTCTGGGCTCAAACCCTGGTTTTGCGCAATGTGGTCTTGAGCGGTTGTTTCCTGCCCTGGGTCCCAGACTCAACACCTGTAGAGAGGATAAGGACACCCACTTACAGGAGCCCAGCAGGGTCCAAGGCTGTGAGGCTTCCCAAGGGCTCCCTGAGCTCCTGGCACCACATGAGAGTTCAGCAACCAGAAGCCACTCGGCATCATTATTGCTGGATTATCATCATGGTTAAAATGATTGTCGACATCGTCATCACCATCATCATCAAAGCAGAGGTTTGCAAAGTCACCTGAAGCAGCCTCTATAGCTCCTAAGATAGGTGCTGCATGCAACAATGATGAAAGTGTAAGAAACTGTCCATTAGAAGAGGGACTTGGCCAGAGAAGTGTGAATGAAGAAGCATCCTTCATTCGTTCAACACACGTTTACTGAGCACCTGCTACGGGCCACGGGCTGGGCTGGTCCCGGGCGGGGCGAGCGAGCGGAGGCTGCAGAAGCCACTCGGCCTCCCGGAGCCGGAACAGGAGGGCGGGAGAGCTGTGGGTTCTGAGGATAGGGGCTCCGAGCGCCGGGACAGGCGAGGCCGGCTGCTTTCCCGCGTGACCTTCCAGCGGGGCTGCTGAGAAGTCAGCGCGGAGGCCCCGTGCTCTGCCTAAGCTGACGGGGGGCAGCGCACGCTGCAGGCTCAGGAGAGCCACAGGCTGTGCCCCCTTCTCCGCGTTCCGTCCGGCGGGACCCCGCAGGGAGCCCTCAGCAGCGCTCGATTCGATTCCTTTATTTTTAACACGCGGCGGCAGGTGGAGCTATCATTTATCAAAGGCTTAATTGCCCAACACGGTGTTAAGGGCTTCGTAGAGCCCTTTGCTGCTGCTTCTTTTTTGCCTTTTTTCAACAAATATTCAGGAATAGTTTTTTTTTTATTTTAATCAAATAAGAATGTATTTTTAGAGCAGTTTTAGATGTAAAGAAAAATTACACAAAAAAGTTGCATGAGTTCCCATATAACGCCCTCACCGCCCCCCAGTTTCCCTATTGTCTTCCATTAGTGGTTCATTTCCTATAGTTGATGAACCAGTATTGATACATTATAAGTAACTGAAGCCCACGTCTCCCCTGGGCGCCCGCTCTGGGCTGCGGTTCTCTGGCTCCGACCACGGCCCACGGCCTCCGCCACAGCGTCCCATGGGTAGGTTTGCCTGACACGTGCCCAGGGCGCCACCCACTCGCCCTCCCTGCCCGGCCCCGGCACCCCCTGCTCTTCTCACTGTCGGGATAGTTTTGCCTTTTCCGGAAGGTCGCCTGGTTGGGGTCGTCCAGGACGCAGCCTTTCCAGACTGGCCTCTCTCACTCGGCGACAGGCGTCCCAGGGCCCTCCTCGTCTTCTCGTGGCTTGACAGCACGTTCCTTTCCATCGCTGGGTAATCCTCCGTTGTGTGGACAGGCCGCAGTCTGTCTGTCTGTTCCCCTGTGGAGACATTCTGGTTGCTCCGTAGTTTTGGCAACTCTGGATAAAGCTGCTCCAAACATTCATGTGCAGGTTTCTGAGTGGACATCAGTTTTCCACTCATTTGGATGAAATCCTTGGAAGCGAGTTTGCTTTGCTGGAGGGTGGGCCACGCTGAGCTCTGTGAGAAGCTGCCAGGCCGTCTCCCAAAGCGGCTGCACCGTTGTGCCCTCCCCCCAGCGCGGAACGTGCCCACTGCTCCCGTCCTCACCAGCGCTGGGGCTGTCGCTGCTCTGGATTCTAGCCCCTCTGACAGGCGTGCAGTGGGGTCTCACCGTGGTTTTAACTCGCGATTCCCTGGTAACGTGTGATGTCGAGCATCTCTTCATGTGCTCATTTGACATCTGTCTGTCTCCTGTGCTGAGGGGTCTGCTCAGCTCTGCTGCCCACTCTTTATTGGGTTTTTGCTTTCTTGTTGTAGAATGGTAACTGTTCTTTGTATATTTTGGATACAAGTCTTTTGCTGGATATGTGCTTTCCAGATGTTTTCTCCTGGCTGGGACACCCTCTTTCTTGAATCCGCCAGGTAACGAGGGCGGGGCAGTGTCCAGATGTTCCGTTCACAGCAGTCCCCACAGGCCCGAGACCTTGGGTGCATTTGCCCCCAGCCCCCAGCTGGTGAGCAGAGGAACTGGGGCTCCCACCCTGCTCTTTCTGGACCTAGTAAGGAGCCCCCCCACGTGGCTGTGCCCCTGCCCACCCTCCTGAGGAACAAGAAGACGGGTCACATGGATGCTGGAGGGGTGGCCTGGAACCCCGTTTCCCCGAGGGGGCCTGGGCGGGAGGACAGGGTGGCACCTCGCACCTGTTGGTGGGTGGGGTGGGCAGCAGGGCAGTGGGCCACCCTGGCCTCAGTGAGCCCCGGCTCCTGCTCTGCGGATGGTGAGGAGGGAGCCTTCTCGGAGCTGGTGTCCCTGGTGAATGGGATCATGCACCAACCATTCGGGGTTCTCGTGAGGATGAAACGAGTGGGAAAGTCTGACCCGCCTGGCACAGTGACTTAGCCATAAGGAGACTCAAGATGGGGCCAGTTACTTCTCTGCCGCAGCAACAGCCGCAGAAGCTGCAGGGTCAGTGGTGACTTGGGAGCTGGTCGGTGGGATGCGGGGTGCAGGCTGCACGGTGGCTGGGGGCCCCGCTGCTGCTCTGCAAGGAGGACCCGCCCCCCTTCCTGGCTGGGTGCCCCCTCGTCCCAAGCCTGGTGCTGGGAGGCCTTCTGTGCGCCTAGGGTTGTGGTGTGTGAGGCTGGGCGTCCCTCGGGCCCTGGAAGCTCCTCTCCGTCCTCTCTCGCTCCGCCATGGAGCCTCCCCTCCCACCAGCCACACCCCCCCGCCCCTTCCTTCCTCGGCCTGCAGTGCCCCCCGTTCCTTGAAGGAGCCCGGACCCTGCCTCTGCAGCCCCAGACCCTGGCCCGGTGGTCTCCAAGGGGTCACTCACTCCCCATGGAGAGAGGCCACTTGGAGGCAGGGGCTGCCCACAGAACAGCCCCGGGGCCTCCCGGTTGGGTTTTGCTTTGAGTTTCTGGCACCCCCTGAGTGTGACCCTAAACCTGTGTAGTCAGATTTCACAGGAGCCAGTCTGCCCCTTGGGGCTCCGCCCGCTCCCTTTCTTGGTTGTGGGTGGCACCTTTCCTTCTTGCAGGGTTTTAATTTATGGGACAGTCCCATTTTTCTCATTTCACCATTTAAAAACTTTTTAGTACAATTTATATTTTAACTGCATTTTCCATTTCCTTTGCTTCCATTGGCTCCCAATTTCCAGTGGGGGTGAAGGGAGAGGACAAAATCTGCAAAGAGGAGGAGAAGGAGGCTGGAAGAGGGCTGCAGAGCAGGGGAGGAAGAAAGAGGAAGCTGGGTTTTAGGGAAATGCCAAGTAAAATAAAACCAGACCAGCCAGCGTGGAGCCGAGCCACAGGGGCTTGCCCCGTTCCTTTAAACGGTCAGGGGGGCAGCCGGCCCCAGCTCTTGCTCTGTCGGAGGGAGGGTGGGCTGCTCCCTTGGCCAGGCTGGGAAGGGGTGCAGATGACAAGACGTGGGAGTCAGGATGGGGCCAGAGAGAAAGCCACAGACGGGGGCCTGGAGGTGGGCCAGGGTGGGCCGGGGGCAGCTCGGGGTCCACAAGCGAGGGCATCGCGGAGCCCGGAGGCCCTTGTGTTTGCCTGTTCTCACTTCTGGAATCGTGTCCTTTTCATCCTTCGGGAAACTACTTTCCCGCCACCCTCAGTCCACACCTTGCCCCTGGTGAGCCTCAGGCCGGCCGTCAGCCAAGACGAGGGACGGAAGCCGGGCCCCTGCCGCTGGGACTGCCAGGGAAACGGCCTCTGTCCTGGAGTCACTGCCCGGCAGGTGTGAGCTGAGCCGTGGCCGCCATCTTTGCCACCTCGAGGGGGTTCCCTGCCCGGGAACGAGCCCCGTCCAGGGGAAAGCAGAGCCGAGAGGAAGCGGGCAGATTCCCACACGTCCTTCCGACCGCCAGGACCCCGCTCGGCTGCTCAGGGGCAGAGCCAGCAGTCCCTTCCCCTTGCCGTGAGGGCTGGTTTCTGCCACCTGCCACCAAAACGTCATCGCAATGGACACAGCAAGTGCCCCACATGGGAGCTGAGCCGGCAGGGTCCGAGAGAGGGTGGGGGCAGTGGGGGTGGGAGCCACGGGTGTGGCTCCTGGAGGCTGCGGTGCACATCCCCCCACCCCACGACCAGCGACCTCACGTTGGCAGCTTGAAATCGCCATGAAGGAGTCTTTGCACCGTGGAAGTTGACAAATGCTGCAAATGACAGCCATCCCTCCCGGCCAGTGGCTAAACGCTTACGAGAGTTCCACTGGCCTATCTGGGGACTCCTGTCTGACATGGGTGGGCAGCTGTCCGGGGGCTGGGGCCCGGCCTCCCTGACCACCAGCCTGTAGGGTCAAATTAAAGCATCGTTGCAAACTTTCCGCTTGACCCTGGGCTGCACAGACCCAGACACAGATTCCCCAACTCCCCCCTTCAACTTCTCTCTTAATTTGGCCACTTTGTCTTTCTCTAGTTGCGTTAAGACTCTTGGAAACAAGAGACAGAAACTTAAACTGACTTAAGCCAAAAGGACCCGTGTTCCTCCCAGCTTTGTTTGGCTTCAGGCACAGACAGACTCAGAAGCTCAAGCACTGGGGGGAGCCGAGGAGACACCTCCAGCCCAGGCTTGCCACGCGGAACCCCACTATTACATCAATAACGGTAGCCCTGTTATCTCTCAAATCGCCATTGCAGCTGAAAGGCTTGAAAGCAGCAGCAAAGCTGCTCAGAATGTGCAAGGACGAAAGTGTGGGCAGACAAGCCTGTAGCAGAGCCACCCACTCCTAAGGTGCATGGCCCAGGCAAGAGAACAGAGGGACACAGCCTGCCTTCACCTTACACACGGCACACCTGCACACACCTGCACACACCTGCACCCACCTGTGGGCACACGCCTCTGGCCATACACAGCTCGGCTGCCAGCTGGCTGTGGCCTGCCCACTTCACTTCCCCATCCCAGCAGCTTAAGAAGATAGAACAAATGTGCACGAATCCCAAACAAAGTATTAGCAATCGAATACAGCTGCGAATTAAAAGAATACTTCAATGTGACTCGGTGGGGGCACTTTAAGGAATGCAAGGCTGGCTCAATCTTAGGTTCCCCAGCGGCCCGAGCACAGTTAAGCTGGAAGCAGTAGGGGCAAAAACCACACAAGGCGGAATCCAGCAGCCATTCCCCAAAACCAAGTGAGAGAAAGAGAAGGGAACGCCTTGAACCTGATAAAGGTGTCCTCCAAAATGCCTGGGGGCACCGGGAGAGCTCAGGGGGGTGACTCAGGTAGCGTCTTGGCAGCGAGCAAGGCCCAGTGACTCCGGGCCTCTTTGGCCACCTGACCGCCCGCTCCCTGCCAGCCCCCACCATCGCCCCCTGCCCGGTGCCTGCTCCCACCCCACGGCACCGTCCTGCTCAGCCCGCCAGCCGTACCGTCTCACCCACCTGCCATCGATGACCCCTCCTTTCCTCTTGGGCCCCGCGTCCTGCCCCGCTCGGCTCTTCTCTGACCCATGACACAGTCATGTTTCTACTTGTTTACGTTTTCCTGCCTGCCCCCCATTCCAGTGTAAGCTCCCGGAGGGAAGGGGTTCAGTCTGGCCTACAGGTCATAACCAGGTGCTGGACGTAGATGCCATCACCGGCATTTCGGAAAGGCCCCCCCCTCTGCCCCTTTACCGGGCTCTGTCCTCACCCCCGTGGGGCTTGGCTGCCACCAGCAAGTGAGGCAGTGTCCCCTGCTCCCGCCCCGTCTCCACGGAGGCCGTGAGCCCACCCCCAGGGGCTTGGGGGAAGAACCACCTCGGACCCCCAGCCAGGCTCACCTGAGCCCTCGGTGGAATCATCGAATTCCACCTGGAGGAGGTAGCCGGTGTTCCAGACATGCAGGCAGGACGTCGCGTCGTAGGAAACCCGCAGTGGCCTCAGCAGGGGGTCATAGATGCTGTCCCTCCGCTGGATGTTGATGGGGGACTGCCGGCTGCCCCCCGGCACGGAGGCCGGGCCCTTCCAGAGGGGGTGCACTGGGGAACCGAGAGGAGATGGTGGAGACCGCTGGGCAGCCACTGCCCAGGAAGCCAGCACGGAGCAGCTGACCCACCGTGGGGCCGGGCCGGCCAGCACCTCAGCCACCTCTGGACCCATTCCGGAGAAGGGGGTTTGCCTTCCCGCCCTGCCTTAGCCTGCGCCGTGCCCTGTGGCGTCTCAGGGCAGAGGGCAGGACGGTGGAGATGGATACAGGACGGCCGACCTGGGCGGCGAGGGGACGGGGACACAGACGCGGGGGGCAGGATGGGGCAGAACCATGACTTGCCTTCTCCTCCCGATCCCCCCACATTGCCTCTGAACAAAACAGGGGCTGTCTGCTGGATTTGGAGTTTTCTCCTTGTCTCTCCTGTGTAGTGGGGATGAAACTCTGCCCCCAAGAAAATTAAGCAGAAAACCCTACTCCCACCCCCTTCTCTTGAGGCTTGGTCTCAGAGGGTTTGCATGTAATTTGAAAAGTAAGATACACTAATTGAGAATATTTCAGAAAATCCAGAAGAGACTGTGGGAGCACAAGAACTTGGCTTGTGATCACGGCACCCAGAGGCAAATACCCTAACTGCTGGCGAGCCTCTTCGGGCTGTTTTCTGTGCAAATATCCTCCTTTGAGAGAGAAGTAGATTTTTTTTTTTTAAATGAACAAGGATCTTCCTCTATGTATGATCTTTTATATTATTTCTGTATATTATCTTTTTCATTTAACTTTATTTTGCGTGCTCATTTTGGCAATAAATATAGACATACAGAATTATTTTTAATGGTGGTGACATACTTTTTAAAACCAAGTTTTAGTGCTGGATATTTACATTAATTCCAACTCTTTTGCAATTTTTGCACAATGCTGTGACAAGCTTTCTATTACTTGTCTGTGTACTTGTCTGGGCTATTTTCTCTCTTAAGACACTGATGTGGAGCAAAGTAATTCTGATGCTAAAGTAGGTCTCTGAAGGGGAAAAATAGTAAATAAAATGCTATCCTCTTTTTCAACCACGCAGCAGTTACTGGTAAAGCTCCTCCTGTGTCCCAAGCAGAACTGAAGAAAACAGTAAGGACCCTGTTTGATCCTAATTCACACAGACAGAGGGACGGAGGTCTGGAAAGGAACCCCTTCCCCAGATACACCCTCATTCTCCAGGTGAGGTTATTATTGTTCAGTAAATCCTCACTATGTCCCACCCAGTACCCGGGCAAGGCTCCCACCCGTTCCCGACCCCCGTGCCAGGCATCCCCACCTGCCCCCACCTGCCCCCATCCGTTCCCGACCCCCGTGGCGGGCACCCCCACTGGCTCTCACTGGCCTTGGCCACTGGATGAGCTGCTTTGTCAGCAGACGTGACGTGACGTGGCTGCACTGGCCTCTGAGCACCTGTCACTCGTGAGCACATCCTCAGGAAGCTGTGGCCCGGGAGGCCGGGAGCCCCGTAGAGCTGACCTGGACCCGGCCCACAGCTCGGGGTCAGCCTCCCAAGAGCAGCCTGGGGGGGCCGCAGACGTGTGAGCAGGAGGGAGGGGAGTGTTTGAGCCCCCGAGCTTCGGGGTGCCCTCCGCTGCGGTGTGGCTATGCAGTAGCCGCTCGGACACCACCGCACGGCCTCACGCACTCCCACAGCCTGGCGAGAGGCTGTGCTGATTCTTCATAGATTTCATTTGTGTGCAAAAAAGAACAGCACAAGCATGGGGATGTGGAAAGAAACCTCTGCTGGGACTCAGGAGTTCTAGTCTTGGACTTGCCACTAACTTTCTGTGTGACCTTTGGCAAATTCCTTAACCTCTCTGGGCCTAGGAACACTTAATTACAAAATAAGTAGTTTCCCAAGTATTTTCCACATGTTGTTAATGGGTGTCCTGTGCTGCAAAGGGTTCTGTGAAAGTCTGGGAAATGCTGAGACAGACAAAGTTTAAGCAAGTTTCCTGCATGCGGGACTTCTCAGAGCCTTTACTCTGGTAAGAGGCATTATGCGCCTATTAGAGAGGGGGAGGTATGGAATCAGCATTTCCCAAAACAGTTCTACTCAGGAAAACAAATCTTTTTAGCCATAGATGTATTTTATGGGAGGGTAGACAGCCTCTTCCCAACAACTCTGGTTTCCAGAAAGACTTTTCCTTAAACACACTGGCTCATCCCCCATGTGTTCCCCCCAGGGTGAATTATCTGGGGGGTGGGTAACAGCGGTGAGTTTACAGAGGCCCTAAGCTGACGGTTGGGTCATCTCCTTTTCCGCCCTGGGCCATGAGAGCCAGCAGCCAGGCCGCACCCTGGAGCACTCACAGCCCCCTCACTGCATGCTGGGAGCACTCACGTCCCCCTCGCTGCGTGCTGGGAGCACTCACAGTCCCCCTCATTATACCCTGGAGCATTCATGGTCCCCCCATCACTGTACACTGGGAGCACTCATCCCCCCCTTACTGCACCCTGGAGCACTCACGGCCCCCTCACTGAGCCCTGGAGCACTCACCCTCCCCCACTGTGAGCTGGGAGCACGTGCAATGCACTTTCTCCGGTTACGTGAGCTGTTGTGCTCACATGGTGGGAAGGCAGGTGCACTGGGGACAGCGCGCCCCCAGGAGCTGCCCTTGGCCAGTGGCAGGGGGCGGCCAGCCGTCTCCCAAGCCGTGCCCGCTTCTCAGCACCTGCTGCCTGGCCCCTTCGCTGCTCTGCGGATCATCCTCACTCCGTCTGGCGCCTCCTGAGCTACCTCCCCAATGAATGACTCACACCCGGGTCCTAAGGGTCGGCTCTTAGGGCAGAGGCCATGTCCGCTCGGCGAGCCCCAAGCTCCCTGGGTGGGCGGTGCGTGAACAGTGGGTGGGGGAGGCGGCCCTCCTATGCAGCCCCCCCACGGCTTTCCTTAGTGGCCAGTGACACCTTGATCCTGGTCTGTCTTACGCGTCCTTGGCCGTCCCTCAGCTGGTTCCCACCACGAGCAGGAGAAAGAAGTGGCACTAAGGAGCCCCAGAACCCCAGGGTGTATCCAAGACAACGTGCTGGTAGATGGTTAATGACCAGCACTTCCGGGGCATCTGAGCTTTGCTTTGCAGTGTCTGCCGATTACCGTGGGCAAATCCTCCCACGTGGCCCATGTCCAGCTGTGGACAGGACGTCCTGGACCCAAGACGTGGGAGCTGCATGCCCCAGGGACATGGCCAGGGGTGCAGAGCCGAAATGATCCCTGAAATTGTTTCCTAACACTTTGTAACTCTTTGACTCCTCTCAAGTCTGAGCTACTTATGCTCTTCAATCATTTTTAGTAACAAACTTTCTTTATTCCCCAAATGAAATATTCTGCAGAATATCAGTAAATAAGGTGATAAAATAGAGGAGCAAATCCCTTAGGAAGTTCCAGTCTTCTCTGTTGGCACCAGGCATTTTGTTTACCGTGGGACTCTGAAAGGACTTGGCTGAGCCCTAGGGCTGCCCGGGAGCAGACCGGGAACCATGACGTAAATTGGTTTAGGTGTTGGACGTTTGGCGTTCGCCCTCCCACACAAGCACGCAGAGGTGTGTTTACAGTACGAGTTACAGTGCCCACCAGCAGGGCATCGTCCACATGGTGCCCGCCACAGGTGACGGCAGCAGTGAGGGCCAACAGGGCGCCCCAGCCATCCCACTTCACCTCCTTTCACTCCCAACAGCCCACGCGGCCCACGCCACACTTGTCCACCTTTCACGGACAATGAGACCGAGGCTCAGAGAGGTCAAGAAACTTGCCCAGCGGCACTCAGCCTCGGGAGAGGGGGCCAGGATACCGCCCTGGGTGGTGCGTCATCCTGAGATGAGAGCGGGGACGGCACTGGGAGGGGATGATGCCCCAAGGCAGGGCCACATGCCAAGCACAGTGCCCTTTATGGCTTAAAAAGGCTTCATGTTTGTGGGGAAAAGCACTATATGCCCCAAACTACTCATGGCTTAGCGGCCTCTGGGGATCGGATTGGAGGGCTCCAGGTGGGGGGTCTTTCCGGATTAGCCGACACCCTGCCGTAGTTTGACACGCACCGGGGTAGGGGGCAGGTGATGCTGAAGCTGCGCTCCGGGGTCCTGCTCTGATGGCGAGGTCACCGGAGGATGGGGCTGAGGGGACAACGTCGGGTGGCAACGAGACTTCCACCCTGGCCCCATCTGGACGGGGGTGGGGGGTGGGTAATTGGGGTCCCCAAGGACCTTGGTTTTCCATCTCATCGCTCATTCCCTGAAACTCCTGGGATTCGCTGGCCTCCGAGCCTCACAGCTGCTCCTGAAACCAGCGTCCTCGTGGAGCTGGGGCGGAGGAGACTGTAACCGAGAGGTCAGGACTTAAGGGCTTATGATGATGACTGAATCATTATGTAGATTTCCCGTTTCACTTTTGGTCTATTAGAGGAGATGGAGGGAAAAACCTTAAACCTGAACTGTAATCCAGCTGCCTTGATCGCTGATCATGATTACGTAGCCTTTATCTTGTGCCCTTGTGATTGCAAAACCTTGTGACTAACCTTCCCTTGTACCCATTTATCCAGTTTTTCTACTTTAAAGTCTTGTGAGATGACTAAAGACAGCCCTAATGTTTATTAATGAAGGGCCTTGGATCAGCCCTGAACTAATCCACCCCCAAGTCCAAAGTTATCTTGATAACTGAAGCTGGATCTAACCAAAATGGGCCCGCCTGACATGCGCAGTAGCTTAAACTTTAACCTATAAACAACCTATACATCATTTTAACACTAAAACTCACACCATCACCGTATCAAGGCCTCCGTTTTCTTACATACAGTCTGCGTGTGCTCAGTAGTTAGATCACCTCTGATTTCATCACCTGGAGCCTCGTGCTCGTTATCCTAAAACCGGCCCATCTTTTGATGCTATAAAACCATTAGAGTTACTGCAGTTTGGGAGACAGATTTTGGATGCACAGGCCGTCTGCTCTCCTGCTTCACGCCTAGCAACAAACTTGTTCTCTCTCTGAAGCCCCCGTGTCTCAGGAATTGGTCAACTGAGCGCATCGGACAAAGAATCCACCACCTTGGTGGGGTAACAAGATCACCCCAGGGACGGAGCCCAGTGCGCCCCAGGCCACAGCCCGCACCGTCACAGGCTCTGCTGCCCCCAAACGTGGACTGGAGAGAAACCAAAATGCTTCTGTAAATTGCCACAGGGGTCACATCTGAAACAGAGAGCCAGTCCTCACGGGCTGAGCAGCTGGAGCCCCGGGGCATCCAGCGTGTGGGGCTCTCAGCGTCTCTCCATCCCTCCGCGGCCCCCCATTTACAGATGAGGCGACCAGGGCTCGGGGGCGAAGGGCTCGCTCCAGCTCCTGCCGCCGACCACGTTGCTGACCTCCGGCCCGGCCGTGCCCCTTCAACTCGGGGAATGGCCAGTGTAAGACATGTGAGTGGGAAGGGAATTTAGAGGGCACGATGCGGCCCCTGCTTTTGCAGGGTAGGAAGCTGAGACCCCGAATGAGGCAGGGGCTCGTCCAGGGTCACGGCCCATCAGCGACCGGCCAGGCGAGGCTGGGAGGCCGCAGCTGCTCGGCAGAGCTGGATGTTCGATCCCTGTATTAAGTGTTTGCTGAAAAAGTTCTTTGCCTAAGAGTTTTCTGGGGCTGTGATTACTCAGCGTCGTCGATGCCGGTGCGGCTGGGTGTTCGAAAGGGAGCCCCGGCCTGGGTGGGACCCACACCTCCGCCTTGCTCTGAGTCCCTGACCTTCCCAACAACCCCGGGAGACCGAGGCCAAAGTTGTCATCTGAGCCCTGGCAGCCGGCTCGTGGTTGTTTCCTATTTCGAAAGACGCCATAATATTAGACAACCATTTCTCCGCCGTTCCACACTCAGGCACAGGCCGCGTCTGGGGAAGTTTGGGGATCTACTTACAAGCGGGATTCCCATTTCTCTGTGCCCAGGAACAGCGGGAACATGAGGGCTCCGGGCTTACGGGGCGACGGCGGAGAGCCCCCCACGACTGCTTGGCCAAGTGGGAGAGAGCCGAGGCCTTCGGGGTTGCCGGCACCAACGCCGACTTCCACGGCATCGCGCGCTCTGCCCGCCGGAAACCAGTCTCCTGGCAGGCCCGGCCGAGGGCGGGCGATGCGTCCCGGGAACCTGCCCTCTCTCGGATGAGGATGGCTGTGGGTGGAGTGCACCCATCACTTTTAGCAGAAAGGCACCGCACCCCAGGGCCTCCGAGTTAAAGTTCAACCCGGCCTGGCCCGGCTTCTTGGATGACCGCTGGGTTTGCCTTGGGGACAGGCGACCGGGCCCTTCCTTGTGGATAGGTCACTCGGCGGGTGAGCTTTGACCTGGCAAACAGTGGAGTCTGCGAGGGTCGGATGAAGGGTGGACGAGGGATGGACAAACAGACTGGAGAGCGAAGTCCCCCGTGAGCCTGGGGCCTCTCCTGCCCCCGGCAACCCAAGATCAGGCCCAAGGCTGCACTGTTTACTTGCAGAGGGGAGAGGCAGGGCCACAGGGACAGGCGGGAGTTAGCCAGAGCTCTGCAGGTGTCTGGGGCTCCTGAGAAAGCAGTGAGTTCCTGCATCCTGGTTTCCTGGGGCTGCTGCAGCAAAGCACCCCAAGCCGGGGGACGGGAAACAGGGAAGTGTCAGAAGTCCGAAGTCAGGGTGTCGGGCCGGCCACGCTCCCTCGGAAGGCTCCAGGGAGAATCTGTTCCGTTTTTCTCTCCCGGCTTCTGGTGGTGGCGTCTCCTGGCTGGTGGCACAGCTCAGTCCCTGCCTCCATTGTCGTGTGGCCGTCTGCTCTACCTGTGTGTCTGTCTGTCTGTCTGTCCCCTTCTCCAGGAGGACCTCTTCTTTACCTGCCCAATTCCATCTATAACAACACTATTTCCAGGTAAGGTCACTTTCGGAGGTCCTGGGGATTAGGACATCAGCATCTCGTCTTGGGGGACACAGTTCAGCCTGCACTGCCCCACTTTCCACAATGCAGACCCCAGTGGACACTCGTTCATTCTGCTAGAAGCAGGACCACATGGCTGGCCGAGGCCCCCCCACTCAATGCCCATTGTCTCAGCGTGAATGTCAACAGGGCCCCGTCTCACCCCAAAGTGCCCAAATTTGGACAATAAATTACATGGGGCACCTTAGTGATATTCCTTGCAATATTTGCAAACATCAGGTCACAAAATCCCCTGCTCTGGACTATTCAGCAACGAATTCCCTCAGACACCTGTTAGCATGGGAGGGAGGTGGCAAGAATGGGATGGAAATGTCTGTAATTTGTTTTGTCCAACTTATAAATTTTGAGAAGGCAGGGATTTCACAGCTTACCAGAGGGTGCTCAAATCTTTGATCTGAACCCCCCATAAAACAAGGCCCTTAACCTCAAGGCTTCCGAGTACCCCAGAATCCCCCCAAAATCCTACGCACAATGCCATCTGCAGCTTTCATTGATTTCTGTGTTGGATCCTCGAGCTTGGCTGCCTTGGCTGCCAGCAACTCAAACCAGTTCTGGAATGTCTATACTCTTTTCTACCTACAGGGTCATTTTAGAAAGGTACCCACCCTTGGATAGCTTCATTCATTCAACTGCTCTTTGCCTCAGTTTCCTCTTCTGTAAAATGGGGAAAACGGCACTTTCTCTGTAGAGCTGTGAGGGTTTAATGAGTTGATACGAGTGAGGCTCTGAGAACTGTGCTGCTGGGTGAGCTCCGTGCTCCTGGCCCTGGTTGCTGGACGGGCAGCAGCTTCTGGGGCTGTTAAGCAGGCAGCTGGCACTCACAGGCTCCCTCCGCTCTTGGGGGTGTCCTCGGCTGTCCCTGTGGATCTGGGGTCTCCCGCCTCTCCTGGCCTCCCTGCAGCCTCATGGCAGGGCTCTGTTTTTCTTAGAAAATATCACCAGTCAGGCTTGTTCGGCAGCCTCCTGCACGTCATTTCAGTTGCTATTAGAGTAGGAACTTAAAAAGGTATGAGTCACATAGGTGCATGCTTATGGAAAAAATTTTGAGCAATTCAGAAGATGAAAAGTAAGTCTCTCTGCCTTTCCCAGAGTGAACTGCTATTAGCAGGTTCTTGTGATTCTTTTTGGAAAGTTCCATGGTATATAAACCTACATGTATATATATATCACTTTTTATAATACAGGAGAGAATCATGTCATATATTTAGGACATATAGTTACTTAATGCAAACATTAAGAATCTTTACATATATTGAGAATACTATTATACCGTTATACCAATAACAACTATTATGATTAAGAATCATACACATATAGACTAGGGACATAGTCACTTCAATTTGTTGTGAATAATTTCTTACATCAGTGCTCTCCCCTCCTGCAGCTTGGAGCTACACACCCAAGAAAAACATGTTCTTAAATTAAACTTAATCATTCCTGTGGATGTGAATCCTGGCAAAAGGGCGTTTTGATGGGTTTACTTCAGGTAAGGTGTGGCCCGGCTGAATTAGGATGGATTTTAGTCCCATTTCTGGAGGCCTTACGGGTAATTACAGAGAAATTACAGGGAGCATCAGGAAACCAGAAGCCAGCGGAACCCGGAAGAGAAAGGAAGAGGGCGCCACGCGACAGAAAAGCCAAGGATGGGGACCCCGGCAGCCGGCCCCCGCGCGCCGTCTCCGGGGAGAAAGCCTCGCCTTGCTGACGCCTCGATTTGGGCTCTTTTGGCCTCAAACCTGTGAGCCAATAGATTCCCGTGGTTTACACCAACCCACTGAATGACACCGGTTTCAGCGCCCAGGGAACGAAAGCACCTGCTTTTTTAAATGACGGCAGAACATTCCAGAGAAAGACATCCCGAAATTTATTAAATTACTTCCCCCACAGGTGGGTGTTCAGGTTTTTTCTAGGTTGTTTTAGTTTTATAAATAAAACTCTACTGAATAGCAATATCTTTGAATAAAACTTGCAGCTTTGGCATTGACGGGCCAAAGGACAGCAGCACGGAAGCTGGCTAATGTGCCCGGTCACTGTTCCGTAAGACTGGACCACTTACCCTGTGTCCAGAGCCAAGGAGCCTCGTGTTTATCAAATCCAACACTTTCGAATTTCTGAGCATCTCCCTTGAGCACATAAAACATCCGTCAGCTGTCCGGCGCTCTCTCCGCCCCGCCTCGAGTCCTCGGTCGGCCGGCGATGGGGACCAGAGAGATAAGGGGAGAGAGGGTGCGGACAACGTCTTACCCGGAGCACTTGTGATCACTCGGGACCCACAGTGGTGAAGCAGATAAACTTTTATTGGGACTAGGCAATCATCATCTTTACAGGTTCCACCCGGGGCGAGACACCTCGGGGGAGAACAACCTCGATGCGGCCGTCAGGTACGGCTCCTTGTGGGCTGTCTCCCCGAGCTTTGCCCGGGAACTTTCTTATAAACCTTGCGTGTATCCAATGGGCTAACGCCACGCACACAAGCATGATTGGTGAATACAGCGGGTGGTTACATACATCAGAAGCCGGAAGCAGGATGTGGGCGCCATCTTGGCACCACTCGATGGGCGGGGGGACTTTGGAGCAGGTTTACAGCGCATGCGCTATGCCCGTCCCGGGAGACGGCTCTCCACAGTCAGCAGGCTTTAAATGTTACTTTTCTAACATTGAACCATTTGCCAAACAGTTCTGCCTTCTTCCACTCATTTCCTTCTCCTCCTGTAATTTTCTGCTGGAATTGAAGATTTCTCATGTGGAGTCAACCAAAAATAGCTAACTAAAGGGCATTTTTTTCTTTCCTTAAATGAAAGGGGGTATTAGTCAGGGTTCTCCAGGAAAACAGAACCAGCATGATGTACAAATATATATATGTGTGTAAATATTGTGAGATTTATCATGGGAATTGGCTCATGCAACCGTGGGGATTGACAAGTCTAAATTTTGTAAGGCGGGCCACAAATTGGGAACTCCGATGACGATTTCAATGACTTCCCCAGGAGAAGCTGGCTGGAGGAAGTAGAGAGAGAAATTCTCTTTTCTGACTGCTGAAATCATCAGTTTTCCCTTTCAGGCCTCCAACTGATTGGATGAGATGCTTCTCACTGTTGAAGGCAATCCCCTTTGTTGATTGTAGATGCAATCAGCCATAGATGCAATCAACGGACTAATGACTTAAATCCACTAAATATCCTCACAGGAAAAACCAGGCCAGTGCTTGCTGGACCAGACAACTGGAACCCATCACCTGGCTAGTTGACACGTGAGTTTAACCATCACAGAGTGGATGGGGTCAAAAAATTGCATCATTCTTCTAATAAACCTTCTTTACAATTTGAACCTGAAAAGCTTGACTGCAACATTCCTTAGGTTTAACATTTTCTAAAAGGGAGTGTGTGTGCCCCAGACAGTTCTTGAAATGCAGGAAGAAAAGTTTGGAATTTCTATTTTTATTTTCTCTCATATTCATTTTAATTTCTGTTTTTCATGTACATATATCTCTTAGAGCACACAATACACCAGTACCTAACACACATAGGTAATTCATATATAAGTACGCATACATTGGAGGTGTATGCTGAACATTTTTTTGTTGAAATGAGGAAGCAGTCAAAGAAATTTGTAGCCCACGTTCCACAAGAGAGCCCTCAAATTTCTCTGCATTATCCTTTTCAAAGAGGGTTTTATTCTCATACCATAGATTATGAAATTCATTCCTAAAGGCAACCAAAAGCTGTCCAAAGCACATAAAGATCCCCAGACGATACATGTGCTGCTTATAAAGAAATCCTATCCTAGTTGAAGAAACAAAGAGGACAAACTCGCACTGGGCCATATCTTAAAAACACTGGGAAATTTCTACATGAGTTTTTTCCCCACAGTAATTTCCTCTGCTTCTCCGCTGGACATGTCATGACATGATTTGCAGCGCACACTTCCGTTGATTTCTCTGCATTTATAAACCTGTTCCCTGCACCTGAGAAGCTGAAGGGAACGCTTTCTGATGGAAACCCCGCATTTCAGGCCTCCCATTGGCAGCCCTATCATGGCGCTCACGAGCTGCCACGCTGGAAGGAAGAAAAGGAATCCCAGTGGCTTGCAAGCCCAGAGAAACATGTTCTCCTCCTCTCCTTAGGCACACTCAGCTCTGCTCAGCAAATTGGGAATCACACTGCTAGGGGAAACGGGCCGCGCTCGGGCAGGGTATCTGGGTGACGCTGTGTTCCTGCACGCTAGTACCTGGGGACACAGGCTGGGGACACGGGCCTCTGGTGCTGCCCCTTGGGGAGTTGGGGAGTTTCACCCTCCCTCACTGGCCGTCGTGGGGTACAGGGTCCTTGGCCAGTCAGCATGAAGTCACTGGCAAGTGACCCGGGGGCAGCCCTGGGAGTTCTGCTGAGATAGCAGGGAAGGGGCACCCTCTCTGCAGTGGGATTATTCGATTGGTAAAATGTGCACCAGCTGCAGCTGCTGGGAGCTCTGCAGTGGGAGCCTGCCTGAGGAAGGAGCTAAGGTAGGGGGAAAACAAGCCCGGAGGCTGGAAGGAAGAGAGGGAGAGCAAGGGAGCAGGGGGTAGACGGCAGAGAGAGAGAGAGAGAGAGAGAGAGAGAGAGAGAGAGGACATTACTTGAGCCAAACTTCCAAACTTTTCAGTTACATGAATCAGTAACATCCTATTATTTTCTCAAGCTTATTTAAATGTTTTTTTCCTTCTTGTATCCAGAGAGTCCTAACTTAGTAGCCATTTAAGTCTCCGTTCTACAGATGAAGGACCGAGGCTCAGAATGAGGACCCGTGTGGCCCACACTCTCCCTGACTAGCAAGCGGCAGTGGCGGCCCGTGAGTCCGCAATGTCTATGTGCCCTATTGCACTGATGTTCCTCCCTTCCCATGGACGTATACATAAAGCACATAATCAATGCATGTTGAAATAGCAGGGAAGTGGCCAATCATCTGCTCTGACTTCCTCCCTGGTGCAAGGGGTTTTTGGTTGGAATAAGTGTAGATGAAAGCCTACATTTCCAGGTATCTATTGCTGCTTAACAAACTACCTCAAATGTAGTGGCTGAAAATAAATGACAACGCTCATTTCTTGATCTCCTGTATCTGCAATTGGGCAGGGCTTCATGGGAAGAGCTTGTCTCTGCTCCACATGGAGTCAAATGGGATGGCCCATCTGGGGCTGGAGGAGCCCTTCCAAGATGGCACACCCACTTGGCCGGCGGGCTGGGGCTGGCTGTTGGTTTCTCTCCACGGGCAGCTGGGGCGTCCACTCAGCATGGTGACTGTGTTTCAAGAGCCAGTGTCTCAAGTATCAGGAAGTGGAGCCTGCCCATTTTGTAACGCCCAGGCCACCGTGTTCTATTGGTCAAGGAATCGCAGAGGTCAAGTTCAAGAAGATGGGTCGTAGACCCCCACCTCTCTAAGGGAGGAGTGTTCAATCTGGGGCCATGTTTTAAAACTGCCACATTTGCCTTAAGGCAACCTTGAGATTCTTGCCCCCAGCCATACTGCTGGAGATGAATTGTCCTCTCTGTCGCCCAGATGACTAATTGAACTTAAAATTCAAAACAGTGAAGACAGATGTTTGGCCAAGCAGCTTTCCCGGGCCGTGGTTTGGAACTCCCTGGGGATCTCAAATTCAGCCTCTCTGGGAGTGGCATTTGAAAGGCCCTTCAGGTAACGCACAGTCAAAACCGAGAACCACTGTTGCAGGTGACAAAGGTGGCAAAAGCAGGATGTTCTACACCGAGAAACCACAAACAAGTGAGGAAGTCAGCACTTGTTTACCTGACTCGGTGGAGGGTATCGGTTATGCAGTCACACAGGCGGGTCCGCAATAAGTTAAACAGAGTTACCATACAACCCAGTAATCCCGCTCCCAGGTGAATACCCCAAAGGACTGAAAACAGGTGTTTAAAGAAAAACGTGTACTCATATTCACAGCAGCATTATTCACAACAGCCAAAGGTGGGGCAACCCCAGAGCCCATCACACGATGAGTGGATAATCAAAGCGTGGTCTAGCCGTAAGACGGAATGAAGCGCCGATACGCACACAACTTACCCGCTGAGTGGGAGAAGCCAGTTGTGAAGGGTCACGTGTTGGGTGATTCCATTTATGTGAAACGCCCAGTGTGGGCAAATCCAACGGGACACACAGTAGGTGGGTGGTGGCCAGGGGCTGGGGGCAGGGGGCGTGGGAAGCAACTGTTTAATGGGTGTGGGGTCTCCTTCGGGGGACGACAATGTTCTAGAACTAGATAATGGTGATGGCTCCAAGGCATTGTGAAAATACTCAACGCCAATGAATTGTACACTTTAAAATGGTAAATATTATATGTATTTTACCACAATAAAAAGGAGAGCGAGAGGGAACAAAAGAAGTCAAGCGGCTGTGGCAATCTGCAGACAGACAGAGGCTTGTTACATGATTCAGGCGAAGGCACAGCTCTTGGAAGCTAGGAAGCTGTCCATGTGATGCTATTAATATTTCATTTGCAGAAGCGCTACTTTCTAAGCCTTCCGTCTAGATAGAAATAAAAAAATACATCCGGATTGAGTGTCCCCTTTGGCCAAATGCTGCAGTAGGTGATTCCCGTTCTTGCTTTCTAAACTCAGTGGTGACACCACGAGGTGGGCTTTGTTATCCCATTTTGCAAAAACAGAAGATGGTGTGTGTGTGTGTGGCGGGGCGACGACAGTGAATTACCAAGGGGCCCCCTCGAGTGGACCAACCACCAAGAGGCATGTGAGCAGGTGATGCCCGTAGCCCCCTACCCAGGCAGCGGTGCCTCTGCCCGGGCACTTTGCCATCTGGGAGTCCTTCTCCCCTGCCCCTGCCCCCAGAATCCAATTCATCCTCAGGTCCCAAGGACTCTGTCCCCTCCCTACACAGCGTCCAAGCCTGTATGGTCTCCTGCCCCGTCCAGCCTCCTCCACGGCTCTCCCCATTGCCGCCGAGTCCATTTTCCAGTCCTCTAGCCAGAGGGATTTTTCAAAATGCAAGTCTGTTCAGTTCCCGCCCTGTCCTGTTGTTTGGGATAAAGACAAACTCCTCCCTGGGCCCTAAGGGCCTGCGGGGCCTGCTCTCTCCGCCGCTCACAGCCTCCTGCCCGAGCCCACGCGGCCCTGGGACCCCGGGGCACAAGGCTTCACACGGGTGTCTGTTGGGGTCAGCTCCTGGGCCATGACCCTCTGCTCATCCCTTGTGAAGCCCTGCTTCATGCAGCCCCCTGAGGTCCTCGTGAGCTGTGTCCTAAATGCGGCTCCTGGGCTTCACCCCAGCGACACCTTCCCCGAGAGGGGCCTTCTCGGCGACACCAGGGTTCGCCTGAAGCGGACACTGTGTGGAAACCCTGCTTGCACTGACGGCTTTACATCTGTGCCAACGCCCGGGGCCCATGCATCCCAGAGGGGCCACGCCTGCCCCCACGCACGTGACTGTAGTTTAACCACAGGAAATTGGATCGAAGTCTCGCAGTAATTGATTGGCAAGTGGAAAGGGTCCCCGTCTGGTAACTCGGCAGAACTTCATTGGAAGATACCAATCTTGGCCAATTACTAGCTATCTGCCTTTTAAAATCATGGTGAATCAGCTAGATGTCAATATTTAATGACAACCACCTCTGCCTTAGCTTTCTGGGCAGCAAAATGAAAAATCAGAAAACCTAAAAAATCCAAAACAAACAAAAAAAAGTCAATGGATTCGGCATAACTGTAGTGATAATGTTGATTGCCATAATTTCTGATAAAGTCTTAATCAGCGATGGCTTGGAACTCCTTAGCTTTGTTTATTGGATGGCAACAATGTATCCAACCTTTATCATTCCTTCACTCCTTCAGTCATTCCTGCTGGTCTGCGCCGGGCCTGGGGAAGGAGGGGCAGTGGCAACCCCACCCAGAAAGGATGCTATGGACAAGGTCTTCGGGATATTCTGAAATGAAGTGGAGAACATCACCCTCACGCTTCTCTGCCTCCTGGAAACAAATCCAGGATCCGTGTTAGGGATTCTTAGCTATTTCCACGCGCCGCTCTGGCCGTGCTGGAGGCGCTGGGGAGAGGAGAGGGCACGCCTCCCGGGAAATGTTTCGCCTGCACTCCCTGGGAGGAATTTTTGTGGCTACCTGCGGCAACCTTCCCCCAACTGGGTCTGACCCGAGACTGGATTCCAACTAGGGTGCTCTGAATTCCAGACCCTGCCCGTCCCTCTTGCCGGCGTCCCTCTGAACCTCTTCCTCTCTAACAAGGAGAGATTTCGCCTCGACCTCCAGGTCCTTTCCGAGGCCTCCTCCGGCTCCGGCAGCCTGTGGCCCCTCTCTGAACGTTTTAAGGCTCTTCTGCTCCAAGCCCTTGCCCGCCCGGAGGGCCCCGGGACGTCGGTTCTGGAGGAGCCCTGAACTGCGCGGGGTCGGCGGCCCCAAGCCGGTTCCATCACCCGCGAAGGGGGTCTGGAGGGAACCAGGGTAAAGCGCTTTGCTTTCCGCTCGAAAACGCCTCCATCGTTTCGTGTTCGGAGATCCAAGTAATTCATGCTCATTGTGAACGACTCAGAGATCAGAGGCCGGCACAGAGCTGCACAGAACAGCGGGGCAATTCCGGGAACAGACGCGACGCTCCGCCAGCCGCTGCAGCTCTGCACGTTCCCGTGGCTCCTTCTTCTACGAGGCCCCCAAAACTCACATTTATGGTATACAAAGTATAATATATATCCTTATTAATATATCGTGCATTCATGTTGTATAAAATAGATACTCTATATTACATATAAAACATATATATATATATATATATATATATATATATATATATGTATTATATTAATATATGATTAAGATACACTTTCCGACGGGTGCACTCCAGGCTGTCTGGACAAACATTGGGATCCTTGAACACTACTTGTTTATCTGGGAAGCCGCACCCCTCGCCACCCCGCCCCGCCCCAGGGATTCCAGAACATCGCAGAAGGAGCAGCAGGCAGGACCCAAGGGTGGCGCCCAGCGGACGCGAGCCGTCCCATCTGCACTACAAATCCCAGCGGCCCCTGGTGCGGGACGGGACGGGGCGACCAGAGTACGTAGAGACTACAAGTACCGGCAGCCATGGTCAGGGCGAAGGGACTACGAGTCCCAGAATGCATGGCTCGGAGCTTGCGCAGGGCACTCTGGGAAATGTAGTCGCCCGCGGAGTTACTGCATGTTCATCCATTCTCAAAGAAAATGCAAATGCTCAAACGACCCACTGAAGCAATATTTCATGGACTAGCAAGGAGACTGGGCTTATAGGGAGCCATAAGGACCCCGAGAAGCCACAGCTCCGGTGGGGCAGGGAAGAACGTTTGCGCACGCGCGCCCGCAGTCTGAGCGGGCGAAAAGGCGCGCTGGCGGACGCGGAGAAGTAGGCCCCACCCGCGAGCCCCGCCCTCTGGCCTCGGCGCGAGCACTGGGCCTGCGCAGAGTGCGGAGGGCAGAGGGCCTCGGGGAGGCACGCGCGGCGCCTGCGCAGAACAGCGGCTTCTCTCGCGAGGACGGACGCCATTATCGCATCTCCCCGACAAACACCACGAGAATTCCGCAGCCCACACGGTAATTGCAGCTCCCGCAGCCGGTCGCGTCCCCGCCTCCCCCCCTTCCCGCGGGGCGAGAGCGAGAGCGAGATCTCCCGCGCCCCCGCCCGCCGCCCCCGGCCGCGGCCCCACCGGCCCCGCCAACGGTCCCGCCCGCCGCCGCGGCCCCGCCACGGCCTGCCCCCGCCCCCGCCCGGCCCTCCTCCGCGTCCCGGCGCCGGGGGCCGCCTGCCTGGCCGGAGGGGCGCGCGGTCCCGGCTCCCCGGTGAGCAGCGGCCTGGCGGAGCGGGCCGGGCCGGTCGCGGCCGTTGTCACTGCCTCGTTGCAGCCCCCGGCGCCTCCCTGGGCCGCGCGTGGTGCGTATGGCCGGGGCCGGGCGTCCGGGCGCCCCCCGGGCGGGGGTCAGGCGCGCCCCGCGCCCTAGCACCAGGTTTCCGTTAGCCGTCGGGGGCGCCGGGTGAGGCGGGCCGCGCGCTCGCCGTTGACCCGGGAGGGGAGCCGCGGGCACCACGACGCAAGGCCGCCGAGGAGCCCACGCGCCGGCCGAGCGAGCGCCCGGCAGGAGAGGACGGGTGCCCCCGACTCGGACCGCGGGATCGTCCTCTGCAGACCAGCGACCTGTAGCTGTGAAGTTGCGTCCTGCTGGGGTTGCTCTTCCCCGGATAGTTGGGAAACTTGAACCGTACGGCCCCCCACGCTCATGTATGCCATCAGCATCGTCCCGTTGTCGACTTTTAATTTTTTCCTACCTCCCGAGTTACTAACGTGAGATGGAGCACCGACGATCAAGGACGCTTACAGTTCTCATTTGCTAATGGTTTCACAAAGGAAAACAAGGTGTAGTCTTAGAACTAGGCAGGTTAAGTTTCCTGAAGGCCCTGGAATGAGGATTTCAGGGTTTTCCCCCCATACTGTTTTGCTGCTTCTATGATTTAATCCTTCTGAAACGTGGCCTTCATTTTTTTAGATTGCTATTTTGTTTTCTCTCCCTATGCTGCAAAAAGTGTAGATGCTGCATTTCCATTATATGAGCACACTGGAGGCATTGCCTTAAAAGAGAAATCATTTCCCAATGATGCGATGGCAGGGGTTGGGTTGATACTGGAAAAATAAATACTCCCTGAAGAACTGTAAAAAACGGTGCCCTTTCCAGGGTAGCAAGCTTGCCTCTGACCGGTGGAGGGCCAGGTTAGAGCCTGTGGATGTGGAACAGGTAATTCCTCTCTTTGGAGTTACCTGTTCTGCCCTGGAGCCCGAGGCCTATAGTGTGGGTCAAACTGGCCCTGAGATAAACTCGCTGATGAGAGGAGGCAGGGGTTGTGAAGGAGAGAGACAGTCACAATTGCTCAAGGGACAGAAAAAGAACTTGAAATAGCAGAGTTGTCCTGAGTAAGTGAGGGGGACATTAAATCAGAAGGTAGATGACTCAGTAGTTTAAACATTCGGCCTTTCGGACAGTGTGTTATGTGCCAGCTTAGGATCTGGAGTGGTCAAGGGGAGCGCCAAAACTGCCTGTCACGTTAATTCTGCACATGTAGGTCCAGTTCCTTCTTGTTTTATAGTTAAAATACGAACGTGTTCTCATGTCCAGGAGTCCACTGAGAACGCTGGGTTCTGTTACCACTGGCTTTCCTTGTTAGAGACAGCTGCCATTTGTGGGTCCTGTACTGTGCTCATCATGGGGCGTCAGAAGTGGGGACTGTCCCGGTCTATGGAGGAGGCCCCCGAGACCCACGCAGGCCAAGTCATGTCTAGTCACACAGCCCGCATTTGAGCTCAGTCTGCTTGAGGTGTTTTTAAAAAATAGGTATACACACACACACACACACACACTTAACATTTCTTTAGAGTAATGTACACAAAAGTAGCAGCGTCCACCCCACTTCTCAGTTCCTCTCCTCAAAGACTTGTAGCTCTTATGTATTTCTTAAGGTAGTTCTCTGTAGCTCGAAATAATAGCTATTATTTTGTCAGTTTTACACATTCTTTCTGTTAGGAAGGGCTGGTTTATCTCATACCGTACCCGACCGCCTCCACCTCCTCACCATTTCAGTTAATGCAAATTATTTATATTATGACTATGAAAATACTCTTTGCTTCACGGCTGTGCAGTGCATTTTCCTTTACAGCTTTTACTTTTTCCTTTGTAGCTTTCTCTTCTCCTTAACAGTGTTGTAAATTCCCAAGGAGAGTGTCACATCCCTCCAACCTGGAGCCCTCTGTCCTCTCTGTTATTCTTGAGGCCCACGCAGGTTTCATCCTGGATTTTTTCTTTTATTGCAGTTTTGGGCTTGTTGAGGGCACCGTTTCTTCAGCTTGGCTTCCTTCTTCATCCTGCCAAGAAGAGCCGCCTTACTCTTGGGTGACTTTCTCCTTCCCCGGCAGCTTGTCGGTGCTTCTCTTGGTGTTAGGCGTTTTAGAATGTGCAGAGGGCAGCGGCTGGCACGCTGAGCCTCCTTGAGTCTGGAGGCTTATCTTGCAGCTCTGGGAAGGTTTCTAGTTTCATTTCAATGAGAATTTGTTCCTCTCTGATTTTATCCTCCTCCCTTTTATGGATTTGTGTTAGTGTAACGATGGACGCCTTGGGTTGATCTCTGGAGCCTGTCCTCTTTATGCTCTGTGTTGTTTTTATTCTGATTTCTGGGAGAGAGCTTCAATTTTATCTCTTGATCCTATGTAACATTTTTAAATTTCCACAATCAAAAATTTTAACTTCCAAAAACTTACTTTTTCTGTTCCTTTTTTTTTTTTTTTAGCAACTTACTGTTTTATGAATTCACTGCTCCTTGATTCTGTGGACACCAATAAGAATTTTTTCAGTTCTCCTTTGTTTTTGGATTGATTTCTTGTTTCCTCTGATGTCACTTTGTAAAATATTGGCTTCTTGCCTTCATATGGCAAATGCTTCTCAAATGTTGGTCATCATTGTTGTCCAGGTTTGGGAAACAAGCCAAGAGAACGTTGGCAGAGAACCCTGAGCATGTGGGCTGGTTTTGAAAATGAGTGGGTTTCCTTTTGGGTGATTTTAGCTTGCTGATGTACTGGAGACCCCAAAGGCCACACCACAGAGAGATTTCCCCTGGGCCTTTCAGCTTCGCTACAGTGGGTCCCTGTGCGCCTCTGCTCGGGGCTGCTCTCGGTTTGTGGCACCTGAGCCCCCCGGGCAGGCTCACCTCTGTCCCCTCTCTGAGGATCGTGGGGTTTGTGTTTGGTCTGTGGCTGGTTCCTTGAGGCCTGAGGGGTCCTGCTTCGGGCTCCCACTCCTTGTGTTCCTTCTAAATTACCTCCCAAATCCTCTCTGTCTGTGGGAATCTGTGAACTCCCTCGCCTGCTCTCTTACCTTCTTGAGGGTTGATGTTGTGGGAGACGTTGCAGTAGCACAAGTGGAGAGCACCTGTGTGGACATTTGATCAGGCTCAAGAATGCAAGAGTGCGGTCTCCTCACTGCTCCCTGTGTCCCGGTGATCTTGGTGATGCTTGCCAGCGGCCAGCTGACCGACGGCCAGACCACAGTCCCTGCGCACCTGGCCAGGTTGCTACAGGGAGGACGGCACAGCTACTGCCGGGGGCTCTGGGGTTCTGGCTTGCGGCCTGAGCGCTGTGCGGGTCACACACAAGTGCTGAAGCACAGGCCGTGATGTCATAGGCCTCTGTGGGCTTCTGACTGGGTGCGCTGGGCGTTCAGCGAGCCAAAGGTTCGGGGGTCCTGTCACAAAGCAGCATTGCTCCATGCGACGTGCACCTCCAGGCCTTCCGGCCACTTGTCCCATTTGAAGGTGGCGCAGCATGAGATTAGCCAGCAGCTGTTTACCAGGCCTTGCCAGCCAAGTGGGTCATGCTTGGGAGTTTGTGAGAAATGCAGACTCTCAGGCCCCACCCCTAACCTCTGGAATCAGAGGCTGCATCATTTTTAACATTTTTTGGGGGAAATAATTGTAGACTTACAGAAAGTTACAAAAATACTAGTTCTGAGCATTCCCTGTCCCCATCGCTGACTTTCTTCACGTTCACTTCTTACACACTCACACACACGTCAACATAAAAACCCGGGAAGTTCGCATCGGCACAGTACACTAAACTATGGACTTTAGTCTCACTTCGCCAGTTTTTCCATGAATGTCCTTTTTAGTTTTTGGCTCGGATCCAGGGGCCTACATGTGTGTAGTTGTTGAGTCTTCTCAGGCCTACTCTCTGTGATATTTGCAGGGTCTCAGAGTGTCTCTCCAAGATATAAATAACAAAGGGAAAAGTAGTTACTTCCCATAGGAAAAACTTGAACAAGTGGTCCGAATCAGTGCCCTGTCATAAAACTGGGCAGAGCCTCGGCCCCCGGGCAGGTGCACAGGGGAGGGCCATCACCGCGTGGCCCCCCCCCATGCCACTTAATCATGAGAAAACACCGGACAAACCCCAATTGAAGGACGTTCTGCAAAATGCCTGACCTGTGCTCTTCAAAAGTGTCTGGGTCTGGGAAGAGGAGGAAAGACTCAGAATTTGCATTTTAACGAGATGGCCAGGTGATTCATATGCACCCCAAATCTCAGGAAGGTTGTGGCACGTGATGGCCCGGGAACTAGGAGATAAGGTAGCACAAGCTGCCTTTGTGGGCTGCTGGGGAGCTCCGGGCGCAAGCCCTGGATGAGTTGGCATTCTGACCTCTGTTAGAGCTTGTTGCTCTTAGTTCCTCATAATCATCTGTACCGGATACATCTTGAAGACATTTTAAATGTGAAGTTAAATAAATTACATGACAGTGCAAACCTGGTTTAGAACGTTCATGTCACTTAAAAGACCATGTTAGGTGTTTTAAGTGAAAAAAAAAAAAACATTTTCTCATTTTGAAGAAGGGACTTCTGGGGGAAAATACCTATTAAGGGTCTTGGTGAGCCTGGCTCAGATGAAAGGTTGAAGAAGTCTTCCCAGCCTGCGGTAAATACTGCTTTGTTTCCCGTGATGATGGTCATGGGAAACCGCGCCTTGAAGACTTGAGCAGAAGCTCGCTCAGCTGTCCTGAAAGGTGCTTTTTCGGGGTGTGGGGAGGGAGCTGAGGGAATTCCAGAGCAGGCCTGGGGTGGGGTTCCCTGGCTGCTTGCTTGTCTGGTGACAGAACCGGGGGCTCGTTTAGCTCGCGGCCGGGGCCCCGTGCGGTCAGTGTGTGGGCTCCGTGCCCCGCCGGGGAGTGCCCGCTGGCGGCGTGGAGGGCCACACACCGGAGGTTTCCTGCCTTTGCCCCGTGCCGGGTTTTGGAGCTGGACCCCTGGCCCTTGGCTCCGTCTCTCTGCTGGACAAGGCCCGTGCTCTGCCCGCCGCCTGGGAAGAGGGGCTGTGGGGCTGTGGGCGCTTCTGGGTTCCGAGAGCAGGAAGCGGAGGAGGGTGTGGGAAGGGGCGGTTATCTCCTTCCCCCAGGGCGGATGGGGAGGCGCCTCCCCAGCTCCCTGCTTGGAATGAGTTTCAGAGAGAGCAGAGCTGAGACTCAACACCCGCGTGCCCCCTGTGGCTTGAGATCAAACAGGAGGGAAACATCGCATTGTTCAGTCACACACAGCATGTCCCGAAGGCATTGTGAGGTCACATGAAAAGAATTCCTGCTTTGAATCAACTCTGTATCCTTCACGTCCAGAAATAAGACTTGTCCAATTTGATAAAATGTGCTTTGGAGCCTTCCCCATCCAGTGGGAGCGGATGAGAAGATCCAGGTCGTCCACTTGAGGGTCTTGCGGTGGGGGCCGGGCTGCGGGTGGGGAGGCAGTGGTGGGTGGCCTGGCGCCCGGGACAGGTGAACCCCAAGGCAGAGCTGCTGACAGTACACACAGGGCGGCCACCAGAGGCCGGAGAAGGTGACGGGGTAAGAACAGGTGGTCATTAAAGGCACTGAGAAGGGAGAGAGGAGTCGGATATGTGTGCAAGTCAGGCTAACAGTTCCTTTCGCTGCCTTGCTCTGCTCTCCTGTGTGAACACACCTGAGCGTGGATGGCACACTGACAGTGGGCATGGAAGGGCTGCGAGGGGCTGGGCAGCCTGGCCGGGTGGGGCAGGGGCTCCGCTCAGGACACCTGGCGGTCTGCACCGCTGTGGGCAGGGCCTGCAGACCTTTCAGTAATAAAGTTGACGTCCTGGGTTTCAAAGAATGCTGCTTGTGGTCTCTGGTGATTTTTCTTCTTTCTTCAGGGTGGGAAAACATCAAATAACATGAAGCAAATTTTAACCTTCCTGAAACTAGAAATGGGTTTGGATCAAAACAGAAGGAAAAACTTTGTTGTTGACATTTCCTTGCAGGTGCGTGCTCCATTTCCCATGAGCTCTGGCAGCGTCGAGGGCAGCAGAGGGGAAACCCCCCGCCCTCCCGCTCCCCCACCAGGGCAGCCCCGCAAGCCCGTGGGAAGGTGAACTGCGCTTGGGCAGGCTGCCTCCCGCCGGGGGCTCTGGTCCAGTCGCGTGGGGGCCAAGTGGGGGTTGTAGGCTGCCTCCCTGAAGGCCCCGAGGAATGCACACCCGGCAGGGTTTTACACTGGGCAGGGTTTTTAGGCTAAATTGACAAAGAAGGCAGATCTGCTTGGAGCTGAAAGCTGCAGCAGGCGTCAGTAGGCTAGCAGTTTGCATCAGTTGGCCTTTTTGTTTTGAAATTCAGCATTTTATGGACTTTCAAGATGAGGGGGTTAAAATGATTTCACATTTTTTACAAAGAGATCTTATATTTTGCATGATTTTAAATCTGTGTAAGTTACACTTATATAACGTGCAAACATTCTATGTTAGGGAGGAGAGAGGAAGCAGAAGGGTGTGAAATAAGGTGACAGCAGAGGCCTCCTGCTTGGGGTGCCCTCCTAGCGTGGGTGCTCGTCAGAGCTTCCACTGGAGTCCAAGAGCCCCCTGAGCCTGCTGCCGCTCCCCGTTGGGATTTCCCTCTGTTCTCTGCCCTGGAATCTCAGTGGCTCCTGAGGCTCACGGGTGGCAGAGGGGGAGCCCGTCAGGCCCGGAGCCCCGCTGCCCTTCTGTCTGGAGATGCTGGAGCGCTGCCGCCTCCTTGGGGGTCTAGGACCACTTCTCCCAGTGGAATTTCCTGGCTTCTGTTGACCCCCAGCCCCGAGGCGGCCCCCAGAGTCTAAGGTACCCTGAACTTCACCATGCTCTTGGATACCCCAGAGCAAAGCCGGCACTTGTGCAAAGTTCTGGTGGTCAGCGGTCTCTGTCCCTGCAGCGCAGTGCCGGCTGTTTCAGGAAGAGGTGGTGTGTGGACCCTGCCAGCCGGAGAAGGGGACCATGGCCCCGAGCTCAGGGGCACGGGTGCTGTGGGGCAGGCCCTCTGGGGAGCGGGCAGCTGCTGGCCGCCGTCTGCAGACCCCGTGCCTCCACTGTCCCCGTAGTGGACGAGTCCACTGAACCACCCCACATTTATCTGGTGTCGTAGGCAGGGAAAGGCTCTGAGAGGAGAGGTTACGAACTTCCTTAATTTTGGGAAAATCTAGTTGGAAGGAGAAACGTTGATGCACCTTTGCAGAAGTGTTAGTAACGTTGGCCAACTCACCTTCAAATGTGGCGAAGGTGACGCTCCATCTCCACTTCCTTTCCTTGCAGAAGGAGACTTGGGAGCTCTTAATAGGCATTTTTTCCTTTCAACTTTTTTTTTTTTTTTTTTAATACAATTTCAGGCTTTAAGAAAAGTTGCCAGAATAGTACAAAGAATTACAGTATAGTTTTACTGATTCCAAAATGTTAATATTTAATCATCTTATGATATTTGCTTTATTCTCTGTCCCCCATTTGTATACTTGTGTCTGTTTTTTCTTGAACTGTTTGAGACATAATGTCCCTTTTACCCCTCAAAGTGGCTGTTTCCTGAAAATGAAGGATACTCTCTTATATAACCATAACACAACTGTCAAAGTCAGGAAGTTATCACTGTTGCAATTCCATACCTGAACAACAGGTCCTGTTCAGATTTTACTGATTGTCCCAGTAATGTCCTTTATAGCAGAAGAAAAAGGAACTTCTCTTCACGCTTTGATAGGTACGTTTTCTCCATGAGTATCTGCTGAGAGCTGTGCATTCTCGCTGGGCTCCCTTCTCTCGGCAGAGTGCAAGCTTACCGAAGTCAGCGGTCTGCATGTTTATTGTTGGCGGGAAACCAAGTTGTAAAACCACTTTCCTCTGCTATGATACTGGGAGAGGAATGGCAAAGACTAGTATCAGTGAAGTTCAGAGGCAGGGCGCCTCCATGTTTAAAGTCTCTCCAGGTCGTTGGTTGCAAGTGTAAATGCACTGTGGTCATGATGACACTGTGTGGGGATTGTGGGTCAGAAACGTGTGTGTCCTTATGTGCTGAGTGCCATTTGCTAGGTTGGGAAAAAGAAAGGTTAAATTATCCAAGGCCTCTCTCCAGCGTCCTTATTCCCCGTCTTCCTGGGCTGGGTAGAGCGTATTTCCAGGTCATGTCCATAGACTGTTCAGTGCTAGGCCCATTTATCAAAGTAGTCTGTTTGGGTTGTTGAATTCAAATTTGTTTACCCCGGAAGTCAGGTTGTTCTTGGATTAAAGACCAAAAAAAACCATTTCTGAAAGGCAGATGAAGTAATCTGTGAATCATGTTTCTTTAGTTAGAGTAATTTTTTTTTAATGCAGCCAACAGATTTTCTTTAAGTTTAAAAATAAGTTCTGCTTGGCGTTTAGCTCACCGTCTATGTACAGTTGCTTACCCCTACACTGTCTACGTTTGTGACTGGAGTTCTAATACTTGTCACAGTGGCTTTTGTTTTTTTTGTACCCCCTCTTTGGTGAGAGGGCTGCACCAGGTGTGACAACTCAGGCGTGGCTAGGACTCTCCACCTGTGTGGGGTGGTGGCCGAGCCTGGGGCAGGTGGAGGGGAGAGCGTTGGGTTTAGGCTCCAAACCACCAACCACATCCGCCTTGTTTGGCTTGGGGCCGAGTATTCAGTGTCTCCTGGGTGAGAAAGGGCAGTCCCGGCTTCCCCACACTCGGTGCTGTGCGGCTGCCCTTTGGATACCTGTGTAAGGCTTTTGGTACAGGGGTCTCTCATGGTTCGTTTTTGCTGCTGTTCGCCTTCCTGCAGAAACTGGCTCATCTGCAGCCTCACATTGAAAGTCTTCATCCCATTCCAAACAGGCTTCTTAGAAATAAGGAATTATTGTTTGATTAAGACACTTTATTGACGTGGATATTAAAGAAGTTAAAATGTCTTTTATGTGTAACTGTTTTACATGGACATTTTGATTGCAGGAGCCTGTCATTGGTCTTAGAGCCGCTCCAGAAATCTGTGGGTTCCCAGGGCCGTTTTTCACCTCGGGTGTTCTTCTGTGACTCAGCCTGGATTCCACGGCGAGAATTAGGGTCTTGAGTGAACTGAGCCAAGATGCTGCGTCTGCCCCCTGGGCCGAGAGCCTGGGCCGTCGGCGTGAGGACAGCGGGGTGGGACCCGTTTGCCCCAGGCTCGGAGGGTCTGCGTGTCCTTCTCACCTCTTGCTGGACCTCTACAGGCCTCCTTGGACGTCTCTCTGTCCGTTTCTCCGGTCTGTCATGTTGACTCTTCTTACTTGTGTGCTTCTGAGGAGCCACCGCAACTGCCGTCCGTGTGGGTCGGGGGCCCCCTCTGCAGAGCTGGGCGGGTGGGGGTGCGATCCGGCTCCCGTGGGCCCCTGGACCCACATTTGCTGCCCATTGCGATCGCTTGTTTTTATCGCCTGCTTGAGTTTGGGGTTAATTGTCTTTTGTTTTCATGTTGCCTGGTTAGGATTACAAATGCCCTTAAAATTTTGGCACATGCTAGTTGAAGTGCTAGTTATGTTTAGTTTTGTTTCTTGTGAAATTGTGAGGTGGAAAAAAGAAATTTGGACAGCGCAGGGTCCTTGCCCTCAGATAGCCGACTGCCTTCCTCCCCGAGCTCTGCGGAGCATGGGAATGACCAGGAGAGGCAGGTGGGTGACAGAAGGGTGTTCGGCTGTGGAGGGCCCGGACGATGGATGGATGCATGGGCTCAAGCGCCAGGGAAAGAAGAGGGAGAGCCACGTGGCGAGGGAGCTCTCAGACATGGAGAGAGTTACTGGAGGAGCATGTCTTGCTCTGCACCCCCCACCCCCCATTTCAGCATCTCCTTGTGTTGTAGGTTCCCTTAATTAACCAGTGTTCCCAGCGGATGCTTCATCTAGGGAAGTGCTTGGGGACGGGCCCAGCGCAGGGTGGCCTGAGAGAGCAAGAGAGCCGGTGAGAGGCGAGGGTCTCTGCCGACTGGGAGCGGGCACCAAGCCGGGGGCCAGGCGGCGGGGGCCCTGGGATGCCAGCCAGGAGGCGTGCAGTCAGTCCTCCAAGGGCCGGGGAGTCCTGGCAGCTTTTGAGCCGCAGGGTGACATGGTGGCGTGTATGTGGCAAAGCAGTCACAAGCCTGGTGCCAGCATTGGACGTTCTTGACCGAATCCTTGCTGACCTTGGCAAGTCCCACAACGTATCTCCAAGCCTCAAGCTCCTTTTCCATAGACTGGAAGTTGCCTCCTGGTGCTAGGAAAGGCTTCAAGGGGCTTGGCCTGTGGGAAGCGGCCCCTAAAGTGTCCTGGAGGTGCGTGTTGGAGCGCTTTGGAAAAGCAGTGGGTGTTTATCACGTGCAGAAAGAGTGAGCGCTTGATTGGAGGCCAGGGACCAGTTAGTGGGGGCCCACGGGGACACAGCAGACGCTGCCAGGGGACTCGCAGCACCTGTGAGACAGTGACAGCTTGAAGGCTGGAAGGTTAGGTGGGGGAAGCAGCCTCTGGGTTGAAATAAGCTCCCTGGGGAGCGGGGGGTGTGGGGTGGGGGGGACGAGCAGACCCTGGGAGACATGCCTGGAGCTGGGGCTTGGGGGGTCTTCATGGGGCGGTGAGAGGGGACTGAGGCTGCCCTGTGCAGCTTGCCTGAGCTGGGGGGGTGGGGCGTGAAGAGGGGTGGGGCAGCCGGCTTGCAGACCCCACGAGGCCTGCACCCCACCTGGACAACTCCTCCCGAGCCTTACTTAACCTGACAGCCTTTGTTTCTTCTGTAAGTTGGGGATACACTTAGGTTTTAGGGCTGTGCGGATTAGATGAGGCAAAACACGCAAGGTGCTTAAGATGGTGCTTGGGAGTCAGCAGTGGGGTCTCAGTGTTGTCCTCGTCAGCTTTAGCCGCCACATTCATGTCTTTATTTTTGGCAGCCTTGTGGAATGCTGATTTAATTGACGTGGTAAACTGCCACAATCACTGATTAATCATGGAGTCTTAGAATTTTCAAACTGGAAGGGAGTTGGGAGGTGATTTAAACTAGTATGGTCTGCTGATTAAAGAGCTTGGCCATGGTTAACAAGTACACATTTATTATAAATGCCGCTTTATTATAAACTTGGCGGCTTGCCCTCTCCTGTGCTCCGGGTGAGGCCGGGAGGGTGGGGGGCCCTGAGCCGTGACCGCGATGGCTGTCCCACGTGGTTATCAGACTTAAGACAGCTGCTTGTTTGCTCCAGGAAAGTGACATTTTCCTCACACATTTTATTGTAAATTGTGATAGATTCTGCTATTATGTAATGTGGTAATTTTGGTGTATTATTTGTTCAGTGATACTTTATTGAGAATTTAAAATTCTATGAAATTATTTTTGATGGTTTGCAATGTTAAATATAAATTTTTAAAGTATTTTAGGGCCAGTATTTCTTATGAACATGTCAGTAGGAAAATGACTTATAAAATTTTAATTTTACATTTACTTCATTTGCAGTATCACAGTATGAAATGGGATATAATTGGATTTAGATACATATTCATCCAAATCAGCACAAGTCCCTGAAAGCCTTGCTTTCTTCTATAGAGAGATAAAAATCGAATTGTGTCATCTCATTCGTTTTCAAGTTTCTGGATGTTTCATCTTTGATAATAAAGAGTGGAGGCGCCAGTTGAGGGACAGTGTGGGAAAGAACCGTGTGATGCTTTCAACTGCAGTCTCCACATACCTAGTGCTTTTGACGGTTCTTCTCAACGAGGAGGCGACTGGGCCTGGATTTGCACCGGCTTTGGCGCTGGAGAACTGAGGTGCTGTCGCATGTGGACCGGAGGACCGGGTCCCCGGCTCTCCAGTGCCGAGGGGGCCCCTGCACCTCAAGGCCACGCTTTTTTTGCCCCACACGCGGTTATTGGCGGCTCTCACGTGCTTGTGGCGGTGGGGAGCCATGGAACCATGAGTTTTACATTAAAGTGAGGCTTCGGCTCCTAGAAGTTTCTATTTTATTTGATAAGTTTTGGCTCTCTTTTGAGTTTGTGTAGATCGTGGGGGGAGGGGGGTGTTTTCTGGTCACTTGTCCGTGTGCCTTCAGGCTCCCTTCCTGAGTCTTTAGAATTTGGCTATGGCTTTCTTTCGAGTGCAATAGTTCTAAAACTTTGGCTGCAAACCCAAATCAACTGAGTGGGTCATGAGCAACATTCAGTAGCAAAAGAATTACAATAAAAAGAGCGTGCGTTGCAGTGGTTAGGGTGGAGGTGTTGGTGCATGGCACGCTTGTTTCAGGTGTGTGGAGGAGTGTGTGTACTTCCTATTGTAGGGCCCAGGTGGGAAGGTTTGATAGCCACTCTTCTCTTGTGTGTGTTTGGTTGCAAATTGTTGCAGTAGCATTTGACTGACATCTTGGGTAGACTTTGGACAGTGTGTAAAGTCTTTTTTTAAAAAGCCACTTTTTCTCCATTTAAAGCCACTGTTTTAGGGATTGTGATATTTGCTCTAGTTTAAAATTTAATCTTTCATCCAAGTTGAATATAATATTTGTGGAGACGAAAACTAATAAACTTGAAAGAGATAGCACTTGAGTGGCATGTGTCGGAGAGATGGCATTTTAGAGAGGGGGAGTGGTGGCAAGGGACTAGTTCAGAGTCTAGTTCATGGATGGCGAGGTGTGGGGTGGACTTGGTGCAGTGGGAACACAGAAGGAGGGAGTCGGATAGGAATCAAGGAGTGGAGAACTCTAGGATCTGGCAGAGTTTGGACATTGCAGGGGTGGGGAGATGGGAAAAAGAGGGTGCGTTCCTTCTTGCAGGACTTAGGAGAGTGATGGTATGCCTTGAGCAGTGTTCTCGGAGCATAGTTAATAGGGAAGTGGTGCGAGCTCCGCTAGGTCGTGCTGGAATGGAGGATCTGAGCTGCAGTGGCTGGAAGGGGACTGAGACCCTGGACCCCAGAGGTGGTTTGGTGAGTGGCCAGGCGGGAGGTGGGGATGGGGGAGATGGGCATCGCCCCGTCATGCAAGCAGCAGCCTGCCGGCTCACCCTGCCCACCGGGGGCCTCGCCCCTCCACGACGCTCTTTCCTCAAGGGCCCGGAAGGAGCCTCCCGTGGCCTCCGCACCCACCCAGCACTGGGCGGCCACGGCTCATCCTCCGGAGTCCATTCGAGCCTGTTTGCCAGCGTGTGGAAGCCAAGTGGGTGTGCTCTTCGAGGGAGGGAGAGCCTGGGGGGAGAGCAGCTGTTGGGTGGACCCTGGAGGGGTGGCCCTGGGGAGGGGAGGAGGGCACAGAAGGAGTGGTCCGAGTGGTGACCAGGATGGCCCGGCCTCACTGATCCCCAGAGCGGAGCTCCAGGAGAAGCACTTGACGGTGAAAAGCAGCCCTGAGGACGCCGCCAGGGAGATGGAACCTGCTCCCAGCTTGTTGGGACTAAAAGGGGAGTAGAAGGGGACAGTGCTTGAGGGTGGGCTGGGATGGGGGTTTTAGAGGGGGTTGGGTGAATTAGGAGGGGTTCATTATTTTTGTTTATTTTTAACCTTTTATTTTGGAATACTTTTAGATATACAGAGAAGTTGCAAAGATAGTTCCAGGAGTTTCCATCTCCCTGTACCCAGGGTCTCCCGTGGCTGATGATGTAGGTTGTGTGCCACTCTGTGTGCTTTAGCTCTCGGGGCTCCAGCTGACTCATCAGCATGAGCATATTTTGCTAAATTGATGGTTCCTCCCCCCTTCTAAAAAATTTTAAACCTAGAGAAAAGTTGCAAGAAGAGTGTAGTGGATACACGGTGTGTAACCTTCATGTATGTTCACAAATGGTTACTGTTTTGCCACATTGCTTTATCTGTACATGTGTGCACACACCTTTTTCCCTGCATTTGAAATTAAATTGCAGAGATTACCTTATTTCACCCCCAAGTTCTTGAGCTTTCCTGCCTTGAGAAGAAGGACCTGCTCGGACAGAATCACAGCTACAAAAACTGACTGTTGTTCAGAGTCCCTGAAGGTGGTTTTCGAGTTTGTTTTTATCCATTGACTTCTCAAGAGGCCCAGCCAGCTGCCTTGCACCCATGGCCTCACCTCTGTCCCCTCCAAGACCGGGTGGCTGCTCACGTCGGCACTTTCCTGGCACCTGCTCTTAGCCCTGGCTAAGCAGAAGACGTGGGTGTGTAACTGTTACTCACTTGGAGCTGCTCGGTACGTTAATTAACAGGTCCCCTCCTTGAGTCACATGGTTAGTACAATGCTCAGGACTTGTTTTTCTAGGGAACATATGAATGAGGGTAGTAAGAACATTTACTACTTGTGTAAAAGGGTTCACGGGGATGCATTACAATTTCTCATAGGACTGAAAAATAAGGTTAATGTCTTCAAACCTACAGTTCCTTGTACATTTTTGTACCCTTGCATTTTTGGCAGATGTTGTGTTTTATATTATCAGAATAAATACTTCATAGTGCAAGGACTTGAGTAGCCACCATGGAAGAAATAAAGCATGGGTATTAAAAATGTTGAGCTCAGACTCTATAGCAAGATGCATGCAGGTTTTTACAGTGTATTTACGTTTATGTGAACAGTTGGTATATCAAGTAAGAGTTGCTTTTAACTGAGTTTATGGTTTATATATTACAACCAAAGCTGTCTGAGTTCATCTTAACTTATACATGGTTCTTACGCTTTCTTCCCAGAAGTATAATACCTAAAAATAGTGGTTGTCAAAGTGTGGTCCATGAACCCTGGGGGTGTCCCCAAGACCTTTCCATGGGGGTCTGTGAGGGTGAAACACTTTTCCTGACCACACTGAGAGGTATTTGGCTTTTTGGCTGTGTTGGCATTTGCACCGATGGTGCCGAATCAGGACGGGTAAAGCTGCTGGGCCCAGCCCGTTAGGCAGGGCGGAGGCACCAAACTGGGTTTGTAGGCGTTGTATCCCTTACTGCTACGGGCTCGCAGGTAAAACAAAAGCCAGTCTAACCTAAGAATGTCGTTGCTGAAGCAGTAAAAATCATTACTCTTGTACATCTCAACTCTTGCGTACACCTCTTTCAAATACTCTCTGTGATGGAATGGAAGATCCTCGTGGAGCACTTCTGCTGCATTTTGATGTGTGATGATTGGTTTGAGTCGCTGGCTGAACTAGCCCCTTTTTTCATGTACTGCTGCAAAAATATAACTCACAGACTATGGTTATTTCATCCTAAGTGAACAAAGCTAGCCTGCCACTTCAAGGAAAACAATTGACAGTATTTGTTGCCCATAATAACATTTGGGCTTTCAAGTAAAATAGGAATTTTGGGAAGCTTGTATCTGCCACCGTGGGCCTGGCAGCTTTTCAATACTTAAAAGACTTTTCTGATGAGAAAAGCGCTAACATTAATGAGCAAGAGGGTTTGGATGTTACATAATGAACAGCATTGGGGAGAGCTGCATAACTCGGTGAACTGGTATTTTCCAAATGACCAATGCAGTATGTTATAAAGTCGTGTCTGGGCAAAAGAGCTGTTTGAAGTGTGAGACAGACCTGTGAATTTTAAAGGATAAAGTATTTAAAGTTCATCAATATGGTTTCAGATTCCACATAGCAACTAGCCTTTAAGGAACAACAACAACAACAAAATAAAATTAAAAAACAAAAAACACACTTGTAGAGTTTTGGTGTAGTATTAAAGAAGAATGTCAACAGGTATCTGAATTCAGAGGTTACTGAAAAGCTCCTCCCTTCTCCAACTGCACGTCTGCGGAGAATTTCTTCTCACTGGAACGTCACAGCAGATTGAAGGCGGGGTGGAGAAGCCAGCTGGCTCCTGTGAAGACTGACATTAGAGAGCTGTAACGATGTTAAACCATACCACTCTTCTCCCTAAGGTTTTATTGTTGTTGTTTTAGAAAATAGTTATTTTTCATGAAAAATGTTTTGTATATGAACATGTAATGGGTTGATTTTTGTAATTTTTATATATTCAAACATTTTCTGTTCTGTTTTATTGAGAGTGACTATTGAGCACAGGCCTTTTGGGGGCCTGACTCCTTTTTAAGAGGGTAGTGGGGAGAACTTCTGCCTTCAAGTATCCAGGCCTTTTAAGATGTTTTGCTAGAAGTGTTCACATTAATGTGCTAAGGTTTGATTCTGATCACTCACTTACAGTTTTGATTTTTTTCCTCCCAACATCATTTGGATTTCTTATGATTTTTAAGCGTATGTACTTGAACTCTTGGAAACCTACAGCTGTGTTTGTGTGTCCAGAAAGATGTCTGGAAAGTAATGATGTGCAGCTGGTCTTGCTGTGCTAATCGCAGTCTTTTCTCTCACTCGGGTGCGCCAAATCGAAGACAGACACCGGACTGGTGACGCTTGTTGTCCCAGATCACCTCAGGGCATCAAGGGGACATGGGGGTGCTGTGACGTCAGCTTACACCCAGCATTTGTGCTTTACATTTGAGGAGGTTTACCTATTTTGAAAAGCATGAGTAAAAGCGGGAAATAATCTCCCTTTAATCAATCATGTTAACTGTAAGGGAGAAGGGCCTGATCTCAGAGGCTGGTCTGACATTCTTTTCCTAAGTTTAAATTGAAACAGTTTTAAGGGGCCAACTTGAAGAAGACATGGTGTTGCTGAATTTTCCTTAGAGTAAGTAAGGACCATAGGAAGAGGTATTTCTTGCTTCTTCCTGATTTTCTAGTTTACTTGGTACCTGACCAGTCACCTATAGTAATATTTTCTCTTTTTTTCCCTATTTGATCCTTTGCAAGCCCCCTTTTCACCTCTGCCCCAGACTGATCTGGGGTTAAAAATGGAAGCTAAGGGTTTCTCACATCTCAGTTTAATAAAAATTGATTCCTTTACTTACTTCATACTGACTTTTTATTTATTTATTTAATACTGCACTCATACCCAAAAATGGTTTGACCATGTGGAGTGAGCTTTCGTTTCTGTATGTGTTCTTTGCTTCAGGAGAGATAACAGTTCTCAGCCGCTGCTTCAGTTGGGAAGCACAGTCACTGTCCGAGTTTTACGGCGCTGTAGGCTTGGCACGCAACTCAGGTGGCCGCTGAGTCTGGAGAAAGGAGTGGACGAGATGGAAGGGCCGAGGCCCGGGGGGGGGCCTGGGACCTGGAACGGCAGGGACCGTGCCCGGACCCCAGGGTTGGTGTGCCTTTCTTGTCACTTTCGTTAGGGCCAAGCACTTGTCTGCCTGCAGACGCCTGACTCGTATTTAGGATTGCGGCTGGTGTACCGGTTGGTGGAGGGAAGCTCCTTACCCCAGGCCTCTTGGCCAGTGACCTGGTACATTCGGCTGGGTGTGTAAATGATGTGCCAGTCGTTTGGCCGTGCCTGCGGCTGCGTCCCCCCACTCGTCACCCTGCACGTGTGCGACAGCTGTGCAGATGCTGGCAGAGCCAGTCGGCTCTCTGGCTGCTCCGCGTCCTGTGGAAACCACCTTGTCCAGACCAGGATCAGCACGACAGAGAGCTCTGGGAAGAATGTGTGCCCTAAAGTAATGAGGGAATCCCGTCCTGATACGGCCCATGCAGTGACAAAGAGTCCGGGAAGTCACTTTTCTCTTGCTACCTTCTTTCGTATAAGGAGAGCTGATAATCTGTAGCATTTTCTTTTTTAACCTTTACTGCTCAAGCTCAGTTTTGTGCTGAATTACAGTCCAGCTTTTCTTGTGTTCCTGTTTTAGTGACTTTGTGGTTTTACTGTATGGGTGTCCAAAATAATAAAAAAATAGCAAAATTGAAAGTGTATTTGTAGTTATGTATTTCAGCTGAAGAATAGCTGCTAGTATCTATTGTTGACAATAGATGAGCAGCTGGTTCTGTTTTCACTGTTAACAATCTAATGTGTCATTTACAGCAATTTATATTCATCAGCTAAATAGATTTGTAACTTAATTATGGTAAAGTCATTGAAATAAAAATATAGACACAGAGAACTTTGAAGACCTTATTCCATGGTTTTTAGATAAAAATGCTGACAATTCATAATTGTGCATTGGTGTATACCTTTAACAGAATGTTCACTGAATTCATGGCACCCATACTTACTGAGTGCCAGCCTGGGCCAGGCCCTATGTTAGTCAAGGAACAAAAAATGAAAAGTCCTGCCCTCCTGGAGCTTATGTTCTAGTAGGGGAGACAGATACTAAGCAAAATAAGTCTTTGAAATAAGTAGCAAGTTAGATAAGTCCAGGCTACAGGGCAGGGTTGGGGAGGGAAGGTGCTGGTGGTGGTGGGTTTCCAGTTTTTGGCGGGGGTTCAGCCATGCAGGTCACTGAGAAGGCGATGTTTGTGCAAAGACTGGTGACCGGTGAGGGGTGTGCGAGTAGCTGGAGAAGAGGGTGCTTGGGGCGGCTGAAGGCCCCAGCTGGGTGTGTGCCTGACAGGCCCATGGAGCCCAGTGGGCCGGGGTGATGCTCCAGCAAGGAGGGCTTAGGGGGTTGTGTAGAGAGGGAAGGGGGCTGGGGGCTGGTGGTCACCAGGCATTTTGACTTCGGAGGGTTTTGGAAGGGGGAGGGACATGGCCTGATGTGTGCACTGACACGTCCCTCCGGCTGCCGTGAGAGCATGGGTGGGGCAGAGGCAGAATGGAGAGCCACGAGGAGGCAGCTGCGTGTGCCCAGACACGGGACGCAGTGGCCTTGGACCCGTAGTGGCGCTGGAGGGGAGGATGAGGCAGAGGCTGGTGCTGGGAAGACCCGTGCTGAGAGACCAGCTGAGAGAGAAGGAAGAACCAGGGAGGCCTGGAACGTGTTTGGTCTGAGCGGCTGGGGAGTGGGTAATGCTGCAGATGAGTTGGAAAGCCCGGGAGGAGCACGGGTTCAGTTTGGACGGGTGACCCCTGGGGCGGTCACCCCGGGAGTTGGCTGGCAGCCATTTGCCAGGTGGCCCTGGAGCTGGGAGGGCTGAGCTGGAAGGCACGTGTGCGTGGCCTGTGCCCGCGGGGGTGTTTAAAGCCCCAAGGCTGGGTGACCTCGCCAGGGGCCAGGACAGGCCAAGAAGAGGTCCAAGCCCGGAGCCCAGGTCAGCCCACGCCAGAGAGATGATGCAGGGCCAAGAAAGAGATGGAGGAGGCCATGGGATGGCCACGGGAGAGTGGAGTCGGAGTGGATGCAGAGGGCACTTGGACTGGGGCAGTGTGGGTGGGATGGTGACCTGGGGGCTTGGGAGGGAGCAAGGAGAGGACAGGGAGGTGGCAGGGGGAGGACGAGCCTCAGGGGCTGTCTCTGAAGGCCGAGAATAGGGCTGCAGATGGAGGGCGGTGGGAAAACCCATGGCATAACGTATACTGGCAAGGCTCAGAGGGTGATGCCGAAGGGCTGAGAGGAGCACGGGGTGGTGCCCGTGGGGAATGGACGGGGCAGCATGGCGTGGACAGGACCAAGAGGAGCACGGGGTGGTGCCCGTGGGGAGTGGACTGGGGACAGTGTGGCCATGGACAGGACTGAGAGGAGCACGTGCAGTGCTCTTGGGGAATGGACAGGGCAGCATGGTGTGGACAGGACTGAGAGGCGCATGCACGGTGCCCGTGGGGAGTGGATGGGAGCATGACCTGGTCATCTCCAGAAGCCGCTGGAGGAACTGATTCTGTGGGGGAAAGCAGGGCCCACAGCTGAGCACAAGGGAAGGAGAGATGGGACTCTGGAGAGCCAGGAGGAGGTGGGAGCCAGCGATCCAGGAGAAGGAGGTGTTAGAGGCCAGGGAAGGGCTTCCGGGGTGTGGCCGTGGATGTGAAGTGGTTTCTGTCTCTCCAGCCATGCTCAGCAGTGTGGACCCACGTGCGTGGGGGGATGAGCGATGGAGCTCAGGCAGGGCTAAAGGAGGCTCTCAGGTATTTATCAAGATCTGAGAAGTTGGCCTCTTCTGTGTACTTACCATTTTGTTTTAGAAAAAGTTTCACAGGTAATAAATAACTAATACATGTTTATAGAAACTGTAAACAATTTGAAAAGTCAGCTCGTACTGTCTGTACCTCCCCTTCTCCAGTAGGTAAGTGCTCTGAAGTTTGGTATGTATCATCCCAGACCATCGTCTTCTCATTTACACTCACGCACACGTTTGGTGTAGAGCCACACATGCATGCACTATCTAGAGAACTGAGATCACATTATCCATGCGTGCGGCAGCTGGCCTTTTTTACTCCTTTCTGCCAACATTCCGTCCTGGAGCACTCTCCACGGGGTTCGTTCGTGTCGCTGGCTTCCCAGTGGTGTCCTCTGCTGTGTCAGGTGGACACACATGCGGGTCATTCTTTTCGGCTGCCAGCTCTCTGTTTCTCGCGTGCTCCCCGGAAGCCGCGTCTTCGCAGACGTGGTGGGCTTCGGCCGAGTAGCTGTAGCAAGAGACGTTACTGAATGTTAAGCTTAGTCCAGCTGTTTTATTATAAGACTGGACTATCCCCAGGACTTCTGAGAAACGGCGCGTTCCGTTTGCCAGAATGGCAACTGCAGGCATCGCTCGGTTCCAGCTTTCTTGGGCCTGCTGCCCTCATCTTTTCTCCTCAAACCTTCTCTGTTTGCAGAATTTTAAATGACTCCATCCTGGCAACAGAATCGTTTTGAGTAAACTCTTGGATAGTATGTGGTGTCCTCATTTGGAAGAGGTTAGGATTCAGGATTTTATAGTGAGCTCAGAGCAGTTTCTTAAGCCACTCTCAGAGCTTCTAGAGACCCAGAAAAAGCTTGTGGTGGGCATTGAAGAGCGACTTCCTCAGCCACTTACCCGGGGCAGGTGCTCGGTGTGGGATCTGAGGACCGGGTGCCGGGGTGTATCAGTTAGGTTGACGTCTGGCTGCACATGACACACTCCGAAGTCTTGTTTTAAACTGGGTGGCTGGGTATGCTCCCTTCGCATAAAGTGGCCATCCATGGACATCAGGGACCCAGGCTCCCACCTCCCAGGTCGTGGCTCCACCATTCCAGCCTCTTCTGTCCCAGCCTCATTTCAGCCCTGGGATCCAGTAGGCGATGGGGAGTAGAGCTCAGGGGCTAGAACTTGATCACATGGCCACACGTTGCTGCAAGGGAAGCTGGGAAGTGAAGGCTGTACCTGGTGCCATGTGCCCTTAGACTGAGCAAATGAAGGACAGGTATTGGGGTGGGCAGCCAGCAAGCTCTGGCATTAATGAAGTCTCTGAAATGTGGTAGAGTTTTGTCTGTCTGTGCTTTTTCCTGGGAAAGGGTCCATAGCTTTTTTTTTTTTTAAATAGATTCTTAAAGCAATCTCTGATCTAAGGAAGACTGCTTTCCTTAAGAAGTTTAGTCTATCTTGCTAATAATCTTTGTTTTTATTCTTAATTAGGAAAAAAAAGAAGTTGTATGGTATCTGTAACTTGGATTTTCAAACTGGCCACCAGTTAATCTGCATTTAAAGGACACAGATTCAGCATGACCACACAGTTTCAAAATAGGCCTGACAGGTTCTCCTAAATCAGTAAGTGTGGCCTGCCTGACCCCGAGGCCCTGGAGCAGTTCCCGGGGTCGAAGGTTAAAGAGCAAAGAGAACACCCCAGTCGGACGCAGGCCCCAGCATGTGCAGAACGTGACTCTGGTAATTGAAGTTGGAATTGAGAGTTTTCCTCCATAGTTTATAGCTATATATTTATTTGATCAGTTTTTAAAAGTGTGGCTTTTAAAATTTTTTAAAAAGATAATAAATGCATATGATAAAAATGCAAATAGTATAAAAGGGTAAAAAGTAAAAAACCCACAAATTTCTTTTTTGCTCTTTATGTGCCAGTCTATTGTCAGTCTTTATGTATCTTAACCCAGAGGGGATCTGTACATATCTAGCATGATTTTTTTTTTCTTATCACATAGAGCATCTATATTGTCAGTTCAATTTTGACGCTAGCAGGAGAATACCAAGGTTTGTATTTTCCCTTTTTTAAAAAAAATTCAGTTTTATTGAGATGTAGTCACATACCATACAGTCATCCATGGTGAACAATCAACTGTTCACAGTACCATTATATAGTTGTGTATTCATCACCCCAATCCATTTTTGAACATTTTCCTTACACAAGAAAGAATAAAAAATATAAGTAGAAAAGAACACCCAAATCACCCTTCCCCATCCCACCCTATTTTCCCTTTAGTTTTTGTCCCCATTTTTCTATTCATCCTTCATCCATTGGATAAAGGGAGTGTGATCCACAAGGCTTTCACAATCACACTGTCACCACTTGGAAGCTACGTGGTTATAAAATTGTCTTCAAGATTCAAGGCTACTGGGTTGGAGTTTGATAGTTTCAGGTATTTACTTCTAACTATTCCAATACACTAAAACCTAAAAAGGGGTTTTTATATAGTGCATAAGAATGCCCACCAGAGTGACCTCTCGACTCCATTTGAAATCTCTCAGTCACTGAAACTTTGTTTCATTTCGCATCCCCCTTTTGGTCAAGAAGATGTTCTCAGTCCCACGAGGCTGGGTCCAGGCTCATCCCCGGGAGTCATGTCCCTCATTGCCAGGGAGATTTACACACCTGGGTATCAGATCCCACGTAGAGGGGAGGGCAGTGAGTTCATCAGCCGGTTGTCTTAGTCTGGCTTGTTTTAAAAAGCATTTTATGCACATTGTTCTCTGTTTATTTGCACATAATACTGAATTTTATGTGTCTTTCCTTAGATCTGCTTCATTCTTGGTAACAGTAATGCAGTATTCCATTGTATAACTATGCCATAATTTTTTAAACGCTCCTCTACTGATGTACATTTAGGTTATAGCCATTCTTTTGCTGCTAAAAACAGTACCTCAGTTTTTTGTGTACGTAGATTTTTGCATGAATATGTGAATATATGTGCTGGGGCCATTTGACATGTTGATAGCTATGAGCTGGTTGCTGAAATGGGTTGTCCGGTTCGCGCTGCCACCCAGCGCACAGGAGCGCCTGTTGCTACTTCCTAATACTCTTCCAACAAGCTGTGATAGCAGACTGCGATTTTCACCAGCCTGCTAGGTGAAAACTGGTGTTTTAAAACAATTTGTGTTTTTAGAAATATGCTTGAGATTGAATATCTTCTTGTGTTCAAAAGCCTTTTTCTGTGAGTTCACCTCTCATTTCCTTGGTTCATTTTTATTGGGTCAATTGGTCTTCTTTGGAGTCCTTTGAAAGAAAGGAAAGTAGCCCTTTGGTGTATGTGTAGGAAGTATTTTTTTCCCCAGTGTGTTTGAATTTTGCCTTAAAAATTTTTTTAAAATTAAACGTAGCACAATTATAGAAAGTTGCATAAAACAAACAGTATTTTAATTAGTTATTCTGTGGTGGACACCATTGGTACTTAGGAGTGACATGCCTGCCCACCCCACCCCGGCCCTCCTCGGCTGCTCCTAATCATGGCTCTGCCCTAACCCTAAGTGTAGCGTCCGCCTCGCTTCTCGGAGAAGCCACTCGTTTGCTTACGTTTATAGGCTTCCTACCCAAAGTGCATTCCTTAACACTGCTGTTTCATTTTGCCTGATTTTAAAATATTATTGTTCTGTTTTAATTTATAGGCAGCCCTTGGCTCTCCCCCACACCCCCTGCAGTTTATTTGTTGATTAACCCAAATGATAAATGTGTCTGTAGAATTCCCCATAATCTGTATTTTGATTTTGTGGCTTGCTTCTCTGTGTGGTAGTTTTGTATGTTCTTCTGACCTCTGTGTTCCCTATAAACGGGTAGTAGTGGCGCTCTAGAAGCATAATCAGAGTCAAGATTTTAGTTTGTTTTGGTAGGAGCAAGGCTACTTCATAAATGTTACTATGTTTTCATGGCCCAGCAGATAATGTGTGTTTGTCTTTCTGTGATATTAACAGCCACAGATGCTCAATGACTAGATTTTTTTAATTCATCAGGGATTGCAAAATGATGGTGTCATAACTGTCTCATGCAGAGAAACTTTCCATAGTTTACTATTTGGTTTTCCAGTGGTACAGTTGGTATAGAAAGGCAGGATTCTTTGTCCTTATTACCATTTAAAAAATTAAACTCTCCTAGCATCCTCCAAAAGTGATTAATTTTTTTACGTTATTATGAATCATAAATTAAAAAATGGTTCTCTTTTAATCCTTTGTCGTTTCTGATGAGGCTGGAGCTCGTGTTTCTTTGGCCTGCAGGAGGCTCTTGGAGTTGGCTGCCACCCTGGAGTCTTTGACTGTCCCACCTGCTGTATGACAAGGTGTCCCAGGCTCGCCTTGCACATTCCCACCTCAAATCTGGAATCAGCCATTTCTTCAAGAAGCCCGGCTCGCTTTTCCTGGGAAATGGTATTTCTGCAGCACGAGCTGAGCTCTAGACACACGCCTTGCTCCTGGGTTGATCGTGGTGTCTGTGGCGAATATGTACACACACACCAGTTCATACTTTCAGTTCAGATTTGGGACCACGGGCATTTGCTTCCCTTTGCATGTAGCCATTGCATAAATGCGACAACCATTTATATTCCTCATTTAGATTGAGTTTTATGTGTCAGTTTATATCAAGTACTCACTGTAACCGCTTTTTAAAGTGATGTCTCTCCAAGTCGTTTTGGTTATGTAAAGCTTGTTTCCTAGCAGATTCTTCAGGGAGAGTTTATGGAAATAATATTGTATAAGTATTACATGTTGATAAACGTTTGCTGTCTTTATACTAGAAAGTCATTTTGCCTGGGTATGAAATTCTTTATTCCTGTTTTTCTTTCCTTGATTAACTTAAATGCGATAATCTGTTTTCTTCTGTTATAGGCTCCTAATCTAACTTTCTTTCCATTTTAAGTTACCTGTTTTATTTTGCCTGAATGGTTGTCTGGATGTCTAAAGGAGATTTTATTTTTCCTTAAAGAATTTTTTTCTTTGTGTCTTGTTATTGGTTGTTCTAGGTTGATTTTTTTTCCCTGGGTTTGTGGTGCATGCTTTTAATAAGTAGCTCCAAAGATTTTGTTTGTTTTCTGGAGAGTTTTCTTGAATTATGGTTTTTAGTATTCTGTTTCATTGCTTTGGTTTTCTTCTTTAGGGCCTCCTTTAATGGGTATGTTGGATCTTCTTTGCCTGACGTCTGTGCTACTTTTTCTTGGGCCTTTTTCATTTCTTTTTTTTTTTTTTTTTAATTTCCTTATTTTTACATTGTGTTTTTCTTAAGGCCCTATCCTGTTTGCTCTTGAATTCCTTCTAGGTTAGTCTTTTAAATGATTTAACTGAAATGATTGGTTTCCAAAATTATCTTCTTTTATTTCTATTCTTTCCTAAGTTCTATTATCTCATTTCTAAGTTTTTCAAATGCCCATTTAAGTTGTTCTTTCATATCGTGTATCATTTCTTAATGTATTTTCGCTTGATTTGAAATATAAGGATATGTTTTTCATCGTTTTGGGAAATGTCTGTCTAGGTCTCTCGAGACCTAATCAAGATGTTCCAGCAGCAGGGAGAAAGTAACTGACTCTGTTCCAGACACTGTGCTGGGCTTGAGGGATGAGAAATGAAAGCAGAGATGGCCCCTGCTCCTGAAGGGTGTGTTTGGTGGCTGGGATGGGGACTTTTCCCAGGACCAAGGCCGCGTGTTGGGGCTGTAGTTGAGCCGAGCCCGGGAACTGCCTCGGTACCTGCCCCAGCGGGAGGAGCAGAAGCAGAGTGGGAGGGAGCCCACACAGGAGGCAGGTGTGGGACGTGGAGGCGGGCGGTGCACGGCACCTGGGATGCCGTGGAGATGGCAGGGGGCAGGTGGAGGACTAAGGTGGCTGCCGCAGGCAGGAGGGAAGCGCTGGAGACTTGGGGCTCGGGTGGTGTGTTCAAGCCCGGGTTGGAAGGTGACTTTGGAGTGGTAGGAGGAGTGGATTGGAAAGCGAGGCTCTCAGGTAGGGGCTGGTCTGGTGGTGAGGGAAAGAGGCCATGAGGATTGCATTTGAGCGGTTTCTTAACTCTCAGCGTGTGAGCCTTTTGGTGGTGTGGGGCAAGTCAGACCCTCTATTAGGGACACAGCGATCTGAATGTCCTCTCACGTCCGCGTGCTCGGTGTTCTCCTCATGTCTCGGGTCAGCTTGCTAACGCTCCTCTCCTGTTTCTGTTTCTGTTTAACAGGTGACTGAAGCCCAGTCAAGCTGTGACTTTCTTCTTGTCCTGATTGCCCACCATTGGACCATTCTGGATGATGTCGGAACAGGACCTGGCGGATGTGGTTCAGATTACAGTGGAGGATTTGAGTCCTGACCACCCAGGTACAGAGCTTTGGGACAGTAGGTGAAACATTGTTCTCTTTATTCTTCACAAAATCAAAAGCTGTTCCAATAGTTTTCTCTCCTTCAGATCAAGAAGCAGCAGAAGTGAGGCATGCTCTGTGTTGAAAATTCAGATCCCGCGGTCTCGGCCCCCGGCTTTCTCCTGCTCCTGAATCCTTTCCCCTGGGGGAGCCGCTGCTGGTCGGCCGTGGGGCCCCCAGCACTGTCCCTGTGGATGCCACTGCCCCCCGCCCCTCCAGTGTACGCACACGCAGTCTCTGCTTCCCTCCTGCCGCCACACGGCCCGTGCTGCTCCTCAACTCCCTTCCATCGACACCCCCTTGTAACTCGCTGTTGTGGTGTGTCGTGGAAATGTCTCCACGGTAGTGTAGATGAATCCACCTCATTCTTTTAACAACCACAGAGTGTCCACTGGCAGGTGTGCCCGCATCTACCTCAGCCAATAAGGGATCACCCATAAGCCCGCATCTTTCTTTTCTAAATGGGCCAGCAGTAAGGAAAGATCCTTGTGCATGTATCTTGGCAAGCGTTTTTGTAGGGTAAGTTCCCAGGAGTAGAATTTCTGTGTACATTTTTAGCTTTGTCAAGATAACTGACACATTTTCCAGAAACACTTTATTGATTTGTTCTTCCACCAACTGTGTGTGAGAACAGCTTTCTCCCGAAACTTTTGCTGTGACTGATAGTTTTTCTTTTGACGTAAAGGCCAAAGCCTACTTTGAAACCTTAACTAAATATTTGTTTTAAGGAGACCCTTTAGAAATGAAGCACTAAATTTCAGGAATGCTGTCTATCAAAATCCTTGTCTACACCTTTTATTTTAGAAAAAGATTTATGTGTTTCCTCCTTTTTTTAACCTCATGGTTTTATGTATTTCATATTTCTGTTAAGTTTAAAGTGACAAGTGCACAACTAAGTCACTGAACATTTTGGTTGCTTGGGTATTTTTTCTGAAACATTAGAATTGAAGTGCTAACTTTTTTTTTCCCACAGAAACGAGAATTTTCAGAAATCTCATAAGGAAGTATGGTGTCTATTTTGTATGATCTATTTGGTATGTTAATTGAAAAAACTCCACTAGCAAGTTAGTTGTGGTTTGAAAGGGGAGAGGATTATAAATATTTTGTAATTAAATGAGCAATCTTGAAGAAAATGAAAGCAATGTTTCAGGAATGCTATTCTTTAGTCAGGTTTTTCTCTTATGCTGCTTCTGATTTGTTTATAAGAAGCATGGTCATTTCAGGCAATGATTTTTTAAAAATCCATTAATGTTTGGTAGGCTGATGATAACTCCTTGAGAAAGCACACACTGCAGTGTTACAAGAGAAAAATGTTCCCATTATGTACATTTTAAGCATTTTTAGACCTATGAAAATTCTGATTGCTTCCTTCCCTAATTCTTTCTCTGTAAATTACAGTCAAAAAAGACTTAGAGAAATCATTTCTAATCTCAATATTGTTCCATCGCTGTTCTCGGAGTAACTGGAAACTGCAATTTATTGACTGTTTACTAGTAACCTCCTGTGTGAGAGGATCTTTGAGACTTGGAGACAATAAGGTGCAGTCTCTGACCCTAAGGAATTTGTACGCCCACAGCAAGCGCCCTGGTGCACACGTGACAACCATGCTGAGTTTAAGACTAAGATTATATTTCCTCATTTCCAAAATAGAAGCTTTTCAAAATTTTGAGGTCAAACAAATAGAAGAAATAAGAAACTTCCCATAATCCTGGAGATATATTTGCTTTTAAATTGTTGGCACCTGTGCCCTTTCAGGTTTTCTTATTTCCATTTAAGCACACACTTTTCAGGCTCTTCTCAGAAGTTATATTGACTTGACCTGTCTGGACCTATGCAAGTTTGCAATTTCCATCCGGCATTTCATTCTAGTTAATTATGATTGTTTTAAATTTAATACAGAGTTCTTTTGTCTAATTCTAAAAGCAATGCAGGCAAAATTATAAAATGTGATGCATGTGAAAAGTAGCAAAGTACCGAGAAGAATATAAATGTCACTTGCAGCCCCAGTCCCCGGAGGCCGTGACTGTTCGGATGCAGTGTGTGTGCCTCTGCCTTCCTACCACGGCCCGTTTCTTTTTGAGCATCTGTGTTGCTGCTTTGTTTATACCACCGAGGGGCCTCACGTTGCTAAGGGGCGTGGATCCTTATTTTCTGGTGAGAAGAAATGAGCTTTGTGATCCAGGGCAAGTCACTTATCCCTCTTCAGTGAACTGAAAGGTTAGAATAAGGAGTGCTGGGTGCCCTGGACTTCAGCAAGTTTTGATGAAGGTCCTGAGATCTGACTTTTGACAAACCACAGACTCTTAGAGTCATGGGTTTTGCCATCCCTGCTTTGACCTCACATCTTTCCTTTTATTAGATTAAATGAGAATTCATTTGGCAAACATTTATGAGGAGATGGTGGAGGTATTCCCTGCTGCTGGGGATTCACAATGTTTGATGACAAGGCCCTTGGGAAGCAGTGGGCCTCTTGTAACTTTTGACCCTTGGCTGGTTTCTGTAAGAAAGAGTTTTTGATAATTTATTGCCCTTGCTTGGGACTCTGGGAAAGGTTCATGTTAGATCGATGGGACTATTTAGAGTCTTAAAAATTTTAGAGTTTGGGGATGAATCATCTAGTATGCACAGGCTTGAAAGGGGTTGATACTCTTTAAAAACCGAGCTCTTATTTGGAATCTCAAAATATGGAACATGTTGGAGTGGGGCTGCTTTGACGGGGTGGGGCAGGCCTCAGAGGCCTGACTGTTGGACATTCTCCCTGGCTTGCCTGGCCCTCCCTTATGGATGCCAGAAAGACTTGCTCTACCCAAATGTGTATACAGCCTCCCGGGCCAGGTGCCGGGGGTGTGGTCAGCCCAGGCCAGGCTGGGCAGTGTTGCTGGCGTCGCAGGGCGAGCTGATGTGATCCCCGACTCCTCCAGGATCGGCTTCGGGGAGACAGGCGGGACCCCCAAAGTGCAGTTGTTCAGGGATTGGGGGCCCGGGAGGAGGCTTGATGGGGACGAGTGGGGACATGGTTGGATGGCACTGTCCGAGGCACCCCGTCTGCACCCTTGGAAGGGGGTACAATGACGTTCCAGGGGTGGACGTATGGGTTAGCTCTCAGTTGACAAACACCAGGTTTTTCATTTTTCTACTCCAGGCGCTATAGTAGGCCTCTTCTGTGCATGTGCACGGTCACACTGAGCATCTGTTTGTATTTTTTTTCTTATATACTCATTTCTGTAGAATAGATTCACAAACTGGTACTACTGTCAAAAAGAGAGATAAAGCTGTTGGCCTGGAGGGCTGTCCGTATGACTTTGCTGAGTGGTGAAGAAAGATTCAGACAGATGGACGGATCCATGTCTGTGTGCTGTATCTGCCTCTGTGTGACCGTAGTGGGAGCATGGAGAAAGAGGCTCAGAAAAAGACACCAAGCACTTAACCTTGTAAAATGGAAATAGATTCATGGTATAATGTTAAATAAGAAGTGTTGACTGAAATTTTATCTGTGATTGTAAATATGTAAATTTTTAGAATTTGGCAGTGTCCAGGGTAAAGGAGCAGGCCCTAATCAGGACACAGAGAGGACTGGGGCAGTTCTGGCCTTTGATTCTGTGGTTATTATTATTTTTTTAAAATTAATTTTATTAAGATATATTCACATACCACGCAGTCATACAAAACAAATTGTACATTCGATTGTTCACAGTACCATTACATAGTTGTACATTCATCACCAAAATCAATCCCTGACACCTCCATTACCACACACACAAAAATAGCAAGAATAATAATTAAAGTGAAAAAGAGCAATTAAAGTAAAAAAGAACACTAGATGCCTTTGTTTGTTTTTTCCTTCCCCCATTTTTCTACTCATTCTGTGGTTATTTTTAAGACTGTTTTATAGTCAAGTCCAGAGGAAAGAAAGGAGGCTGGGGCCTGGCTGCGGCAGGCCTTGTGTCTGGGCCGTTGCTTGTTCTCGGGGAAGCCAGGAGCGGCAGGTGGGAGTTGCCAATGGGTGGAGACCCTGGAATTCAGCTGCGTGTAGGAAGGGGTAGGTTTTGGCATGACCGAGCATGCTCAGTTTGAGAGTATTTTGATTCTCAACATCTAAGAAAATGTAAAAATCAGTGAGTAGTCTTGCTTTTGAAATGAGTTAGCCATCAGATGGGACTCTATTTTTAGGTTGGGAAGAAATCATTATTACTTGATTAGATTCTACCATACTGAAATCCAAACAGGGTAGCTTAATAGAGCATTGAACAGGGAACCTAGATTTGGTGTATTAGGATTGATTCATTGGCAGTTTTTCCTGGAATTAAGGAGGAATCCTATTTTCTGCCTGGCTGAGAATTTTAAATTTAAACCATAAAAAGGTAACATGAAATAAGTTGTGCCATTGAAAGATGTAACTTCAACTTGTGGGGACTGTTTACTGACTTAACCTGAGAGCTGTTCTGTGCCCTCTTTCATATTCAAAGGCAGATGTTTTGTCTCTGTCGTTGATTTTCAGCTGTATTGGAGAATCAGGTAGTGACAGATGAAGATGAGCCTGATTTGAAACGCCAGCGACTAGAAATCAATTGCCAGGATCCTTCTATAAAGGTAAGAAGCTTGTACTATTTCCAGTGCATCACGCCATGTCTTCCCCTGGAAAGGCGTGAGGATGGACGCTGTCTAGATGGTGCTGGCTGCCGTGTGACGCAGCTCTGCAGGGGCGGACCTGTGGGCTGTCGTGGGTGGAAGGGAAGTGGGAGTCAGTTAGGCTGATGTTTTCTACTAGTGATGAAGCACTTTTGTAGCTAACATCTAAGTCACCTACATTTTAAGGTTTACTAATGGGGTTCTTGGAAACCACTGACTCAATCAGTCATTCATTTTTGAATCCTTGAATTTACTTGTTTGGTTCTAGTGTTTGCATAGTCATAGAGATAAGTATCAGGAAATATGAGAAATTTAGGAAAGCAATACAAATGAAAATCAAAGTGACTTTTCATGTAATCACTCTATTCAGGGCATCCATTTAGAAATATTCAGTTCATTTTGTTAACAAGGAGAAGTAGTGGAAGTTTAAACGTGTGGGGTAATTTAAAAATACATTTCTGTTTCAGCCCAGCTGGACAGAAGGTGGCTGCATTATCATATTTTAAAATAAAATACTGTTAAAATTTTGTCACAAAAGATACATTTACTGTAAATAATTTATGTAGCAGCTTTCTCCGTTAATAACAATATAAAGATTCAGCCACAGTTCTGCTGTCGTAAAACAGGTACAGTTAAGTGTGCTGCGGGAAAAAACTTGCTTTTCAAATTGCCAGGAATTCTTTAAAGCATAGCTTTGAATGGTTTATGGTTAATATGTCTTGTATACAAAAGATTTATTTAAAATACTATTCCCTACTGCTTTCCTCCTGTGTTACTAATTTGTCTGGAAATTTTTATTAGTAAATAACGGTAATTTGCAACCAAACCCCAGTCAGAATCATTTCTAAATCAGAATTAAAATGATATGTTTTTACTATGTTTTAAAAGATAGTAGGGTTATAAGGGGTTTTATCTCAAGAATTCAGCCATCGATTATTGCTTTTCAAGACGAATTGTATTAGGTTGAACCTTGTGAAATTGCCTTTTTTAATAGGTCAGCGCATATGGTTCAATCTGATACCTATTGCCAGTTTTCCTCTCTCTTACCCACTGCTTTGTCGTTGATTGTTTGCACCGTTTCCGTGGAGAGTAGTCTGCAAATGAGACAGATTTAGGTCTGTTTCTTCAGCTTTTTGGTTTATACGTTAGTGGTCTTGAGAAGAGGCTTGTCAGGAGCCAGTGACTGCTTGAGACCAGGGTGGGTTGTTGGGCTCGCGCTTGGGTTTCACCTGCCGCGTGGCTGCTCCGTGCTGCCCTGTGTGTTAGGAAAGGGACCATGTCTTGAAACTCTTCCGTGGAAAATGCAGTGAGCAAGGACATCCGTTGTCTTGCTCTCCCGGGTCCTTACGTCAGCTGTGTGGTCCGATGCGTGCTATGGCTGTCATTTTGATCTTCCGTAGATCCTAGTCCCGTGGAAAAGGAGGGTGGACCCCTGACGGACGCTGCGGCGCAGCGGTTAGAGGGAAAAGCCTTCCAGTGCCAGCAGAGGCCCTCCTTTCCTCCCGTCCTGTGGGCTGAGGTCCGTGACCAGCCCGAGTGACCCACGGGGGCCCCCTCTGCCTTCCTGCTCCTCCTCGTGATGCGTCCTCTCTTGCGGTTCTACTTTAAGTCAAGGGCAGGGAAGGAGAGGGAAAGGACAAACACAAATTCTCCATCAGTTTCAGATGTTGAATCTCAAGTCAGGCTCCAGGCTCATCACTAAATTGAACTACTAGATGCTTCTTGAACTTGCTGCTAACCAGCACCCCAAGTCCCCCTGTCAACTAGTTTAGGGTATTTGTATTGCATAGTGGAATTATTACCTAATTAATGTTTGCATGAATGTATTCCTGTATCCCTGTTACCTGTGCCAGAAATGGGAAGTGTGGGCTGTTAAGAGATTTCCTGTCCGTTTTGTATTTTTGATGAGTTTCTGGGGCTTGGAGCAATGTGTCACTGCTTACTATGGTTAATTTTATTTAGTAATTGAGACAACTCAGCAATAAGAATCAAACATAAAAACCACTCTTTTCTTTACCTAGACCACTAGGTGGCAAACTCGCTGTTGAGAAAAATCCGAGGGAACCTCATGACCAAATTTCAAAACCAGATGATCTGTATGATCTAGTCACCTTTCCAAGGCAGTTGGTGGAGCGTGCACATGCACAGCCAGTGGTTTTCACGCTGTTTTGGTGTTAGACGTAATCTGTTTTCGTGGTTTGAAAGATTTGGCTAGTTTTGTTGTGTAAATTTACTGACTAATATAATAGCATAGTAAAGGTTACATACTTTTTTTATTATTTAGACTTCAGCGTAATTAAGAATTACAACCGCACATATAAGTAAAACCATGATTATATAGTCAAGTTCTAAATAAAATGTGTGACTTTGTTTACTCAGGTGTGTCTGGCTTATAACTAAAGAGCTAGTTAAATTTAAGTATTGTTCTATGGGAATAGATACAGTTGAAATTGGGAAATAGCTGTCAGGTGTTCCTTAGACTTTTTTCATTAAACTTGGAGATGCACTTTGTAAAGTTTTTCTTTTTTTCACTTTCAGTCATTCCTGTATTCCATTAACCAGACAATATGCTTGCGATTGGATAGCATTGAGGCCAAGCTGCAAGCTCTAGAGGCTGCTTGTAAATCGTTAGAAGAAAAACTGGATCTGGTCACGAACAAACAGCACAGCCCCATCCAAGTGCCCATGGTGGCCGGCTCCCCGCTCGGTGCTACGCAGACGTGCAACAAAGTGCGATGGTAAGGGTGGCCCCGGGGAGCTGCCTGCTTTTTTTAAAAAAAGGCTCTGAAGAAGCGTTTTCCCATCTTTCCCCAGGTTCACCAGCTGAGTAACTTGATTTGCTTAGACTTATTCCTGAGGGTATTTGCCTTAACGGGTTCATGGCGCTGATTTTAGATACACTGAATCCCAGCACGTGGCATGGTGCATGGAGGACTAGAATTCATTCTCACATTTTCCTTTTGGTGTAGATCAGGCTGATGATCTTCTCTTTGGAACTAACCCCCCTGCCCCAAATCTTTGAAGATTTGCTTTTCCTTTTTTCGACTGTATCAGGCTAGATTTTGGATATTTGTCTTCAAAGGTAGTTGTTCAGAATTTCACTTTAGTATATCAAACTTTTTACCCTAGTCTGCAGTTTACTTTTATGGCCCCCCTCCTTTCTTTTTTAAGATTTCGAGTCTAATCTTAGAGAGGGGGCAGTTGTTTATGTACCAACCAGACCCTGTGCCTTCTAAAGACCTTGCTACCTACTCAGAGCTGGACGGTGTGGGCCGTGGCGCCACATCAGCTGCTGCAGCCCCAGGCCTGGCAGAGCCCTGCTCTGGGGGTCCTGCAGCTTCGCCCACCCTTCCCCACGCCTGGCTGCAGAGATGTTGTGTCCATGGCACGCTCCGTCTTTGGGCTTGGGGAGGGTCTTAAGGGTTTTAAGTGAGTGCTTTTCTGTTATGGTCCTGCAGGATGGCTCCTGCCACCTGCCCTGTCTGTGAGGGGCACAGGGGACCCTGGGGTGGGAGCTGCAGCCAGCCTCGCTGCTGGGGGGTAGTGCGCAGGGGAGCGGAGGGCTCCTCTCCCGGCTGCCATGCAGGACCCTGCCCCAGTACCAGGACCACCACCCGTCCTGCACCCGGCCTGGCTGTCGGGGGCAGCCCTGGATTACACCTGCTGTCTTGCCGTAGTCAATGTTCTTTTCTTTGAATTTGAAGAGCATCCTGGTTTGTTTGACCTCCACCTGGTGGCGGTTGAGGGTGGGTCTCTCTGTTATCAGTGGGGAGTTGGGCTTTTTTGGTGATGTTTCTTTGGAATGGGGCCTTTTGCACAGTTTGGTTTTTCCCAGCAAACACTTGCCTTGCATTTTCCGTGTGCAGGGCTCCCCCAGGCTCCAGGGCAGTAGTGCCCAGCACTGTCGGAACCAGGGCCTTCTTTCCATAACTTTCTGCGATGTCCCTTATCCTAAACCACAGTGTTCAGAAAATATAATTTGTAATGTAATGCCCTAACTGTATCTAAAGGAGAAGTAAAAGGAAAGGAATGTAATAAAATAACCTGCCTGTCAACGTGAAAGTGGTTGGAGAAGATGATAACGGAAAGCAGAGATGGCTTCTTACTCGGTCACGGTGAACGGAGGGGGACTCAGACCCCACAGGGGGCTTTCCACTTGGCTGGTGGGATATTGCAAAATAATGAGCGATTCCTGATGAAATTTCAAATAAAGCAAAGTATAATATTTTCTAGACTTACAGGATAGTTGAATTCTTGGAAAATTCAAGTTACGTTAAAACTATGCAAAATATTTTGTGTATAAATGTAAGATCTAGACTCAGAACATCAGAAGTATGTTTTTCACTCAGATGAATGTCGGGATATTTGAAATTAGTCAAGGGAGACTCGTTTCGAACCATCCCTTGCAGTGAAGAGCACTCTGTGGCCTGTGCCCACTAATTTGAGTCTTGTCTCCTAAATGCGATGACCACACGCATCCTGCTGGGGTTTCAGAAGGCCCCTGGGCACTTCCAGTGAGAACCATTGCCCCTAGGGATGGCAGGAATGGTGGATGACGTGCTTCCCCGCCTCGAGAAGCTGGCGTATTCTGAGGGTGGTCCTCCCTGGTCATTTGTCACGTCTTCTCTTGGGTTTGTAAGAGGTGATTTCATGATTTGGAGAAACTGTTGTAAATATCTTTTGATTTGTATTCTGCTGCCAGGTCAGGTGAGAGTTTTCACCTCTGTTTATCCTGCTGATGAGGACGAATCCCCACAGTGCGCCTCCAGCTGTGGTTTGGAGCCTGTGACCCCCTAGCTCTTGGTGTTCCACCTGGGTGGGGAATGTGGCGTTTTGTGGGGGCTGAGGCCTCTGGGCCACCTGACTGTGCCTGGTCTGGAGCTCTGCTGGGGGGACCTTGCCCACATATCACATAGTCGTTTTGATCTTGGGTTGCAGCTTCCTCATCTTTCAAAAGAAGAAAAGCAACAGGGGCTTGGGTCTGCCCTAGGGCTCCCGGAGCTTCAGGGTCCTTACTTCTGGTTCTGGCAACACCCCTCACTAACGCAGGCTTGGCAAGAGGTGTCGGCACCGCTCCTGCCGAGTTGGTATGTCTGACTGCTGTGCCTGACTCCTTTGATTTTTTTTTTTTTAGTGCATTGTTTTTGTTGTGAACTTTAACATATATATACATAACAGTGATAACCTTCAAAGTATGACCCAGCAAGTAGTTAGAGAGCAAATTTCAAAGAATGCAATGTGTTACAGTTCCACAACTTCAGCTGTTTTCATCATTATAAAATATACATACAGAAAGGTGTTAACTTTTAATGTACAGCTCAAGAAGCGGTTATATAAGCAGTTTCAAAATTGTTATGGATTGAAGTTCCACAGTTTCAGTTCTTTCCTTATTTTGAAATACAGAGTATATACAGAAAGGTGTGAAGACTTTCAAAGCACAATTCAACGAGTAGCTATAGAGCAAATTTCAAAGAATGTTGTAGGTTACATTCCACTGTGTCATTTACCTCCTTCCAGCCATTCCAACACCCCAGCATCTAAAAAAATATTTATATAAAGTTTCAGTATTCATAGACTTTTGTTAAGTCTTGTCTTGTTTGTTGTTACCCCTTCCTCTCGTTTAATCTCTTTCTCTATCTTCGGGGGTCTAGGTGGTGAGCACCCTAACTTTTTGATACTGATATTGTCGACAGTATGGGGAAGGGGGCTGCATCTGATTGTTCTTCTTAAAGAGGCTGTTGCCTCTGGGTTTTAGGACTTCTCTGGCATAGGAACACTCTGGTGGATTTAAGTTTCTGAGAGATTAATTTAGTGAGCGAAACTTTTATGGAGTCTCAGGTAGGGACCTAGGTATTTGGGGACCACTTTTGGTAAGGGCGTGGTGTACTGTGGGCATTCGGATGACCAAATTAGTGTTTCCTGATTTAAATTGTATTGGTGAGATAAAATCAACCCATTCTAGAGTACACTTGTGTTTATTTATTGGGACGAGGTTATAAATATTGCTACTAACACCATTAGTTATAAAATTAGTTTAAAATTAATAGAAGGAAAAGTCATTCCATTTTCTCCCAGGCAGAGTTTTAAATGTATTTGAATGATTTTTGAAGAAGGTACTAACGTGGTATTTCTCTGAGTTCTAAAAATGAGAACTAAAAACTGCCAATAATTGAAAGCTGTCAAAAAGAAATGTGGGGGAGAAATAGAGACTAAGAACTTAATCCCAGTATGCTAATAAAAAAAATGTAGATCTAGATTAGAAGTCATTAGTTTTGTAAACACATATAAGTGAATGAGAGTTTTATGTCTTAAACATGGGCAGTGGAACATCTCCGGAAACACTTCAAGATTGGTTAGCATTCTGAGTAATAAGGAATGTCTATGAATAATTTATTTTGGGTCTCAGATATTTAAAATAAACTTTAGATTATCTTACATCCAAGCCACATGCTCTTGTGGTAAACAGTGTGTTGGAAAGTCTGGGTGTCATCTTGCAGGGCCTGTCCGTTCTGAGGAAGCCTCTGGAGAGAGGACGGGAGGTGCCGCCCACAGCTTGGGAGACGATGCTTATGGGTCAGAGGGGGCTGGTGCAGCTTCTCAGCTGTGGGGCGCCCCTAAATCCCACCTCTGTCCTTACCAGCTGTGGGATGTCCCCCCAAATGCCACCTCTGTCCTTTCTGCCATGGGACACCCCCTAAATCCCACCTCTATCTTTTTCAGCCATGGGACGTCCCCTAAATCCCAACTCTGTCCTTGTCAGCCATGGGATGCCCCCCCAAATCCCACCTCTGTCCTTCTCAGCCATGGACACCCCGCCTAAATCCTACCTCTGTCCTCAGCTGTGGACACCCCCTAAATCCCACCTCTGTCCTTCTCAGCCATAGACATCCCTCTAAATCCTACCTCTGTCCTCGTCAGCTGTGGACGCCCCCTAAATCCCACTTCTGTCTTTGTCAGCTGTGGGACATGGTGGTAAATCCCCACCCCCCTGCTCACCAAAGTCCACTCCGCTGGTTGGGAATTTCTGATTCAGATGGGCACGGTCCAGTCTGGGCTGCCCACTCAGAGGGTTTATTTATTCCTCTTAGTCCCTGCAACACAGAGGCAGGGGTGACTGCCAACCTCAGCAGGCATTTTGGATCCTGATCTTCCAATTCCATGCCTGAATGCGGCTTTTTAGTAAATTCAAGAAGAAAGAAAAGGGAAAAAACTTTCTCTTTGGTGCGTCAGTCTAATCATTGCCATCAAGGTGTTTGCGAGGTCCCCAGGATGGGGTCTCAGCCAGCGGCAGTGGAAAGGGGATTTGACCTTAACTCTTTGAGGTCCCTTTTCTTCCTGCCCATGTGCCAGGAAGGAGGGCTTGCTTAATCGTAATTCAAGGTGCAGCAAAATGAGGTTTTAACGTGAAAGCTGCTGTGGAGAACGTGGTGGCAGTGGGACTGCTGGGTGCATGTTGTTGTAAAGGCGTGGATGACTGATATGTAAGGTGCTTGTCCTCTAGGTCCAGGAGTCAGAATCACATGGAAACAGGGACCATTTTATTACAGAAACCGAAGGTGCCCTGTGTTCGTGCAGGTACATTTATGTAGAGAGCTGCACACGCCCTTTTTTGGCCGTTGAAGCCATATCCAGAGGCATTTGAAGCAAGTGTGGTGAGTAGACACAGCTGAGCTGTGGTGTAGGCCCCACGTGGGACGTGGGCTCAGTGGACGGGAGCCCTGGGGCCAGCCCGGCTGCAGGCGTCCAGGCCACAGGGCAGGTGTGGAGCATCCGCTTGTGCAAGCTCGTCTTACAGAGCCAGACCGTCGGTGATTCGGATAGCAGCTCAAAACCCAGGCGTTCTGCTTTGTCTGGCTTAAGGAATGTATTAATTGGGAAAATGCACAGGCTTCTCTTCTTTGAAAGCTTTAACTTTTTATTTTAAAAAGATGTTCATGTTTTTAAAAGGTTTAGTGTATTTATAGAATTTTAAACCAGTTGTAATAAATCAGAAGGTTCTTTATACTGATAGTTCTTAAAATTTAAAAAAAGTGATTTGAACAAGAAATGATTTAAATTGCTTCTAATATGCTGGTTGCTGATTCTTTACATTTTATTTCCCAGGGGGTCTATTTTTTTTTTTTTTTTTTTTTTGCTGATGTTGACAGATGTCTGTAGGAAGGCTGTTCTGAATTTTGTAGCCCTTGGGCTTCTTGGAAAAAGAGTGCTCGTTGTGAGCACCTTGGTTCCGGTGCTTGAATGACAGAAATCTTGGCTGGGATGAATCAGTGGTCAGAGTGTCCCCAGTAGCAGATCGTAAGATTTAGAATGGGACAAACGCAACATGTGGCTGTTGGGTTGGGAAGAAGTGTCTTGGTCTCAGCCATGATAGACTTATTTATTTAATTTTTTTCTCTATTGTTTTCCCATTTAAAAATTTCATTTATTTCTACATTTTATTATTTCCTTCTTTCAACTTACTTTGGGTATGGTTTCACTGTCTAATTTTTTTAGATGGAAACGTAGCTCATTGAGTTTGTTCATTTCTTCTTTTCTAATACAAGCATTTAACGGTCTAAAATTCCATTCAGCACTGCTTTGGCTGCACCCCACACATTTTGATATGTTGTGTTTTTGTTTTCATTGAGCTTAAAGTATTTTCTCATTGCCTTTGTGATTTCTTCCTTCACCCATGGGTTATTAAGAAGTATGTTTGTCAGTTTCCAAATATCTTTTCTGATACATTTCTGGTTATTGATCTGATATTAATTTTTAATTTCTTACTGGTTAGAGAATATACATGTATGATTTAAATTCCTGTGAACTTATTGAGGTGTGTTCTGTAGCACAGAGGTGTGGTATATCATGGTGCCTCTTCCATGAACACTTGAAAAATGCGTGTTTTGTCATTGGATGGATTGTTGTAAAATGTCAGTCAAGTCGATTATGATTTTTTGTCTACTTGTTCTATCAGTTATGATCATGGATTTGTCTATTTCTCCTTTTAGTTCAATCAGTATTTTGAAGCTGTGTAGCAGGTATGTAAAATTCTTTGGTTTACTTTATGAGTTGATCCCTTTATCATTATACATGTTTCACGTTACCCTTGGGAACCCTGGCAGTATTCCTTGTTCTAAAATCTTTGGTTATCTATAAAACCACCCCATCTTTATTTTGCCTAGTGTTTGTATGGTATATCTTTTTCCATACTTTTATTTTTATATTTAAGTGTTTTTATATTAAAGTTAATTTCTTGAAGACTTCAGATAGTTGGTTATTGCTTTTTTATCCAGCCTGATAATTTCAGCCTTCTCTTGGGTGTGTTAAGATCATTTCTATTTATTGTAATTATTGATGCGGTTAGGTTTACCTCTCCTTTCTTGGTATTTGTTTTTTTTTACTTGTCCCATCTGTTCTTTGTTCCGTTTTTCTTTTTTTTTTTGGCCTTTTTGAAAAATTATTTTTATTTCTATTGCTGGCTTTTTAGTTCTCTGTTTTTTCAAGTGGGTGCGTTGAGCACTTAGAAGCTGTTTTTCCTTGTTCTCAGGCTTGCACAGTCTGTGATGGAGGTTTCCGGTAGTTCTCTGTGCTTCTCTGCACACAGTGCATGGTTTTTCTCTAAATGCTTTTATGACTTTCTCATTATCAATGCTTTTTATGAATTTGATTGTAATATTTCTTGGTGTGTTTTTTGGTGTGTTTGAGGTTCATTGAGCTTCTTGCATTTGCGGATTTATAGTTTTCATCAAATTTAGACAATTTCTGGCCATTACTTCTTCAGATACTGTTGAATACCACCCTCCTCCCCCAAACCTCTGACTCTTTTTTTGGGATTTCACTTAACACATGTTAGATTGCTTGATTTGGCTCACTGATGCCCTATAAACTTTTTTGAGTCTTTTTTCCTCTCTGTACTTCATTTTGGATAGTTTTTATTGCTGGGTCTTCAGGTTTGTGGATTGTTTCTTCTGTAATGTTGAATCTGTGGACCCCATCCAGTGAATTTTTCATTTTGGATATCATGTGTTTTTTTTTGTTTTTTTTTTAAATCTCTGTAAGTACAATTTGAATATTTTAAAATTTATCTTGTAAGTTCCATTTGACTCTTTTGTCTTCTTGTTTTTCTCCTCACTGTGATCATGTTTTCCTTTAAACCCTTAAGCATTAGCTATAGTAGCTATTTAATATCCTTGTCTACTAATTCTGTCATCTTTGTGTTTTCTGGGTTTGCTTCTATTAACTGATTTTTTCCCCTTGTATAGGTCACTTTTTGTCCATGGCTAGTAATTTTGTGATTGAATGCTGGACATTGTGATTTTCATGTTTTATGTCTGAATTTTGTTGTCTTCTTTACAGAATGTTGGGCTTTGTTGTGGCAGGAAGTTCAGCGTGGTTCAGTTTCTTCCTTTTGAGGCTTATTTGTGAGCTCGACTGAGGTGGGTCTCGGGTCGCATTTACTGTAAGTGTCCTTTAGTCCTAGTAACGTGGCCTTTCCGTGATCTTTACCCGATGTCCTGAGTGATCATCGAGGACTCTCCTAGTTGGGGGAGCTTTCTGAGCTGGTAGATTCCTGGCTGGTCGTGGGTGGTCCTTGTGGAGTCTCGCTTTACGTTTGGGCGCACGGGACCTGGGGAACGCACCCTGGCTGGACGGGGCGCCCTCCGACAGCCCCGCAGTATGGAAAGGGGAGCGGAATTGCAAGTGTGCGGCCAGCCCTGTCTAACTCTCTTTATTCTTGCTCTTTCTCCTTTTTGTTTCTTTTTTGCTCTGGTTGTAGCTCTAAGACTGGGTAAACAGTTCTGCTTTTCTGAGTACATTATGCCAAACATAATTTATTGTTTTTTTATGACTGAGGTTCTTGTGTGTTATGCAGGAGTATAAATGTTAAATCTATGGAAGAAGAGGTACTTAAGGAACAAATATCTGTGGAGTTTAAAGAAATCTGTCAACTTGTTTTCTTAAAGATAGAAAGCAGAAACATTTCTTTCACTATGCTTTTGTTAATTGAATTTTTCCTTTGAGATAATTTGCAAGTGCTGGAAAATGTATATTATATCAGAGCTCCGGAACTGAACTCGATGACTGCTTTGAATTGAAAAAGGAATGACTACCAGTGACCAGTAGAATATAATACGATGAGGCTCAACTCTCGGAGGAGGAGCAAAGCATTTTCAAATATCTTTCAAGTGTTCTAATAGAACCTCTCTTCCCCCTGCCCCCAAAAGGTAACCAGTGTGTCCCTGTGTGTAGTGAGGAAAGTGCTAATAAAAGTGTGTTGTGCACGGCAGCAGTTGTCATTGCAGGAAAGAAGTTGGAGAACCATTGATGCGAGGTAAGAGCATGTAATGGCTTGGCCTTAGTACATTATATCAGAGCTGGCAAGCTTTTTCTGAAAAGGGCAGGACAATAAATATTTTAACCGTTGCAGACTCTGCAGTCTCTGTTGTCATAACTCAGGTCTGCCATCAAAAGGGAAAAGCCAACAGACATGCAAATCAACAGGAGCAGTAGGCGCGTGTGCCAGTAGAACTGTGGACAAACCCTGAAATTCGACTTCATTTAATTTCCTTGTGTCATGGACTTTTTTTTTTAAATTTTATTTTTTAACCATTTAAAATGTAAACATGTCTCTGTGTCTTGGGTTCCCAAGACCACCCTCAGATTTGGTGCTGTGCCAGGGGGACTGACAGGACTCAGCCTGCAGTTGTACCCATTGCTCTGGTTTATTGCAAAGCAAAATTAGCAAAGGGACAGGGTGCATGGGGTGAAGTCCAGGGGCAGCCGGATGCTAGCTTCCTGAGTCCTCTCCTGTGAGTCCCACGGGATGCGCTTCATCCCCCAGCAGCACGTTGTGACAACAGGTGTGGAAGGTAGCCGACCAGGCTCACTAGAAGCTCATTCTGTTCTCAGTGCCCAGGGCTTTTACGGGGGCTGGTTGCATAGGACCCTCTGCCTGGCAGTACCAAGACTCCAGACCCCCAGCAGGAGAGCAGGTGTTTGTGCAAGAGGCTTAGACACAGGGAGCCCCTCTTATCATTGTCACCAAAACCTGACTTTCTGCATGCCAGCTGGGTGCCAGCCGTGTTGGCAGGCCTTGCCACGGATGGCGCTCTGTCCTGCACACATCCTCAGGCCATACAAAAACCTACAGGGCCGTAGTTTCAGGCCTCCGGCCTTAGTTTCTGCTTGTGCAGGTAGAAACAGTACCTGCCTTCACTTCCTCCCACAGGTACTAAGTGGGAAGATACTTGGCAACTTGCACACACTGTGTGAAGTCTCTAGTATTGTGTAAGCATGAAAAGTAAGGTGTGCACTGATTGGGGCCAGTGCAGGTAGCATTAGGATGTGAGCTCTGTGAAGGCAAGTAGTCTTTGCTGTTTCCCGCTGTGGCGTCTGCTGTGTCCATGCGGGGCCTCTCACTCAGTGAGCCTTCAGTAAGTATTTGTTGAATGAGTATTCCGATTTGATCTGGGGCATTTTCAAGTTATTTAAATGTGTCTTTTGGGTGTGGTTGTCCTCTTGGCAGCTGTACGTGTAACGTGAGGTTTTGGTGAAAGAACATAATTGTGTATGTTCCCTTCCACCCTGTGATTCTTTTTGTAATACCACCCCCCTCCCGCCCCACGCACAGTCACTTTTCTGGATCAGTGATATTAATTAAACTTGACAATAATTAGCTTCTTATTTCCTGGGTGAACATTTGTGAAAGTTTTTCTTGATAATTGAAATCAGGAATGACTGGGCGTGGAAGTTATACAAACCTGGGTTTTTCCATTGGATTCAGGAAGCCTGGGACTCCATTCTACAGGGGAATTTAAGAACTGCTCTATTGGCTTAACCTCAGGGCACGAAACCCTTGGGGAGGGATGGCGGTTGGCAGGGCTGTTACCCACCCTCCCCGCCATCTCCAGAGCTGGAGTTCTGAGCTCACGTGGCCACATCCCCACTGGCAACAGCTTCAGCAGCGAAGTCGACATGGCGTTTTGGGGCGCCGCTGCCAGGTGGCTTCCAGTGTTAAACTCGTTATTCCAGTCCTGGGTTCTCTCTGTTAGGACGGTGCAGTGTGTGTATTTACACGCACTGGGAATCCCAGTGAATAGCCTCCAAAATCTTTATGGGCTTTCAGCACATCCTGAGTTACAGTTTTTATAAAATTCTAGAAGCTGACCCAAATCTGATGTGTCTCATGCTTCCGTACACTAGTTGGTTGTAATCTCCCGATTCATTGGACTTGATACACTTTTGTCCTTTTTCCTTTGTCCAAGGTCCGCATCTATTTATTTTTATACTTCCTGCACATCAGGTGTCTCGGGAGGCCTCGCTGGGTCCTTCCTTGTTCTAAGTGTCGTCCTCCACCCTCCTTTTTCTGTGTGTCCGTGAGTGCACTTGACCATTCTGTGGTTCCTAAGTCTTCTGGTTAAAAATAACGGGTTGTTCGCCCAACTTATTTTTAGTCTCATGAAAAGCAGTTGAACCCTACATTTTTCAGAGAGGATGTCTATTATGTCTTTTATTCTGGTAACTTTTTTTCACAAATAGTTGAACAAAGTCACTGGTGTACATTTACTGTATTTTAACGAATCTACGTGCTCAGGCGCAGTGAGTTCCAGGCTGGCTGCTGACAGGTGGCTTAGGGATGGTCGGAATTCGTGTTCGGGGGCACTCACTCCATTTGTGATGGGGTCTCTCAGCTCCCCGGGGGAAGCAAGGCTCCCAGGCGACACTGGCCGCTGCTGGGTGACCGCCGCCGAGGCCCTCCGGAGTAGCTGCTGGGCGTTGGAGTGGCCGGAGCCTTCTGCTCTCTGCCTGGAAGGCTGTGCCTGCGTGTGGGTGGCAGCTGCTTGGCAGCTCGTTTTGGACTTCTGCTCTTCAGCTGGAGTATCTGTTAAGGGGAAGCAAATCCGAGAACACGTGGGAAGAGTGGAAAGCTGAGGTGGTGCACGCAGATCGTGAGGACGCCCCTTCCACTCTGCTCTGAGCTTCCGTTCTTTTGAAGTCCCGGCTGATGTGGCGGGTGTGGGCACTTTTTGGTTTGCACGTGGGTCCTGTTTGGCTGCCCTGGGCTCTCCCTTAGAGCCAGGGGGCCGAAGTGTGGAGTTAATTATGAAGGACATCACAGCTCTTTATAGGAATAGTTTGGCGGTCTTGGAGGATTATCGTGTTCTGTGTCTTTCAAAATGTCGTTCTCGTATCAGAGGAGAGAGTTCTGCTGGAGCAGAGTGAGAAAGGCTGTCACTAAAGTGTCACATCAGTGGGTGCGGGCCAAGCTGGCTGGCAAGGGCCCCTGCTCGGGGACCGCCACCCGGACTCTCGTCCTGGCTGGCCCCCCGCTGAGCCGTGGGCAGTGAGCCCTGCTCTCATGCCCGCCCCTTCGGAGCTGCCGATAGCCCACAGTGCTGTCCCCCAGGGCTGTGTGGGGCCCCTCGGTCTTGGGAAAGGGAGCCTTTCCCGCGTGAAAAAGGCAGTTCGGCAGTCAGGCCCATCGAGCCGGCTGACACCCGCTGCGTGTCAGCCAAAGCCACAGCAAAGCCTTTAGCCCTGTGGACTTGCAGCTGAGCTGTGGCTGTCAGCGCGAGCTCCTGCTGGCCCCGGGGCCTGGGAGAGGGGTCCGCCGTGAGCCTCCAGCCGCAATGGGGCCGCTGTGTTCCCAGCTCTTACGCTTCGTCTGGTCTCGTCTGCATTGAGAGAGCATTTCATGGACAGGTGGGAGGGCGCCCTGTTGCTGGGGAGGAAGCTTCTGGTAGCCGGGTGGGAGGGCGCCCTGTTGCTCGGGGGGAAGCTTCCAGACCTGTGTGAGGACCTGCACGCTGAGGACGGGCCCTGCACCCTCCGCAGTCTGTAGCTGGCACTTTAGGAAAGCAGCAGCCTCTTCAGCTGCGCCCACTGCAGCAGTTCTGTATTCACCCTTTGCTAGAGCTTCACGTATTTGGTGAGTTCTGACGAGCAAAATGAAATGACTCCCAGACCCAGAGGGTTTTGAAATTGTGCCTATCCTTTCGGGGTCACTGTTGAACGTAATTTGTGCATTATCTGAGAAGCCATTTCAGGCTTTTGTGAAACAAAACGACACGTGGAGCTGCAGATCCTTGTTGCATGGACAGCCTTCTTCTTGTGGCCCCGTGTGACGGGCTTTGTACAGTAAGAGCTTCGTCTTATCCTGCCAGGTAGGAAGGAATCTGCGGAACTGTTTTGTACACTAGAATGGACTTCTCCAAACCCCTTAGGACCGCCTCAGTGAGCGGCTCTCCCAGGACTTGCTGCCAACGGGCTGTGTGCGAGCCCCCTGGGCTTGGTCTTCCCCCACCCCGTGCCAGGGCTGCCGGAACAAAGCACCACACGGTGGGGGGATTAAACTGCAGGATTCGTCGTCGTCTCTGGAGGCCAGAAGTCTGAATTCAGGGTGTCAGCAGGGCTGAGCCTTCTCTGAGGTTGCTGGGGTTCTGGTGGCAGCTGGCTGGCAGTCTGTGACTCCATCTTGGCCTCCGTCACCTGGCCAGCTCTCTCCCAGTCCGCCACCTCCTGCTGAGTCCAGCTGTCCTCTGCTGGGGAGGATGCGGTCAGGTGGAATTAGGTCCCACCCTGGCTCAGCTTGTCCTCGCCTTAACTAGTGACGTCTTCTGAGATCTCATTTACAGCCCCAGGAGCGGGGGATGGGACGTGAGCCGTAACAACATCTCATTGGTGAAACGAGCAAGCAGCAGCAGGTGCCAGCATGTGGATTAAAATAGTCTGTCTTCTTTGTGGTTTTTACTTTTTGCTGAATTTCTGGAGTTACAGACATAGCAGCAGTCTTCCAGCTGCTCCTGCACTCTGAAGGATTTCTGCTTGTGAGCTATCCCTCTCTGTATGGATCTTTATTGCTGTGTAACAAAGTGCCCCAAACTGAATGGTTTCGACAGCTCATGTTCTTACCTCCCAGTGCCTGTGGGTTGGGGGCCCGGGCACGGCTGAGCCGGGGTCTCTGCGCAGGGCTCACGGACAGCAGTGTGGGTGTCGGCCTGGCTGCGTTCTTTCTGGAGTTGGGGTCCTCGTCCAAGATCCCATGGTGGTTGGCAAATCCAATTCTTGCAGTTGCAGGCCCGAAGGCTCTGCTGTCTTGCTGGGTGTCATGGGGACCCCCTCAGGTCCTGGAAGACCCCACTGTCCCCTGCCACAGGCCTCTTGCAGCAGGGCCAGTGGCGTCAAGCCAGCAGGAGAGTGTGGTTCCATCTGCAGAGGTGGCGTCTCCATGACACAGCGTAATTAGGGAAGTGGCTGTCCCTTCACCTTTGCCATAGAATGGGATCTAATCCCAGGCGGCAGCCCGTCCACCTCCACACTCAAGGCAGGGATTGGACAGGCCCGGACCCCGGCACTGGGAGTCTTGGGGTCATCTTAGAATTCCGCCCACAGGGGTCCAAGGATGGGCCTGTGGTTCAGGTGTGTGTGGTGGGCTGCGCCACGCCCCTCCCTGGAGGCCGGGCGCCTTTGGGGCTGGGGGAGACGAGGGGCTGGCGAGGGCACAGCTCACCCGCCTCTGGGCGGGTGGTGGCCTTGGCCATGTTGTCAGGGCACAGACTGTTTCGGAAAGTGGTCCCCAGGGAGTGGGCTTCCCAGGCAGGGCCCACACATCCCACACACTCTCCACGAAGGTTCAGAGAAACCAAGTATCCTTTTGTGCAGTTCGAGGCTGCTGTCATAAACTGCTTTCAATGAAAGGATAGAGTTTCTGGCATATTGTAAGACTGACATTTAGAAACAGCTGTTTCGTTACTTTTTGAATGTTTCTGATAGAAAATAAATACCATCATCTGTTTTTAAAAACCTATGAACAAGCTTCTGACAGTCAAATTTTACCTCATTCCTTTTGCTTTTTGAACTTTTAATTTCATTTCACTTCCCTCTCAAAATTTTGGCCCCTTAGCCAGGTTTTGTAATTCTTTGTAACAGAAATAAGTAAGTGTATAAAGTGAGGTTGAAAATTTATTTCCTGTGACCACAAGGCTCTAAGGATTAAAAAAAGACTTTTTTGGGATTGAGTTCTCATTACAATTATCGTGAACACACAGTTGATCAAAACATAAATATAGTACTTGTTCATAACTAATTATTAATAATAAAAATTATAAAATTTATTGTGACTGTGTTTCTTGAGGAGCTGATGGTTTTTCTTTTTATTTTGTTTTTCAAATTAGTTCCTGAGTCCATGGATGGTAGTAAAATATTGTTTAACAGGAGACAGCGTTCAGCACTGATTCTCTTTCTGTTTTTGGTTTTTATATTCTGGAGTGTTGAGAAACTTTGCTCACATAAGTCAGGATCTGGCAAGGAGGGAGTTTGTTACAGCAGTGTTCCTCACATCTTGGGGTTAGGTGCCAAAAATCGTAGTGGTTTCTCCTTAAAAGTTAGTTTTAGTAATCTGTGAACTGAAAAACTCACCCAGGTCCTCCTTTAGTTTGTTTGCAAGCAAAGAACTGTAAACCAACCAAGTTACCAGACATTTTCTTAGGCAGCGAGTAGGAACATTTGCTCCCGGGGCTCCCACGTCCTGGGCAGTGTGTAAAGGACTGTGTGAAAGGGACACCTTAGAAGTGCTTTCTCAAGGAGAATCGTTTTAGGAAGTAGCACCTTCTGGAAGGTGGGCATGTGGAAACTGAGTCATGGAGAGCTGTCCATATCCACGAACCACCTGGAGATCTTGGTACCCCTCGTGTACTCTTAACTCACGTTGGAAGCTGGTTGCCTCAGAACGTTGTTTCCTTGGTCTTAACAAAAATCCTTAGGAAAAAAGGCGTATCTAGTCAAACAGCTTCGCCAAGTGGAGGCATGAACATGTTCTGTTTTGTTTTGTTTTTTAAATTAAATTCAGTTTTGTTGAGATATATTCACATACCATACAGTCATCTATGGTGTACAATCAGCTGATCACAGTACCATCATATAGTTGTGCATTCATCACCCCAATCTATTTTTGAACATTTTCCCTACACCAGAAAAAATCCGAATAAGAATAAAAAATAAAAGTAAAAAAGAACACCCAAATCATCCTCCCCTCCCACCCTATTTTTCATTTAGTTTTTGTCCCCATTTTTCTACTCATCCATCCACAAGGTTTTCACAATCACACTGTCACCCCTTCTAAGCTACATTGCTATACAATCGTCTTTAAGAGTCAGTGCTACTGGGTTGAAGTTTGGTAGTTTCAGGTGTTTACTTCTAGCTATTCTAATACATTAAAACCTAAAAAGGGTTATCTATATAGTGTGTAAGAATGTCCACCAGAGTGACCTCTCGACTCCATTTGAAATCTCTCAGCCACAGAAATTATTTTTTCTCATTTTGCATCCCCCTTTTGGTCAAGAAGATATTCTCAATCCCACGATGCCAGGTCCAGATTCATCCCTGGGAGTCATATCCTGTGTTGCCAGGGAGATTTACACCCCTGGGAGTCGGGTCCCACGTAGGGGGGAGGGCAGCGAGTTCACCTGTCGAGATGGTTCAGTTAGAGAGAGAGAGGGCCACATCTGAGCAACAAAGAGGTACTCAGGGGGAGACTCTTAGGCACAATTATATGCAAGTTTAGCCTCTCCTTTGCAGTAATGAGCTTCATAAGGGCAAGTCCCATGATCGAGGGCTCGGCACATCAAACCGCCAGTCCCAATGTTTGTGACAACATCAACACCAGTCCAGGTAAGGAAGCCCAACACTTCTGCACCTTCCCCCAGCTCCTTGGAGTGGGGGTGGGGGGAGGCTGTAAATATATTTTTTATTCTCTGCCCAAATTACTTTGGGATGTGTCGCTATTTCACTTTAACCCATACAAACCTACCCCATCTCACCCTATTCAAAGTTCCATGTAATTGTGGTGTTTGAACCAACTGTCTGTAGAAATTATATTGTTTAGGAAATATAGATCCTGCACCAAATAAGCATCTCTTCCCTTGTTCTCACATGGAAGTTGAAGTTTTAAAACACAGTCAGTTTCGACCTTTACCCTTTGGCCCGATTTGCCCTAGTCTTAACCAGCTCTGCTTCATTGTATCTCTAATTGAAGTTTGGGCTCTTTCTCAGCGGTTTTTTTTTTTTTTTTTTTTTTTCAGTTGCTGTATGTGCTAACACTGACATTCATATCTGCCAAGCTCTAGCTCTGAGTTTCAGGTATCACACAGATACCCACCGTTCCAGAGACCAATCAGGTTATACACAAAGGGATCAGCATCTCAGAGTTTTTGAGATAGCCATTACAATTTAGGAATAGATGTGACTGCTGTAAGAGCTCACAATCTAGGGACCGTTACAATAATCATTCCCCTGAAAGGCTGTGCTCTTAGATTCAGTTCTGAGTTTATACATTGTAGTTCAGTCTACACTGATGAGGCATTATAGTGTTTGTCTCTGTCTCTGGTGTACTTCACTCAAAATGCTGTTTACAGGATCCATTCACTTCGATGCGTGTCTCACAGCTTCACTCCTTCTCGTAGTTGCTCAATATTCCATTGTGTGCACACACCACAGTTCACCATTCTGTTCCTCAGTCAGTGTACCCTTAGGCCACCTCCACCCATTGCAGATCATGAATACTGCCTCCGCAAACACCAGTGTGCTAATGTCCATTCATGTCTCTGCTCTCAGATCTTCCAAGTACGTGCCCCATAATGAAGTTGCAAGACATTATGGCCCCCACATACTTAGCTTCTTGTGGAACCACCACACTGACCTCCAGAAAGGTGACACCATTCTGCCTCTTCATTAACAGTAAATAGGTACATCCCTCTCTTCATGTTTTTTCCAGCACTTTTCTCTGTTTATATTTTTCCTACAATTTTATAGAGATATATTCACGTAACATAAAATTATCCACAGTGTACAATCAGTTGTTCACGGTATCATCATATAGTTGTACATTTATCACCACAGTCAGCACTTGAACATGTTGATTACTAGGAAAAAAAGTTTTGTTTTTTTAGCGAATAATAAAATGATAATAAAAAGAAAAATTAAATGTCATACAATACAATGTAATAGTAAGGACAGACAACAGCACTACTGCCAAGAATCCCATATCCCTCCCTTATATCCCCCTGTCATACACATTGAGCTTTGGTATATTGCCTTTGTTACATTTAATGGAAGCATATTACAATGTTACTGTTGACCATAGACTCCAGTTTGCTTTGATTATGTTTTTCCCCACTACCATCCCTTTTTCAACACTCTGCATTGTTGGCATTCATTTGTTCTCTCACATGTAAAAACATTTTTATGTTTGTACATTTTGTAAAAGTCATTGGCCACTCCAGTTTTGCTAAGTTATACACTCCCAGTCTTTATCATCTGTCTTTCCTTCTGGTGTCATACATTCCCCTATCCCACCTCTTTCCGCTTTACTCACAGACATCTTTGTTCAGTGTACTTACAATATTGTGCTACCATCACACAGTATTATGCCATCCATCCTGGAACTATACAATCAATCATATCTTATTTTTTCCTCTCTCTCCTTTTACCCTTCCTGATAATCTTCATTTCTACACTCTTCTCCAAACCTCTCGCTCCTGTCTTTTCCTATCAGCCTGTAGCACTCCCTTCAGTATTTCTTGTAGCGCTGGTGTCTCATTCACAAACTCTCTCAGGGTCTGTGTATCTGAAAATATTTTAATCTCTCCCTGATTTTTTTTTTTTTTAATTTTTATTGGGATTGTTCAGATACCATACAATTATCCAAAGATCCAAAGTGTATAATCAGTTGTCCCTGGTACCCTCATACAGCTGTGCATCCGTCACTGCACTTAATTTTTGTTCAATTTTTAGAACCTTTTCATTACTCTAGACAAGAAATAAAGTGAAAGATGTAAAAAGAAAAAAAAAAAAAAGAAAAGGAAACTCGAATCCTCCCCTATCACTAACCATCCCCCCTCAATTGTTGACTTATAGTGTTGGTATAGTACATTTGTTACTGTTTATGAAAGAATGTTGAAATACTACTAACTGTAGTATATAGTTTGCAATAGGTATATATTTCTTCCCTATATGCCCCTCTATTATTAACTTCTAGTTGTATTGTCATACATTTGTTCTGGTTCATGGAAGAGTTTTCTGATATTTGTGCAGTTAATCATAGACATTGCCCACCATAGGATTCAGTTTTATACATTCCCATCTTTTGACCTCCAACTTTCCTTCTGGTGACATATATGACTCTGAGCTTCCCCTTTCCACCTCATTCACACACCATTCGGCACTGTTAGTTATTCTCTCATCTTGCTACCGACACCCCTGTTCATTTCCAAACATTTAAGTTCATCCTAGTTGAACATTCTCCTCATACTAAGCAACCACTCCCCATTCTTAAGCCTTGTTCTGTATCTTGGTACCTTATATTTCACATCTATGAGTTTACATATTATAATTAGTTCCTATCAGTGAGACCCTGCAGTATTTGTCCTTATGTGTCTGGCTTATTTCACTCAGTATATTGCCCTTGAGGTTTTGTCATCAACCCTTTTTTTTTTTTTAAGATGGTTTTGTTCACACACCATACATTCCATCCTAAGTAAACAATCGATGGTTCTCTGTATGGTCACATATTTATGTGTTCACCACCTTCACCACTATCTATATAAGGACATCTACATTTCTTCCACAAGGCAGGAGGGAGAGTCAAAGAAGGTAGAGAGGCAAAAGAAAGAGGAAAAAAATGACAGCTAGGAAGTAGCAAAAGGAAAAGTAACCTTAAATCAAAGTGGGTAAAGAGTTAGACAACACCACCAATGTCAAGTGTCTAACATGCCTCCCCTATCCCCTCTCTTATCTGCATTTACCTTGGTATATTGCCTTTGTTACATTAAAGGAAGCATAATACAATGATTCTGTTAGTTACAGTCTCTCGTTTACGTTGATTGCCTCCCTCCCCCAATGCCTCCCCATTTTTAACACCTTGCAAGGTTGACATATGCTTGTTCTCCCTCATAAAAGAACATATTTGTACATTTTATCACAATTGTTGAACACTCTAGATTTCACCAAGTTACACAGTCCCATTCTTTATCTTTCCTCCTTTCTTCTGGTGTCTCACATGCTCCCAACCTTCCTCTCTCAACCATATTCATAGTTACCTTTGTTCAGTGTACTTACATTGCTGTGCTACCATCTCCCAAAATTGTGTTCCAAACCACACACTCCTATCTTCTCTTATCACTCTGTAGTGCTCCCTTTAGTATTTCCTGTAGGGTGGGTGTCTTGTTCACAAAGTCTCTCATTGTATGTTTGTCGGAAAATATTTTGAGCTCTCCCTCATATTTGAAGGACAGCTTTGCTGGATATAGGATTCTTGGTTGGCGGTTTTTCTCTTTCAGTATCTTAAATATATCATACCACTGTCTTCTCGCCTCCATGGTTTCTGCAGGGAAATCTGCACATAGTCTTATTGAGCTTCCCTTGTATGTGATGGATCACTTTTCTCTTGCTGCTTTCAGAATTCTCTCTTTGTTTTAACATTGAACCATCTGATCGGTAAGTGTCTTGGAGTAGGCCTATTGGGATCTGTTGTATTTGGGGCATGCTGTACTTCTTGAATCTGTAATTTTCTGCCTTTCATAAGAGTTGGGAAATTTCAGTGAATATTTCTTCTATTATTCTTTCTGCCCCTTTACCCCTCTCTTCTCCTTCTGGGATACCCATTACATGTATATTCGTGCGCTTCATGTTGTCACTCAGCTCCCTAAGACCCTGCTCATATTTTTCTTTTCTTTTCACCATCTGTTCTTTTGTGTGTATGAATTCAAATGTGTTGTCTTCCAGTTCACTGATCCTTTCTTCTGTCTGTTCAAACCTACTTGTGTCCCTCCGTTGTGTTTTTCATCTCTTCTATTGTATCTTTCTTTCCCATAAGTTCTGCCATTTGTTTTTTTCAAGTTTACAAATTCTTCTTTGTGGCCATCCAGTGTCTTTATATCCTTCGTCTCTTTTGCCGTGTCTTCCCTTAGCTCTTTGAATTGATTTAGCATTAGTTGCCTCAACTTCTGTATCTCAGTTGTTCCTTTGGCTGATCCATATTTTCATGTTTCCTCGTATGGCTCGTTATCTTGAGCTGTCTAAGCATCTGATTTTCTTAAATAGTTTATTCTGGAGCTCTTTGTCTCTCTTTTACCTAGGGTTTTTTGTTGGTTGGTTTTGTTCCCTAACCTCTGGTGTTCAGTTCAGCTTATTCTGGGCCTCTAACTTAGATTCTGTTTAGTTCATCAGAGTTTTTCACCTCTTGTTTTTCTGTTTCTTGCCCTGCCTCTATGTAACCTTTCTGTGTGAAGGTCTCCTCGGGTATGGTTGACCCCAGTCAGGTTTTCCCAGTCTGAAGAGGCTCAGGTCTCAGGAGGAGGATATGGAGTTTCCTTGAGAATGAGACCCTCCTGTGAAGCCTCTAGACTTGGTGCTTTTCCTCTCCTGTCCGGCAGGACTTTTTGTGCCCCCTTTCCTCTGCTTTCCTGGCAGACCACAGCTCCCCCACCAGTGTAAGGAGGCGTGGAGCCTTTAGTTCTCCGGGTGACTGACCCTGTCAGGGCATGGTTAACTGAAGCAGGTTTCTGAATTCCAACCCCTAGGGCTTGAGTCCCCAGAAGGAGGGCTGCCAATTGAGCTGGCCCTCCCTCCACTCTCCCAATCCCAGGAACTCCAGCTGTCTCCCAGGGGCACTGTTCCCTTCTCCCCTCTCCTCTTTGGGGCAACTCCAGCTTAATTCCTTGGTCAGCCTGAGATGCCAATTAAAGACTGGGGTGGAGACCTTCTTCAGAAGTGAACCTGAAATTCAGAGAAGTTCTGAATTTTTCCTCCCAAGACTAGCCTAGACCTTCAGCTTGGGCTGTCTGACAGAAAATAACCACATATGTTACTTTAAATTTTCGAGTCACATATGTTACTTTTAAATAAAAAAAAAGAAAAGAAAAGGAAAAAAAAGAAGTCCCTTCTTAAAGCCTTTCTCCAGCCTGGAAGTTTTGTGAGTGTCAAAATAGAGTATTTAAAGATGTGCTTTGGGCTATTATCTGAATTACTCTCTAACAGCTTCAATTCCACCTTTGCCCGGGGCTATTGAAGTGTGAACAGATAGAGAGTCACTGAGAAAGGAGAAGGGACAAAATGTAGAAGAAAAAGAAAAAAGAAGAAACAAAAAAACAAGCCTTTTTGGAGCCAAGGAAATGGCACTGGCTTTTTTGTGCCCCGTCTTTCCAGAGCCCAGCCCTTCTGTAGCACCTCCAGCTGCAAAGGTTAATTAATTAATTTGTTAATTAATTCTGTGGTTGAGGCTGGGTTGAGCCCCCCTTCTTGCCCTCAGTAGATTGTTGTTGTTTTTTTTTCCTTTTCAGGAGCAGGTGCAAGACAGACAGTCTGTGGGGTCTGGGTGGGGAGAGGTGCCTGACCCCTGGTTGGGGGAACTTACAGATTTTGCTGCAATCTCAGCTTTTCCACTGGTTCCAAACTTATGTACAATGTGTGACAGGTCACTGGAGACCCCGAAAACACTGTTTCATACAGTTTCTGGGTAATTACCAGCTGCCCTAGAGAAGACATTAAATTCCACCCCTCGCTGCTCTGCCATCTTGCCCTGCCCTCCATGAACACGTTTTCATTGGTTTACTTCCTGTGGGTCTTGTTGGACCTGTCATGTGCTGGTGTCCGTTGGGGAAGCAGTGCCCCCCGACAGCGGGTCCCAGTTCAGTGGGTCTTGGGACCTGAGGGAGACAGGAGAGGTGGGGGAGAGGGAGGGCGGTGGGCCCTGTGGGTCACTAGTGCCCCGTGGAGGACACTTGGGGGAAATGCCGTGCTCTAAACTGCTGTGTCCCCCATTTGGCTCTTTTGGGAAGCATGAAGTGGCAAAGCCTGTCTGTGCCCACCGTAGCCAACCACAAGTCCCCCAAGTTACTCTTTACCTGACTTGTGGATAGGCCCCAAGACACAGGGGTCACCAGCGAACGAGTGGAATGACTGAGACGGGGCTAGTGCCTGTGACTGAAGTACAGGTGATTACGCTTTGTTGAAAAGGGGCCCCTTGTTCTGAGATTTACCTTGGGCCTGAAGCAGTGTCATTTTTGCATCTGATTTGGGGTGTGGGTGGTTCCCTGGCCTGTGGCTGGAACACTGGGGTAGACTTTCACGACTGCTTTCAGTTCACGTGAAATCCACTCATTTAAAAGTGATGCTTTCTTCTAGACTTGTTTTTTGGAGAATAAAATGCAAGGACAATAACTTTTTCTTGGGTAATATAACAGCGTTTCAATTGCTAGTTCCTTTCCCGGCCCAACCTCCGAGAGCGAGGCCTGTGTTAGAGATGCACATCTAAAAAATAAAAGACCGTGCCTGGACATGCCACGTGCCTGCCTGGCGACGGGCACGAGGGCAGCCTCGGGGATGCTGCCAGGCGGGGCACTTGCTGCTCATGGCTCGGTTCACCTCTGCAGCCATTTTCCTTCAAGGCCGAAACCTCAGGCCCTTGGTTGTAGTTCGGCACTTCCGGGGACCGTGAAGGCGGGCGACGCCTTGTTCTCCTCCCGTGTTCCCTTCTTGAGGTTTGCCCCTTTCTTTCCAGACTACTGCGCTTTCAGCACGATGGCGACGAATAGAGGGTTGGGAGAGCCTAGATTTGGCCTATGGCCTTAGGTGGAATGGAATGAGTAAGAAGTCAAGCTGTTTTTTCAAACTGCTCAGAAACCTCACTAACTGCTTAATAGCAGCTGGTGACATCTAAATCTATTCTATGTAAAATATTTAAAAATTCCTAGCTCAACTTTCCTGTGGTATCCAGTTGTACAAGCTGAGAATGTCCACAAATAGGAAAGTTAAATTCCATTAAAAAAGCCAATTTATTATTTATCTAGCGTAAATTACTTTAAATGTTGTTTCCGTTTGGGGCCACTGCCCCTCCACCGGAGCTGGTCGTTGGGAGGTGACTGTATTGAATTATTCTTATGTACCCTGAAAATGAAAGTTGTGGTGTTAAGGTCTTCTTTCTCTTTGTGATTCTTTTGTTCCGTAGCGTCGTCCCCCAGACTACAGTAATTCTCAACAGTGACCGGCAGAGCGCCAGTGTAGCCAAGATGGACGGCCCCGTGAGCAACAGGGCTCCGGATCCCCTGGAGAGTATCGTTAGCAAGTCAGTAGCCACGACCCTCCCCACCTTCCTCCTCCGCCGCTGGGACGAGCCCGCAAGGGGAGGTGTCCGGCCCCGTGCCGTGGCACCTGGAGCTGGCAGGTGCACCCCCAGGCCTTCCTGGCAGGGGTGGCAAGCTTGTTACCTCAGGGACAGCGACTGTCCCGATAGATGGGGTGGATGCAGGTCAGGATGTGAAGGGGAGCGGATGTTTGGGACCCCAGTGTCTGGTGTCGAGATGTGGGGGGCTCGCTTGGTGTTCTCATGGCCGTGGGAGAAGAGTGTTTCTCTTCTGGCCCACTGGCCACCTCGGTCCACCCAACTGTCCACCCAGCAGACAACCTCTGTCTCGATGTTGCCATTTTGAGTCTATGACTTTTTTCTTCTGCCTGTTCTCTTGAGACATTTTGAAAGGAGATTTGGGAAGAAATGGGAGTGGCTAAAGGCACTGCCAGCCTTGCCCCCTGCCCGAAGATGAAGCACGGAGTGGGGCAGCCCTGTCCGGTGGTCTGTGGCGAATTGTCCCCACTAACACACCCGCTGTAGGCTTTTTTGCCTCTTCTCTCCATCTCTTTTGCAGGTTATTCCTCCTCAGATTTTCCCCATTTTCTTTATTGGCTTGGTTAATTCTCTGGGAAACTGTTGTGGTCTCCAGGGTCTGACACGGGGTGGGGGGCGAAGGGAGAAGAGGTGGTGAAGGCCCGGGGGTGTCTGGGCCCTTGGCTCGTGGAGGAGACGGTGGGCTCGGCCGGGCCTTGCGTGGTTTTGGCGGAGGCTACCAGCCAGCGGCTCAGCTCCCAGGGGCCAGTTTGGGTGGACGGTCGCCTCTGAGAAGCGAGGGCAGACTGGCTGCCCCTCCCACAGTTGTGGCTTCCTTTTAAGCACTTCTTTGACTTTGCAGACAGGGAAACTGTGTTTCCCCCTTTCTCAGTGGTTAGCACTTCAAGTTAGGGAATGCTGGGAGGTCATTAAGATGCATGTGCAAGTCTCCAAACAACCCCCTTTTTTCTTTATTTGGAGAGCTTTCTGGAGATGGCCTTGCAGCCCTGTTTTGCCCGCCATGTTTGGTTGTCACATCCCAGGAACCGTTAGGGTGACGAGGCTGCCTCCTTACATCCACTGCAGCGGGAATCGTCGGGGGCGATGACTGCGTTTTCAAAGGCTGAATCATTTCTAGAATGTCTTACCTTGTGCAATGGATTGAGTCAATGAAATTCTCTAGTTTAGGTTTTCCACTGATCACCTAAAAAATGTCTTATTCAAATGTCAGCATTTTGTAGGATAACCTCTGAAATCAGAAAGCAGCATTTCAAGCCTTGAATCCCAGCAAGTGCGATCTTTTGTGATCTAAACATCTGTTTTCCAACTTGGAAATGTACATTACACACTTGCTTTCAACCCAGCTATATTCCGTTGTGAAGTCATGGTTAGTGTCAGTGGATGGCTACCGCGAGAGCCGTCAGTCCCTCCTGGGTTAAAGTCCGTGGTCAGCTAACGAGGGCAGGGCCTCCGGGCCCCGTGTTACTCCCCACCGTCTGTCCTGTGTCCTCACCGCAGTGGGCGGCTCTTCTGTCTCTTTGCAGTGCGGTGCCTGGGCGCCGGCAGAGCACCATCGTGGTGAGGACACCCGGCCAGGACGACGGCCACCACGAGGATGGGGAGAGCGGGTCCGAGGCCAGCGACTCCGTCTCCACGTGTGGACAGTCCGGGGGCCAGAGCATCGGGAACAACGTGACCCTCATCACCCTGAACTCAGAAGGTGCGTGCCTCTGCACAGCTGCTCCCAACCTCCCTCCTGGTTTGTTGTCCCTCTGTCCCGGGACCTCTGTCCTTGGGAATGCACCGCCCAGCAGTGTCTGTGTGAGGAGAGGATCTGGTCGAGTTGCTTCATTGGGCACTGGTTTCATGAAGATCATATAGAGACAGATGGAGTCATCTTTAAGTGATCGTGGTCTGTGTAGATGAAGGAAAAATAGCTAATCCACTGATGTCTCATGTATCAGATTTGCTGCGTGTGAGAAACAAGCGCTATGCCTAAAAAGGAATGAACGCTCACCCGATTGTGGAGAAGAAAAGAATTTATTCACGGTCCTGCAAGAACGGGCACCCAACCAAATGTGGGGGTTGGCGCGCAGAACAATAGACCCAGCAGTATTTATTCCCTACACCTAACCGCAAGTCCCTCCCCTGTTTCTCCATTGGCTGATACTCCAGAGGTTACATTCTATTTGACAAGCCTAACTAGCCCTGCAGATTTGAAACATGCAGCCCACCCAAATTGGAAACAATTTGAAAATACATTTCCCACGCAAATTTGCAACATTAGGAACACTGGAACAAATCTCCACCCCTGACTATAATGGTTATGCCCAGGCCTCTTTAGAGCCAGTCTGGGCTAGTTTGATAACAAGTTATGAGGCTATTTTGGGAACCTCTACCCTGAGTCTCCACCTTGCAAGGATAGTAGATAGTGGGTGGATAAGCAGGGGGACTGACTGTGGATAGTGGGTGGATAAGCAGGGGGACTGACTGTGGATTACAGTTTGTCTTTTTAACCTTCTGCCAATTTCTTAAGTGCCCCACCCTGCAAGGCACACCTGTCCTGTGTGAAAGCTAAACTTAACCTCATTCTCACATGCGGACCTGCAGTGGCCTCTCTTAAACATTGCTCTAGGATTTATGAACAGCATGAGAATTGTTAGCTGTTTTTCCTGCCTATGTCCTCCCCCACAGCTTGAAACAACTTGAGCTATAGAGAATGCTCAGCGAGCCAGTTTGTATTAGAGAGAAAGTGTTACTAATGTGAGAAGAGTTATATGGCAACAGACTTGTCTTTAGATTCAGTCTTTTTAGTTCCTGCTATCAGCCAAGAGTTGCAAATAGGCAGCTTGTTCTTAACGTCTTATAAAAGTGTTTATGTGCTTGAAATTTTAGAGAACCACAGGTTTCAAAGTGGTTATTTCTTAAGAATTCCTAGTGGTTTGCATGAATTGACATGCTGTGTTCCATCGACTTTGGAGTCACTTGATTATAGTGGAAAGGGGCCGTGTTGTGCTCTCCTAGGTTTTCACTTGTGCAGCTCCATTGCCACAGCCTCAGTGCCCTGTGACTAGGAAGGCAGCCCCGGCTGCTCAGCACGGCGAGCAGCGACTTTGAGTCTTGGTTCTCACTCTTTTGTGTTGACTGTTTTTTCTTCAAATACTTGTGTCTTTACTGAAAGTGTGTGGAGCGTAAGTGCTCAAAGGTTTAGCTGGACAACTGAATTAGAGAAACCGTTGAACTAGAACTGACCAAGAATGGGATCTGTTAACTAATTAAGGGATGTAGTTATATACTGAAGTTCCTACCGTGTCTGAATTTGGTAATTCTTACAAAACATGCCTGATTGTGCATCTAGAATGCTGTGTTCCTAGTTGCAAGGGGGCAGATTGGACTTCACGCCGGTGCTCACCCAGAGTGGCCCTTCTGAACGCCCACAGCCCTGTCGGTGATGTGCCCTGTGGCCTCTGTCCGTGTGGTGCTGAGAGGGGGGGCATTCTTTTGTGCGAGTGAGGCACAGGTGTGCTGTAGGATGCCAGTGGCACTGTACGCTGTGACATAGGATGAGCAGATGCTGAGTGTTCGTGGAAAACCAGCTTTATGTATGTAAAGAAGAAAATTCAGCTGAAGAGGCTTCTCTCAGGTATGTTGGTGCCGTAGCTTTCACACATTTTCATGGCAGTCATAAATTGGTTGCTAAGAAGAAGGGGGTTTCAGATAGGGCAGTGGCCAAAATAAAGTCAACTTAATAAGGAAGAAATAAGATAAGAAAATGCAGGTGGATTTTGGGGCATGATAACATAGTGGATGTCACGTTTATCCCATATCAGAAAAGGGTATTCTAGAAAAGTGTGATGTGACATCATTTTAATGTCTCCTGTTCATTTTCAGAACAGGCAGCCTGTGACACCTAATTAGGGGCATACTGTCTGTGCCTGGGGGTTCACACCCCTTCCTGACAAAGGCCAAGATCAGCTCAGACGCTTCTCTAATCAGAGCTGAGGCCCACGATAAAATGCGTGCCAAGCAGCCTGGGAGCTCACACGTGGCCCTCACACAGACAGAGGCCCTCCTGTCCCTGCCCCGTGAGCCAAGGACTGCCCTTTGGGCCGCAGGCACCACAGGGCCTTTGATCCTCTGCCCGTTGCGAGGTCATGTGGTTTCTATGAAATGTGAACATAAGTGTTAGGGAAACAAATTTGGCTCCAGTACCAAAGACCATTGTATGTTTTTCTTTTCCCAATATCATTATCTTATATAGAACTCACTCTGTTTAATTGCCAATTTAAAACTTCCAGGTTATCACTCTCTCTTATGGCCTAAAGATGTCATCTTTCCCCCCAATCAGCGTGGGTGTCTGAGCCACAGGGACCAGGTTCGCCATACCTGAAAACAAAAGGGCGGGCATCAGGATTATGGGGACGGTGATGTGAGGTGTGGGGACTTGAAGGGTCACAGATTTGTTGGAGGCTAAGGGCTCAGGCAGGCGGGGCCAGACCCTCAGCTCACGTGTGGCCCTTGCTGGGAAGGGTGGCCCTGTCACCTCCCCGGGCTGTCCTCATGGAGGAGGCCTGCGTCCCCAGCGCCACCTTCCCTCTCTGCCTTTTGTGGCCCGTCAGCTTGGCGGGGAGAAGACCAGCCCCTTGGGGTCAGTTTAGAAAGAAGCGGCTTCTCTTCTTGGGCATCTCCTGTAGTGCAAAATTAATGGCATTTTCTAGAGAGTGTCTGCTTGAAGAGAGGGAAGAGGTGAAGACGGTGTTTTCACAGAAGCACGTTACATGTGTGTTGAGAATAACACTGGGTGAGAGGTGTCATGTGGGGGTGTGGATTCTTAAATCGTTCTAGGATGTAATTGAACATTTGTCAGTGAATTTAAAACTGGGAAAGGGCAGTAAGCTGGTCAGCAGTACAGTGATGGCAAGTAACTCCCGAATGTCTCATTATGCCATGTATTAATGCTCGACCCAACATGTTTCCAGAAGTAGCTTCTGCGACTCTCTAAGTGGCCCCTGCAGCCTCCTAAAGCCTGGACAAGATGGTCCCATAGCTTTGGAGCCAGAGATGGCAATGGGGCAAAGGCTGTTAAGAGTTTTCCTGCTTAGAAGTCTCCCGATAACTTTTTCTGATTGTCTCTTTTGTCAGTTGCAAATGTGATGAAAGTTGCAGCCTAGGTGCTGTGATAACCTATCGAATATGAAATTGCTACAGACCTAGCATGTTAAACACTGCTCTGTGGGTCAGAGGTCCGCGGCCGGGCCAAGTTCTCTGCCCAGGACCCCCACGACCGAGGCCAAGGCTGGGCTGGTGTGACCAGAGGCTCTGGGCAAGCGTCTGGTCAGCTCCCCGGGGAAATCAGCCGAATCTGATTCCTGTGGGCAGAGGACAGAGGCCCCTAGTTTCTGCCCGGAGATCAGTGTCAGGCCCCTGCCTGGTGGCCTGTTGTCTCACAACAGAGAACCCCCCTCAGATCAAATTCTTCTTGTGCTTTGAATCTCTCTGATGTCTTGTGCCACCAGCCTGGGCAAGTTCTCTGCTTTTAAAGGACTCTCGTGACTAGGTTAGGTCCACCCAGGTAATCTGCCCATTTTAGGATTAACTGATTCATGACCTTAATTCTGTCTACAAAATCCCTTTTGTACTGAAGGGAACATAGCCACAGGGGGCTTAGAGTTCTGCCCCTGCGGAGAGACCTGACGGCCTTGGCTTTGCGTTTGACCCATGGTCCAAAGACGGGCATTCCTGGTGAGCTGGATTCTGCATATGCAGGCGAGCCTCTCCTAGAGCCTGCTCCTTGGCCTGTTTAACCATGACTCCTTTGAGAAACGTGAAAGCTTTTCACGTCAGAGATCACACAGGAGATGTGCCGCCCCCCATGCCCTGTCCCACCCCCGCCCTGTGCCCAGGCCTGCTCTCAGGGATGTCTGGAGTGAGGTGCCCGGCTTCTCCCCTGCCCCTGCCCCTCAGGGCTGTGGCGGAGACTCTGGAGCCCGGCACCCACCTCCCAGACGGATGTGTGGCGTTTGGAAACAGTTGCTGGCCTTTCAGTTCTCCCCTTGCTGCGTGCCTGTGAGTGAGTGCGTCGGGAAATCACTGCCACGAATGTTCTCATCCCGTTTGATTCCCAGTAGTGGCCGTTTTTCTGTTTGGTGGAATTTTAATGCCTTTGCTTAACGTTTTTGAGATCTTCAGCAGAAATTTTTCAAAGCAGGCGATCATATTTGTGATTCTGATGAAATATTTGCCCAGGAGGAAATGCGAAAGCAGAAGAGAATGTGTCAGTCCCTTAACCGTGACCGAGCGCCCCGCGGCCGAGGGGCAGACTCACCGGGGGAGGGAGCTGCAGCCCCGGGGCTCCCAGGGTCTAGGCCTGTTTGGGTTGTGACTCGGCTCCTCGTTGGCCCTGTTTGTTTCTTTCCTAGCATCTGAGGCATTGGTGCTTGGGGCTGGCGGCTGGGCTCGGCTCTGCCGTGGTGACCACGAGGCTGGAATGGCTGCCTGCACCCTCACTTGGGGCATTTGCACACTGCTGGTAAAATCTTTGTAATTGAAATGTTCATCTACAATATCCCATTCAGAAAAGCCAAGCAAAGCAAAACAAAAATAGCCTGCATCAGAAAATTCTTCTTTAGGACAATGGTAGAATATGTCATTTCTGAATTGAAGTCTCTGTCATTAGAGAATGACAATTTTATAGATTTCTAAAATTCTTTAATTTCCTTTTACATAATTATAAGATCCCCAGTGTTACTGAGAGCAGGACTGAATGGGAGGCCACCTGGTTTCTCCCCAGGGACGTGGCCATTCAGGGACTCAGCACACACTCTTACCTTCCTTTTCAGTCTTTCCAGCGCCTTTTCCTGTCCTAAACATTTAGGAAATATCCACTGGTACGTGGTAAGGGGTTGAAGATGCTTCTGACGCACCTGTATGTGAGACCCTTGGTGTTCAGCTAGTGGGTTGCAGACAGGTGGTGACAGGTGCAACTCTTATTTTTACTTTGTGTCTCTAGCCCTGGGGCCCTGGAATGTCCCGGCACATGGTATTGCTTTGGGATGAAGAATGATAAGCAGCACAATGATAGAATCCTTCACATGTCACATGAGAATTCTTGTTCTCCACCTTGGGTGGGAGAAATTAATTATTTGTGTTATAGTAAATCCATGTCCCGCTCTGGAAACATTTTGAGCCATGATGTACGTACACAGTAGCGCAGCCTGAAAGATGTCAGCATAGCTGACCTTTGCTTTCCTGTTCGGTGACTTCTGTGTAGATTTATTTTGTATTACCCTTCGCTGTTGGCATCATTTCTCCCCTCTGGTGCAGATGTTGCTTTTGAAATTCACAAGCAGGTTGGGCAGATCTTTACAAAAGCAAGTTGGAAATTGTTTTGCTGAGGGTGGAAAGTAGAGCCTGATTCCAGCTCTGTGATCTTGGCTCTGTCTCCTAAAGCCTTCCTGGGGACGGCTGGGACTGAGCTGGAGGAGTGCCTGACGTGGAGCGCCCTGTGTGGTGGAACTGACTCCACGTCCCGAGCCTCTGCACACCCACAGAGCCTTCAGTGAGTTGCATTCTTTCCTCTTGGTGTGTTCGTTGTCCTTTGGGTAGAGACTGAACTATCTCATTAGTCCCCTCTTTCAGCGACTGCAGAGGACTGGAAGTGTAGATTCTCAGGTGCAGCGAGTGGAAGACCAACAAATGCCAGGCTGCTCTCAGCCATCCAGGAGGCAGAGGCAGGTGACAGAAACCCACAGGTAGACTCAGTGGTACCTGTTGTAACTTACTCCCTTGCTCTTCCCTTCATCTGTACTGACGGAGAATCCAGGATTCTGCGATGTTCAGGAGCAAACCGCACTGTCTTTGGACAGGACGAGGAGGGGTATCTGGTGTAGGTGGAGCGATGTGGTGTACGGGGCGACCAGGTGACTTCCCAGCCTGTCCAGCTCTGGCACTTCACAAGGCCCTTCAAGTACCGGCTGTGGCAGGCTTGTCAGCAGCTGGCTCGGGGCACGCTGCTGGCTTTTGAGGAGTGAAGGTGCATTTGCAGTGAGTCGGCTCAGCTGCCGCAGTGTCTCAGGAGAGATTCTCCGAGTTGCAGTAATGCACGTGGCTTGCCTGGCTCGCAGAAGGTGCCGGATGCACACTGCCTTGTCTTTGCCTCATGTGGCCAGGGCTCTCTCACCTACGGGAGACTCCACTTGACTGAGGCGCCCGGGATGGTCGAGTGACGGAACCACAGGGCTCTGGCATGTTTGGAGGCGTGTACATCGTGATCTCCGGGGAGTTTGGGGCTTCATTTTTAATTTTTATTTATGTCATGCTGTTGGGAAAGGGAGCATAAAACCAGGGGGCTGCTTTTGCTTCATTTAAACTCTGTGGTCACAGGGACCTGATCGTCCTTTTTACCTTGCCCCTCTTATTCATTTCAGTTTTCTGGCACAAAAAGAGGATCTTGAAGCAATTATTTGTGTTTTGAACTGTTTCAGGGATAAGATAATTCAAATTACTGCTGAAGATTTTTTATTTTAATTAGTTTTTTTCAGAAGTGCCGATTAATTTTGTTGAAGATTTAAATGATTGGAAAAGAAAGCAAGTTTATGTTTTGTGTAATTTGGTTTGTAATTTTTAAATAAAGCTACAAGAATCTTCCCATTGCATCAGATGCCAAAATTGGACCACGCCATTTTAGTAAAATAAATACATCTTTTGTGAATTATCAAAAGGCGGACTTCTCAAATGTTTATGTCGGAAGGTGCACCATCTTGTTTCCCATTTGAAAGAGTGGATCCACTATTGCTCCTGAGCACCTGGAGTCCAAGCTGCTTTCCGTCTCCCGGAAGTCAGCGAAGAGGAGAGCCGCGTGCTCCCGGGCCTGGGAGGTCTGGCCGCGGCTCCGGCCCGTCCGCGCTGGGGAGGCCCGCGTCGTCACCTGCTGCCACCCTGTCCCTCGGGGTGCCGTGGGCCGCATCAGTGAAGCCGACATCTCTTGCCGTCTGCAGGGAGCCGGGTCCCCTCAGTGCTCGCTCGCGGAGCCGCTGCAGGCTGTGCTGCTTGTTCACCCAGCCTGGCTCCTCGGCGAGGCCCGGGCACCGGCCTGAGGGGTTCGTGGGGGCCGCGCGGGCCTGAGCGGCACTGAGGGTTTTAATCTGCTCGCGGGACTTCCGCTCAGCAGGCACAAGACATGCGGGAGCCTTAGCGGAAAGTTTGTATTTAAGCCTTTGTTTAATTCCTTCCTTCTGATAGATAGTGCCTAATTCAGAAACGAACAATGTAAATTAGTAACAATTCTCTGTGGTTGGACGGTGCAAATTCCAGGCTGGGGTTTTCTTTTAAACCATCTTTTTCTTTTTTTTCTTTCATTTTTAAATAGGAATTTTGGTGTGTAGAGTTTAGTAATCCAGCAAGTTTTGTCAAGAAGCATGCATAAAAGACTCTCTTTATTTTAGTACAAAGAATGTATCATTTAACAACTGAAAAGGTCAGCAGCTTTTTAGGAAGAGACGCTAGGGAGTCCCGGATCACCGCGTTGTAGCAGGCAGGACGTCAGTGCTTGTGCACGCTTGCGTCAAGCTCATGCCCTGCCCCGTGTTAGCCCGCGACCTGAGCTGCTCAGTGTCTGTGGAGTGCCCATTGGGGGGGTCAGTGGAATAAAGCGTCCACGGGCTCAGAGATAGAGGGCACTTCAGTGCTGGGTGACGGGCAGTTCCGGAACTCTCTGCCTGGCTCCCAGCAAGAGCCCAGCAGGCCATAGTGCTCCCGGGCTTTAGACACGGAGCAGGCGGCGGCTGTTCGCTTGCCTCTGTTACTTCTCGGGAAAGGAAACCTGGAGAAAAGCAGAATAGTTCAAGCAAGGAAACAGAACGCATCCCTGCTGTGGCATACTTTTTAAGCACTTGAAAGCTTGATCACTGAAATAATTACAAATGGAAGGATTTTGTTAGCTGTGATGTTCACAATGTATGATATTTATTTATGAAGCTTGTATATTTATGAGGCATTGGTGTGGCTATTGCATTTTTTTGACTTTTTATTTTGAAATACTTTCATACTTATAAGACAGTTATAAAAAGAAAACAAACTCCATATAGAGAAATCCAACACACCCCTATCTACCCCCAGATACCCAGATCCACCAATTTTAACATTTTTCCGATTCTGCCATATCATTCTACCAATTATCTGTCTATCCATCTGTCTATCTATCATTTATCATTCCATTTGTTGACACTTGAGTGTAGGCTGTGTACATCATGCTCCTTGAACACTTACTACTGCCGTGTACATTTCCTACTAACAAGAGTACTCACTTATGTAATGCTCTTTTAGTGCAGTTATCAAGTTCAAGAAATTTAGCATTAATATGAAGCTTACATTCTGTATTCCAGTTTTTTTCATATGTCCCAATAATATCTCATGGCCTTTTCAACTCCCTTGCAAGATCTTCTCCAGGATCATGTATTACATTTTATCATTGTCTCTTTCATTGCCTTTTCTTTCTTTCTTTCTTTCTTTCTTTCTTTCTTTCTTTCTTTCTTTCTTTCCTTCCTTCCTTCCTTCCTTCCTTCCTTCTTTCCTTCCTTCCTTCCTCTCTCTCTCTCTCTCTCTCTCTCTCTCTCTTTCTTAATTGTGGGAACAAATATACAATGTAAACATAAATCACATTCATAATATTGTGGTACCCTTATCACCTTCTGTTACTAAACCTTTCCCATCTCCCCACACAGAAACCCTACATCCATTATGCATTAACTCCCCATTCCCCCCGCCCCCTGCCCTGGCAACCTGTACTCTACTTTTTGCCTCTTTGAGCTTGCATATTCTTTGTTATTTTCTTTGTAGTTACCATGGGGATTAAATTTAACTTCCTAAATCTGTAGCAGTCTCATTTGTTTTGTTACAAATCATGGTTCAATAATAGACACAAACTATGTTCCCATACCCCTTCCTTCGTCCCCTTCATGTAGTTCTTGTAACACTTTACATGTTTATACATTATGATTCCCAAACTACTGATTTTTCATTGCACTGTATGCATTTTCCTTTAAGCTCCTATAGGGAGTAAAAAGCAGAGTTACAAACCAAAATCACAGTGCTGTTGGCATTTGTATTTACCCCTGTCATCCTCACTGGAGATCTTTGTTTCTTCATACGGCTTGGATCTCTTGTCTCCTGTCCGTTCCTTTCAGCCTACAGAACTCCCTTTAGCATCTCTTGTAGGGTTAGTCCAGTAGTGACGAACTCCCTCAGACTTTGTTAATCTGGGAATATTTTAATCTCTCCCTCAATTTTAAAACTCAGTTTTACCGGATATAGAGTTCTTGGTTGGCAGTGTTTTGCTTTCATCACTTCAAATATGCCAGCCCCTGCCTTCTTGCCTCCAGGGTTTCCCATGAGAAATCAGCACTTAATCTTGTAGAGGCTCCTTGTATGCTACTTCCTGCTTCTCTCTTAGAGCTTTCAGAATTCACTCTTTATCTTTAGCATTTGACAGTTTGATTAAAAACTGCTGTGGTGTGGATCAACTTGGGTTTATCATGTTTGGAGATCCTTGAGCATTTTGGATTTGTACATTCATACCTCTCGTTAAATTTAGGACTTTTCAGCCATTATTTCTCTGAATATTGTCTCCGTCCCTTGTCTCTTTCTTCTTCTCAGACTCCCACTGTGCATATATTGTGTGCTTGATGATGTCCCACGGGTTCCTCAGGCTCTGGCCACTTTCCTTCACGCTCTCTTCTTTCTGCTTCTCAGACTGGGTAATTGCAGTGGTCTTGTCTTCCAGTTCAGTGACGTGTTGTGTTGCTGAGCCCCGCTAGGAATTTCTAATTTCTGTTCCTGTGGTCATCAGCTCTCTTTGGTTCTTTTCATAGTTTCCATCTCTCTATTGATTCTCTCTTTGTGTCCATTTGTTGTTCTTCTGATTTCCTTTAGTTCTTTGTCTACATTTTCTTTGAGCTCTTTGAGCATATTTTTGGCCATTTAAAAACATGTCTTTGTCAGGGCTGTCCCCAGGCTGGTCTCCCTCACTCATGGTTTCTTATGCTTTCATCTCCTTTGCCTCGGCCATCGCTTCCTGTTTCTTCGTATGGTTTGTAATCTTTTGTTGGATCCTGGACATTTTGATATTTTAATGTGTTATTTCTGGAATGTAGACTCTGGGGCGTTCGTTCCTTAAGCTTGTATCCAGCTGGTGTTGTGACAGAGCTTTCCTCGGGTGCAGAGTCAGCGAGGACACGGGTCCCGGAGGAGGCACGTGCGCTTCTCTCTCTCCCGTTTCTCCCGTGTGATGCCGGACGGGGTCAGCTGCATCGCTGAGGAACCAGCACTGTGCTTCTGTTCACATCGTTTACTTTTGATTTTCTATTCTGTATCCCTATTAGCAGAGATCAGTCTAGGAACAGTGAGCAATTTCTGATTCATCAGTCTTCCTGATGATTATTTTTTTTTACATGGGGAAAGAAACTAAGCTTAACTTCCATTTGTAAAATTTTTTTGCTTAACAGCATGTTTAGCTTTCATAAGAATTAACTAATAAATTTTTTCATTCTTAAATTAATTTAATAAGGTCTGCCTTACACACTTGTTTCTTCTCCCTATGTAGCCGTGGTGTCCTGGCGCTTGCCTTTTGGAGTGTTTTCCCCATTGTGGCTGGACTGGGGAAGCTGGTCAGGGCACACTTGGAAGAAGGGTCTTTCTGTCACATGTCCCTGTTTCTGCACCACAGGCCACATCTAGGATTTGGACACTTGGGGTCTCCTGGGCAGGATCAGAATCCTGCAGGCTGGCTAAACCACCTGGCCCCCCCGGAGAGGCTGATTTGCAGGTGTGGGTAGGGCCTGGTAATTCGCATTTCTGAGAGCACTGTCTGAGCCTCAGAAGGAGTCCCCGACGTTCCTGATTAATTACACCCGTCCTGTAGGCTGCTGTGCCACAGCATCACTTGGGTGATCTTACAGTTACTTCACAACCTGAGCATGTCTCTCAGCCCTACCTAGGGGCTTCTGCAAATACTGATGTTGGGCTCAACCCGTCTGCCTCATCGAATCCAAATCGCTGGGTCTGGGTCTGCGTCTGATTGTTTCTGAAACGGTCACCAGGAGCCTGGGTTGATAACCACCTGCTTTGGCCAAGCCGCACCTCCAAGAATGTGAGGGTCCCTGCCTCTCACTGTGCTGGGAGAAGGTGTGCTCCCACTGGGGTCTGGTGCCCACCAGGATGGGGTGGGCACCTGGGAATCTCCACTCCCCAGAGGAGTGAGGTGCTCCATAGACAGAGAAATAAATGGGAAACAGCATGTTGTGGTGAATCAACACTGACCATTTGGTCATGCCGGGGCATAACGTGCAGAGCATGGAGTTGTGGGCCACAAGTCTGGAGAGACTGGCATGAGCCAGATCATTCCAGAGGCTCAGACCTGACTGCAGATGAGATGGGAAATCCCTGAGGGGACAGGGCCAGAGAGCCTGTGGGTAACTCTGTAGAAGGCAGAATCTAGTGGCAGAAGCTGGGGAGGAAGGCCCGCTGCTGCCGTAGGCCAGGACAGTGGGGCGAGGGGAAGGAGGGCTCCGGGGGATGCGGTCTTCAGCTTGGGGGGGGGGTGGGGTCTTTGGAGCGGAAGGAGATATGCCCGGCTTTGGGAGGCCGAGTTTGGAATGTTGGTGGCCTGGGTCAGCCTGGGGGGCGGCCCCTGCATGTGCTTTGGTCTCAGTGTCTGGTGAGGGACTGCACAGCTCACTGGGGCCTTGTCCCCTTGCCAGCCCTGCGGCAGCGGGAAAAAGCGGGGAAGGAGGTGTGGGGGACCACCGATGGGAAGCCAGTTCTCACCCGTTCGAATAAGGCAGTCGAGTTCACAGTGAGTTGATAGAAAACTCATGTCATCCTTTGTGTGACTGAATTACTGCCTGCTCACATTCCATGCACATAGTTTCAGTGACACTTTGACTTGGTGTTGACTCACTGTTCTAAAAACAACACAGAACTCTTGAACAGTGTTTACATTACTTTAAAAATATTGTCTAAACATGGAAAACTTGGGGAGGCAGACTTCAGCATCACTTACGAGTCATGAGAAAGGATGTGGCGGTGTTGGGAAGTTTTGATAATGCTGCAGCCCCCGGCCCCTGTTCCTTGCCCTTGGCTGTGTTGCGATGGCGTAACCATCAGGGAGGCAGGTGCGGCCCCTCGCCCCTCCAGCATGGCCCAGGCCTGGCTGCCTCCCTGCACGGGTGCTTGTGCTCGTGCTGAGTCCTCATGCTGTGTGCTTCGGGTATCCATGGATGCCACCTTCTGTTTGACCGTATTTACAACCAAATTAGCAACAGTGCCTGGGACTTTGGAAAGTTTGTCCTTGTGATCCCTCTGAGCATTGCCACAGCCATTCTGGCTGATGACACAGCCTATGAGAAGCCCCTGTGCCGTCTGTTGCCCTTCTCAGCACGGATCATGCCACTTCCCTGCTAGAATTGCTCCAGGGTGGGGGTGCAGCAAGGCAGAGCTGTCAGCTGCAGGAACCGACTCCTGCTTCCTGCTCTGTGATTCTGATCAGGTGTGTGGAGAAGCCTTGCCAGGTGGTTGTGATTGTGATCAGGTGTGTGGAGAAGCCTCGCCTGGTGGTTGTGATTGTGATCAGGTGTGCAGTGAAGCCTCACCGGGTGGCATCACTCAGCTGGTGACGGCAGCTGACCACCTGGCAGCGTTTGTGCCCAGCGGGACTGACCAGGTGGTTTCTGTCTGCACCTGGGTGACAGCTGAGTGCTCCTTCTCTGGGTACTGACCTTGGCCTGTGGGGCTGGGCCTTGGAGCAGGGTCTGCACGCTGAGCAAGTTCCCCAGGTGATTCTTCTCTCCCTCAAGAGAACGAACCTCCACACATGCTTTGCCTCTCAACCAGCACGGAGATGCTGCCCGGAAGTGCCAAAACTGCGGGCAAACCCCTGCTCCCTTTTCCCCACTCTTCCCCTGCCAGTAAAAATAAAATGTTCTCACTTCCCAGGGCTAATAACATACGGGAAGGGATGCAAACCCTCATGTTTTATTGGACTTGGACGTGTTGTGACATGCTGGGTGAGATTTGGAGAAACAGGGAGGGGATTGTGAGCCCCCTCCCACCGACGCCCCCTCCCACCGAAGCCCCGGGAATTGTCCCAGGGCCTGTGAGCTGACCGTCTGCCCGCTTCGCCTCATCTTGATGTATTTGGCTTGTCTGGACATATCTTTGGTTCGCCTGGGAGCGCTCTGGTTTAAATACTCCATCCCACTGTGCTCACGACCTCCGTGGCCTCGTTATCCTGTCCCACGCTGTGGAATGCCTGCTCCACCTCTCCCCCTTCCTCCCGACCGGGCTCGCCTGCTGCCTGCCTGGGTCCTCTGCCGTGTGTGGTGTCACTGAGACTTGTGACTCCTGATCCCCTGAGGGTTTGCACCCCGAGTGTGAGTCCCGTGCCATGCACACAGGTGCCCAGCAAGCATTTTTGGGTGAAAGAATGAATGAATGAGCAAATGCCCCAGAAGTCAGGGTCTCTTTAGTATCCCAGCTGCAACCTCTGGACAGCCGCCACTGGAGCCCACCCCATCCATATTCAGATCCCATTTTCTGTTTTGCTTTCCAGATGCCGGCCAAATATAACAGTTCAGAAAAACGCGTATGTCTGAGCATGTGTTCATAGCACCATCTCTTCACTCCTAAGCCATCGATGTTTCTGAGAAATGATACTTCTTACTCATCCCTTATTTTGAATTCCCAAAATCAGATTTGTTTTGTTTTCTCTGCTTAGCTGAAGCCAAGAGCCTCACCTCACCCACCCCAAGTTTTGTTTCCAGGGCTCTGTGCACCCAGCGACGACGATGTGTTCCTGCTGACCAGGGTCCCCCAGCCTTGCCCTGGCGTTTAATGGAAATGTTGGAATTCAAGGAACCCGGTTGGGTGAGGCTGCCTGTGACAGGAGCAGGGCGTCCAAGTTGCAGATTGCCAGCCAGTCGGCTTTTTGCTGTGCTCTAGGCTCTTTGGCTAAGCAAGGCAGTGCTGGCTGCCCTTGGGAGGAACCTCTTCTTTCCATGGCAGCCAGAATGTAAATACCAGGACATTTAAAAATGAAACTTGTAAAAGTATTGGGATGGTGATAACCGTGGATTGTGACATGGAAGTCCACCATCGGGAGCCTCAGAAACACTAAGAGAAAGCTGATGTCCTCTTAGAACCTGCCTGTCAGAAATGAGGTTCTTTCCCTGCTCTGTTCCCATCCTCCATCTCTCCCGTTCCGGATGGGCAGCTGGGCAGTGGCGTCAGCACCAGGAGAGGGAGGCTGTCTCCTGCACCTTAACTCGGTTCAACTTTAGGGTCAGGAGAGATTGTTTGGAAGCTGCTGAGTCTCCAGGCCAAATCTGGAGTTCTCTGGGCTTGCGCTTATATGTGGAATGTTCTCTTGCCAAAGGCTGAGGCTTTTTAGGTTGATGTTTATTTGCCAAGCCAGTGAGCCCTTTCCCATGCAGTGCATAGTTTGTTTTCACAACAACCTGAGAGAAGGAATCTGGCGGAGAGACGTTGGGTGGCTTGCTGCTAGTGTGGCTGCAAAGAAGCCTGGTCTTCGGTTCCAGCCTGGGTCACGCAGCTGTGGTTTAGACACGCCTGGCCGAGCGGCATCCTCTCCTTTATCTCCAGGGGAGCTGGGAACGTGGCTGAAGGGCTGGCTGAGTGCACACCCAGGCGAGAGGTGGGAGAGCTCCATTCCACAGTCACTGATGTCTTTCCTTTTCTGGGCTTGCCCCCTGCTCCTTCTTCTCCCTTCCACGCTGAGCAAAAGTGGACCTTCGCGCCTCGCCCGTCCTGGGATTAGTCCTGTGCTCTTGCGGAGGGTGGGAGAAGGTAACTGTTGCAGCATCTGAGCCTGAGTGCTGGGCTTTGAGCCTTTGTGTTTTAAACTACACTTGAGGAAGCCCCAAGCCCGGGGCATGTGGCGATTTGCAGATACAGAGGCAACCATTGGACTTGCTTTGCCCAGGGAGGCTGGGGGCCAGCCCGGCTCTGTGCCCCCTCAGCTCAGCCATCTGCTCGTTTGGGAGCACGTGGAGCTGCCCACCTCAAAACTGTTCCTTGTGGGAAATGGCCGTCCGTTAAGAGCTGAAACCTGAACTTTGTTAGACCAGGTGTGATGAGGGAGGATGCCTGCGAGGAGAACGGCCAGGTGCACGCACACGCACAAGGACCAGGGCCGCCTTCCAGACTTATTCTAGAGCATCCAGGGACTCCTGGGTCAAGAGTACACGCAGGACACTCAGCCCCTGGGCCCTGGGCCCCTGAGCCCCCCAGCCTAGCAATGCTGAGCCCTGGTCCCCGGGGGTCTCCCTGCCAGGCTCCTCCAGACCCTCCTCCAGATGCAGGCCAGGGGGTTTCAGTCTGTTTTCGGTGACTTTTGACATCATAAAAACCACAAATGATGCGTCTCACAGGGTTAAGGAAGGTGCAGGGACAGGGAATTGTCCTCAGTCGTGGTTCTCTGAGCAGTTAGTCAGAGAAGGTGTTTCTGGCATGCAGACGTCACAGCTCACTGCTGAGAGCTCAGGGGACAGGGTTGGGGAGGCAGGTTCCATGAAGCAGGAGGGGGAAGAGTCCAGAATCCCCGTGGAAGGGCAGACTGTGAGAGGACGAGGCTTGGGGAGGACGGCACCTGACAGCACATCCCCTGCCTGCGCTGTGGCCACGGTGAGCTGGTTAACTAGCTGTGTGGACGCTGGTGGCTCCAGCGTGGATCTCCTGAGGTGGAATCGGGCTTGTGGACAGCTGCTTCTCCACGCAGCTCAAAGCACAGACTCGAGTGGACACAGTCCCCTACCTGTAGGAAGGTGCATTTGTTCCCTGCCGTTCCAGGGATAGAAGGTGGCGTGCTTCCACGGCGGCCGCCCAGCCCGCAGCAGAGAAGAACCAGAGGGATGCCAGTTTCTGAGTCAGGCTTCCTTCTGTCGTTCTCTTGTAGCCTTAGCTTGTTTACCTGTCAGGCAGCATGCAAAGCTCAAAACCAAAGCAGCAGTTTTTTTTATTTTTTTTATTTTTTTTATTTTTTTATTTTTTTAATTCAGTTTTATTGAAATACATTCACACACCATACAATCATCCATGATATGCAATCCACTGTCCACAGTATGATAACATAGTTATGCGTTCATCACCACAATCTATCTCTGAACATTTTCCTTACATCAGAAAGAACCAAAACAAGAATAAAAAATAAAAGTGAAAAAAAAACACCCAAATCATCCCCCCATCCCACCCCATTTGTCCTTTAGTTTTTATCCCCATTCCTCCACTCATCCATACACTAGATAAAGGGGGTGTGATCCACAAGGTCTTCAAAATCACACTGTCACCCCTTGTAATCTACATTATTATATAATTGTCTTCAGGAGTCCAGGCTGCTGGGTTGGAGTTTGGTAGTGTCAGGTATTTACTTCTAGCTATTCCAATACATTAAAGCCTAAGAGGTGTTATCTATATAGTGCATAAGAATGTCCACCAGAGTGACCTCTCGACTCCATTTGGAATCTCTCAGCCACTGGCAGCAGTTTTTTAAGAGGCTATTTTGTAGGGTTTTTTTTGGCCCTTTTTAAACCTTTAGCCTTGATGGAGCTGTGGAGCGAATGTAGTGACTGAGACTGGCAGCTCTTCTTTGTGGTCCCCTCTTTTGGACCTTAAGAATGAAGCCGGGTGGGCGAGGGGCCTGGGCAGTGTCCACGGACAGTGCTTGCCACTCACTGACACAGGCAGGCAGGGGTTTCGGCCTGCAAAGGGCCATGGGCCTGGCCAGTGCACGCATTTCAAATACGCCACAGCGCCAGCTGCTCGCTGTTCTGTCTTCTTTCAACTGAGTTAATGAGACAGGTTTAGCTCCTGTGGAAGCCAACCTCAGCTGCAGAACAGAGAATGTTTACATGTTGTACGATGCCTTACGTTCACCTCTCTGAAGGAGATCAAGGGAAAAGAAGTCCAGGCAGTTTTTCAGGGAATGATGGGACCTTTTCTGGTCTTTGTCAGATTTAAGCACCATCCCCCCATTTCCCCGACAGTGGGTGTTTGCTCCGGTGCTCTTGGCAGACACTTTGGGAGTTGGGGAGTGAGTGGCCGCCAACCCCATGGGATCCTTTCCCCGAGTGTCTTTGAGCTGAGCCTGGGCTGCCTGAGCCTGTTCCCTTCTCCTGTAGGGGACTGCCCCAGCGGAACCTGGCTCGGTGGCCTGAGCGTGTTCTCTTCTCCCTTAGAGGACTACCCCAATGGGACCTGGCTGGGTGACGAGAACAACCCTGAGATGCGGGTGCGCTGTGCCATCATCCCGTCCGACATGCTGCACATCAGCACCAACTGCCGCACTGCAGAGAAGATGGCGCTGACGCTGCTGGACTACCTCTTCCACCGCGAGGTGCAGGCCGTCTCCAACCTCTCAGGGCAGGGCAAGCACGGCAAGAAACAGCTCGACCCCCTCACCATCTACGGGATCCGGTGTAAGTGCCTGGGGCTCCCTGCTCCCCTTCCCTGGTGTTCTGGAAAGACTGGGATGTAGGGTGGGCCCTGGCTGTGTTCTGTTTCAGGGAACTGAGTCACATTCACATTCTGAATGTTGGGGAGGCTCCTGGTATCAGATCCTGTCAACACAGGGAGCTCCTGGATCGAATGTTTCCTTGAGTCGGGTGTTGCCTGGTGCTGGGCTCTGCCAGTGAGAAAGATACTCAGGAAATGGGGGCCGGGTGATCAGAGGGATTCTCCAGGGCCTTGACTGTCCAGGCCTCACGTGTCTTTGGCAGTGTTCAAGGAAGGGAGGAGGAGAAGGAGCACTGGAACCTTCCTTCCCTGCCCTCCTGCTGAGCCTGTAGATGGGGCCTCTTCTGAGCCTTACAGAGGCATGAGTGGGGTGCTGCCTGCTTCAGAGGGGAGCAGCCCGGCTGTGGAGCTCTCTTTTTGTGGGCCACCTTGCAGGGCAGAGCCAGATCTCCTACAGACTGAATTTACTGTCCTCTTTGAAGAGTGGCACTTGCTTGGATCAGTCACTGTTGCCCCATCTGGGTGATAATTTGGAAGGATGCATTGTGCCCGGGCCCTTTGCTCAGCACCCTTGGGCCTGACCTGCGCTTGCCTGTTGGCTCGTTCTTGCCAATCATCTGCCCAATTCTGAGAGCACGTGGTGTGGCTTATGATAAAGACATAAATAAAACCAGTGGACCCAAGAGATACGAGACCCAAGAGAAAGCCCAGACGAGGGAGAATTGCTACAGTTGAGTATGAAATTTAAATCTAATTTAGTGAAAAGGGGAGCAAAATAAACTGCTCAGTGTTCATTCCCTCCTAGTAGAGAAGATGTGCCATTCTGTCAGGAAAGAGCCCCGTTCTTGGCATTAGGCACCCTGAGGTGTATCTATGGCCTCCCATTAGGATCGCTGAGAACTATAAAGGCTGATTTCCTCAGTAGCTTCGAGGTAGAAATATACTTATTTCTACTTATACTGACGCTTGATTAAGCCGAGGGCCTCATACTCACTGCCGATCTTTTTGAGTGTTGCTAGGAGGGGAGCCAGGTCCTGCCTTCCTCTGGAACGTGGCAGGGCAGCTCATTTACCTGGAGCCCCAGTCTCAGCCGAGGCATTACGGTGCTTGTATCCGACACCCACGGGGCTCTCGCACTTTGTGAATCTATCCCGGTAACTTATTGGAAAACCATACTGTGTAACAGGCTGCCATTGTTGATCAGGTGGGGAACAAAGCAGGTCATTGGCAAACAGAGGGTGGCGTGGGTTGGTTTAGAGTAGGGGTTGGCAAACTTTTCCTTAAGGGGCCGGTTAGTAAATGCTTTAGGCTTTGTGGCGACAGGGTCTCTGTTGCAGCTCCCCAGCACTGCAGGCAGCCACGGACAACACATAAATGAAAGTAAAACTTTATTTCCCTAAATAGGCAGCCAGCCTGCAGGCCATTTTCCAGCCCTGCCATCAGGCATGATGCCAGCCGAGAGCCTTCCTCTGCAGTCGGTCCACTCAGACCCGTGGCGGGACCATGGGACGTGCCTCCAGCTCTAACCTTTGTGGTCCTGCTTGAGACCGCGGTGCAGTGCCACCCTCAGGGTGGCGGGCTGCAGGGACGTGGAGACAGGCACGCACGGCTTGTGTTCCGTCGGGTGCCCCAGAGGATGTGAGGGCAGAGGCACGTGCACCGCGCTCGGCTGTCTGGAGGAGAGCACCTTAACCGAGAGGGCCTGGGGGCTTCCTGGAGAAGGGGCAGCTTTTGAGTGGGCCTTGGTGTGACTGTGGGAGCATGTGGCCACAGGGCTGGGTGTTCCCAGGTGACAAAGTCACCTGCTTCTAGAGGGAGGTAACAGGGAATTCCAGAACGTGAAACTGGGAGGAAGGTGGCCCTGATTTGGTGAGCGGCCCTTGGAGTGTCCTTGGAGTGTCCTTGGTGCAGGTGTGACAGTGCAGGCTTTCAGTAGGGGCCTGGCGAGTGTTGACAGCGGTGACTGGGGAAGTGTGGCCGGTGGCGCCTGGGAGAGGAGCAGCTGGGGAGGGGCAGGTGTACTTGAGCACAGGGTGTGGGCAGGGTGGGCCAAGCCTGGTCTTACATGTGTTGGGGCCGCGACTGTAGAAGTCGGCCATCTTGGGGGCTCGGTGGGCCTGACTGAGCTTCTTATCTGTGTCTGCTGCTTGGTGGGGGCTTGGGGAGGTGCTGCCTCCTCAGGGTGTGGAAGGGTGTCAGCGACACTCACCAGGCTCCGCGCACCATGTGCACCTGGCGCCAGCCAGGCCTGAGCCTGAGGGACCCACACACAGCCGGCAGCCGGCCCTCTGACCCACCCCCAGGTCAGCTGGTCACACAGCAAGGGGCCGACAGCCGCCTCCCAGCCAGGGTGCAGCGCTCCCTGGTCAGCTGTGTGCTGCGGGCTGCTGTGGTGACCAGTGCATCTCCTGCTCGAGTCCTCTGGGGGTGGAAATGGCGAGGCTCTTTCAGGGGTGCCTGTGCGTGTGGACAACGGGCTGCGTTCCGGCGCAGGGGACCACAGGAGGAGCTCGAGGATATTGAGTTGCGGTTTAGAGAGGGGATGGGTGGCGTGGAAAGCTTGGGCCCGTGTGTGGGGTGGGAGCCTCGGAGAAACAGGGCAGTCGGAGGCACCTAATCAAGTGCCCTGAAAGCTGTGTCTTCAAGAGACATTCGGCCATGTTTGCAAGAAAGCTGCTGTTGATGCTTTTCTTTTACAGACCTAGAAGAGGCATCACCAATGATTTTTCCCTCATAAATTAATGGATTGCCACTGCTTGGAGAAAATTGACTTTCTCAGAGGCTGGTAGAATGCGTGGCTGTGTGGTGCACGGCCATGAGCTGCGCTGGGCTGGCCCCACGTGCCTGAAGAGGGCAGCTAGCTCGCCCTTCCCCTGTTCAGAGTGGGAGGCAGTTCTTTTGCTTCTCTGGGTCAGTCACTATCAAGTCAAGACTATCATTTCAAGAAGTAAATTGCTGGCACTCAGCCTGTACTTCTCTTTCCCTTGAACTTTAGCTCACTTGAGCAGTGATATTATTTTTCATTCCTTTTCATTCCTTTGTGAATGATAAACTTCATGCCACCCACCAAGGGGTCAAGATGACAAGTTCTGTTCATTTTGTTTAGCCTGTTCCTTTTTCCCACAGGCCTCTCAGGTTTCACCAGAGTTGGAATCTGGTGTTGTGAGGTGGAACCACTAGGGTCGGTATTGGGAGTGCTGGGAAAAAGACAGGTAGTAGCATGGACAAGAGGAGACTATGTTCAGATATTGGGGTCACCAGACGGCCTGTCAGGGAAGTTGAGGACCGGTGCCCTGGGTGCTTCTCCCCGGGCCTGGGTCATGGGTAGGCCCATGCTCTCCTCCCTGGCGGCTCCCAGACATGGCCACAGGAACGTGCCCTCAAGATGAGGTTAACTCTTGCGCTCCTTAGGACTCACTCCTGCCTCAACAGCCAGAGAGAGAGAGCGGGCGGCCTTCTGTTCTTCATGTACCAGAAATTGCTGGGTATGCCGTATTTGCCTTAAAGTTCCACTGTCTCTCCTACCAAGCTGTGCATGTGAAATCAATGTGCATTTTCTTCTGTGGTCTCCCTGAGTTTATCCTGTTTGAGGCTTTCCAGGAGGCCCTGAGGAACGGCACATCGAGCACGGATGGGATTTATGAAACTGCCTCTTCTCACTGGGGCAGCCCTGGCTGTCCTGGATTTTCAGGTTCGCTCTCCTGATTGGGGTAGGACATATGAACACATCATTTTTCATCTCTCTGGCTTTTGCCTCAAAGCTGATGTGAGGGAAGTGACATTTTTATTTCATGAGGTTTTTTTGTGTGTGTGTGCGTGCATCAGGTAACACAAGACATAAAATACTTCAACAAGTACAAAATACCAGTTAAATTCAAGTAATCTTTTTATCACGTCATTATAAGATTTTCCTTACTGCATTTATTAAGCTGAGGTAGCTCAGTACTGTCAGAAAAGATGAAGAAACGTTTCTGAAAAGTGAAAGTGACAACTCTGGGCGGTGCTGAGAGGCCGGGAAGAGACCGGCTCCTGCCCCAGATGTCAGAGGCGGCTTAGTGTGGTGGCTTCGAGTGTCCAGTGTCGCCTTGCTCCCAGCTGATGCCTGGTAATGATGTTTTGAGGGCAAAATGTAAATACATTTGTGCACCATTCCTGTTCTGTCAAACCCTTCATTTCCAAACCTACAAGCTCCGTCAGAAGCGGCGGAATCTTTGTTGCTGACCCATGAGTTAGTTTTTCTTGGCAGCCGCCGGGGTGGCATTTGTCATCCAGATGGAATCCTGAGTCGCTGTTGGAAGGAATTATGTCATGTGACGTCTTGAGCATTTCAAAATGTACAATGTCTAACTACATGACCATATATTTTTTCTTCAAAGGATGTAAACTAGGTTTTCAACTGGCAATTCGAGTTTTACAAAGTTGAACTTAAATGTTAATGTTCTTGTATGTATATACCTGTGTGGTCTTGAACATATTCTGCTACCGACAAGTTTTTAAACTGTGTCTACTCTCGTTAATCCCTAGAGGAATTTGGAAGGTTCTTTCCTTGATTGTAAAGGAATGAGAATGGAGGATGGTTTTTGGAGTGTACCCCAAATGTTTTTAGAATGCGTTTATTGAAGTGTGTATGTACGAGGACACGGACGCAATGTGATTGCTGATTCTTTCCTCGTGTTGGGGATTCTGGTTGTGGTTGGGCTCCTTTCTGGTACGTCAGTGGTTGGGCTCCTGTAACTACAGCCAGCAGTTGGGCTCCTCTGTGGACACAGCTGGTGACTGGTTGCGCTGTAGCTACAGCCGGTGCCGGGAGGCTTCTGTGCTGCTGCGGCCAGCGGCCGGGTCCTGCTGTAACTACAGCTGGTAAATAGCCGGACGTCCGAGGCACCCCCAGTCCCCACGGCAGTGCCCCACCCGTCCCAGGAGTCAGGAAATGGTTACTGAGCTAATGCTTGTGGGATTATCGTAGAGAGGACCTGAAAACCAGAAAGCAAGATTGTCGCTTCATTATGGATTTCCTTTTATGGATGAGATGGACAAGTGCTTCTGAAATGCTTCAGGTGATTGTTCTTTCCGATCCTGTAAATTCTGCCCCCCTCATCCCAATTTGTTTTTATCTAGATTTTGGGAATTTGCATTATCATTCTATTCAGAGTCAAGGCCGTCTCAGGCACATGCTCAGAAAAATGCAAGAAGTGTCTTTCCAAAGCAAAGGAAACTTTTGGTATTTAATATAGGACTAAAAATGATGTTTCCTTTGTTTCGATTATTTCTAATGTTTTAGTCTCAATAGATAAGGATTTGAGCAGCTGGGGCTATAATTTAGCACTTAGAAGATAATCCAAACTCACTGCTGTTAGTAGTCAAAAAGTTTTCAGCTTAATTTTTGTTATTATTAAAATTTTGAATTTCATCCATTATTTTCCTGTTAACCAGCAAAGTTTCCTGAGAGTAGAGAGAGGCTAGAGAGGTGGCCCTGTTTGAAGACCACGTCCTGCGTGTCTCCTGTGAGTCCCCCGGTCACGGCTGTTCCTTGTTGCCCTTCAGCAGGAAGGACGGGGAGGTGACGTGGAGGAAAGCGGCCGGCTCGCAGGGAGGGCGCGTTCTGCCACCTGCCCGGGCGAGTGACCCTGACCCTCCGTTTCCTCCTTGTTGGGCGAGGCTGTCTCCGATGCGAGCCATGCAGTGATGGACTGAGCGCGCTCTGCAAACATGAGGAGCACCTGTGGGTGGCTGCCTGTGGGTGTAGGTGCCCTGCTGCTTGTGCCCGAGAACTGGATGGAGGTCGCACTGTCCGACTGTACGTGGGGGTCTCCAGGGATTTGGAAGGGTTGGTAAGGCAGCATCCCCTCTCCTGAGCGCTTCCCATTTCATTGAGAAGGCAAGATGGAAATGGATGAGCAGTTACGTGAGCATTCATCAAACTTTATTTAACAAATATTTAAGAATCTACAGTGTGCCAGTGTCTTCTGGCTTCTTAGGAGATGAGTGAACAAAATAAAGATCCCAGTGTTTGAGAAGAAAAAAGAGAGTAAACACAGTAAATATATAAATTCTGGTGATAAGGTGATAAGTGCTCCAAGAAAACAGGTCAAGCTGGGTAAGTGGGACCAAGACTCCTTGGATGGGGTGAGAGGACATGGGGTAGGATTGTTGAGGTAATATTTGCGCGAAGACCGGAAGTCAGAGAGTCAGCTAAGCAGATCCCTGGGGGAGGAATATTCCGGGCAGAGGCCCTGAGGCAGGCCCAGGCCTGGCCTGCTCGAAGCACATGGAGGCAGGAGTGGGTGAGGAAGGGACGGTAAGAGGTGAGGCCGGAGAGGGGGGTGGAGCAGGTCACCTCGGGCCTTGCAGGCCACTCTGAGAACTTCTGGGGGAGGAGGACTGCTGGTGCAATGAGCAGCGTTGCAGGATTTCCCACAGGAGTAGCCTGGGCTGGTTTCCATTTTACCTGCCTTGCTCAAGAGGCTGCCCGGAGTGGTGGACAGGTCGCTGTTGGGAGGTGATTGTGGTCCTCCAAGGAGATCAGGCGATGCGTGTCTGAGAAGAGCCTGGCTCTGGGTTTGTTTTGAAGCTGGAGCCAACAGAACTTCCAGATGGGCTCTCGATGGAGGCTCTCAAAGGTGGCTCAGAGGGATTTGGTCTGGAAGGTAGAGGTGGCGTCAGCAAGTGGGGACGCTGCGAGGGGGCAGGTGCTGCATGGGAGCAGGAGCGTGGGCTTGCAGTTGATTCTCTTGACCCCGAGGACCTTAAGTGCTGTCTGTGATTTAGGGAAGAGAGAAGTTTGAGCTTGAAGAGTTTGGTGCACTTTTATTGGCCCTTAGTGCCTAACTTGTGACCTTTTTGCCCTCTTGTGTGGTTAGTATCAAGTTAAAAGTCATTTAAAAATTAAATAAATGCAAAGAATTTTAAATTTTATTTTAGTAAATTTTTGTATCTGATCTTGGAAGATGATCGATTGTCTAGCTAACTATGTTCTCTTATACAATTTGATTTTCTGGATTATTTTCTAAGAGGTGTGGGTCAAAATTTTATGCACTACTTGAGCCAGCATATCCTGGATTAGGTTCTCTGCCACAATCACATTTTTGCATTGAAGTTGTTCTCAAACAACTGGGACCCAAGAAGAAGGCATTTCTCTCACTGTGTTTTCGTTTGGGGTCTGTTCTTTCAGGTCACCTTTTCTATAAATTTGGAATCACAGAATCCGACTGGTATCGGATCAAACAGAGCATTGACTCCAAATGTCGGACAGCCTGGCGGCGGAAACAGCGAGGCCAGAGTCTGGCGGTCAAGAGCTTCTCCCGGAGAACGCCGTCCTCGTCGTCGTACAGCAGTTCAGGTATCCTGTTGGCAGCGTAGCCTCTCCTGGGCACGGGCCTCGGTCAGTGGACCCCGACCATGCTCACAGGTGCCCTGGCGCCATGTGCTCACCTGCTGTGTGAAGCTGAAGTCGTCGGGGTGTGCCCAGTCTCTTTCCTGCCTGCTGCGAGGGTGGGAACCTCAGCCGCACCCATGCCGGGCCCCTCGGGGAGGGTGGAGAGCTAGGCAGACCCCCCCGGATGTTTCCTGGACAGGAGGCCGTCAGGGCAGGGCCTCGGCGTGCTGGGCACGTTCCCTCCTGGGCCCGGGATGGAGTTTGCTGGGGACCACGACGGGCGCCACCTAGACCAGTGAGTTCATGCTGTGCCCGGTGGGCAGCTCCCGGGGGCATCGCTGCTGCTGCTGCTTCTACTTTGTCCTCTCTGTCTCCGCGTGGTGGCTCCAGATGAAGGGGTGGAGTGAATACCGTCTTGTGTGCTTTATTCTTCTTGGAGGTTAGGGTCTCAGCTGCACTTCTCCACACAGCGGTGGGAAGAGGCCCAGTGTAGCCAGGTGCCCCTCGGCTCTTGTCGGAGGCTCTCTTCACCCTAGAAAATGCGGCGTGATGTCAGTGCTGCTTTTCTTCCATGGCGTCTTGAAATATTTTCACAATTGATGACTTGCTTTTTACGGTGATTCAACACAAAGCTGCTGAAAGTTAAAGTACCAGGCGGGTGGTGCACTCGGGGTGGACTCGCTGGGTCCTGCCTTTGGAGTCCTCGTCCTCTGGCCTGAGGTCCCAGCCCTTGTCTTTTACTGTTCGTGTCCCTCGAGATGCCCCGTGTGAGACCCGCCGTTGCTGAAGGGCTGGCGGATCGGGGGGCACAGCGATCCCACTTGTTAGAGAAATAACGCACTTGCTTCGAAGAGTGGGCCCCTCCCTTTGTGATGCGGCCCATTGGAGGAATGTGTGGCTCGGTAGAGGTCAGGATGTTAATAAGGTGAGAAATACTAGGGCAGGAAACGCCCCAGTAAACGTTTAGTTCCCTCTAAAGTGAGTGAGTGTGGGACTGGTGCATGTTATTAAAAGAGGATTTTGGGCATCATCTCAAAGAAGCATGATTTCTCTGTGTGCCGTATTTCTTTCTGGTAGTGTGTTAATATAACCACTGTATATTTGATCGTGGCAGAAAAACATTCTTCCGTAATGGAAAAATTAATTTTTTTGGTTTATATTATTTCCAAACACCCTAAATTAAAAGAACATAAACTGATATTTTTATTATTATCATGACTTGCTTTTAGTTATAGCAAAATAATTTATCAATTTTTACATATAATAGAATATTTTCCTCACTCCTCTTAAAACAGGTGCCAAAATTCATGTCAAAAAAGTTTTAGTGAAAAAATAGTAAAAGGCACATGTGGGGAAAGTGGCCACATAGGGACGGACATCTTGGCTGTGATGTGATCTTGTAAGTTTTACTCATTACTTCTGATAGGCTTTCATTTTTAAAATTATTTTTAAAATTAATTCCTAAAGATTTTCTATATTCCAGTTATCGTATTGGCAAATAAAGTGTTTTACTTCTTTTCCATTTTGCGAGCCTCTGATTTGTTTCCTGCCTTGCACTAATGGGCACCCCTAGCGCAGTGCCGTGCAGAAGTGGCGAGAGCAGGCACCCTGGCTGTGCTCCCGGCCTCGGGAAAGCACGCGGTGGTTTGCCTTTCCGTGCGACACCAGGCGTAGGTTCACCACAGCAGGGGAGTTCCTTTCTTTTCTAGGAGGCTGTGCCAGCGTGGAGGGCTCCGTGCCTCAGGGAAGGCTTGTGCTTGGATCGTCACATTTTCTCAACCTTGAGCTCCTGTGAGTTGAGTAAAAAATACAGCTACGGAGAGTAGTACAAAGCTCAGGGCTCGGTTAGCTAAATCAAATCTGTAATCCGTTTACCAGTCATCAGTTGGGTATTGATGGTTTATAATTCTTTTTGGTGTATTTGTTGTAGAATATGTTTGGTTGATAATGGTCAGGTTTTCCACAGCTGATGTAGGTGGTTTTTAGATTTTGTAAGTGGACATTCGGTACCAATTACCACAGTGATCTGCCAGCGTATTCATTTTCCGTTTAGTTGGCACATTTTTGCCTTTTGGAATGTGTTTTCTAGTGTGTTGCTGAATTTGGTAGGGATCATTGGGCATCTCCCATTCCATGTTTTTACTGGAGGGCATTAGCACTGGTAGGGGTTCTTTTCTTGACTTAATTCATCAGGGTGGCCAGGTTGATTTTCTGGGGTGGCTCCTGCTTTATCCGAGGCTCGTGCTTTTGCTCCCATAACATGGTAAACAATACAGAAGACTTTTTTTGTTTCACTGAGATGCGACTGAGTTTAAAGAATCTTTGAAATTACTCTGATGCAAATGCTGTAGTAGGCTCGGCCAAATTATGTAGTGACATCTACTTGTGTATCTTGCAATATTTGCGACAGTCCTTTAAAAATTGGGCTGCGTAAGATATGAGAAGCAGTGTGCTGAGTGTCTATCGTTTCTGTCTTATAACCTTGTTGGAAGCTGTAGGACTGTGAAGGATGTGTGCATGCTGGCAGGCCCAGGCAAGGGAGGCTTGTTTATGAACAGAATCGTTTAGTTTTGGAACACATGTTCCCATGGTTACGCAAAATGCACCCTAATTGTACGCTACCCCTCCTGGCCTGAGTTTGCCGAAGGCGGGGGGCTTGCTTTGGTGTTGGCAGAGGTCGAGGGCCCCGTCTTGGTTTGGACTCTGTGTGCCTTGGCCTGTCCCCTGGCCTCCGCCGCTCTGTGTCAGCACTCAGCACCTGGCGCCTGCCCGCTCTGCTTTCGCTCAGCTGTTTGGAGCCTCTTGGGCCTGGTGAGGATGGTGGTTTCGTGGCCCACTACACTTGTCCCTTCCTTTTGGGCCACTCTCTTTGTCACTTCAGCCACTTCTTCTCTGGTGTGGGAGAGAGCCGTGACCGTAGTCCTGGGGGTCTGAGCTTGGCCTCCCCAGGGGGGAAAGCAGAAGGTCCCTGGGGTGGGAAGATGGCTGAGGTACAGGCTCATATCTCGAGCTGCCCCCACCCGTGTGCAGGGGGCACAGGCAAAGCTGAAGCGGCGCGTGCCCCCGTCCCTCCTTCCGCGAGGTGGCTGGGAGGCTAGCGTGGATGCACCCGCATCCTGCCCGCTGCGTTCAGGAGCAGACAGCAGTGTGACGGATGTGGCGCTTGTGATGCCGTCCCAGGGCTTCCAGATCTTTCCAGAGGCATAAAGTTTAAAGACCGGAGTTTTTTCCAACTCAGGCAAATCTCTAATTGGTAGAATATCACACAGTAAAATAAAAGTTGTAGGAGAGTTTTGGACAAGTTAGAGGAAGGTATTTTTGATAAAACTGGCTTTCCTCGCTCAGTTTCTGTCTGCAATCAGGTTGACTTCTCCTCAGGAGTTGGCTCAACCATTGTTACTGATTTTCATAGCTTTGTTCACTTTTTTGTTTCTTTTTCCCTTTTCTGAAAGCTCCACTTTAAAATGTCTTGTTTTGTTTTTCCCCTCCCCACAGTAGCTTCCTTGGCAGAGGCTCTTAGAACTTAATTTAGCCATGGTTGCGGGTGGGCTCGGGGTCCATGGACGGGAGCAGCAGGGCCTGCTCTTTGTCAGGTGGAAATCTTTGTTCTGGAAACATGGCAAGCTGCAAGCAGATTACCTGGCACTCTCCCGGGGTTTTGTTCTTTCCTCCCGGTTGTTTTGGTAGTTATCAGATACTTAGTCCTAACTGTCGCCAGATTCTTGGAGGTGGATATGGCTGGCTAGTGTGGGCCACACAAGTTGTACCCCTCGAGCAGTGCTGTTTTGAGTGGCATGTACTGAAGACTCTCTTAATGAGAAATCTAGTCCTTTCTATTACAAGTAGGACTTCTAGGTCTTAGGAGTTTAAAAAGAGAAGTGGCCATCACAGGGTGTGAGTTAGATGAATTTGGTGAAATACCTAATGGTCTGGTGGCCAGAGGCTATTAAAATGATGTTACAGAAGTATAATTGATGACTTGGGATATGTTCTTGAGTATTATTAACTGGGTGGGGGCTGGGGAACAGAAGGGAAAATGATAGTTATGGTGTACCATTTTTATTAAAAATGTGTAGCCATACGTGGAAGGTGATTGAAAACTTACGCATAGTCACGTTAACAGTGGCTGTCTCCAGGTGGTGGAATTATAATTTTTATTTTTCTCTTTGTGTTTTACAATGGCTTCCAAATTATTCACAATAAACACTGTAATAGTTATGTGGTTTAAAAAAGAGCTGTTTGAGATTAAGAGGGAGGAGATTTCTGCTTTCAGCCTGTGATGCAGCAACAGGGACCAGATTTAATTCTCTTACCATAGAAATTTGGACAAAATATATGAAACAACTGTTTTCAGGCTTCGGGCAACAGGTAGCGCAGGGCTGCGTCCCTGAGAGCAGGGGAAACCATGAGCTGATCCCTGCCGTTCTTTCTGGATTTCTTCCTGGAGGGGCACCCTGGACCACGGAGTAGTGAGGGGGATTCCGGGCAGAGCACAGCTGCCCACCGCGTGGAAGGGGCAGACTAGGGGTCAGGGAGGCTGGGGCAGTGGGAGGTTGCAGAATAGAGTTCCAAAGAGTAACATGAAATGAGCCCCCAAATCTGCACAGGGATCCCCGTTGAGTTTTTGCTGAGTTCTAAGACCTGTGTGTGCCCGGAGTGAAATTTCTCAAGGCTGGGCAAGGAGCGACAGGGCTTCCGTGCCCCGAATGGCTCCTAACTCATCCAGGGTTGGGGGACACTCGTCTCCCACCAGCCAGAGTGGGGAATCCTCACCAGTCACTCGAGGGTTTTAGCGGTGGAACCAGTGGCCGGACCTTGCTATGGTGCTAAGCCATCCCCAGAGTAAAGCTACCCTAGACTCACACTAGCAAAGCTTGAAAATCAACCTCAGAAGGATGAAACTGAACCACAAGGAACTCAACACTGCTTAAAGGAAGACAGCAAAAATCTAAACACCCAGCGACATAAAATTCACAGTGTCTAGTGACCCCTCAAAAGTTACAGCCATGCTGAGGAAGCCGGAAAGTATGACTTATAACCAGGAGAAAAACCAGTCAATAGAAAGAGACCTGGTCTGGAATTAACAGACTAGAACATTAAAACCTCTTTAAAATTATAGTCAAGGATTTAAAGAGAAAAAGGAATATGGCAAGGAGAGAAATAGGCAACACGGAACTTCTAGAGAAGAAAAACGAGGGAAGTGGTTGCCAGACTGTGCCTTCCATGGCTTTCAGTTGCATTTCCTGTCTAGTTTCTTTTTGGTAAAGTTAATGGTTTAGTTCATCAAATAAGAAATCAAAACCCAAGTTGATTTTCTAGGGATTTAACAGGGAAGGAACTCTCAGTCCACAGCGGGGTGCCTCCTAGATACGCTGGGCCACGCTGCCAGGGCCCAGACGCCTTGGAGAGGAAAACAGGGTGGAATTTCCTAGAGCGCGTGAAGCTCTCGGGGCCTCTGCACAGGTGCGTACAGCACAGCGCAGAGAAGGCCGAGCCCTTAGCTAGCTGCGCCCACGTTCAGTCTCTCCTCCAGAGCTGGCACGGTTGGAGCGTTCGCCCTGCCCCTCTGAGCAGTCTGACTAGCACAGAGAGTTACATTCCGGAGCCACCAAAAAGAATAGTCCGAGATAGTCTTTTTCATGATGACAGTGGGACTTGAAACCACTGTCGCTGAGGAAGGATTAAAGGAAACGGTTCGACTTGATGAGGTTAAACACCCGAGGAAGTGGCTCGTCAATGATGAAGGGCGTCTGGGAGGTCCTACGAGGGTTGCCATGGGAACAGTGGGTTCAGGCGGGCCGTTCTGCCAGTGCCCGGGCACACGGGAACACCGGCCAGCTCGGGGCTGCCCCCCTGGGAACCCGCTTGTTCGGAAAGTGCAGGAGATGCAGTGTCATCAGCAGCCTCCCCTTCTGCATGTTGAAGATTTGAAACAGAATCCCATTAATTCAACATTTAGTCTCTTCCCTTAACTTGGACTAAATGTTGATATTTCTGCTCTGTTAATTTTTAACTAGTTAAGTTTTAAACAATTGTTGGTCTGTAAAACCCTCCAGAGTTATTCCTTGTATTTTGCACAGCCTTTTACTACTAGATTTTTTTTTCAAATATGTTATCTTGTGTTTTTATAAGATTTATGTGCTGAAGATAGAGCAGGCATGTATTATCCCCATTTTACACACGAGGGGTCGGTGTAGTTTATCCTGGGCCGGTGGAGCGGGTTTGTTGTCCTGCCTTGTCTGCAATCACAAGTGGCCTTTCTGGTCTTGGCCTTTTTATCTATGAGGCAGAAGTGGGGTCTGCACTACAGCTCCTCAAGTTTGCCTGCGTTCACGGCTCCAGTGAGAGACGCTCACGTTCGGGGCAGTGGGTACAGTTCAGGGGCTGAACAGCAGGTGGAGAAAAATACACACAAACCCGGGGCCCCGGCTCAAGACTCTTCCCCCCTTCCTTCTAGCCAGGGAAGTCTTGCAAGGGTTAGGGTCCCCCCGGGGGGATCCTGCGAGTTCAGGGGTTCTGAGAACCCCATAGGCTGGCTGTGCCCAGGCAGCTCTCGGAGGGAAACGGAGCCCAGCAGTGCCTTGTGTCCTCGAGGCAGCCCCCGTCTCGCGGGCCCAGTGCGGGGGCCCTAGGTCTTGTGTGTGGTCCGCTCTTTTCCAGCGGACGGAAGGTGAACAGGGTTGTACCAAATGCAGGTGTTGCTACCTGGACCTAGTTTTCTTGTGCCCCAAGTGTTCGGAGTAGGAGTGAATAAAAACACAGCTGGGTAAGGTAAGGAGGAGGTTAGAATTCACAGGGGTTGCTTTTCCAGAAGCCCTGGGAGGGGGAGCATTATGCTCTGTGGTCTCCAGTTTATTTGTCTAGGAAGGAGCAAGAATAGTTTCCGAGCCGTTATATCCAGTTTCATGCTACTAGTAATAAGCCAAGACAAGGGCTTCTCCCCTGGGGAGTTTGGGAGACGCTCACCATGCTGATGGGCGTTCTCGCAAGGACCGGGGTGCAAAGAGCTTAAAGAGAGACGGAACACTTCCTTCTCTTTGTAAACTTTGTTTTTAAGTACCCTGCTTTTTTTTTTTTTTTAATCATCATTTTATTGAGATATATTCACATACCACGCAGTCATACAAAACAAATTGTACTTTCGATTGTTTACAGTACCATTACATAGTTGTACATTCATCACCTAAATCAATCCCTGACACCTTCATTAGCACACACACAAAAATAACAAGAATAATAATTAGAGTGAAAAAGAGCAATTGAAGTAAAAAAGAACACTGGGTACCTTTGTCTGTTTGTTTCCTTCCCCTACTTTTCTATACATCCATCCATAAACTAGACAAAGTGGAGTTTGGTCCTTATGGCTTTCCCAATCCCACTGTCACCCCTCATAAGCTACATTTTTATACAACTGTCTTCGAGATTCATGGGTTCTGGGTTGTAGTTTAATAGTTTCAGGTATCCACCACCAGCTACCCCAATTCTTTAGAACCTAAAAAAGGTTGTCTAAAGTGTGTGTAAGAGTGCCCACCAGAGTGATCTCTCGGCTCGTTTTGGAATCTCTCTGCCACTGAAGCTTATTTCATTTCCTTTCACATCCCCCTTTTGGTCAAGAAGATGTTCTCCATCCCATGATGCCGGGTCTACATTCCTCCCCGGGAGTCGTATTCCACGTTGCCAGGGAGATTCACTCCCCTGGGTGTCTGATCCCACGTAGGGGGGAGGGCAGTGATTTCACCTTTCAAGTTGGCTTAGCCAGAGAGAGAGGGCCACATCTGAGCAACAAAGAGGCATTCAGGAGGAGGCTCTTAGGCACCAATACAGGGAGGCCTAGCCTCTCCTTTGCAGCAACCGTCTTCCCAAGGGTAAAACTTATGGTAGAGGGCTCAACCCATCAAACCACCAGTCCCCTATGTCTGTGGTCATGTTAGCAACCATGGAGGTGGGGTAGGCGAATACCCCTGCATTCTCCACAGGCTCCTCAAGGGGGCACTACATCTTTTTTTTTTTTTTTTCCTTGTTTGTCTTTTTTCTTTTTTTTTTTAACTTTCCCTTCTTTTTAAAATCAACTGTATGAAAAAAAAGTTAAGAAGAAAACAAACATACAATAAAAGAACATTTCAAAGAGACCATAACAAGGGAGTAAGAAAAAGACAACTAACCTAAGATAACTGCTTAACTTCCAACATGTTCCTACTTTACCCCAAGAAAGTTACATAATATAGCAACATTTCAGTGAACTTGTTCCTACTACATCCATCAGAAATTAACAGACCATAGTCATTTCTGGGCATCCCCAGAACGTTAAATAGCTTATCTGTTCTTCTTGGATTATTGTTCCCCCTTCCTTAATTGCTCTCTACTGCTAGTACCCCTACATTCTACATTATAAACCATTTGTTTTACATTTTTCAAAGTTCACATTAGTGGTAGCATATAATATTTCTCTTTTTGTGCCTGGCTTATTTCGCTCAGCATTATGTCTTCAAGGTTCATCCATGTTGTCATATGTTTTACCAGATCGTTCCTTCTTACTGCCGCATAGTATTCCATCGTGTGTATATACCACATTTTATTTATCCACTCATCTGTTGAAGGACATTTGGGTTGTTTCCATCTCTTGGCAATTGTGAATAATGCTGCTATGAACATTGGCGTGCAGATATCTGTTCGTGTCACTGCTTTCCGATCTTCCGGGTATATACCGAGAAGTGCAATCGCTGGATCGAATGGTAACTCTATATCTAGTTTTCTAAGGAACTGCCAGACTGACTTCCAGAGTGGCTGAACCATTATACAGTCCCACCAACAATGAATAAGAGTTCCAATTTCTCCACATCCCCTCCAGCATTTGTAGTTTCCTGTTTGTTTAATGGCAGCCATTCTAACCGGTGTTAGATGGTATCTCATTGTGGTCTTAATTTGCATCTCTCTAATAGCTAGTGAAGCTGAACATTTTTTCATGTGTTTCTTGGCCATTTGTATTTCCTCTTCAGAGAACTGTCTTTTCATATCTTTTGCCCATTTTATAATTGGGCTGTCTGTACTATTGTCATTGAGTTGTAGGATTTCTTTGTATATGCACGATATCAGTCTTTTGTCAGATACATGGTTTCCAAAAATTTTTTCCCATTGAGTTGGCTGCCTCTTTACCTTTTTGAGAAATTCCTTTGAGGTGCAGAAACTTCTAAGCTTGAGGAGTTCCCATTTATCTATTTTCTCTTTTGTTGCTTGTGCTTTGGGTGTAAAGTCTAGGAAGTGGCCTCCTAATACAAGGTCTTGAAGATGTTTTCCTACATTATCTTCTAGGAGTTTAATGGTACTTTCTTTTATATTGAGATCTTTGGTCCATTTTGAGTTAATTTTTGTGTAGGGGGTGAGGTAGGGGTCCTCTTTCATTCTTTTGGATATGGATATCCAACTCTCCCAGCCCCATTTGTTGAAAAGACCATTATGGCTCAGTTCGGTGACTTTGGGGGCCTTATCAAAGATCAGTCGGCCATAGATCTGAGGGTCTATCTCTGAATTCTCAATTCGATTCCATTGATCTATATGTCTATCTTTGTGCCAGTACCATGCTGTTTTGGCAACTGTGGCTTTATAATAAGCTTCAAAGTCAGGGAGTGTAAGTCCTCCCACTTCGTTTTTTTTTTTAGAGTGTCTTTGGCAATTCGAGGCATCTTCCCTTTCCAAATAAATTTGATAACTAGCTTTTCCAAGTCTGCAAAGTAGGTTGTTGGAATTTTGATTGGGATTGCATTGAACCTGTAGATGAGTTTGGGTAGAATTGACATCTTAATGACATTTAGCCTTCCTATCCATGAACATGGAATATTTTTCCATCTTTTAAGGTCCCCTTCTATTTCTTTTAGTAGAGTTATGTAGTTTTCTTTGTATAGGTCTTTTACATCTTTGGTTAAGTTTATTCCTAGGTACTTGATTTTTTTAGTTGCTATTGAAAATGGTATCTTTTTCTTGAGTGTCTCTTCAGTTTGTTCATTTCTAGCATATAGAAACATTACTGACTTATGTGCATTAATCTTGTATCCCGCTACTTTGCTAAATTTGTTTATTAGCTCTAGTAGGTGTATCGTTGATTTCTCAGGGTTTTCTAGATATAAGATCATATCATCTGCAAACAATGACAGTTTTACTTCTTCTTTTCCAATTTGGATGCCTTTTATTTCTTTGTCTTGCCGGATTGCCCTGGCTAGCACTTCCAGCACAATGTTGAATAACAGTGGTGACAGCGGGCATCCTTGTCTTGTTCCTGATCTTAGAGGGAAGGCTTTCAGTCTCTCACCATTGAGTACTATGCTGGCTGTGGGTTTTTCATATATGCTCTTTATCATGTTGAGGAAGTTTCCTTCAATTCCTACCTTTTGAAGTGTTTTTATCAAAAAGGGATGTTGGATTTTGTCAAATGCTTTTTCAGCATCTATTGAGATGATCAATTGATTTTTCCCTTTCGAGTTTTTAATGTGTTGTAATACATTGATTGTTTTTCTTATGTTGAACCATCCTTGCATGCCTGGAATGAACCCCACTTGGTCATGGTGTATGATTTTTTTAATGTGTCTTTGGATTCGATTTGCAAGTATTTTGTTGAGGATTTTTGCATCTATATTCATTAGGGAGATTGGCCGGTAGTTTTCCTTTTTTGTAGCATCTTTGCCTGGTTTTGGTATTAGATTGATGTTAGCTTCATAAAATGAGTTAGGTAGTGTTCCATTTTTTTCAATGTTTTGAAAGAGTTTGAGTAAGATTGGTGTCAGTTCTTTCTGGAAAGTTTGGTAGAATTCCCCTGTGAAGCCATCTGGCCCTGGGCATTTATTTGTGGGAAGATTTTTGATGACTGATTGGATCTCTTTGCTTGTGATAGGTTGGTTGAGGTCTTCTATTTCTTCTCTGGTCAGTCTAGGTTGTTCATATGTTTCCAGGAAATTGTCCATTTCTTCTACATTATCCAGTTTGTTGCCATACAGTTGTTCATAATATCCTCTTATAATTTTTTTAATTTCTTCAGGATCTGCAGTTATGTCACCTTTTTCATTCATTATTTTGTTTATATGGGTCTTCTCTCTTTTTGATTTTGTCAGTCTAGCTAGGGGCTTGTCAATCTTGTTGATCTTCTCAAAGAACCAACTTTTGGTGATATTTATCCTCTCTATTGTTTTTTTGTTCTCTATGTCATTTATTTCTGCTTTAATCCTTGTTATTTCTTTTCTTGTACTTGGTTTAGGATTGGTTTGCTGTTCATTTTCTAGCTTCTTCAGTTGATCCATTAGTTCTCTGATTTTGGCTCTTTCTTCCTTTTTAATATATGCATTTAGTGCTATAAATTTCCCCCTTAGCACTGCTTTTGCTGCATCCCATAGGTTTTGGTATGTTGTGTTCTCATTTTCATTCGTCTCTATATATTTAGCAATTTCTCTTGCTATTTCTTCTTTAACCCACTGATTGTTTAGGAGTGTGTTGTTTAACCTCCAGGTATTTGTGAATTTTCTAAGTCTCTGATGGTTATTGACTTCTAATTGTATTCCATTGTGGTCAGAGAATGTGCTTTGAATAATTTCAATCTTTTTAAATTTATTGAGGCTTGTTTTATGTCCCAGCATATGATCTATTCTGGAGAAAGTTCCGTGAGCACTAGAAAAGTATGTGTATCCTGTTGATTTGGGATGTAATGTCCTGTAGATGTCTGTTAAATCTAATTCATTTATCAGATTGTTTAGGTTTCAATTTCCTTATTGGTCTTCTGTCTGGTTGATCTATCTATAGGAGAGAGTGATGTGTTGAAGTCTCCCACAATTATTGTGGAAACATCAATTGCTTCCTTTAGTTTTGCCAGTGTTTCTCTCATGTATTTTGTGGCACCTTGATTGGGTGCATAGACATTTACGATTGTTATTTCTTCTTGCTGAATTGCCCCTTTTATTAGTATGTAGTGGCCTTCTTTGTCTCTCAAAACATCCCTGCATTTGAAGTCTATTTTATCTGAGATTAATATTGCTACACCTGCTTTCTTTTGGCTGTAGCTGGCATGAAATATTTTTTTCCATCCTTTCACTTTCAGTTTCTTTGTGTCCCTGTGTCTAAGATGAGTCTCTTGTATGCAACATATTGATGGTTCATTTTTTTGATCCATTCTGCGAATCTATATCTTTTAATTGGGGAGTTTAATCCATTTACATTCAACGTTAAAACCGTGAAGGCATTTCTTGAATCGGCCATCTTATCCTTTGGATTATGTTTACCATATTTTTCCCTCTCTCTATTAATATCCTTTATTGTACCCATACCGAATCTCTTTAGTACTGAACCTTTCTCCAAGTCTCTCTGTCCTGTCTTTGTTTCTCTGTCTGTAGGGCTCCCTTTAGTATCTCCAGTAGGGCAGGTCTCTTGTTAGCAAATTCTCTCAGCATTTCTTTGTCTGTGAAAAATTTAAGCTCTCCCTCAAATTTGAAGGAGAGCTTTGCTGGATAAAGTATTCTTGGCTGGAAATTCCTCTCACTCAGAATTTTAAATATATCGTGCCACTGCCTTCTTGCCTCCATGGTGGCTGCTGAGTAGTCACTACTTAGTCTTATGCTGTTTCCTTTGTATGTGGTGAATTGCTTTTCTCTTGCTGCTTTCAGAACTTGCTTCTTCTCTTCTGTGTTTGACAGTGTGATCAGTATATGTCTCGGAGTGGGTTTTTTTGGATTTATTCTATTTGGAGTTCGCTGAGCATTTATGATTTGTGTATTTATGTTGTTTAGAAGATTTGGGAAGTTTTCCCCAACAATTTCTTTGAATACTCTTCCTAGACCTTTACCCTTTTCTTCCCCTTCTGGGACACCAATGAGTCTTATATTCGGACGTTTCATATTATCTATCATATCCCTGAGGTCCATTTCGAGTTTTTCAATTTTTTTCCCCATTCTTTCTTTTATGCTTTCATTTTCCATTCTGTCATCTTCCAGGTCACTGATTCGTTGTTCAACTTCCTCTAGTCTTGTACTATGAGTGTCCAGAATCTTTTTAATTTGGTCAACAGTTTCTTTAATTTCCATAAGATCATCCATTTTTTTTATTTAGTCTTGCAATGTCTTCTTTATGCTCTTCTAGGGTCTTCTTGATTTCCTTCATATCCCGTACTAGGGTCTCATTGTTCATCTTTAGTTCTTTGAGTAGCTGCTCTAGGTGCTGTGTCTCTTCTGGTCTTTTGATTTGGGTGCTTGGGCTTGGGTTATCCATATCGTCTGGTTTTTTCATATGCTTTATAATTTTCTGTTGTTTTTGGCCTCGTGGCATTTGTTGAACTTGATAGGGTTCTTTTAGGGTTTGTAGACCTATTGAAGTCCTTATCTCTAATTTATCAGATCTACAGCTTCGTGGAGTACACTTTCTCTAACTAACCAGCAGGTGGCGTCCACGAGCCACCTGTTCTCCACAAGCCAGATCTCCCCTGCTTAGCCTTTTTGGTGAGTGGGGGAGTGAGTCTTGTGGGGCCCAATTGGTGTACCAAGCTTGCGTGTGTAGTTGGTGTTGCCTGCCCTGTATGTGGGGCGTGTTTCTGGGCAGTCGGGGAGGGGGGGTGGCCCTAAAAATCAAATCTCCCTGATGATCCTAGAGTTTTAAAGCTGCTGCAATAGTCTAATCCTTCAGTTCAGTCCTACCACAGTTTGTCTTTGCCACTGACCCACAAGTCTTTGGTATTGGCGTATGGCTCCTGAGACTTGCAAGTGGGCCCCTCTTCCAGGCTGTGCACCCCGGGTCCTCTGTTGAGGGATGACTGTGCTATGTCACAGGTGAGTGCCGTCCCCCCAGGGCAGTTCTGGGCTGCTGGGCTGTGTAGGGAGGCTCCCAGTCTGCTCAAATGATGGCTGAATGGGGCTTTGTTAATTCACACTGCTCCACCTTCCCAGCTCTGGGAGATTCAGCTGAGGTTGCAGGGAAGGCTAATGTCCACGCCCAGTTTTGTGGTGTGTGCCTGTTATTTGAAGCACTTCCGTCACACTGGGTTGTCTGTGGCAGCTCTGGGCTATGGGGCTGGCGATGGGCAGGAGTGTTTCCTGTCCACCAGGATGGTGGCTGTGAGCGGACACCCCCCTTTTCTTGGGAAGTTGTGTTGTTTAGTGAATTTTCTCAGCCACTGGATTATTGCCTTTTGTCTCAGAGCTCTCTTAGTTCTGCTCTTGACTTGACGTGCCCAAATTGCAATTCTTTGAAGCTTTCTGTATTGAGCTTCTTAGAGTAATTGTTTTAGAAAAAGCAAAAAGGATTTAAAAAAAAAAAACAAAAACGGCCCTCCTCAGAGATCTAATGGGTTATTGAAATGCTAATAGACAAAGCAACCAGGGCCATTAAGGAAAGGTGCACAGGGCAGAGAGATCAGCTTTGCTTCGGGATTTGCATATGCGCCTCAAAGCCTGAGCTCCGCCCTTCCCCTTTCTGTGTTCACCAGAACTCCAAAAATCCTCTGCTTTTATTTTGGAGTTTTCCGTGTTGTTTTTTTTCTATGCCTGTCTCCTCTCTGCTGGGCTGGCTGCTCTCAGAGTCTCTGGTGTCTGGTCTCAGTCTATCTATGGTTGGAGTTTGAATCAGTAGAATGAGTTTTCTATAAGAGCAGCCACTGCAATTCTCCCTTCTCCTTCCCAGAGCTGACAGCCCCTCCTCCCCCGGGACTGAGCCTGGCAGGGAGGGGCGCGAGTCCTCTGGCCGCAAAAACTTACAGATTTCGCTGATCTCAGCAGTTCCACGTTTTCATGAGTGTTGTATGAAGTATGCCCAAAGACAGATTGCTCTGTGGTGTCCAGTCCACGCAGTTCCTGGCTTTTTACCTACTTTCCTGGAGGAGTAACTAAAACTTACAGCTCACCAGTCTGCCGTCTTGCCCCGCCTCTCAGTACCCTGCTTTTTAAACTTCAGTTGATTTAATTGTTCTCTATTTGAATATATTACATGCTTGGCTTAAAATTCAGTAACACAAAGTAGGTGGTTAGTTAAAAGGACTTCCGGAATTTTTGTCGTTATTTTGCATCTCATCTCAGCCTACAAAAGCAAATCTGATATGTAAGGCTATTTTGGTGAAAGAAATAATCCAGTAAAATGTAATTAAACCAAGATTTTTGTTTGCTTTGGAATTGGTCATAATTCCAGCTGGAGTTATCTTTTTTTCAATTCTGAATTGTCAGCAAAAAAGGAATTTCCAAACAAATGCTATAAATAAGATTCTGCACGAAGGCTGGCTGTTTGACACACCCCCACTGCACGCTGCTCTCTCCCGGCCCGGTGCGGTTGGAGCACTGCAGGAGCTTCCACGTGTGATCGCGGGCAGGGTGGCGGGTTCTGTTGTTTAAGACACAACCCAGGTGAGCTTCTTGGCGCGTTTTCTTCACGTCGGTCTCCCCAGTGAGCTGGAACTCTTAGGTGGGTGCCTCAAAAGCGCCTCGTGTTTTGGAATTGCACACGGCAGTCCTTGAGGACTCGTTGCCGGCGGATGTGTGTGTGCAGCTGTCCCTTAAGCACGTTCCTCTGGACACGGAGAAGGAGCCAGCCCGGGCGAGGGAGAGGAGAGGAGTCTCCATGTGGCGGTGCCCTTTCTTTCTCGAGCCGGGTGCTGGGGCCGCAGACCCTCCCAGGGTGCTCATTCGTGCCTCTGGCCGCTGGCTCTAACTCTCCGACTACCCTTGATCATGAAGTAGCTGAGGCACGTTTTTGCCCGGAGCTCTAATGCCAGTAGAAATCAGTGTGAAACATGGGTTTAAACTGGTCTCCACGTTGTGTGGTTGCAGGGATCCCTGAGCTTAGGTGAATTCAATAACTTGAATCTTAGGTTGGAAACCCTTTACATCGTGTCTACAAATCCTGTCTCCCACCTCGGTTTTAGTCCGTGGAGACTGTCACTGATCCTGGTAATAGTTTTGAACCATTTGAAAGCTGCCGAATCAGTTAATTTTTATTAACACTGGAGTGGAAATTATTGGGAATCTGTTTAGTTGTATAGTTCTTATTAACTAGTGAAATGGACTTTAAATGCCTTGTTTACAGTCTCTCAAAGAATTTTGAAAAGGTATGTTCTTCCTTGAATATTTTTAAGTTGACCTTTTTAAAAGTTGACATTAATATTTTTCATTACACTTTGGAATAATTGAAGAGGATATAGTTTTTCTGGCAAATTGCAAGTATTAACATTTTAATATTGCTATATTGCTTTTAACAATGTATTCTGTGGAATCTGTATGCCATGGCAGTTTGATACACACCATTAGCTATTAAAAATACATGGCTTTTCTTTAATAGTCAGAAACTTTATCTCCTTTTTCCTCATTCCATTCTCCTCTCACAGAAGTTCATCCTAATATGTGATATTTTTATACTTCCAAGTCTTTATTGATCAACTCATCATAATTCTCTGCAAAAATATATATACGCATTGGGCATTAAAAAAATTTGAGGCCTTAATGTTCCAAGTATTAAAAACAAAGCCTTCGGATTGAGCTATCATTACAATTAAAGTCAATACACAGCAGAGGCACACAAATACATCTCATTTTGATTAAACATGGGAAGTTAAAGTTTATTGGAGATATATCTCTAAATGAAATACATTGAGATCCCCCCCACCTCAGTTTGTTTAATTACCCTGAAACAGGGTTTAACATCAATTTTATTTCTATTTTTCATTTTTTTAGATATACCCTAAGGACCTTTATCCCTTTAAGTAAGTGGTTGGGAGCAGGAAGTGTTTTGCTACAGCAGCGTCACTCGCTGCTTTGAGACCTTCTGCCCGTATGCCGGAATCTCAGCCATCTGAAACTTATTATTAATGACCCCAATCAAGAGCTTGTCTTGCCCCAAATGCCAGTGGCCCTCCGTGGAGCCACGTTGTCGAGAGTCTGGGCACGTGGAATTCCTTGTCCTCGTCTGTGAGCATTCAGGGCGAGGGCTAAGCAGGGAGCCCTGTGGTGCCACGTGCTCCTTGGGTCCCTGGGCCGATGGCCGAGCACTGTCTTAACGCCCCTGTGTCCCTGCAGAGACGATTCTGAGCACGCCGCCGCCCGCCACCGAGGTCCAGCAGCCCCAGGCCCAGGCCTTGCACTACACCCTGGCCAACGCCCAGCAGGTCCAGATCCACCAGATTGGAGAAGACGGACAGGTCCAAGTAGTATGTACTCCTCTCAGGGCTCTGCCTTCATGTGAGGGCTGGGGGGGCCGCAGGGTGGGGCAGCCCGGTGGGCGGGGGCAGGGCCGGCACCTGCTGCTTGTCTAGAGCATACCCATAGTAGGGGGGAGAGCAGTTACTTTTTGCACATCTGGCCAGTTCCATAAGGGACTTGTCCTTGACACACATTAGGGGACGTTGACTCGTCCCCATGTTACTCACCTCGTCCAGTCCTGCGGAGAACGTCCGTGTTCCTGCATGTGCTGGACTCGGTGGCCAAAGTGTGAGCCCCAAGAGCCAGGCTGGTGGACGGGCCCAGCCAAGGCTTGTTCTGGGAAGCCTTGGAGATCTTCTTCCCAGCCCGGAAGTGCTGGCCCCATTCTACTCAGGGAAGGAAAGTGATTTCCTGCTGCGATTGTGTTGAGAGCTGGCTGCCTTGGTGACTGTGGCTCTCAATGGGAAAGTGTTCCACATACGCCAGGCACGCACGGCGACTCAGCTCAGTGACGTGTCAGTGACCGTCCTCGCCCCTCCTGGGTGGTCCCGCTCTCCTCTGAGAGTCACGAATATCCTGACCCAAGCCATGCAGGGAGCGGAAGGACCACGGCACTGGAGTGTGTGTGGTGGGAGAGGGGGAGCGAAGGGGCAGAAGGCAGGGAGGGCTTCTCCAGGAGTTTCGCTGGGGGCACTGGAGATGTCTGCCTACCTCTGGGACCTTTTTGGTGTCTTTAATCCCACCCAGCCTCCTGGGGCATGGGAAGATGGTGGCAGACATCAGGCCTCTCCTCTTCCGGGACTTTCTCCTGGAAACAAGCTCCCAGTTACCGAGATGGAAACACGGTTCTCGGTCAGCGCCCCCACTGCGGTTTGATGCTGCCCTTAGCCCCCTGCCCGGAAACAGGCGGGCTTCCAGAAAACATCGAATGAGTGCTTTCAAATAAGTGTTTTTTTCTTGTTCCAAAAGAGATGAAACAGTTTCAAGTAGGGAATTCTTTGTTTAGTTGATATTTACAAAGACAGTTACTTTATCTTATTAGTAAGAAAATTCTTTCCAGAATAGATAATGGTCGTGTAGGGTTTACATAGACCATGAAATGAAAGCAATAGAAAATTCTACAGTGATTTAAGATCCATTTTGAAATAGGGTAGGATTCTATATGAGATCATGGATATTAATTCCGTTTAGCTCAGTTAAAGTTTATAGGCAGTATTTGTAGATTGTAACCATATCTACGGAGCATATATGCATTTTAGTTGGTTCTTTGATTTGAGGACTCACACTTAATGTGTTTACTCCAGCTCTTTAGTCATGTGAGTGTTTCTGTGATTTGAAAAAAATCGCCTACCCTGTTTCCAGGGCCAGTGTGTGTGTAAGCCCCTGCGTCACACAGCACTTGAGCCTTCGGCGGCCTCGGATAGCTGGAGGATGACCCCCGGCGCTCCAGCTAGGTTTCTCGTCCTTCTGAGATGAAATTATGATTTTTACATAAAATTTGCATTATAATTTTCTGGGGTAATTTTTGTTTCCCTCTTTTCTCTGGGTCAGTCACTTTCTACATTTACTTGTTTAATAGCGTTTAAAGACTTAACAGATATTTCCCAGGGCCCATTGCTCCTTTAAGAGTTGCTGTAGTAGGTTTTTTGGTGTTATATGCTAAATATTAATTGAAAGAGGCAATTTAATAAACAAATGCACATATTATTGCACTCTTGGGGATCAAGTTATCTTTTCTGAATTGTGAGCAGCAGATAACCAGAAACAAAAATTCCGGGAAACAGCTCTTGTTTCCTTTGGCCTTGATTTTCTTCTGATGCTTCTTTGTGTTCTCTTGCTGTGGATCCCGCAGGGACACCTCCACATTGCCCAGGTGCCTCAAGGGGAGCAGGTGCAGATCATGCAGGACAGCGAGGTGAGTCCGTGCCTGTCTCCGGGGCTCTGACGGTGGGGTCCCTGTGTCAGGGCACCCTAGAACTCGCCTAGGGATCCCCAGCGACGTGGGCTTCCAGCAATGGCCAGCTGGCTCCCGCTGCCGCTGGAGGCCTCCAGCTTAGCCGGTCCCTGCTTGTCTGTGCTCCTTTTAAAAACCTTTCCCTGGCAGTGCTTTGCCCCCCGCCCCCCCAGCCTTCCCCCCCTCGGGGCTCCACCTTGCAGCGCCTGCCCCTCTGCTCTTCCGCCTCTGGAGAATCCCCGGCTTCCCCACCCTCTGGGGCCCTGTGACGGAGCAGGGTGAGCAGAGTGCAGTGGCCTTCACATGGTCAGGCCTGCTCCTCCCACCCAACTTGAAGGGCTGGTTGGTCTCGCGTCCACCTCTGATTTTCTCATCTCCTCCCCACCCCTTCCCCCAAATCAGGCTCCCCAAGTGTGCTTTCCTCGCCTTGGGTCTTGTGAGATTATTGCTGCCCACTCACAGCCCCTCTTCTCTCGCTGCCACAGAGCAGGGCAGCGGCTCCCCTCTCTGGGTGTCCTGGCCCTGGTGGACACTTGGTGACATGCTTCCAGCTGCCTTGTTGTAGTCTTGTGTTGAGTTACCTGGGCCTCAGCCCTGTGTCCAGCTGCACACTCCTCAAGAGCAGGGGCCAGGTCTGTCAGCCTTGGCGTCCATCCCTGCAGCATCTGGGATGGTGGCTGCCTGGGGAGGGGCCCAGAGAAGGTGCACTCAAGTCTGCACCCGTGCTGAGGACCAGCCTGGGGAGGAGGGCCCTGTCCCTGTGGCAGGCACAGGGCTACCCTCACGGGCTGAGAGGCTGCCAGGGCCCCGGAGGAGAGGACAACGAGGGCAGCGCGGGCAGTCACAGTCTCTGCAGAGGAAGGGCTGGGCCTGAGCCAGGCAGGGCCAGCAGGGCTGCGTCTGTCTGCACCCTCTGGGGCCACCGGACCTGCAGGCACGGTGTGACAGCGTCAGTGCGACCCGGCAGGTGGCCCTCCAACACCACGTGACGGGTGGCTGGAGGTCGGGCAGGACATGCGCGCTGTACGACTGCTCCCTTTTGCAGAGCATGAAGAAATGCTGTAAAACCAGGGCCTTTGACGCATTTCCAACCTTTTGTGAAAGAACTTTTTATAGCAAAGTTCTTTGATTTTGACTTTCCTTGGTGATTGAACAGCTAGGCTCCCTGATACTTGAGTGGAGGGTGAAGACCGGTTCTCACCCACCTCTTGTCCTGGTCCTTCCTGGGCTGTGCTAAGTGCCAGTCGATCTGGGTCATCTGGGTCCTTATAACTGGTGCCGGCCCTGGCGTCAGTGTGGGTGAGTTACGAGGACAGAATGTAGAGTCGTTTTTGGTTGCACAGACACTGTCATGTGCATGTGGCCTCACACTCTGAAGTGTGAACCCAGCCACCACTGTGAGAGTCGGAGCCTGGGGCCTGGCAGGCCGTTGGTGGTGGCCATCAGGGTGACAGCTGGGCCATTTGACAGTTGGGTGGATAACTGCAGCCTGGCGGTGACAGTGCTGTTTACCTGCCTTGCCTGATGTTTCCCAAGCCCCTTTGGGGGTCATATCTTTCCAGTCTTCGTACCTGGGGGACAGTGGTCAGTGGCCATTGTTGATGCTGTTGACCTTTCTCATGGCACCGACAGGGTCAGCGGTTGCAGCACATGGTGCCTCCTTTAGGTTTTGTGCTGGGGCTGTGGAGCCGAGCACGTGGCATGTTAGCCCCGCGTGGCGTGTAACTGCGTGCTCTCTCGTGACTCGCCTGCAGCAGCTTGGCACTCGCCTCGCACTGTGGTGTGCTGTTAGAGGGCGGTTTCCCCACTCCGAGCGCAAAGGCAGATGTAAAACCAGCAGTGACTGTGACAGTTGTGAATTGTCAGGACCCTTTCAGGAGAATTCTCACAAGGGAAGCATTTTATTCCCTTGGGTGGTACCAAAGGCTTTTCAGACGCTTCTTCCGAAAATTCTCCTCAGGTCCTGGTGGCATCTAGGCTGCTCCCATCAAATTGACATAAAACCTGTCGAGAGAGCCCCACGGGTTTGAGAGTTTCAGTCACTGGAGTCCACTGCGCCAGCAGGGAGCCTCCTGGCAGCTCTGCCTGCTCCTGCCCGTGCAAGCGCTGCGCTGAGTCTGTCCCACATGGCTTTCTGTGCCAGGAGCTGCAGTGGGAATGGAGAGGGGCCCCTGTGGGGACTCACGGTGTCTGAGATGAGCAGGCGCCGAGTGTGCAGAGCTGAGCTAGTGCAAGGAACGGGGCATGCAGGAGAGGGCACGTTGATGGCTTTAATTTGTACCTGGTGGGCTTCGGAAACCCAGAAATTATCAGTGGGGAATAAAATGAAAGGGAAAAGTGTGAGCGAAGATTCAGCAGGGAGAAAAAATAATGCAGTTAAAAGACCGTGAGTCTGAATGAATTAATATGAGTGGGAGAATAAATGATAGGTCAAAAGAATTGATAATTAACTAATTAATAATTAACAAATGTGTGGCCATATGGATGAATGCATGAAAGCATGAAAGCGTGGCTGAGCCGAGGGGAAGGAAACGAGAGCAGCAGAAAATAAGTTGGAGAAGGTCCTGGAAGGCCTTGACCACCAAAACTAGGGAATGGGACTTTATCCCCTTAAAGCCAGGGAGGTGGACAGGGACTTGGTCAAGCTGGTGATGGAGGGGGATTGACCTTTTACCTAAATATAAAATATAACTGGGTTGATAAATATAAACAGTTCTGGTCGTGTACTGCAGTTGTATGAGACGTCCCCGCTGGGGGAAGAGCACGCGGGGCCTCTCTCTACTGTTTTTGTGACTTCTTGTGAAACTATAATTATTTCAGAATGAAACATTTAAAAAATGACGTTTTCCTTTGGAGTCAGAGTGAGGTGGGTAAGGACATAACTTTTTGAGTTGGTGTGTTTAGTACGTTGTTTTTTCTTTTCTTTTTCTTTTTTTAACAATATTTAAACTCATTTTAAATATTGGTGAACAGTAATTAAATTTATTTTGCTTAGGGTTTTTATTGCTACAGGGGGTCGTGTTTTTGTAGACCTCGTGTCCATGGTTTCCCTAGAGTAAAGGAGTTAGTCGCGGTGGCTTGGGGAAGGCGCCCGCCTGTCTCGTGTTTGGGGTTGTACCTGTTCTTGACCCTGTCCTTTCTTCCTTCATGTTGCAGGGCAATCTACAGATACACCACGTCGGACAGGATGGGCAGGTAAGCCACCTCCGCCCTCACTCCATGCTTACTGCCCGCGCCCCTCGGCTGGCCCGCCCATCCTTTCTTGAAGATCAGCACTGCGCTGTCCGGCTCTTCCCGGGAGAGAGCTGGGCAGGGGTGGTCGTGCAGCGTGAGCCCTGGGGAAATACTGGTTTCACTCTTCATGGAGCCACAGGTGTGAAAGGCTGGGGCCCTCTTTGCTTTAAATGAAACTTCCCTCCCGTGTGGTGTGCATTATCTTCTGTATATTTATAAGAATGTTGCCGATGATCTTGTTGGAATGGATGGTTAGGTCCCAGAGAAGGTAGGTTTTGTTATTGCATGTTGCTGCCAAACTTGAACAACTTGCCTTTTTTCTAATTTGTGACAAAAAGAGTAAGAAGCCTTAATCCAGTGCCTCCCAGTGTAAATTGTCTTTGAAAAGTGAGACACTCAGACGATGAGGGGTCCACAGGAAGGATTTGCTTTCCAAGACCAAGCGATATTACTGGTGAATTTGAGGGTTTACATTTTCATGTTCTTTGGGATAGAGTTCCTGTTAAAGAAGCTGTTTTATTACACCCTTAGAATAATGGTTAAAAAGAGTCTTGGTGGCCTTCCTTTTTTCTAAAACATAACATAAAATTGGTGGTGCAACCCATAAACATGGAGCTCATCTGCTATCACGATAGTAACACTTGCTAGTTTCCAGAACCAGGTGCGCACCCTCCTTCAAACCATCCACGCACCTTCCGGTTGTCGATGGCTGGGGCAGTGCCGGGTACCTGCTGTGGTGGAGCCTGGCTGTCCCAGGGTGAGAGCGTGGGGGAAGATTGTTCCTTGACCAGTGAAACGAAAGAAGAGTTCCCACCCTTCGGTTTCTCTGGGACCCTCGGTTCTCCTCAGGAGAAGTACTGTCAGCCTTAAGGGTTTGTTTAAGTTGGAGTTTTTCATTTTCAAAGTTTCATCATAACAGCGTCCATGAGGTCTTAATCAGATAGTCCTGAAGCAGTATATAAATATAAAATAGCTGCCTTGGAAAAGAACTAAAAAGCCAAAGAAATGCAAAATAATAGTAATAAAAAATCAATAGTTGTTTCTTCTGAGATGATATCGTCTTGGTGGTTAAGTCAAGGTGTTGATCAGGTAAAGTATAAGCAGATTTTCATGAGGTCCCCTCTTGCATATGTCTCATGCTCTGTTAAGAAATGTTCCATCTGGGGCAGGCAGAGGCTGGGTTCCTGTTCAGGTGTTCTCTGCCTCGGCCTTCCCGTGGCTCCCCCGGCTGGACCTGCCCCATCCTGTTGGCTCGGGGCCCGCCTAACCCAGTGCGGCCGCATCCTACCTACTCACGTGTTCCAAGGCCTGTTTCCAAGTACTCTCGTCCCTGGGACTGGGGTCGGACTTCCCTGGAAGGCCCCCCTGCCTTGGAGCTCCTTCTTCACGGAGCCCGTGGGTGTTCCCTGGGTCCCTTTAGCCTGTGGCGTAGGCAGCCTTCAGTTTCGGGAAGGGCTTCTGTAATCTTACTTTCATAATTTCCTTCCCTCTATTTGCTCTGAACTCTTTTCCTAGAATTCCTAAAAGATAGATATTGACCTCTTGGATTGATCTTTCAGTATTCTTAATTTTTCTCATCTGCTATTCATCTTTTTGTCTTTTTTCCAATGTTCAAAGCAGTAAAAAAGTAAACAGAACTAAAATCCTCCTTGTGAAAAAATCATGAGCTTTGGAATTAGAAAGTGATTATGTTGCAGTCACTCATCCTAATCCCTTACCAATTTAAGTGCATACACCTGATTTGAAGTTAGACATGTTTATTTAACGTTAAAACTCTGAGTTATTTAATGTATCAAAAACCCCATGGCTTTGGTTCATGGAATGTGAAGTCTGGGTTCGTACTCTGATGTTCTCTGACTGTATTGCAACCTTAAGTGCACGTTTGAGGGGAATCAGAATGTAAAACGACTGTCCTGGGAGAGTTGATGTTTGACTTACGAAGACTGTCAAGGCTTGTTCCAGTTTTAATGGGCTGATGTTAAATGGCTACCTCAACCTGGGTTAAAGAACGTCTTCCATAATTGTAAAAGCTCATCAGGAGATTTTTGTGTGATTGCTTTTTTGGAGCTCGCGGATTTACTGACTGTTTCTTCGGTTAATAATACACTCTCATTCAGCGGGTTTGGCTGTCAGTTTAGGAGTTGTTCTGTGGCAGTGCACATCAAGCCTTGCGGCCTCAGTGAGGGTCACGTGGAGGTCCGTCTTGAGGCCCTGACCCTGTGTCTCGCCCCCTGCGTCCTGGCAGTGGGTCCCAGACGGGTGCTGGGAGCCCCATGTCTGCTTCGTCCTTCCTTATAGCTGCTTTCCTCCTGCTCAGCTGCCGAGATGGTCGCTGCCGTTGGGGCTTGATATGTTTGCTCGTAGCTGATTTATTATCTGCCAATTCCCGCCTGGCTTCTATGAAAGCACCTCTGTTCTTTGCTCCGCAGTCAGACAAGGGGAAAGGGACATGTATTCTGTGCTTGTGAATTGCTCCTGGTGCTCTTAGAATTTCCAGGGACAAGTCCACAGCCAACAACAAAATTTGTTCAAAGGAGGGAGATCTGCTTTCTTTCACTTCTGCTGTGTTCTGCTGCCACGGTGGTTCTGAGTTTGTTGTGCTGGCTCTTCGTAACCCTGTAACGTGACTCTGCCAGCAAGCCTTTCTGTTTGTCATACATTTTCTTCAAATTAAGTATCAAAAGGTCCTGGTCACATCTCACAGTTGGTCATTTGGAATTTGTGTAAAAACTAAGAAAAGCGGCGGACTCTGGGCCCGTGTGGGGGGTTCTGTGTCTGCGGGGGTCTGGCTTTTCCTCTCCGCGTAGACTTCTCGCAGCTCTCTGCCTTCACGTCTGTCCCGTCAGGCCTCGGACGGCCCTGGGCTTCCTTGAACTCCTCTCCCCCTTTGTCACAGCCCTTCTCCCTGAGACTCCCTGGCTGGAACTGTCCTTCAGGCTTCCTTGAAGACAGTGTTGGTGTCTCTGGCTGCACCTGCTGCTGGCTCTCAGGTGAGATGGGAGTCAGGGCTGTTCATTTCCCAGGCTTGTCCTCGGTGTTAGTGGCTTTGACCCTGAGGACCCTTTCTGACTAATGCTGTTCGCCTACAAGCACTGTGGGGATTAGAGTGAACCCCACTCACAGGGGCTTGCTTGGTTCCATTACTCTGATCAAGAACATTGGAATCAGAATGTTTGGGAAGAAAACCAAAGGACCCCAATCCTGTGCCTGTTTGAGGTCCTGGTGGAGCCCCACGAGAGTTCTCTGGAAATGTGGAGCCAGAATCCAGGAGATGCCAGGTGGGCTCAGGGCCTGGAGAATCGCCTGTGAAGAGGCAGCAGGACAGCGCTCCAAGGAGGGGACTCCCTGAGTCAGGAGCACCGGGCCCAGGAGCGCTGGGTGCTGGGAACCCAGCGTGAGTGCCTGCAGGTTGTGCGGATCCGGCGAGAGGGTGTGGGAATGGGCTTAGCGCTGCCCAAGATTGGTTCTCGTCATCAGCATTGCCAAGTGCTTTCCGAGATGTGGAAACAAAGGATCGGGAAAAGACTCGGATTCGCAGACCACATCAGTCGAGAATTGGAGGCTCCACAGAGAGCTGTTTGGGAAGAGGCTTTGGAAGCTGTATTTTAAAGGAAGGTGGTCGAGGGTGAGCAGGTGCTGGGAAGTGCTGGGCTGCGTGGTGGCAGCTTCCCCTCCGTGACGCAGGGCCCACGCGGCCTCTGCCTTCTGCCGGCCTACGGGCCACAGTGCCCGAGTCCTCGTCCAGGGTTCTGCCTGACTTTATTGTCCGTTCTTGGCTCCTAAGCGTGTGTCGTAATATCCTATTACTCAGCATCGTTGGTAGGGGTAAAAGGAATGGAGGAATTCCAAACACTAAAGTAGCTTTTCTGAAACACTGAAATATAAACTGCAACTACTTTCTTTTTTAAATTAATTTGAATCACTTTTCTCTTTCTAAAAGTCATACATTTCAGCACCTCCTGGAGAAGAACTTCACTGAACACAAGGCATCTTTCGGGAGATGGTTAAGCGTTATTATAAAGAATGTAATCTTGGGCTATATAGTGTAAAGCTTAGGGGGTGCATTTGAATATTTATTGTTCTCTTCTGTCCTTGCTTTCAGCTGTGTGCATCTCCTTGTAGTAAGCCTTCCTTATCTTTCACATAATCTGTTTTTTTGGGAACCAGACGGCCAAATTTGTTGGAGTTGAATTTAAATGCAGTTACTGATCCTGGCTGTGTCCTGTCCCCGGCCGCTCAGCTGCGTTTGTGCCTTCGTGCGGGCGGCACGTGTCACCGAGGACTGCGCTCTGGGTAATCAGCACGTTGCTGAGTTGCCCGCCCTACCCAGGGCCACCGTGTGTCCCTCTCAGCGCCGCCTTTCTTGCCCAGCAGCATCTCAAGGTCATTCGTGTAATGTCATGTGACTGAAGATCAAATAAGTGCCGGGACGCAGTTAAACGTGGGGTGGTTTGGGTGCGCTCCGGCCCACACGGTAGCTGGAGCCCTGTCAGAGTCTTTGGTGGAAAAGGGGCTGCTCTGGGGGTAGCTCAGGACCTGGGAAATGCCCGTGTCTCCGGAGGGGCCTGGAGCTGGTGAGAAGCAGGCCAGCGGGGTGGTCTGCAGAGGGGAATCACACACCTAGACAAGCTGGGTAAATGTGCCAGAGAGGAAAAGAATTTCTTGTCTAAGGGAGTTCACTAAGATTTGGTGTCAAGTATAACAGAATTTTGAATTTGGTGTGGATTTCCAGAAGATTTTGAAAAACAAACCCAAATCAACCCTCAAAAATTGAGAGCCAAAGTGATTGACATGTACCGAGAGGTGGCTGGGATGATTTGGGGTGTCTTTTAAGTGAGTGAGGTGCTGGGGGCCCTGAGAGGCAGGTGGGCCGGTCGGCTGCTTGGGGAACCCCCTGGTGGCCGCCCCGGGGCAGGTGGCCGGTCGGCCGCGGACGGCACTGCCCGGCCCTGGGCACAGGCGGTCACTCTGCCTGCCGGGCGGGGGTGGGTGGGTGACGCACGCGATGGCACGGGGCGGTCTGCTCGTGCCCGAATGGCAGGCGAGGAGACACGTTCCGCCCGTCAGGGCCGCACTCGTGGCTCCAGCATGTTCTCCAGCCCCCCTTGGCCCTACTGTGCGCTGACCGCGTCAGCACTGTCCGTTCTGTTCTCTGCTCCCTGATTTCTTTTCTTTTTCCTTTGGTAACACTGGTTGTGACATTAAACCAGTTTCCTGACCCACAGATCACAGACTGCTGGACTCGAAGACTGGTAGCGCCCCTTCTGTTTCTTACTTCTAAGCTGCTGTACTTCGGTGAATTTTAAAACATTTACAGCCTCAGGGAGGTTGCATTTGAAATGTCGGTATGTTTCTCCTCTCGTATTTTGATAAATCTGAAGATAATGGTTCCTGAGTTGTGCAGAGCTCCATAATTACATTAGAAAGGCACTTTAAAGAATCATATTTGAGCTTAAGAAAAATGACTGTAAATACATTAATTAAAATGTCTTCTTTAGCACACCTCTCAGGCCTTTTAATCGAGACAAGGGAAATGAGAGTTATCCACGTGACTTGAGGATTAAAATGGAATTCCCTGGAGAACTCCTGAGTTGGGGTTCGCCATTGGGCAGGCGTCCCCGGTTCTGCCGTTTGTCTGCCGTTTGTGGGTCCTGTGGCTGGTTGTGCGGGTTAGAGGCGACTCGGAGCACGGGCAGCAGAGTAGTTCCGTTTGTCTGGAAACCTCGCAGCGGTTGTGTGTGTGTGTTTTAGTTCTCTGTGGGGAAGGCTTGGGGGAGCAAAGAACCCTGGTCCTGAGGGGTCTCAGGCCCTGGCTGGTCCCTGATGCGTGGGGGGTCCCGTGCCAGCAGCTCCTGGCCTTCGCTCTCTCATGGGGCTGTCTCCTGGGATCCCCGATTTGACCACCCATCAGGGCCCAGACTTTGGGCAGAAGATCTTTTGGGAGAGAGCTGGCTGAGGGTGGATGGGAGAGTCACAGCTGGGATTTAGGTCTCGGAGCTGCGCCTATTAGTGTGTCATCTTGGGCGAGTGATTTGGCTTCTCTGTGCCTCAGTGTCCCTTTGCTGGTGTGGGACAGTGGGAGTTTCCTCAGCAGAGCCCTTCACTGGGGCTTAGCCCAGATGTCTGGTGGTGGCCTCGATGGACATCAGCTCGATGGATGGATCGTCCCCGCCTGGCCAGCGTCAGAGCCAGTGTGTTCGTGTGCAGGTGAGATGACCGCGGTCTACTTACCACGAGTGGCCAGACGTGCTCAGACAGGGCCACCTGTGCCCTTCCTCCTTGGCAAGAATCTCTTGAGGGTCCCCACTGGCCATGTCCCTGGAAGGGGGCCTTTGGTTGCATACCTGTTGTGACTGCTTTAAGGGACGTCACTTTAGCTTGAGTCCATTTATTTAACAAGATCTCTTCTTATTGCTGTTGTATTAGTTACCTATTGATGCATAATAAGTTGTCCCCAAACTCAGCAGCCACAGACACGTATAATCTCAGTTTCCTGGGCCAGGAAACCTCTCCTGGCCCCACTGGGCCTCTGACTCAGGCCCTCGAGGCTGCAGTTAGGTGACGGCCGGTCTGTTGACATCTGGGGTCCTCCTAGTGGCTGTGGGCTGGAGGCACCAGCTCCTCGCCCGTGGGCCTCGCCCTGGGGCTGCCCGGGCACCACAGCGCTTCCTGCAGAGCGAGCCAGCCAGGAGGGCGCACCCAAGATGGAACCTGACTCGGAAGCAGTCTCCCGTCATGTACAGTGTTTTCTGTTCCTTAGGGGCGAGTCCGAAAGCCCAGCCCACACAGGGGAGAGGATGGCATGAGGGGTGACCCCCCAGGGCTCTCAGAGGCCGTCCACACTGCAGAGCTTAGTGAGGATGGAGCTCGCGTCTGGAAAGATCAGGAAGGAATAATGGAGGATGGGGTTTTGCTAAGGCCGGGGCTGCCCTGGAAGACCCCTGCCATGGGGGCTGAGCCCCTCCTGGAGGAGTGTACAGGTGGGAATGACTGTGGCCACAGCAGGGGAGGCAGTCGGGGTGCTCTGCAGCTGGCCCAGGCTGGCCCCGGTCCTGGCACCAGTCCCAAGGCTTCCAGAGTCTCGGTCTGGGCTGGGTCTTTCTGGGGCGGGCGTTACTGGGGGTGGAGGGCGGGGGGAGAGGAGAGCAGCACAAGAGAATATTGATGGGAAACGTTTTCTCTCCCATTCATGAGTTACCCCTGCTTGAACCTGTGACGTTTCCCCACTCGGCACTGACGAGCGGAACCCAGCCAGCCTTGGTAACTGTGACAAGGGGTCCGCACACTCATGAACTGGTGGGTGGTCTGTGTGCCAGGAGGCTTGGCCACCTCTCTCTCAGCCCTGCGCTTTCATTACACTTCTCTAGTCGCTGAGAGCCTCCTGGAGCTTGTTCTCCTCATACCCAGCACTGCCTGTTCATGTTCTCCAGGAAAGAAGTCAGCTTGAAGGGTGAGATTTACCCAGAAGCCGCTGATGCAGGATAAGAGGGAGAGGGAGCAAGGAGATGGGGAGGAGGGAGCACGGGGCAGGAGGGGCCGTGGCTCTGGGACGGTCTCGGCCAGGTCAATGGCGGGAGGCTGGAGCGGCCCAGCTCCAGGGCCCCTGCTGTGGTCACTGTGGGCCGGGACAGAGAAGGAGCTCTAATGGGGTGTCTCTGTGGCTGCCCCAGCAGAGGGTCTGGAAGTCCCCTCTGTAAAGCACACCAACGTAAGGGGGCACCTGGCTTGTGCCCATGGCCTGGTGGGTAGACAGTGACAGGCCACGGTCTGGAGGAAGAGGTTTCTGCTCTCAACACCTAGAAAAAGTGATAGTCCTCCTGTTCCGGAGTGATGCTGCCGGACCGCAGCTCTTAGAGCACTTGCTGTAGAGGCTAGTGGGGGCAGTTGACCTGTGGTTCTAGAGTGTGTGTGCACGCACGCGGGTGATTTTTAGAGATTAAAAAGCTACACGATTAAAGCATTAATTAACTAATTAGGAAATATTCCCTTTCCTGTTGAAACTGTCCCTGCAAATGAAACTTTTGAAGAAGGCAGGTCATCCAAGCCTGGTCACTGTGAAGCAAGTTGGATTAGAAATTTAGCTTTGTATAATGAATTAAAATTACTTTAAATGAAATCCCGGGTGTACGTGTGTTGCGGTCCTCTTCAGGAACTGCCAGCAGGTGAAGGTGCCTGGCTAGTAGGTGTTACTCGAAATTCCCAATTGTAGTTCACAGTGTAATTGCCGAGGGTCTGGACTGACTGCCATGCGTGTCACTCAGGATGTTGGGACGGAAAAAGGTTGAGATCTGTGCCTCTATTTGCTTTGAGAAAATCCTCCCAAATGTCTGTTAAATAGAGTGAGATTCTGGTGAAGACGGCCTTTCCTGGGCCCAGAAGCAGGTGTGGGCAGGCAGAAGCGGGGCCGGCCTGGAGGGCACTGCCAGGGCTGGAGAGGCCAAGGCCTGGCGTTCCATTGCAGCTGAACTGGTAGTGTGTGCTTTCTTGGCCCTGCCCCTGTATGCATAGAAAATATTTGTAAAGTGAGGTGGACATTCTAACCTTGGCGTGGCATTTTTTTTTTAACCTTCTAAATGAGTAACAATTGGCCCAATTTTTATGCATTAATTAAGAATGATGCAGGTAGCATTTTGTTTGGGGAGCGCCCTTCAATCCCAGTGGGTCCTGGCCCGTGTTCTGATAATACAAGGTCTGTTCTTTAACTGAATTTTACTTCTTTTGGCATAGCCTGTAAGTCCTAGGCTTCAATGGCATGACTCTTTCCACTCTCCGGGGCCCAGAGGCCCTGGCAACTACCGTGCCAGCTCTGCTGCCCCACCCCAGCGGTCTTTGTGAGGAGTGGGGGGTGGGGTGAGGAGCCCCCGGCCCTGTCTTCCAGCAGACAGGTGGTTCCCACAGTGGCTGCTTCCCCACCAGCACGTCCTCGGGAGCAGAGAGCCCTGGAAGGGGCTTCTTATCCCGGAGGCCTGGGGAGCAAGAATCCCAAGAAGCTTCTTGGATATAGTTTTACTTCATAATTAAACTCATTCCTGAGAAAATGAAACACTGGGCTGAAATGAGCTCTGAAACGCCTTCCTACCTTAAGATTTGAATTTGAGTCTCAGAAGTGGGGGCTGCCACAAACAATTCCCCACAAAGAACCACAGATTAATATTTTAACCCCGAGCTCAGTGATCCTGAAGCATGCTCAGTGGCCTGCAAGCAGACGCTTTGTTGGGCAAATATCCTGAGAGCCCGTCCTCGCCTGTGGGGGCTTCCATGTGTGGAGGGGGCGGGCGGGTGGGGGGCACCCACCGAGCTGGGCGTGGTCACAATTCTGCACTTCTTTTGAGACAGGGAGGCAGCACGTAGGGCCTTCCGAAGATGAACCGGACCCCACAACCCACCCCTGGTGCGGGTGTGTCACTCCGTGCAGTGACGGAGAGCACTGAGGGGTCTTGGTGAGATCCGACGGGGTGCGTGCCTCTCTTTGTTGGCGTCAGAGATAAGCACCCTGTGGCTGTAAGTCCAGGTGTGGCCGGAGGTAGGTTCCTCATGGTTTGAACCCAAACCTGAAAGTGTGTGGGATAGTGGGGTTTCCGAGCGTGGAAGCCCACTATGGTCTGTTTTAAATGGGATCAATAATAGTGCATATTCAGGCCTCCAAAACACCCACATGAGATCACTAAAGCATCCACACACACTCTGCAGTAGTGCTCAGAGGATGTCTGCAGGATGTAAAGCCTTTAGGACACTGCTTACCTGCTGCTTTAGTATTAATGAGCTCCTTAGGTTCACAGTAGCACACCACGATATTGGATGTGAACTCTGCTTGCTTTTTACACTGCTCTGACTATATCCTGTGATTAAACAGTTTTAGGCACACTCTCTCAACTGGGGCCTGCCTGGGGTTTTCCCAGATGGAGCTCCTGGGGCCCCTGAGGGCTGCACCCTCGTGGGTGTGTGTGTGGGGTGCCCGCTGTGGGGATGATACATGGCAAAGCCCAGGGCTGCTCCCCCCAGGGCTCCTGGTGGATCACGGTTCGCAGCTCCACAATTGTGTGAGCTTAAACATTTCTGCGTTTATAACAGTTTTTCAAATGGGATGGTGAATTTTGGGTAAAATTGTTGGTGGGTTGTTAAAAGGACTTTTCAGATACCGAGAGTTTGGAGAGCCAGAGGTACATGTTTTGGTTTTGATTAATTTGTTTTGATTGAGGACTTGGCCACATACAAGTCACTTGTATGTATCTGAGTATCTGATCAGTTGGAGAAACAGCTAAATGGTCCGACGCAGTTTAGGCGCTTGCCGTGGACTCAGAATCAAACCTGGAAATGCGGGCGGCAGGCAAGGGGTTAGGTTAGTGTGGCGGAGGAAAGGGGTGGCCAAAAAGAAAGGGCATTTGTTCTAAGAATATTCTCAGTGTCACATTGGCTTCTGCAAAACAGATTGTGATGTGCAGGCGTGAGGTGCTGAGGTTTACGTCTTTGTAGCTCCTTCACACATTTTGGGGGACGGTGACTTTTAGGACTCCAGCTGAGCACCGTGCTCTGCGGTGGGTCTTGCTGGTGGAGTGACAGCCTCGGCTGTGTCCCGCCCGGTGTGGCATTGGGCACGAGAGCCTGCTGAGGCCATGCTTGGTGACATGGCGCTGTCAGTTGCGGGGCTTCATGCAAGACCAGGCATCTCCTGCAACTCGTTTGAGTGTGTTCAAGCAAAAATGCATTATTTTTTTCTGTCTCATTTTTCTGAAGACAATTGTTTTCTTGGGCTTTAAATTATGTAGGAAATGTGATTTTTAAAATTAGAGTAAACTGCAATATTCATCAGGTTAAGAGCACCCCTGTCTTTAGGAAAGAACTAGCATGTGTATTTGGTTTTCCGTCATTTGCCAACTGAGCATTTCAATCACATGAACAAAGATGTGAATTCCCTGTCTTTCGGAATCATTCTTGAATATTTCAGGCAAGATTCAACTGGGGTAGATGCACTTAAATATAGGTAAGATATTTTTAAAACTAGTGTACCTGCCTCCTTTAAAATACCTGTTTATGTGATTGCCGCTGAGTCACTTCGGTGGAAATACGGTTGAACAAGAAGTTACCCTGCCAGAAAACGTCACAGACATTAACTGGTGTCGGTGTTGTCACACGGAGGAGGTAACTGTAAATCTGCCTGCATTAGCACCAGCCGTGGATGAGTCCGAGTCGTGTGTATAGAAGGATAGCCGCCCCCTTTCCCGCCGGAGGACCAGAAGTCAGGCAGCGCTGAGAGACCCCCTGCGAGAAGGGGTCCCCGGGCCCCCATACCGTGAAGGCGTCTCCACGATGAGACGCGCTCAGTCTGACCCCCCGAGGGGTGGCACCGCAACCCAAGATGGCGAGACTGCGTCCTGGGTAAAGGAGGGCGAGCCTGGTGTCCTGGCACAGGTGACCTTTGTTGTTCGTCCATTCGTGCCCCGTGCGCTCACTCTGGGTGGGTGTGCTTTGTGGGTGAACACTCCTCTGGGAGCTGGAGGGGCTCGAGAGGGTCCAACAAGCATGGCCCTGCACCCCACTGGCGGTGCAGCCAAGGGGCCTGAGCCCACCCCCGTGCGGCTCGTGAACACAAGATGGGGCGCATCGGCGCCGAGGGGGGCCGTTGTAGGACCCACACTGGGTTTCAGAGACTTAGGATGGGAAAAGAATGTAAAATATCTCAGTAATTTTTTTATGTTGATTACATGTTGAAATTATCACTTTTTGGATACTTTGGGCTGAATGAAATACATTATTAAAGTTAATTTCATTTGGTTCTTTTTCCTTTTTTCACATGAGTACTAGGAAATTTAAAATGACGAGTAAGAGTCACATTGTATTTCTCTTGGGGGGCCCTGTTCCAGGCTCTCAGTCATCAGGACACCCCGTTCCAGGCCTGGCCCTGGGGAGCCTCCCCGGGAGGTGAAGTCCTGGAGCCTCACTGTAAACTGAATCCATTCAGAGGAGAGCTGCAGGGATTAGGAAGTGAGGAGCTTCGACTTAAGAGGGGGAGATTGAAAGACAGAAATCTCTCCCAGGCTGTCAGCCAGCAAGGAGGGTTGTGGGCAGATGTGCTAAGGGGACAGCAAAATTATTTTTGTTTACATTTGGGGAGGAATGGGAAAAAAAAATAAATGTACTTTTCAGAAAAACGCAAGGAAATGGGAATGATCAGTCACCTGTAGAATTGTGTGGGGAGAGCAGGGACAGAGCGGAGCATACAACACAGCAGCCGTTGGTCTAAAGAAACGCCATGTGCCCCTGCCGTCCAGTCTGACGCCGTGATGCGCCGGGCAGTGCGCCGGCCCTGGCGACTCGTGGTCAGCGCGGACTTCCCTGCGCCCAGAGATGTGCTGCCTCACGGGGTGGCCGAGGGCAGGTGGGGTGTGGGGAGGGGAGAAGCGGAGGGGGTGGCTGCTGACGAGCAGAGCAGGTGAAGGCCAAGAGGAGAAGAGTCTAGGCCCAGAAGAGATTCTCGCTTTCTCAAGTGCTGCACCCGCTGCGATCTGGACGACCGACAAGAAGCCTCCCCGGCTGGAGCCCCGAGTCGTCCTGTTCCACCCGTCTTTACTGGAGCCCCTCAGCGCCTCCCAGACGCGGACACAGACCGTCCTTCTGCTGGCTGCTCCCCGGCGCGGTGCTGGTGTTTGCCTGGTGACTCTGAGGAGGCCGTGGGGAAGCAGGAAGGCTTTGCAGAGGTGTCTTGCTTAGCCCCTTGGTGTCTCGGTGATGTCCAGACTGCAGCCAGCCCTGGCCGCTCGCACCGTGGATGGGCCGAGAGGACGCTTTTGTCCCCTGACCCCGTCACCTGGGGTTTCTGGGGGTGTTGGTGGACCGGGCACCCGTAAGTGCTGGGGTTGGCTGTTGCCAGGACAAGGATGCGCGTGGCTTTGTGAGTTGAGTTATGAAGATGAAGTGGTTGAGAGCAGCAGTGGCTCACGCCCTGCAGAGCAGGCTGGGTTAGTCTGTGAGCTCAGGTGTTGGGTTCTCAGGCAGGCAGCAGCCCCCCCACCTGGAATAAAAACCTTCGTCGAGAAATGAAAGGTTTTACTTGATTTATTAAGGGTGCTCTGTTGGGACAGCTTGGCTGCTGATGAAAGTTGGACAAATTTTTATAATCAGTCGTATTAAGTAATTACTGAGCTGCTAAAACAGTCTGCAAATGATTGGTCTTGGTGTCTTTGGTTTTCTTTTCTCCATTTAAAATGTAGATTAAAAAAATCTAGATGTATATGTAATCCAACTATGTATAGCTAGATGTAGATATAGATATAGGTATCTTTCTATTCTGCCCAGCTCATTTCTTTGGGGAGATTAGGAAAACAAAGCAAAAACTAAACATTTCCTCTTGTGCCTGAGAAACAGAGCACCCAGAGCAGGCGGCTTTGGATGCTGGCGGCTGCCCCTGGCTGCCCCCCAGCCCCTCTTTGGAGGCCGTGTCCACGGCCCCCCCCACCTGCTGCACCCTTGAATAGCCTGGGCAGCCACACCCAAGAGGGTGGTGGTGGTTGTTTCAGTTGACGCTGGTTTATTACTAAAAGCATCAAAACCAAACCTAACAGATAGTCGGGTCACTTGCCCCTCTCGTGTGACATGTCAGTGTTCCCCGTCAACACACAAGTCACCTTTAAGAGCTGCTGTGCACCTTGGAAGGGGATGTTGAGGGGCTGCCCCCCGCCTCGCCCAGGCATCCCCTTCTGTTCTGCCTCTCTGCGCTGACCTGTGGGGCAGCCTGGAGGTGGTGACACTAACGACTCGACAGGCAGGACTGACCCTGGCACTCGCCGTGCCTGGAGCCTGCTGGCGCTATTCCGTGGCAGTTCTTGTGTGCCCTCCTGATGGTGTGGGTGGCAGGCCTGAGCCCTGTTCTCCAGGTGAGTCGGGTGCAGTGCGTGCAGCTCCCAGCTGGGTTCCTGAGCTCTGGGTGGCGGGGGACACCGTGTCTCTAGTCACTTTAGTCTTCGCCCTTCAGACCCGGCAGCCGAGGCTCGGGGGCAGCAGAAAGTCAGCCCTTCTGCCCTGAACTTGACCTTAAGTCCTTAGGGCCAGTGTGCGGCTGTCTGTCCTAGCTGCCTCGAGTGTGCAGAGAGAGGCCGTGCCACACCCACCGCTCCGAGGTCCAGGACTCTCGATGGTGGTGCCCTCTGTCCTTGCACCGTGTCACTTGCCTACTTGCTTGGCCTGAGGAAGGAAGCTGCTGCCTGTCGTCGCTGTGGGGTTCAACTGTGGTTCCTGCTCGGTGGGCACACAGTGGGCATGGGCGGGGGGCCGGGTGGGAACGGAGATGGTGGCTGCGGGTGGGAGGGCAGGGGGAGCAGAGACACCAGGGCACACGGTGGTGGGGTGGGGGCCTGGGTGGGAGCAGAGTCGGGTGTGGGTGGGGAGCCAGGTGGGAGCAGAGACCGGGGTGAGAGTGGGGAGCTGGCTGGGAGCGGAAGCTCTGGGCCTGTGGCCCCACCCTGTGCTTGGGCAGCCGGGCCGGGCGGAGCGTGCGCATCTCTGTCAGCAGGGGATGTGCCGGCCCAGAGGCCCCTGCCCACCCGGAACCCCTGTGACTCGGGGAGGCACCTGGCCGGCCTCCGAGGAAGGGTCTGAGGATGTGGATCCTGCCGCTTCTCCTGGCAGTTTGTTTCTTACGGCGTTTTGTTTGTGTCCTGACTCCAGCACCTGCCGTTGCCCCGGCCTCCCAGGAGCCTGGCCTCCCCCGGCTCGGTTACTGCAGGTGCAGCAGTGTTTTCTGTTCATGCTGCACTTCTGACGCAGGCTGTCGACTCAGCCTTGCATTCACCTCTGCCAGGAGAGGCTCCCGGGGTGCCCCGTCCCTCCCTGTAGAAAGTGCTGTGCTTCCACCCGCACCGGGCACGAGTTTCCTGCGAGCAGGTGCTCCCTGGGGAGGGGTTTAGCGAACCCCCTTGGTGCCAGGTGTCGGCGTGGGTGAAAGTATCCAGGTTGGCAGAAGCGAGTTACGTTCCACCAAGTGGGCCAAAGCAGGCCCTCTGTGACTTTAAACAATTGGCAGGAAAGGCTCAAGAATTCAAAACATGTCTCTTCTTGATATAAAACCATTTCTTTAAAAATGGGACCATTGATTTTGTCTTGATTCTGGTCTATCTTTCTACATTCTAAATAGAATTCATGTTATCTTTTAAATTCCAGTAACCACTGAGGAATCATTTATTTTAGAAGCCCTTCTGGGTGTGGGCGTTTTGGCCTTGGTGTGTGTGGACTCTGGTTTATGGGGACGACCGAGGCCCCGAGCCAGGCCTGGAGAGGCATCCGCGCCCTTCCCGGGGAGGCGCGGGGGGAACGGCAGTGGCACGGGCTTGTCCGACTCCGTTTGGGGTGGCCCTTGGGCTGTCGGACTCCCAGGGCCAGCACGGCTTCGGGAAGACAGCAGCGCCTGCCCGTCCTTCCGTCCTGTCAGCGTGCCGTGTTTCCACTCAGCGTTTCGGTACATTCCCAGCTCAGGCTGTCTGGCAACCTTGGCCTTACCGGAAAACACCTGTGCATTATCAGGGTGACGCAAGTGCAGATGGTGTTAAGTAAAAGCCTTTCATCTGTTAGACATGTTTGAAATTTTTCATAATAAAACGTTGGGAGATGAAACACCCTTGAGCGCCGCACGGCAGGCCTGTGTCCACTGGGTGAGCGGGAGGACGGGTTTACGTGCTTCATCAGTTTGAACGAGGACTTTTGGCAAAAGAGAAAATTACAGTTTTTGTGTGCTTTGGCCACAGATTTTTAACAGCAAATTTTAAAATAAGAAACATCTTGTGAGAAATTTCATGTGTGAGAGAGAGTGGAGAGAATGGTGGCCAGACACCAGCGCCAGCCCCAGCAGGGAGCAGCCCACAGCTCTCGTTCTCTCGGCACCCCAGTTTTTCCAAGGCAGGACCCATGCCCTGGGCTCTCAGGGTGTAGGGTCCTGACTGCCCCGACTCGGGATCTTCTTACGGTCCATCCCGCTACTGGGTGGGCACATTTCCTAAGTCTCCTTTCATTTGTGGGTGTCCCTCCACCTCCCTCCCTCCCGCTCCATCCACTCATAATCCTTTTGTTGAAGGAAACTCCTGAATTTTCCAATCTGGGCTTTGCTCCTTTTATCCCATGTTGTTTAGGTGTTTCTCTGTCCCCTGTATTTCCTGTAAATCGGTAGTGAGGCTTGGGTAGATTACAGTTGGTTTCGTTTATGTTTGTTTTGGGGGGATTTGAAGACTGGTAACTTCCACCAAGAGGCTCTCCCTCTTTGTAACATTAGAGTCATTCATGTTTACCCCCTAAAATTACAGCAAAATTTAAAAGTGAATGTAGAGTGTGGCTTCACATGGGCTATCAGAGTGTGTTATAATTGTATAAAATATTCGGGGCATGACCTGCTACTGGATTTGAGTAATCACCACTACGAATGCTTCTCTCCATTGTTATGAACAGATTTTTCTAGTTTTACAATGACCCAGACAGTTGACTTCTTGAGTAGTCTGGGACACCACCTGGTAATTCTTTACTCCCTTCCACTTACAGAGTGTGTTAGAAGGCAGGAAAAGAGGCTGAAAAGTCAATTGTTTTTCTAATAAACACCTTTATTCCAAGATTTGAAGATGGAAGGAGGCAATTGTTGGTTAAAATAGAGATTTGCACATTCTCATGACTTTAATTTGCTTTTATTAGCCTTTTCTTTTCCCACAAATTAGTGAGACTTAACAATACATTTTTTAATTTCTGATTGTTATCTGAACTAACGTTAACCTTTCCAAATTTATTGACTTTTCCAAAAACTTAGTACTTTATGTTACCAAGTTTGACTGGGGTCTTCTGTTTTGTTAAGATGTTCAGTTACCCTGCTGTTACGCATAGGAATCATTGTAAGAATGGGCTTCATTTTTCTTGCGGAAAACTTCAGATAAGTTCAGGAACTAGGTTCACTGTTACTTCCCTTTTACAGATGAGAACTGTTGTACGGGGAGTTCAGGTCAGCAGTAGATCCAGAATCCAATTCTCATGGGTCCTGATGGTCCAAACTGGCTCCCATTTTCTACGACACTGTTGTCATCACCACCATCACCACTACCACCACCAGCACGATCAGTACCACCACCACTACCATCACCACCAGCACTACCATCACCATCACCATCTATCATCATTACCACCACATTACCTCCACCACCATCACCATCACCACCACCACCACCAGCATGACGATCACTACCACCACCATCACCACCATCACTATCATCATCACCACCACCACCATCACCACCACCACCACCAGCATGACGATCACTACCACCACCACCATCACCACCATCACTATCATCACCACCACCACCACCAGCACCATTATCTCCAGCATCCTCACCACCACCACCACCGCTGCCACCATCACCACCATCACCACCATCACCACCACCACCACCAGCATGACGATCACTTCCACCACCACCACCACCAGCACCATTATCTCCAGCATCCTCACCACCACCACCGCCGCCGCCACCATCACCACCATCACCACCATCATCACCACCATCACCACCACCACCACCGCTGCCACCATCACCACCATCATCACCACCACCACCACCCAGGCATTGAGTGAGTTTTTGGGTGACCGTGGTCTATGTTCTAGCCTGTCTTCTCCACTTATTGTCCTCTCAGCCTCTTTCTATTGCTGCTGAGATGACAGTGCTTCCTTAGCCCAGCTCAAAAGGATGTTTTTGGGGGTAAGTAGCACAAGATTTGAAAATATATTGGAAAAGTAAAGAACGGACACGTGTGAATGGTTGTTGCGTTACTGTGTTGTGCCTCCGGCGGTCACGTAGCTGGGGGTGGTGGGGAGTGCAGAGGTGCAGTGTCGGCTCCAGGGAGAGGCTCTGCTTTGTGGAGTTGGGGCCAGTGTTTTGCTCACACTCTGTGCCGGACGCTGCCGCTCGGAGACTTCATATCCATTCAGAGTTTCAAATCTGGGTCAATGGTTTTCCTGTATGTAAGAGATTCTCACATGGAAATTAAAGCCTTGAGCTTTGCCGTGCTACGAAGATTGTTAAATTATTTTGTATTCTTTCAACTTGATGTATATTATGATATTAAGTTTTTATTTTTTTACAGTTGTAGCTAATGTTATCTTTGATGATGTTTATGAAAAATATGTATATAGTGCCTGCGTGCTAAATAATGTCAGGTAATTTGAAAGCCTTGGAAATTTTTTGCATGTGTTCTGGTATACCCGTCTCTAGTGATGAACACACACACACACAATGCACAGACATTAAAAACTTTAAGCAATACAGTGAAAAAATCCAGGTTTTTCTCGTTGTATATGGTGAGATAATTTTACCAATATCCAGCTAACACCAGCTTTGGTGTTTTAGACTTCTCCATTTGTGTTCCTTCTTATATTTTGCTTAAAAGTAAATTTCAGTGGTTTTCAGAATCTTTTCCGTGAAACAAGGTCTTCTAAACCCAACTGGGAAAAGGATTAGAAGAGCTGGGAAATGCCCAATATTTTATATGTTAAGATTTCTTTTCATTTCTTTTCTTTTTATTTTTTTTTGGTGAAGAGGAGAAGTGTGTTGTGTGTGTGTGTGTGCGTGTGCGTGTGTGTACCTGTGTGTGTTGGGTGTCTTTATCTATCGCATAGAATCAGTTGCTTCTGTTTCCAGGAGGCTTTAGACCAGCTTTAGTGGTTTGTCACGTGAGGGAGAATGATCCTACCACACCGTGTCACTTCACTTCTAATGAAAATATTCCTTGCAAGAAAATATTTTCCTGCATTGCAAGCCAAAACCCAGACAGAACTCTTGGAGAGCCGAGACAGCTCAGGGAATTAATCCCTTGCAGAAAAGCCTTCCCTACCAGAAATGGTGGAAAATACAGTTTAAGCTGTCAAAGGTCAGAAGGGGAATGAGTCTGGTGTTGAATGGTTCCAGAAAATATCTTAGAAGAGTCACAGAAATGTCTATACGTCTCCATTGCCTGGCCGAGGGGCGCTGGGCCCCAGCAGGCCCTGGCCTGGGCGGAGCGAGAAGCTGGGGACCCCCTGGGCGGTGGGGTCTGCGGCCCCGGTCCCGTCTGAGGCTGGCCCCAGTGGGACAGAGGCAGTCCAGGGTGTTTCCTGCTCGGGCCCTCTTTCTTTGGGAATCTTTTTGACTAGGGGAACAGAGACTTGTTATGGGAAGCAAAATTGACCAGGGGCAAAGTAGGTACAAAATGCCCAAGGATTCCCTGTCCGTGGCTTCTCAGCCTGCCCTGTGAGCAGCAACGAGGGGAGTTGCAGGCTGGAGTGATGATGGGCTATTTAGTAAAAGTGATGTATTTTTAGGCCTATCATTTTTTGTGCTATTAAATTTCTTGGTATACTGTTCCAGAAGTTGTACCATAGGAGAAACTTTCAAGTCAGGCAGGGACCCAGAAAATGTTGGCAAAAGTTTTTGGTTGGGAAAGATATTGTGAATTTTTTTTTTAGAGAACTTGGATGAAGTGATTTTTTAATTTACGTTTTCAGTATTTTAGCTGAGAGAGTGGTGTTTGAAGGGGCTACTGGTCGAAGCTGAACGGCGTCGTGCTGAGACCTCAGCAGGGCCTTCTGTCGGGACACATTCCGCACGGCTGGCTGCCTTTCCCAGAGCCCCTTTTGTCCCGTGCCCCCATCAGACTCATAATTTGGGAACTGTTTTTGGTCAGTTGCATCATTCTCAAATACATTTTTAAAAGGCTGAATAAAATCGTTTAGGTCTAAGTTGTATTCATTTCCTTCCTAAGTTGCACTCATGTCCTTTCCTCGCAGTGGCAGTGTAGTAAAGCACAGTGCCTTCCCATCCTTGGCAATTGTTTGTGGAATGAAGGAATCAACAATAGTTATCCCAGATTGCAAGATGTGTAAACTGGAGACGTTGAAATGCTCTTCCATTTGTAAGCCATGTGAACATGAGGCACGTGTTCACAAGTCCTTTTCAGTTTGAGTAATAACCTGAAAACGTGGAGAAGAGTACTTACTTAAACTGTCTAATTCAACCTATTCAAAATTTCTATGTCAGTAAACTGAAAAATTGTGAGCTCTGAGTAATTACGAAATTCCTTTTAGGGGGATCCAAGTTATAGAGCTTTTTCTGCCTAAGTAAGAATTGGTGGTTTCTTAGGCCTTCTCTGAAACCTTTCTGTCGCGGTCTGTACTGGGTGGCAGGGACTGCGAGCACAGGCTGGGCACAGCCTGCACAGGGCCCAGGGCCTGCTGGTTTGGACTACTCGGCTGGAGCAGCAAATGGACGTGCAGAGGCTGTTTCAACCCTGGGAATTCTGCCTTAGGAGGCTGGATCAGTGCATCGGTGAAGTTTTTAAGCCAGGTTATTACTGAACCAGAAACTCAATTTCTGAATTTCTGGCTTGTGAAGGAGTGAAGGTAGGTGGGAGACGAGCTTACTCAAGCAGGAATGCCTCTTGAAACTCTTGTAGGAACCCCAGTCAGAGATGTTAGAAAGGGAAAAAGCCCACTGGGCCAGTTCATTCCTGTTCTAACCAGGAGTGCAAACTCTAGGAGTGCTGATGGGTCCAAATTTTATGAAATTGGAAGAATGTTCTCCATACCCTGGCTTTGGTCATGTTTGGACTCTGGCTGTTGCTTTCCAGAAGGGAAGTTGCTATCCTATGCAGAATAGCTGACTTTAGACCAGAAGAACTCCAGGGGGTGGTCGGGACTGGGAGACGGTGCAGATTGTGCTTCGCATCGATCGTCTTCCTGCACTGGCTGGTCTCCAGGGCCTTAGGATTTCAGGATCATGTTGTGGTCATCACAGGCCTCTGAGCCAGGAGGGGTGGAGGATGTTAGAGGCCCAGGGCACCGGACAGCACGGTGGAAGGAGCCGTGGACTGTGCCACCCACTGTGTGCCATGTGCCAACAGTGCCGACAGACGTGGACGACATGGAGGCTTTGTGTCGGCGATTAAGCCTGATTAACGCCACATTCATCCCTTGAATTATTAAGTGACAATTACTGTGGAAGGAAAAAATTTTTCAAGCATAATATGATTTGGTGTTTTCCGTAACTCACTTTGAGAACGAACTGCTGAGTGACTACTAAATCGCATGTGTATTTACGAGGGATCTTTCATCTAGAAATCATAGATTCAAGGCTGAACAGGGTGCCTGGTGAAAACGTTAAAGCTGTTGCTAACCACGTGTTCTGATGACTAGAAAAAAATCTTGGGTTTTAAAACTCACTGACCCTTGGGAGAAGCTGGACAGGACGGTGAGAACAAAGATGCTTTCCTTCCTCGGATGCAGGCTTGTCGCCAGGAGGCATGGACACCGGAGGGCCCGAGAAGCAGGCCAGATGTGGCTGCTGTCCACGTGTGCCCTCGGTACCCAGGGCTTGTTCTGGACCTCGCAGGATTTATGTTCAGAAAATGGGCACAACCCAAGGCCAACCTCCAGTTGTGAATTCTTACTCAGTTCAAGAGCAGATGCCAATTTCTGATCAATACCCAAGAATCGTGACTGTTTCTTCTTTTTCTTAGCAGCTAGAAAGTTCAGTGTTTCCTCTCACAGGGCTAGCATTTGAAAATATTTGGTAAAATATCCACTACAGTCTTTCCTGAGATTTCGTTAGATGATTTGCAGTCTAAAAATCAAATGAAATGTATGTGACATGCCCACTGGCTTTGGACTGGAGAGAAAATGTAGCATATGGGACCATCAGGTATTTATGATTGTGTGTGTGTGGGTGGGTGTGCATGGGCATGAGTGGGTGTGTACGTGCACGTGAGTATATGCATGTGTGTGAGATCAAGAGCACATTGAACCAATAGCTGCTCTGTGTAATTGGCTCTGTGACATAATACACATTCAGGGTAGAAAAATAACCTAGGAGTTGTTTTCCTTTGTAGACAAATACAGCCATTGATTTTTAAAGTTTAGCCCATTGTTTCATGTTGACTCCCAAAGTAAAACAAACCCCTCAACTTTTTTTCTCCCAATTCAGTTTTATTGAGATATATTCACATACCCCACAGTCACCCACAGTGCACCATCATATAGTTGTGATTCATCACCAAAATCAATTTTTGAACATTTTCATTACACCAAAAAAATAAAAATTAATAAAAATACAAGTAAAGACCACCCAAAACATCCCATTCCCTATTTTTCATTTAGTTTTTGTCCCCATTTTTCTACTCTTCTGTCCATGCACTGGGTAAAGGGAGGTGAGCCGTGAGGTTTGCCCAGTCGCCCGGTCGCACCGTGTAAGCTGCGTAGTTATACGATTGGGTAGCAGACCTCTAATTCTCTCTCCGCTGCCTCTTCGGGCTCTTCTTTGGGGTCATCTGCTGTTCTCATTTCACGTTCTCAGGCGTGTTCTTCGCCCTCCACACTGTGCACGTTGTACGAAGGATGGTCGGGAAGTAACCCTGGTGCCCAGTGGTGGCGTTTGGCCGAGCTCTAAGGGCAGGGTCCGGCTGGTGGGAGATGAAGAGCAGTCGATGTATGTAGATTGTTTCCTTTAATGGGGTGGGCCCACGATCCAGGAGCGGCTGCCCCCATCTGTCAACAGTGTGTCACCAAGAGTGAGCTGGGTGCGGACGGAGGAAATGAGCACGTGAGCACCGCAGTTAGCGCAGGCCCAGAGAAGGAGGGCAGTCCCGTGGCCCGCAGAGCCTTTACCAGGTTCTGAGAACAGGAAAACCAGGGAGTAAATGCGGTCCTGTTGATGGAAGGTTTGCTTGGGTGTCATGCCCACGGGGAAGAGAAAGCCTGGCTTCTTAAAAATAGGTCTTAATGGTGTAACCAGCTGGTGCGGTGTTTCTGATGAAGCTGTGTTCTGTTTGGGGAGACGCTCAGCTGGTGCCTGAGTTGAGTTCCTAGAGCACCTCCAGGGTGGGAGAATCTGCCCCAGGAGAGGAGCCACGACCAGCCAGTGTTTGGCCAAGAGACAAGTTGGCAGCAAAGAAATGGGCTAAAAGTCTTGAAGCTGTTTTCTCTTCATAACAAAAGCTGAAGTAGAAAGAATTTAGCTTAGTTTTCTTCATTGTCTTAAAGGAAACTTATTTTTAAAGTCAAATGAGGCTTTTGAGATTTCCTAGTTATATAATTTCCTGTGTGGTCATTCTTTTCATTTTTACCTAGCAAACCTTGGCCATGGAAGGTTAAGCGAGTCTGACTGCCGAGGGCGGCACGGGGCCGGGAGGGCAGGAGCTAGGCCTAGAGGAACTGGGGTCAGACCTCTCTGGGTGGCTTTGTTTTCACTGGTCTTGTGATCTTGGGCAAATGGGGAGCTCCTGGGGCTCTGTTTCCTCACAGGCAAGTGGAGCGGACAGTAACCAGCAGGTGGACACTGCGCTGGGCTCCTGGGGCCCTATCTGGCCCATTGGCAACTGTCCCAGTTTGCTAATGCTGCTGGAATGCAAAACACCAGAGATGGGTTGGCTTTTATAAAAGGGGGTTTATTTGGTTACACAGTTACAGTCTCAAGGCCATAAAGTGTCCAAGGTAACACATCAGTAATCGGGTACCTTCACTGGAGGATGGCCAGTGGTGTCCAGAAAACCTGTTAGCTGGGAAGGCACGTGGCTGGTGTCTGCTCCAAAGTTCTGGTTTCAAAATGGCTTTCTTCTAGGACGTTCCTCTATAGGCTGCAGTTCTTCAAAAATGTCACTCTTAGTTGTTCGTAGGATATTTGTCTTCTCTTAGCTTCTCTGGAGCAAGAGTCTGCTTTCAACAGCCGTCTTCAAACTGTCTCTCATCTGTAGCTCCTCTCTCAGCTCCTGTGCATTCTTCTAAGTGTCCCTCTTGGCTGTCGCAAGCTCGTTCCTTCTGTCTGAGCTTATATAGTGCTCTAGTAAACTAATGAAGGCCCATGCTGAATGGGTGGGGCCACGCTTCCATGGAAATTATCCAATGAAAGATCTCACTCACAGTTCAGTGATCACATCTCCATGGAAACATCCAATCAAGTCTCCAACCCAATCAACACCAATACGTTTCCTGCCCACACAAGACTGCATCCAAGATAATGGTATTTTGGGGGACACAATATATCCAAACCAGCACAGTGTCATATCCTGGGCCACACTGGACAGAGGCCCAGGGGCCACCAGCTGGCCCTGCTGCTCCTGCCACCCACTGGCCCTGGTGGTCACGCTCCCCGCCTGGGGCCTTGGGGTCCGTGTTGCACTCGTTGAGGCTAAATGATCGGTCAGCAGGGCCTCTTCCAATGACTGAAATACTATGTCTGTGATTCTGAGACTGAGGGTGGTTAGGGTTGGACCTTGGGCACTACACAGGTTTAGAGAGGCTGTGGGAAGAGCCATTTAAAAATCCTGGGGTGCTCCTTCCTTTGTCCCAACTAGGAGGACTGGATTTAGGACGATTTAACCTTCTAGAGATAAGTGAGGACTATATCTTTGATGCCAGAAAAACTGTGTGGTTGAAGGATCAAGGGGTATTTGGCCCGGAGAAAGCCCTAGAACACAGCCTTGGGCCGTAGGCTCCTCAGGACCCTCCTCTCAGGCGAGCCTGTAGGACGAGCTCGTGGCCCTGCAGCAGCGGGATGGGGGCTGGCGCGATGGCACAGTTGGGGCTGGGAGCTGGACTCGCCGTGGTGCACCCCTGCGGTTTGTGCTCTGAGGCCCAGGCAGGAGGAGGGGAGGGGGCAGTGCTGCCTGTCTGGCTGGGAGCTGCCCATTCCTTGCCCGGGACAGCCCCCTAAGTTCTCCCAGCCTGGCTGTCTGACCATCTTGGTTTCTTCCAGGCTCCCCGTGTGAGCAGGAAGCTTGATCTTAACGTGGTGAGGGAGGTGCTGCCCGGGGTCTGCCTGGGTCTTCTGCACGACTTGCGCGTTGAGGAGGGCCTGGGGCCCATCCCCTTCGGAGGCCAGCTGCTCTGACCAAGTTTTCTGTCCCTTCTCTGGGTGTGATGCAGTCACAGTCTGACGGAGTCAGGGGGCCCTGCCTGTGTGGGTCCGACACAGAGCAGAGGAAGGAAAGCAGGTGGCCGCTGCCGGGCAGCTGTGGGAAGCCGCGACCCGGCCGCCTTTAGGACGGGCTTTCTCCTGGTGACCCGTGAGCTGGCTCCTGCTTGTCCTTCCGCAGGGGCTGGCCATGTTTCAGGGAACATAGAAAAGCCCACCACGGTTTCATCCTCTGCAGGCTTCCTACAGGGACAGTGTTTGTGTAGAATCCGAGAGGGACGGGAAGCTGGGAATTCTGTGGCAACTATGATTTGTGAAATTTTCTGTTTATGGCTGATTTTAGAAATCAACCTGTTTTATATACAGCTTATGTTTTCCCATGGCCTTTTTCCCTAAAAATCTTTGGAGTTGTTAAAACTGAAGGTTAGAGCATCTGATCTAATTTTTCCAAAATTGTTCACCCGGCAATGCCAGATCCTCGGTTCACATTCGGTGCAGCACTGAGTATCCGTGGCCTCGGCCCTGCGGGTGGCACACACACCGTGCTGGCCTCGCCTCGTTTGTCCAGTGCCCTGTCGGGCAAGAGCTTTCACCTCTCCTAGTTTTCTCTGTAGATGTCCTCTGTGGAAGGAGAGAGCTCTTCTCTTCACGTGCTTCTCGACGGCTCGCCGATGCTCAGAGAGATGGCACGGTTCATAGTAGCCGTAGACGAAGCCGGAACCAACCCCTGTTCTCAGCCTTCTAAGCTGTGGCACCACCACACACCGTGTTTCTAATTCATTTCCTTTAGATAGGCCTTCCGGGAGTGGGCTGGGGATGCAGCAGAAGGTGTCAGATAGCCGTCTCGGCGTGGCCAGGACGCCCCAAAGGAGGCCCGGGCACACCCCCTTCCAGGTCCACAGCCCGCGGGCCCTGGGCCAGGTGGCCCACTCGGTGGCCTCACGGCCGATGGACAGGCCCGAGGCATTAACGGGCAGCTTGAACCAGTGTCACCTCCTCACCAGGAAGGGAGGAATGTGTTTAATGTCGTATGGGAGCCTTCCTCACGACAGTGTGTGCCGCTTTCTCCTGGCGGTCGGCCCCCGGGAGCACGGATTCTTGGTGAGTGTTAGTGGGGAAGAACCCTCACGCTTCCTGCCGGGCGTGGCTTTGACCGTCTTCTGGGTGGTCTCACCCGGGATGGCTGGACCTGATGTTACTGCTGAAATTTAACCCAGAATGTGTTTCAGAAACGGTCCTGCAGAGTAAGGGGTGGACGTGGGGTGGGTGCTCCTGCCCGTGGGGGGCCTGGGGTGCTAGTCGTCACTGCCCGCGGTGGATGAGGGTGAGAGAGGGCATCTTAAATCCAGGCTGTCTCATAAAGCACGGGAGTTAAAATTTAAAGCTGGATTCTTGCTGTATTTTTGTTTTTGTTTGTACCTTTTCCACAGCAAGATGTGGTGTGTGTGGGGGGGTGTGGATTGAACTGGTGGCTTCTCGGGCTTCACGGTTTTGCTGTAACTCTGGGTGGAAGGTGGCGAGGCACGAGCTCTGCCTGAGAGCACCCTGCCCGGGGCCCTAGCTGGGCCGCCGGGCTCCAGCTCTCCTCTGCGAGAGCGCGCGGCACCCCACACCCCGTCCCGCTCCCTGGCGCTCCTCTGCAGGCGCGAGCGTGTGGGGGAGGCAGCTGGGCGTGGGACCATGTTACAGAGACGGTTTTGACCTCACAGACCTGTTTCGGGGATCCACAGGAACCTGCAGAGCCCACGCACTTTGACAGTCTTGGTCCTGATCAGAGATGGGGTCCATCTCCCTTCTGGACCGAAGGTCCAGGCCAGACGCCAGGGCTGGAGCCCACCGCCACCACCTGCCTCCAGCCACCGGTCTGTCGGCCAGGACAGGGCCAAGCGGGGCGGGAGGCTGCCGGCGAGCTGCCTTGGTGACGCAGACCTGTTCCCCAGAGACCCGCACCCAGGGCTGGGGTCCCATCACTGGCCACTGAGGGGAGGGAGCGGACCCCCGGCGAGGGCCTCCCATCTCCTGGGAGTCGCAGGCAGCACAGGGCCCACCCGGCCCCCATCCATGTCTGTGTGGGCTGTGTAGTGGGGCGCACGGAGATGGGTGCACGTCTGTGTCAGGCCCCGCTGTCCTCATCAAGAGGGAGGACCGAGCCCCCCTGGCCGGGGTCGGGGACCTGGGCCATGTGCTTCGGGCTGGGCTTTGTCGGGAGGAGCACACCTTGGCCTCGAGCCTCCCCGCCCGCACCGGGTGGCTGGGTCCGCAGTGGTCGCGTCAGTGTCCTCCTGAGGACAGACCGGTCAGGGCATCGCTTCATTTCAGCTTCAACTCCATGTCTGCGATATGGTTGTCTCTGAAATGAAATCCTTTGCAAAGACCCCCCTTCCCATTCCTTCCATTTTCATTGGTGGTGCTGGTGCTGGTGCTGGTTCTCACTGCACGAGTTAGACCAGGAAGACGACACGCACTGTTCACGTTCTTGGTTATGGGGGATAGTTCAGGTGAACTTTGGACCCCACCCGTCCTCAGCCGGGCTCTTCCCAGAGGCCGCCCGCTGTTGGCCGAGGAGCGGGTGTTGCTTCTTGGGTGTTTTTTCCACTTTCAGAAAGTTTGAAGAAATTCTTTACCTCTGAAATTAGACATTTGCAAGAGCGTCTGACTTTTGGCTTTAGTTAATTTGAAAATGGCCTCTTGCTAACCTCAAGATTACTTGCCAAGAACCAACTATGCAGCAAAGACAAGTAATTGTCATACTTAAGCTAAGTTTTTATTTTCCCTCATGACTGTGTTTGAAAACAACACGCTATGTTTTCACAATACGGATGAGTCAGTGTTTCCCATCAAGGCGGCTCCACGGCCTCGTATGTGGAGAGCAGGTGAGGGGCTGTGGCTCGCCCCGGCTTTCTGTGAAGCCCTCCAGGCCAGAGAGCCCCCCCAGAGCCTGGGCCTGTCGAAAGCAGGCTCGTCCTCCCCTTTCCTTCATTTCCCATTTCCCCTCCCCGAGGTTAGAAACGTGGTCTGTGACTGCCACGGCGGCGTGGCGGACACATTGTCCTCTTTGGCCAGGGGACGTGCATGGGTTTGAGAGGCTCCCGGGGAAATGCTTCCTGGCCTCAGTCCAGGGACTCCTTGGAGGGGGCTTCATAAACCAGGGCTCTGAGAACCGTGGAAAATGGCCCAGTGTGTGTGTAAGAACATTACATCCATTTTCTAACTCATGACACTTTAGGGAAATCCTGGACAATTCCCGCCAGCAGGTTTCAACCCCGAAGCTAATCTGTCAGAGCTCCGGGGTCATTTGTGTTTCATTTGTTTCCCAGTGGTCTGTCCTCGTGCCGTCTCCAAACCCCGGACCCACGGGAAGCTGTTGTTTCCTCAAGTGAGGCCCTGTGACTGACCAAGAGTTCCTGGGGCTTGGCTCCCGAGGGTAGCTTTTCCGGGTAGTAAAGCAGCTGGTGGTGTTTATCCTCTGTCCCTCTTCATTCTCTGAAGGGACTTGGGGAGTTTAGAATGTAGGTGTTGAGCATGAACTTTGGCTTAGGGTCTCCTGGTAGACAGAGCTGCTGGGACGCCTTCCCTTCTGAATCCGATGTTGGTCCAGTCCTCCAAAGACTTCCCTGACAGGTGGCACTTAACTCTCAGGGGGTCTGCGTTGGCCGTGGTGTAGTTGTCCTGGGCTGAGGCATCCGGCGTTTCTGCACGTGGAGGGAACCAGTGCTTTTGGGGGAAGCTGAGTCGAGCAGATTGGATATGGAGCTGTTGGCTGCTGACTTGGCGGGCAGCAAGGCGAGGAACTTCTCCACGCAAGCATTGGCCTGGTGGCTGGACGCGCAGATGCCCTGACAGCATCGGGCAAAATGGCGGCCGTTGAGCATGTACCCGAGCCCAAAACTCACAGGTGTCAAAGGGACGTTCTGAGTCACACCTCCTTTCCCGGGCTTCCCATGAGAGGGCCACTGTCTCTGCAGCCACCTCCCCTGCACACACCCTGGAGCTCCCCGTGGGCAAGCAGAGGCCCCAACCCCTTCCCCATGAACTGCATGAAAGACCGTGGTCACAAGTCACGTCCGTGATACATCCTTAGTGGATGCAGAATCCTGATAATTTTGGGACAACTTGACAGAAATCCAGCTTCTTGCCTCCACCCCAGCTTGTGAGGACGGTGTTGCCGTGGCGTGCCGGTGGCTCGGGCACAGCTCCCGCCCGACGTGCTCACAGTGTGATGGAGCGCCCCGTGCTGGACTGCAAGGAGGCCTTTGGGCCTCGCAGTACTCACGGACACTTCCTCCCTGTGTTTCTGTCTGGCCATGCAGGATCTCCCGGTGACCCTACCTAACTTGGATCTTCTGAGACACTCCTTCCCACGGCAGCCCCTGGAGAGCCTTCCCTGCAGAGGTGTTGCCCTGGAGCAGTGTTTGCTGAATGGGAGGATGGAGCTGGCTTGGAGGCCAGTGGCATGGCGAATCTTAGAGTCCAACTCGGAGTCCCTGGAGCTGCTCCTAACTAAGCCTGTGCTGACAGGGCCAGTGCAAGCCCCCGTGGGCACGTGGAATGGGGGTCCGTCCGTCGTCTGCTGGAGAGCCAACTGCAGTTCACTGACTCTGGGTCAGGGCAATCAGAAATCAGTCCGAGGGGGCCAGGGCTACTCACTTGACAATTGGAATGTGGCTTTTTCTGAGACCGTTGCTTGTTTCTTTTTGATTTATGCTGAGGTGGAGCAGCTCTCCCTGGCGTCCGGGCCCTGTGTTCCTACCCGAGCAGGGGTGGGGTGGGCAGGCAGTGGTGCCTTGCCCAGGCATGCAGCTGTGTCCGCCCCTCCTGCCCGGTGGGGAGGAAGCTGGGGGGTTGGGTGGGATGTCCGGGCGACCAAGGGCCCCCATTTGGGAGAAGACTGTTGGGTGCCCTGCCATGAGTAAGTGACCCTTGGTGAGGAGCTCACAGTCCAGAAGCAATGAGGGGCCTTCAGGAAGTTCTTGGAAAGCAAAGGACTGCAGCTGATCAACCATGGGGGTCACTGGGTTCCAGCTGAGGGTCTGAAAGTGGGAAGACTTGTTCTGGCCATCCCTCAAAACCAGTGAACCCCCATCCTTGGTAGTGGAACGTTGCCCAACACCCCCTGCCTGGGACACACGTTCCCACAGAAGCCTGTGAAAACCCAAGCGCTGCAGCAGAAGACAACTGGCTGTCAGAGGAGGTGAGCTGGGTGAGGCTCAGGGTGTCGAGGGGTCCCCGAGGGAGACGAGCAGGGACCCTGCCTCCTGGGCCATTCAGCGGTCTCTTCCAGTGACTGTCCGAGGTGCAGCAAGCCCAGGCCTTCTGGCTCCTTTATGTGAGGGCAGCACCGCTTTAAATGACAGGGCCTTCGAGACGGGGCCGCCCCCGCTGGGGGAGGAGGTCCTCAGTTTGTCACATACTTGGGTTTTTCTTTTCTTAATAATTCGTCTTGCTTGGCATGGAAATCTGTTTGAACCTTTGTTTTCGAGGTGGCGAGCGCTAAAACCACAGTTTACCAGAATCAGAGAGACAAGAAAGCTGCGGCTGGTTCAGCCACAAGCCTCCAGGGGCACGCGGCTCCTGGCCTGGGGCGAAAACCCGCCAGTGTCCCCCCCAGCCCCTCAGGACAGCCCATCTTGAGGCAGGGACAATGAGGCTTTGACTTTCACAGTGGAAGGAGTTTTTAACATTTATGCAGAGGCTCAGAGGGGCTGTCTTGTAGGCCCTTCTGCCTCGTCCCTCTTCTCACTGCAGAGCGGAGGGTCTGGGGCCGGGGTGTGGAGATCCCCGCGTCTCCCCTTCGAACTGCCTCGCCCAGTGGTGGTTGGAAGGGGATATTAGCTCACATTTCCGCCACCCTGGAGAACAGAGACTTCCTACTGAGTTGAACTCCATCTGAAAATTGCAGCAGCTCCTCTATGAAAGTTCTTTCTTTTGCCCCATTACAGTGAACCCAAAATAATTTTTGTTCTGTGAAGTCAGTTTTCCAAATTGAAAAAAATAAAAAAGGAAAGTAAGAAAGAGCCATGAGCACATTGTCACTGACGCGTAGAGATAGCGGCCCTGAGCACATTCCTTGCTACATCACGTCTTTCCTGTGTGAGGTGGTAAATCACTGCTTTGTCATTATCAGTCTAGACAGCAGCGAGCAGAGTTCACTCTTGGGTTGGCGTTTCCGTCCATAGCTGCGGGAGCTGCTGGCCTGGGCCGGGCCTGCCTGCCGGCCTCTCCCTTCCGGGCCCTCCTGGTCGGGACCGTCGGGCCATCACGCTGTCACTCACCTGAGCTGACTTTTATTTTCTTCCCGCTCTTTCTCATCCACTGCCCACCTGCTCCAACCTCCCCATCTAGATTCCAAAGGTCCGTAGTCCATGCAAAATGCACAGGGCCTCGGATTCGACGGTGGCTGCGTTCTTAAGGCCCAGCCTCTTCTGCCCCCCACCCAGCCCTGGGCCACGCGCAGGTTAAGACACCTGGTGAGGATTTGTCCCTAAGAACACTGCCTCATTTGGAATGACTGGGTGGGAGCGCGTAACTAGCATCTTCAGACTTCTGCTTTTGCCTCTTTATATTTTTCGGGCTTTGTTTTGCTGTCTCCCAGCTGGTGTTTGAGGTTTGGTGCTCAGAGGCCTGAGAGAGCTGCGAGGCTCGTGAGCAGGACCTGCCCTTCTTGCTGTCCGCTGCCCGACACCCCTGTGGGAGCAGGTGTGCGACATCCGGCCTCCCTGGGGCGTCATCAGCATCTTCTCTGAGCTCCACGTCTGCCGCATAAATGTCAGTCCGCCAGCTTTGGAAGGACGGCCTCGCTGGCCCAGGGATGCTTTCTAATATGCTGTGTCGAGTGACTTCACCCTGGAGGGCGGCCCCCACCCCCCGAGGGAGCAGATCTGCACGTCTGCCTGTGGCTGGCTTGCCCTTCCTGACCATCCGTTAGTGGACAGTCATCTGTTTCTGAGCATCCAATCATGGCTGTTTCACTTGGCTTATGAAAGCACTCAGTGGACCGTAAGGAAACGTGAGTGTTCAGGGTGCAGGAATTATAGTTTGGTTTCAGCATTTGTTGTACAACAACGTCTTCGGTCAGCAGCTCTCTCCCTGTCAGCGGGTGGTTTGGGCGTCCCTGGGACAGCAGACTCCTTTCTCTGAGCATCGCGTTTTTGTACGGTGAGGTAGCTTCTCTTTGAATTTAGTGCCTAGTTTTGAAAACTGTCAACTTGATTAAATTGACAGTTTCCTTAAAAAATTGGATTTGAAAGGAAATGACCAAAGCAAGTACCTGCCTGCTTGGCTTTTCTGTCAGACTCTGGGTGAGTGATCTCACCTCTGTCTGTGGACACACACTTAATTAAATCGAGTATTGAAAGTGTGGTTTTTCAAGTACATGGATTTTTCTTCATCTGGGTAAAGAGGGATTCAGAATTTTATACCTAAACGTTACTGAAATGTCATTGAGCTTCTTGCATTTATTTTAGGTTTTTACACCAGTTTCGCATTATCTCAGTTGGGTCTTTAAACAGAGTTTCAGAATTGGCAGTACAGAGAGGAAAACCAGATGTGTGTACTCAGAAGAGCAGAGCTTTTGGATCCAGGATTCCCTTAGTGGGCTGCTTTAGACTCGTACCCTGTGCCGCTGTCCTGCCTGGAAGTGACTGGCTCTGCTTCAGAAATGCACAGTGTGTCACTCCAAATGGGGCTGGGGAGAGCCCCTCTCTGGGCATCCCCTAGTGATAGTGAGGTGTCCCAGCGAGGGGGGCCCCGCTTCAGTTCCTGGCGGCGGCTGTGGCCGGGGGGGGGGGAGGGGGGTGCTGTTGGCGACTGCTGGGAGCCGGGAGCTTGGTACGTTCTGGTTAGAGATTTCCACGTGACAGTCTGTGGAAAAAGCCTGTAGATCAGGGGCTGCTCCAGACCTAAAGTGAGCAGGAAGGATAAAGGAGGAGCTGGGAGCCCGAAATGGAAAAAGGCGGACATTTGCTCTGTCACTTCCCTTGGTCATCATGCAGGAGGCGATGGGTTCTGGGGCCCCCCGACTGCCCGCCGGGAGCAGAGCTCGGCCCAGACGCATCTTCCTGGGCCGCCGTTTTGGGCTGACCCTGGTGGATTGTGGTGCTTTGCTGCTCCACACCCAGCACTTGACTTACGTGGGCTTTACCTCTCACCAGTTTAAAGTCAAATCCAAGCCACAGACCCACCCCCACTTACTGTAGTATCGGGGGCCGCACAGTGTTTCGAGGGGCTGCAGGCCGCGGCAGCACGTCTGAGAAGATGGCAGGTTGGGGTCCATGTAACTGATTCTTGTGCCCTTGGTGGCGTCACTCACTGCACGGGGGTGACCCTCGCAGGGGATCAGTGGAAGGAGAACCGCCTGCAGAGCAGTGCAGGACCGAGGGCCGCCGCCCCTCGCATGGGCTCATTGCTCCTTCCTCCAGCTGACCCGCCTGCACGGTGTGTGTCCAAATGCCCCTGCACCGGGGCCTGCTCACAGTCCTCAGGCTGCAGGGCACGGAGGGCTGTACCTGCCCTTGCTGCTGGTCGCTGCTCTCCTGCTCCACACCGGTCAGTTATGTCTCCTTTCCCTCCCTGGCCAGTCCTCAGTCCGGAGAGGAAGGCTCCGTGGGCAGTGGCACCCAGGACATGGACATGGTGGTGATACGTATAATTTATCATACGTCCTTCTGTGTAAGCTCACCTAGATCCTTTTTAGACATGAGTTGGTGGGTCGTTATACACTGTCCTGTGACTAGTCTTCACCCACATGTGAACTGATAGATCAGCTGTTGGTGACTTGGTCATCCCGGGCCCTACTTTCGGAACACGTCAGTGCACCCGCTTGTCCGTTTGAGAATCCCCTCAGGTGCTGCAGGAGCCCCACGCTGGGGCAGGGGCTGCATGGAAGAGTGTGGGTTCCCTGTATCTCCACAGTCATCCTCAGTCCCGCTGTTGTTTTCGTTTTGTGAAAAATGTATAGCAAGGCATGACTTTTCTCTCCTTTGTTTGCTTTCATGGGCTAGAATATAATAAATAAGTCCTCCTTTTGGACGAGATTCCTGCGAAGAGTAACAGCACTGCTAGTTTATGATGAAAATTCAACATTTGTAGAGTGGGCCTTTTGACCTCTTTCTTCCTGCTTTTATTTCTGTCTTCACGATTGTAACTGTAATTGCTTTGAGAATTTATATGTTTCAGCAAAATGTTCATCTCAGCTTAGAACTACTTGAAAAGTGCCTAGAACTCACTTGATCTGACGCTGTGCCAGTTTGAATGTATTATGTCCCCCAAAACGTCATTATCTGTAACGCAGTCTTGTGGGGGCAGACATATTAGTGTTAAGTTGGAACGTTTGGATTAGGTTGTTTCCATGGAGATGTGCCCCACCCAACTGTGGGCAATGACTCTGATTGAATGGTTTCCATGGAGGTGTAGCCCCACCCATTCAGCGTGGGCCTTGATTAGTTCACTGGAGCACTATATAAGATCAGACAGAAGGAGCGAGCTTGTTACAGCCAATAGGGACACTTTGAAGAACGCACAGGAGCTGAGAGAGTAGCTGCAGATGCGAGACAGTTTGAAGACAGCTGTTCAAAGCAGACTTTTTCTTTGGAGAAGCTAAGAGAGGACAAACGCCCCAAGAGCAACTGAGAGTGACATTTTGAAGAGCGGCTGCAGCCTCGAGAGGAACATCTTGGGAGAAAGCCATTTTGAAACCAGAACTCCGGAGCAGACGCCAGCCAGATGCCTTCCCAGCTAACAGAGGTTTTCCGGACCCCATTGGCCATCCTTCGGTGATACCCGATTGTTGATGTATTACCTTGGACACTTTATGGCCTCAAAACTGTAACTATATAACCAAATAACCCCCTTTATAAAAGCTGATCCTTTTCTGGTGTTTTGCATTTCCAGCAACATTAGCAAACCAGAACAGACACTCTCACTTGCCAAGCTGGCGTCGAGGCCTGTGACCTGCTTTGGGTTCCAGAGCGCCATGTGCTTTGAGCGGGCGAGCAGCGCAGTCCACCTCCCCACCGGGGCCGGGTGTGCTCCCCTCATCTGTAGCCAGGCTTGGCCTCTTCTGCTCCGACCCTGTGGGAATGCTCTGGGGAGGGGCTGAGGAGGGGAGAGCAGGCCACATGGGGTGAGGCGAGGCTGGGGGCCAGACAGCCCCAGATCTCTGTGGTGCTCCCCGAGCCCGGCAGGAAGTGACGCGGGGTGCGTGGGGCTGGCAGGGACCTTCCAGGGCTGTGTTTCGGTGGTGTGCTTTTTCACATCCGAGTGTGCATGCTGGCCAGCCATGGCAGGGCCTCAGTGGTGCTTCCTGCACGGACGGAAGCCGGGGCAGCGCCACGAAGCTCTCTTGCTCTCAGACCCAGGTTATCTTTTTTAATTTATTTTTTATTGTGATAAAATACACGTAACTTAAAAATCACCTTACCCACTTTAAGTGGACAGTTCTTTGACATTAATTACATTGACAACACTGTGTAACTTTTACAACTGTTTCCAGACTTTCATCACCCTGAACTCAGCTCATACTCTTTTAGTGATGATTCCCCATTCCCACCTCCCAGCACCCCTGGTAACTGCTATTCTGCTTTCTGTCCCTATGAACGAACTTACTCTAAGTGTTTGTATAAGAGACATCACACCGTTTGTCCTTCTGTGTCTGGCTTATTTCACTCCACACGCTGTCTGCAGCGTTCGTCAGTGTGGTAGCGCACACCACACGCCACTTCTTCTGGTGGCTGAGCGAGCCTCCACTGTGTGGATGGGCCACACCTGTTTGTCCGTCGTCTGTTGGTGGGCCCTGGGGTGGCTTCCACCTTTGGCTGCTGTGAACATGGGTGTGCAGATATCTGTTGAGTCCCTGCTTTCAGTTCTTTTGGGTAAATACCCAGGAGGGGAATTGCCGAGTCAAATGGTAATTTTATGTTTAACTCCCTGAGGGACCGCCAAACTGTTTTCCACAGCAGCTGCACCATTTTACATTCCCACCAGCACTGTACGAGGGTCCCTGCTTCTCCGTATTCATGCGGACACATTGTTTTCTGTTTTGTAAATTAATAGCCGTCCTAGTGGGCGTGAAGTGGTACACTCCTAGTTTTAATTTGCGTATCTCTAATGGATAAATATGTTGAACATCTTTTCACGTACTTATTGGCCATTTGGAGAAATGTCTATTCACATCCTTGGCCCATTTTTTTTTAATTGGGTTGTCTTTTTGTTGTGGAATTGTAGGAGCTATTTATGTATTCTGGATATGAAACCCTTATCAGGTATATGGTTCCCAAATATTTTCTCCCGTTCTCCATGTTGTCTTTTCAATTTCTTGATGATGTCCTTTGGTTGCACAAAAGTTATTAATTCTGATGAAGTCCTATTTATCTGTTTTTTCTTTTGTTGCTTGTGCTTTCGGTGTAAACCATTGCCTACTACAAGATCCGAAAGATATTTCCTTATGTTAAGAGTTTTGTAGTATTAGCTCTTTTATTTGGTCCATTTTGAATTGGTTTTTGTCTGTAGTGAGAGGCAGAGTCCACACTCATTCTTTGGCATGTGGATTTCCAGTTGTCCTAGCACCATGTGTTGAAAAGACTGTTCTTTCCCCATTGAATGGACTTGGCAACTTGTTGAAAATCAGCTGGCCACAGACGTGTGGATTTGTCTCTGGACTCTCGGTTCTGTTCCCTTGGTCTCTATGTCTGTCCTTATGCCAGGCCCACACCATTGTAATTATTATAGCTTTGTGGTTAGTTTTGAAATCAGGAAGTGTGAGTCCTCCAACTTTGTTCTTTTTCAAGATTATGTTGACTGTTTGGGGCCCCTTACAATTCCATTTTGATACGAAGATCCCCTTTTCCATTTCTGCTAAAAAGGCTGCTGGAATTTTGATAGCTTTGCATTGAATTTGTAGATCACTTTAGGCAGAACTGACTTCTTAACAATATTAATTATTCCAATCCATGAACGTGGGATGTCTTTCTATTTATTTAGGTCTTCTTAAATTTCTTACAGCAGTGTTTTGTAGTTTTCAGTTTACAAATCTTTTACCTCCTTGGTATTTTATTCTTTTAGAGGCTGTTGTAAATGGATTTAGGTTCTTGATTTCCTTTTCAGATTGTTCATTGCCGGTGTATAAGAACCCAGTTGACTTCTGTGTTTATCTTGTACCCTGCAGCTTTGTTGAATTTAGTTCTAGAAGCTTTCTTCTGGATTCCTGGGATTTTTCTGCTGTAGGATCATGTCATCTTGAATAGGGATAATTCGACTTCTTCCTTTTCAAGTTGGCTGCCTTGTCTTTCTTTCCCTTGTGTGATTGCCCTGGCTAGACCTTCAGCACAGTGTTGACTGATGGTGGACAGTGGCATCCTTGTCTCGTTCCTCATCTGAGGGGAGAGGTCTGTCTTTTGTCACTGAGTATGTTGTCAGCTTTGGGTTTTTCACATATGCTCTTGATCATGTTGAGAAAGTTCCCTTAGTTTTCTGAGTATTTTTATCATGAAGGATGTTGGATTTTGTCAAATGCCTTTTCTGTGTCAATCGAGATGACCGTTTGGGTTTTTCCCCTTTGTTCTGTTAATATGGTGGATTACACTGATTTCCTTATGTGTGAGCTCCTTGCATTTCCAGGAATAGATCCCACTTGGTCACGTGTGTGTGATCCTTTTAAGATACTATTGGATTTGGTTTGCCAGCATTTTGTTTTGTTTTGTTTGTTTTACATTTTTTATTGCGAAATATAACATATATACAGAAAAGTGATAACTTTCAAAGTATGATTTAACAAGTGTTGGAGACAAAATTTCAAAGAATGTTATGGGTTACAGTTCCATAAGTTGACTTATTTCTTTATTTTGAAGTATAACATTTATACAGAAAGGTGTTAACTTTCAAAGTACAATTTTAACAAGTAGCTATAGAGCAAATTTCAAAGAATGTTATGGGTTATAGTTCCACCATGTCAGTTATTTCCTTCTGGCCATTCTAATACCCTAGAAACTAAAAAAAAAAAAAAAATTATATAAAGATTCAGTGTTCATAATCCTTTGTTAAATCCTATCTTGTCTGTTGTAACCCCTCTCTTGTTTGATCACTTTCTCAATCTTCAGGGATATCTGGGCAGTGAGCACCCTAACTTGTTCATATTGAAAAGGAAGGGGTATCAGCATTATGGGGAAGGGGGAGGCGTCTGGTTGATGTTCTTGAAGAGGCTCTTGCCTCTGGGTTTTGGGACTTATCTGGCATAGGAACACTCTGGAGGATTAAGTTTCTGAAAAATAAACCTAGTGAGTGAAACTTTTATAGAGTCTCAGTTAGGGACCTGGGTATTCTTTAGGATTTTTGGCACTACCGTTGATTAGGGCTTGGGTTTGCCAGTGTTTTGTTGAGGATTCTGCATCTATATTCATAAGGGATACTGGTCTGTAATTTTCTTTCTTGTGCTATCTTTATCTGGCTTTGGTGTCAGGGTAATTCTGGCCTCATACAAGTTAGGAAGTGATCCCTCTTCTATTTTTTTGAAGAGTTTAAGATGGGCTGGTGTTCAATCTTCTTTAAATGTTTGGTAGAATTCAGCAGTGAAACCTTCGGGTCCTGGACTCTTCTTTTTTTGGAGTTGTTTTTTTTTTTTATTTTTGTTTTTTCCACTATGTTATTCAGTCCCATGTGGGAGGGTTTTAATGGCTGACTGCACTTCAGGAGACGCGTCTGCCGGCAGATGAGGGGCTAGCCCTTCGCACTGAGGAGAGGGGCGCTGGCTCCCCCTCTTCTCCGGGGACCCTCCGCCCTGTGCTCAGGCTGTCGCCTTGTGACTGCGGCGAGTGGTGTCCGCGTGGCGTCCTGCCGTGCGGGGAGGGGTGGGTTAGCCAGGAAGCAGCCAGAAGACCTTTCCTTCCAGTCTCATGCACGTTAAGTTTTCGACTCCTTTCTGAAGCTCTTGTCAAAACCAGACCAGTGTGGGAAAGCTTGGAAGTCCTGCCTTTTCTGTACAAATTCCCAGTCGAGAACATTCCCCCATTTTGATTCCATTCACCACTCGTTTAGTGGCGTGCCTGCCTTCTCAATTTTAATGCTCCAAATCTAGATTCTAAGTTTTCTGACATTGAAGTTCGTAGATTTAATCAGTTGCATGGATCATGTGAAAAGTCTTTTTACTGGCAATGCTGACAGGGAAAAAAAGCCCTCTCAGGATGCTGTAAAACGCCTTCTATTTGCAGCGGTAGGTGCGAGCAGCCAGAACCAGAGTACAAGCAGAACTTTCTCGGAAATGAGTTCCATAATTTCATAAGTTTCATTAAAAAATAGTTGCATGATTTGACCTTAAATTCAGTTATTAAAGGAACTTTTAAAAGGTAAAACGATTATAAAACTAGGGCCACATTTTAATACTAACTTTTTAATTTCAAATTTGAAAACATTACGTGGATTCTTTTTTTGAGTTCAGTCCAGGATTTGGCAAACCAGTGCTAACTCAGGGCAGCCACGAGTCCCAGCTTAGAGCTCAGAGCCGTCACCCACGTCGTCCCCTCCGCACCCACCGCGGGCAGAGAGCTGTGGTTCTGAGGAAGCTCTCTCGAGGCCGCCGCTCGCACCGCTTCCCGTTCCGATCGGCTCTGGCTCCCTCGGGACCCGCACTGACCTGGCTCGCTTGCCTCCGTCGGTCAGGGTTTGGTGGCCTTTGATGTTTTTTACCCCCAGCTTTTGCCCCTGGGAGCAAACCGCACTGGTTGGAAATGTGGGGGCCTGTGTTTTTAAATGCTGCTTGTCGGGGGTGTGTGGAGGCCACGGTGGGCCTGCCTGGGACAGGGACCCTGCTGCGTGGGGAGGGGCCAGGCCTGGTCATCAGCATGTCCTCGGACGGGCGGGACCCAGCCGTCCACATGTCGTGAGAGAAGGCGCGAACACGTGGCGAGTCGAGTAGCAGCGCCGGGTACGTGTCCAGCCCAGAGCTGCCACGTGGTCACCCGTCGGTGCCGAGGGGCTTCCTGGGAGAGGCCTGGAAAGCAGGCGCTGCCCTCGGTGGAGGCCAGAGGAGGTGCGACAGGGGACACGGGCTCGGGTTGTGGTGAGTGGCTGGGAAGTCGTGGAGCCGAGGTGAAGGGCCTGGGGGCCTCCCACGCCTTGGAAGCCGGGAGAGCTGACGCGGTTGTGCCTGGACGCCGTGCCGGGCCCAGAAGGCTCGTGCCGGGTAACGGGTTTATATTCTCTGGCGCCTTCCTGACCCTTCCCGCCTCTCTCCAAATCACGCCCTCGCTCCTCCGAGGCTGGCGGCCTAGAAGGAGAGGGTGGGGGAGCGGGCGGCGGTGGGGGGGCCCAGGCGCCGCAGCGCTGCGTGGGGAGGGGAGGCTCCCGCCACGGGCCTGTCCGTTCCTGGGGGTGGCGGGGTGGGGCTTCGTCCTGACGTGCTCTTGGGGTTTTAAGGTTAATGGCAGTGGAATTGCGTTCTGGAGGGAGCGCTCGCAGCTGAGGGGCGGGTGGCGCCGCAGCACGGAGGCCGTGAAAGCTCTCACCTGCGGCCGTGCGGGTGAACGGGTCACAGGAATCTCGCAGGTGCCTGACGACCCGGATTTGCTGGCAGACGTGGGAGCGCGTGTCACGGACCCTCGGCCGGGCTTCCAGACCAGCGTGTCCCTGCCTGGGCAGGCCTCGGGCTCAGTCTTCTCCCTGGAAATAGGGGCCGGCTCCGCCCCACTGTCCGTATCTCGTTGAGGTGATTCCTGCACTGCAGTTTTGAATCTTTAGATTCCCGAGAACACAGTTACACACTCAAATATTCTAAGAAACTGAAGTGATAATTCACAGACGTTGTGAAGTTGGGGAATTAGGACAAATAACCTGGAATCCCTGAGTCCAAATGGTGTCCGTAATTAACCGCAGATGCCTAGATCACGATGAAGTAACAGCCCTTGTGGAGAGAAGGTAAGCCAGCGTGCAGCCCCACCCGCGTCCCGGGGATGTTACACAACCCCGCAGAGAGACGCCACGTCTGAGCCCGGGGCTCCCACCAGCACTGACAGCTGGCAGACGGAGCGGCGCGGCTGCCCTGGCCCCAGCCCCAGCTCTGCTCCTGGTTAAGCTCCCTTGTCAGCAAGTGAGGACACACATTCGACGGCCTTTGCTGATCACCTTCCTGCCCCCCGAAGGGAAGCCGAAGGACAGAGTCCACCAGAAATGGCCAGCTGGCCCCTGCCAGACAGTAGTAGGGAGTGTGGCCCTGTCCTCTCCTCATGGGACCAGATCGTGGGGCCTCCGGGGGATGCCGGCTTGCCGGTGGTGGGGGGCAGGTGGGCCAGGCACCCTGCCCTTGCTCCTGGTGTGGCCCAACCCGCATCCCACCCCCATCCTGCTACCCATCCCTGCCCCCATCTCACCCCATCCCACCCCCCCATCCCTGTCCCCCATCTCACCCCCATTCCACCCCCATTCCTACCCCCCATCTCACTCCACCCCACCCCTCATTCCCATCCCCCATCCCACCCCCCATCCCACCCCCATCCCTGCCCCTTCACTGTGCCTGGCCGGCTGGGAAGAACTTTTCTATTTCTAAGCAGTGAAATATCCCGGTCACGGGATGCCAGACAGAAACAACGCCGGTCTCGCCCTGTTGTCTTTGCCAAGCCTCTGGAAGCTGCAAAGCCCCTGTCCTGTGGTTCCCTTTTCCGCCCTGTCCGAGGCCTTTTGCTCCCGGCGCTCCCTCTGCCCGTCCTCCCGGGGCTGACCTGCCACCTGAGTCTCCCGGATAAAAGGACACTGGAGAGTGTCGGGTTCTCGTTGACCCTTCTTCTGGGGTGCAGCCCTGTGCTTCTTGGGTGGGTCTTGGTTCCAGAAGGCGGCTCCTGGGGCAGCAGCCGTGTCCCCTGCGGCGTCTCCCACACAGTGGTTTCACAGTAAGCATCAGGCTGAGTGTGGCTTTTGGAGAAATTCATGGCGAGGACCGCTGAGGCCCCTGCGGAGCAGCCCGCCCTCGGTGCCCTGCGTGGGCTCGTGGTGGGAGGGCGTGGACCCTCCGTCCCAGGCATGGAGCGAGCCTTCTTGGTGGGTTGCTGGTGGCTGGCTCTGAGTGAAGATGGCCCAGCGATTCGGAGGGCCGGCAGCGGGCCCTTTCCTGATGTCCCCGAGGCCTTCCCACAGGCCGTTTGGAGGGCCTGGATTTTCCTAACAGACCCCAGGAGGATAAGGCTCTTTTCAGCCTGTTGGCAGCTCCCCTCTGCTAAGAGGGACAAGGAAAGGGTGTGTCCCCGTGGGGCTGTGTCTGGGCTCTGAGTGACCCCCAGCGTGAGGGACGTCGGGTCAGGATGTCAGAAAGGGGATTTTGCCTTTAGTAAGCGAGTCACGGCTAGCCGAGCCGTGTATTTCCCAGTGAACCAAGGTATCCTTTTAACTCGGCTTTTCTGCCACGGGCGCCTACCTTGTTATGCTTATCGTTTTATTTTGAACCTTTTTGTTTGAGCTTCTTAAGCTTCTCCTGAGACTCTTCCAGCCAGGCCACCCGCAGTAGCTCCGTTTGGTTGGCTATTGGGGAAAGCACATAAGGGGGTGCCTGGGCACCACTCCTGCCTGCAGCCACATGGGGTGATCCCCAGCCCCCTCGGAGCGCAGAGGAAGTCAGGCTGGGTAAGAGAGCACTGTGCTGACGCACCCCCGAGGAGGTGGTTGCGGCAGAAAAAAGGAGTAGCTTTGAGGAGTTTAGACAAAGTCCAGGGGTCCAGGGCCGTCTCGTGGGAAGTCACTGTCTGGAACATTCCTGGCCTCTGAGGCTTCTCTCCCAAGTTCACACCGGAGCTGAGGGGCGCGGGGGCCTTTGTGGCCCTGCCCCAGGCGGCGGGGTGTCCTGCCCCCTCCAGCAAAGGGGCTGTTGCCGGGAGCGGGGTCGGAGCCTGAAATACTGGCTCCCCCTGCCCTGACGGCCGGCTTGTCCCTCTGCTGCTGGGCCACGCAGCGCTCGCCTTGCTCTAACAGTGGCACATGCAGATACCCAGGTCCCGGCCCCACACGGACTTCCCCTCTGACCTGTGCGGACGCCGAGCGTGTTGTCGGCCCAGCCAGGGGGACGGTCCCAGTGGCATGTGGGGACGGAGCCCTTGGATTCCAAGGGGCAGCCAGACATGCTGTGGGGGCAGGACTGGGGCTGCAGCCCCTCTGGCTCCCCACTCACCCCCCAAGTGCACCTCCTGCTGCCCATGTACCTGCTCATTGGTGCCTTGAGCAGCAGGAAGTGACTGGGATGGGCAACAAGGCAGGGCTGGGCACGTCTGGGCAGCAGGTGAAGGGGGCGCCGTGGGGGGATGCCGGCCGTCCTCTGGGAGCAGCAGAGCTCTGGGTGTCCCTCCTGGATCCCTGAGCTGACGGAGCAGGGGATTACCTCTTCTGCTGACCCGACGGCTCCCTGAGGGGCCTTGGAGCAGGCTGGAGGGACCCTCGGACCAGACTGCCATTTTTTTTTTTTGCTGGCGGGGGATACATTTTTCTCCAGAAACACTGAAACTGGGGTCCAAGCAAGTCAGGCCTCGGGCACTGGCCCGTGGCATCCAGGTTGCCCGCTCTGGGATCCTGTTCTGCTCTACAGATTACTCTCGAGTAACATCTGCTTCAGTGGGTGTGTCCACACCTGGGGGTGGGTGTGGGTGTGCGCAGGTGGGTGACGTGTGTGTGAGTGCGTGTGTGGGAGGGTCCGTGTGTGTGCACGAGGCCCATGTCCTGGTGTTAGGTGCCCGGGCCAGGCAGGATGTCACCACAGAGACGGGGTCCTGCCGGCCGGGGTCTCTGGGGCCAGCAGGCTGGGACGGACAAGATGGGGGACACAGTTCACTCGTTTCTGTAGCCCTGGTCAGCATTGCCTCAGGATACAGACTAAGGTACACACTAGAGCCTCCCGTGTGCACACACGCACATGCTTGCACACGCACTCACACACGTCACCCACCTGCGCACACCCACACCCACCCCCAGGTGTGGACACACCCACTGAAGCAGATGTTACTCGAGAGTAATCTGTAGAGCAGAACAGGATCCCAGAGTGGGCAGCTGGCCCTGGGCTGCTTTCTGTGGTGACGGTTCCAAGAGTGACCCCAGGGCTGGCCCGGTGCAGGCCACCATCCAGGAACGCCCCACGGTGCTGCCACCCTGCCGCTCTGCGCCCCGTGCTCACTCACCGTGCCCCCCGGTCTGTCCCTCCAGGTGCTGCAGGGGGCCCAGCTCATCGCCGTGGCCTCTTCGGACCCTGCCGCAGCCGGAGTTGATGGGTCGCCTCTCCAGGCCAGCGACATCCAGGTCCAGTATGTGCAGCTGGCGCCAGTGACTGACCACACCGGTGCAGCTCAGGTGGGTCCTCTCCCCTCCCTGGAGGGGTGCCGTGCCCCCAGCAGCCGCAGGTCCTGCCCTTTCCTGCCCTGGCCCCGAGGTGACCCCGTCAGTGTGCTTGCTGAAGAGGAAGCCCCCACTGGCACTCTTTCTCCGTGTTGGGTGCCGGGTGCCGGCTCAGTGGCGAGGGCGCTGGAGGGTCTATGTGAGTGTACGGGCCCCAGGGCACCCGTGCCGGGCTCTCGCGGTCCTGCTTGGTCCGGAGGCCGTGCCTGGGCCCCCTGGGAGAGCGTGGGTTCCCAACGGGGCAGCCTCAGGCCAGCCTGGGAGCGGGGTGGTGGTTTTCAGAACAAGCAGCTCTAAAGCCAGAGCATGTCCTGTGTTCCTGAGAGGAGCCACATACTTAGTCCTGGATGGACAGGGAGCTTGTTGGGACAGACACACGGTGACACTGACGTGCTCGTTGCCTGCCTTCTTGACGCCACGGGGGCAGAAGCTCCCAGGTGGGGAGGCCGTGGGTTTAGATCACGGCAGGGTGTGCTCCGAGCGGCCGCTGGCCTGGCGAGGGCCCGTGCTGCCTGCTGGGGAACGCGGTGCTGCCTCAGGCTGTCAGGATGGCCGCCTCGCTCTGCCTTCAGCCTGCCCCTCCGGACTCGGCACTGGCCCTGCCCTCCTGGCGTGTTCTGGCCGTCGTCTCTGGGCCTGGTCCTCTCCTTTCCATGGGCCCTGCCTTCAAGCAGCCTTTGAGGCATGAATCCGAATCCCAGGTTTCTACGTACGCCCATGCCCTGGCGTTGACGTGAGGCGTGGGGATTGCCATCCTATGGGGGAGAGGAAGTCACGTCTGTGTGCAGCCTCGGGAGCCGGGGAAGGGCCCAGCATTCTTGGGGCACCAGAGCCTGTCAGCCTCTGCATCCTGTGATGACTTATTCAACGTGGTTTGCAGCGATGCCCTGGGGCCCCCAGACCCCCCTGTACCCTGTCTGGCACCCACAGACTCCTGGGCCTTTTGGGTCGGTTCTCTCTAATGCCAGAGTTAGCTGCAGGAATTTACACCCCACTGAGAGCAGTGAGAAGGAACGAGACACTACCAAGAATCCACAAAATGGGAGCTAGGGCAGGGTGCAGAGGGGAATCCCCAAATTACCTATTTTTATGAGCTCTGAAAACGAGATCCCACCCAACCCCCCTCATCCCATCCTGAATAACCCGGTCCCCCCACCCATGTCATCGTGAATGTGATCGTGCTTGACGTCTATGGCAGCAGACTCTCCTTCAGTCAGCAGTCCTCAGGATTCAGGATGCTCTTCTAAAATTGCATGATTTTGTAACGTAATTACATTATGATACAGATTTTAATTTACAAAGGGCGTGTAAAAGTATTTACAAGTCAAAAACACGTGAGGAAAGAGAGCTCCTGAGAGGCCCCTTCTGCTCCTGGCCCTCACGACGCGGCCACCCTGTCATCCCCTCGACAAGCCGCTGCTCCTGCCACCCTAGAAACGCCAGCGGGGCCCCAAGGACGGATGGCCGCCCCGCCCCAGCCCTCCCCCAGGCACCCCGCCAGCGCGCCCGCGGTGTCCTCCATCGAGTCATGTGAAATACGACTCTGCTATTCGCTCCACTTCGGGCATGGCCCCAGCTCTCCGCCCTGGTGGATAGCGCCCTCCTGCACCCCCCCCTGCCCCGCCTCCTCCCGAGCTGTGGGGCGCACTCCTGGCCCAGGCCCGAGGGGTGCTGCTCCTGAATCGGCCCCTCGCCCTTGGTGCCCGGAGTCCAGAGCCTCTCCCCCCGGGTGCTCAGTCCTGGGAGGGGCCTGGAGACCCGGGCCTTCTGGCTCCGCAGCCTCTCCCAGCCCCTGCCCAGAGGGCCGGCCCCCCACGAGGTTCTGGGCCCACTCTGCCTCGTGCCTTTATGCTCCACGCTGCTCTCCCCTTTCCGGAACCTCGTGGGGTGGGCTCGGGGGTGGCACGCTGGGCTGTCGTCCCTGCCCCGCCTTCCCCGTGGGCCCCACGAGGCACCGTGGCCACCCCTGGACTGGTCCTCGTCCTAAACCGAAGCCCTGTCCGTCCTTTGAGGAATGACACTTTGAATGTCACCTGACATTTGCATTTAAACCTGAAGCACTGACAGGTGCCGCCGGGGCTTCCTCCGAGCCTCTCTCCACCTTCTCCCTTTGCCAGCAGCTGCCCCTGTGCCTGCTTCCCGCAGCCAAAGCCACCGTGCAGGGGACACTGGGACAGTGTCTATGAGAAGAAAAATGATAATTGAGATCCTAGGTAAATATGTCAAGAACATTTTGTTGGCACACTAGTCGGAGTTCATTTCCCCGCTGGTACTTAGGGTCGAGCTGGAAAGTGAGTGGAAGCAGCAGGCCCCAGCCGCGGTGGGCAGCGCGTCTCCCGGGGAGGGAGTGGAGAGGGCAGAGGCCCTGGGCAGAGGCGCCGGTGACCGGCCGCGTGCCGCTGGGGCAGGCGTTTCCCGCCCTGAGCCCGGAGTCTTTTTGTGTAAAATCGGGAGGTCAACCTCGTGAGCCCTAGATTCCTATTTTTTGCGTGTTTGTTTTTCTTCCATGCATGAAAACCAGAGGTTGTCGTGTAACTGCCCAGCAGCCCAGACGTGGACGGGGGCGCCTCTGTAGGGGACGCGCGTGTGAACGTCCCCCTCTCCCCTCTTGCAGGCGGCCGAGGCCCTGCAGCCCGAGGTGCAGCTGGACCACGGAGCCATCCAGATCCAGTGAGGGCCGCCGGGGCCGCGACCTGCCCGGAGCACCCGACAGCCTCCTCCCCCAGGAGCGCACCCTAACTGGTTAAGAAGATGCAGACAACAAGCTGTGTCCGCCAGAGGCCCCTTCCCTGGGAGCCACACTCGGCGCCCAGAGAGTGACGGATGACGGCGCAGGTTGTTGCAAGTGCAGACAAGAAAATCAAGAACTGGAATATTTTTCTCTGTTAAACAGCTTTTTGTAATTTGCTATGGTGTTTATAACAAAAAAGAAAATTGGAAAAAAAAGTGGAGTAGCAAAACCGTTTGCTGGTGTGTGCAGTTCAGTGTCACAAAAATAGGCATTTGCAAAAGACAGCTAACGATTTTGATGGAAATATTGCTTACCTACTTTTCTAGGGGGAAATGCTCTCCAACACTGTAATTATGCATTTCTAATAAAATACCGTGTATTTATGACCACGGCCGCTTTGGTGCGCTTTCCTGCTGGGAGAGCCTGAGGCCGGCCTCACCCTGCTGGCTGGCGAGTGTGTCATGTGTTGGCACACCGCTGGCCGGGTCCTGGGTGTCGTTTCACAGGAAGGGGCAGGACCATTTTGTCCATTTCCGTTAGCATCCTCAGGTCCCACGTAAGAGGGCCTGGGAGTAGCAGCCGCCCCAGAAGGCAGAGCTATGGGGCAGGGGCAGGACGGGGCAGCAGCAGGGGGCAGGTGGGGGGCAGCGTCGGTGCCCTGAGCTGGTGCCTGCTGCCCTGGACCAAGGCTCCCTCTCGGCCTGGGGGAGCACCCGCAGCAGCTGGAGTCCCACCTTCGGGCTTCAGGTGCTCTTAGACGCACACACCACCTGTTTAGCCAGTAAAGGACTCGTATCCGGGATCTATAAAGAATCCTGTAAGTTAATAACGGAAAGACAACCCAGGGTTTAAAACACATCCAGCACAGGGCGCCATGGGGAAGCCAGTGGAGGAGGCCACGGACCTCAGCTGTGGCCTTGGGCTCATCTGTAGAAACGAGGGCCAGAACTTCCCTTCATTCATTCACTCACTCATTATTGCTGGGTTGCTTAATGAGTAAAGAGTTCTCCCCCCCCCGAAATGAAACCAGGAGAAGGCTTGGGGAGAGGCTCTGCGCAGGGCACGTGGAAGGTGCTCACCTCCCAGGACAGTGGGGCCTGTGGGCCAGATGCCCGTTGGAAGACCTGCAGCACCGGGCGAGGCGAACAAGCAGGCGTCTGTCTCGGTGGCGCGGGAGCCGGTGCACCTGCGGGGACCCCGTGGCGCCTCTCTCACAGCCGGGCAGCCGCGATGACTCCTGCCCCACAGTCTCCCGAGGGCGCACGCCTGGTGCTGAGCGGAAGAGGATGCCGGCGTGGAAATTCTCCAGGGAGGAACGAGGGACAGAGTTCAGAGGCACAAGGGGAGGCTTCTGGGGTCCAGAGTTGCTCCATGTCTTGATCCGGATACATTCGCCGTGTGAAGGTTTGTCAAGTTGTGTATTATGATTTGCACACTTTGTGAGTTTTCAATTAAAAACTTGTTTTTAGTAAAACACAAGGGCAAAATGCAAATCGTTACAAACAAACGAAAACAGTTTGCCCCAGCAGATTTCAATTCAGAGAAGTTTCAAAGAACATACTTTAGGCAGCCGGAAAGTGATCCCAGATGGGAGACCTGAGATGCAGGAGGAGGTAGGGGCAGAGAACACGGCTGTGGCGGCTTGAATGGTGGACCCCCAGTGCACACCCATATCCTCACCCCACACCTCAGAACGTGGCCTGACTTGGAAATAGGGGCCTTGCAGATGGGATTGGGCTGGGGCAGCCATGCTGCCCTGGGGGCCCTAACGGTGGCTTCTCACTGGTGTCCTTTGCAGAAGAAGGGACTCGGGGCAGAGGCACACTGAGAGGCCGTGTGACGATGGCAGAGGTTGGGGTGCACAGCCACAAGCCGAGGGACACCCAGGGTGGCCGCCACCACCTGACACCGGGAGACACCAGGGCAGTCTTCCCCAGAGCCTCTGGGGGGGCAGCCACCACCGACATCACACGCTTCGGGCCCCCGGAAGCATGAGAATGAATTCCTGTTGTTTGGAGACCCCCAGTTTGTGGGGTTTTGTTCGCATCCCCAGGAAACAGAGTAGGAGCTATGTGAATAGTCTTAAAATCGGGTTGGATAGGAGCATGTCTTCTGGGGTTTACAAAGGAAACAAAAAGAATTAGAGGATGAGGGAATGCTCAGAAGGAGGGTAAGGATTTGAAACGTTGTAATTACTAATCCATTAAAGGACTAGCAACAGAGCGTGTGACCTGCAGCCAATGGATGGGAGATACAGTCAGGAATGAATACCCCTGACTCCCCAGGAAGGCCGATCGGGAGGGGGCAGAGAATGGGAGCCGGTGGCCTTGCGGGGCCAGCAGGACAGGCTTTGGGATCCAGGGCCTGGACGCTTTCACCTTGGCGCAGACCCCGCTGGGCTGCCTGGGGCCCTCCCAGGGGCCACCTCTCGGCTCCGCATCTTCTCAGTCTCCGGCAGGACCAAGGTGACCTGGGGCTGGGCGTCCCCAGCTGCCTGGCAGCAGCCAACATGAATCTTCTCGGGAGGAAGATAATATCAAACTGTGTCCACAGGCAGTTTTGCAAATGCGGCACCCAGCACACAACCAGAAATTTATCAGACGAAGAGAGAAAACAACCTGAGTGAAAACCTACAGAAACAGAAGACGAGAGGAACAGACCCACATGGCGCTGGAGGCGGGAGGCGTGCTGTGCCCGCTCCACAAGAGAAAAAAGGTGGTGGTGGGAATTTCAGCAGCGAGCCAGAGACCCCTTCAGAAGTTCCCAAAGGTAGTTCTACAGCTGGAAATTAATCAAAGTTAATAATTCAGTATCTAGGGACAATAGCAGATTAGACTTATTTGAGGAGCTGTTTGGTGAGCCGGAGGATAGGGTAGAAGAAGTTATCCAAAATGAAGAACCTTCTGCCAAACATTGAAGGGAAAAGCATTCCATTGTTTCACAAACTCTTCCAGAATATAAAAAGGGATGGGACATTCCACAATTTCCCAGCTAACACGTCTTTGGTATCAAAACTGAAGATCAGCAGAGAAAGGGAGAGCTGAGTGACCTTACTCGGATGTGGATATGGAAATTCTAAGCAAAACGTTGCAGACTAAATGCAGCAGTGTTCAGAAAGAACACCATTCGCCAGCTGATTGTTGCTGGACTGTAGAAATGTAATCTGGTTCTGTATTCTGTTTTATATCTAGTAAGCTTCATGAGCTCCCAGCTGACGACACTAATTCACAGTATTTGACCCAGTTGTGTGAATCCTTTCTTTGTGGCCACTTTGTGTTGAGTCCGTGAGTGCATCTTGGTTTAACCCTCAAATATCCGTCAAAATATTGGTCAGTGTAACTTGATGCATTAACAGAATAAAAAAGAAGAAAACCATATGATCATCTCAACAGAAGGAGAATATGCTTTTGGTAAAATTCAGCATCCATTCAAAATTAAGAACGAACAAACAAAAGCAACCCACGACTGTCAGCGCGCTAGAGATGGAATGGACCGTGTCTTGTCTTGGTGGTTTCCACGGAAACGCTCCGCTTTGCCGCCAGGGGCCTGCACCTGTCCTGCTGCTGGGGGTCTCCACGTGGAGGCTGGAGGGGGCCGAGGCCACGGTGTTGGGACAGGGTGGGAGAAGCCGGTGTGACACTGTCGGCCGACAATGCAGCTGAGGGTCTAGAAGATCCAGAACAATCTACAGATAAATCATGGAGATGTTGAGAGAGCTCAGCAAGGTTCCTGAGTCACAGTCAATGCACAGAATGCTGCTGCATTCCCATGTAGTGGTGACAGTCATTTAAAAGCGAAACTTTAAAAAGTTATCACTAACATAGCCTGAAAACCTACTGAGTGTCAAGAAATAAGTCCGGTTACAGGTGATGAAATGTTTATGGGGAAAAACCCTAAGACTTTACTGAAAAACATTCAGGAGGACCTCGGTGAAGGGAGGCCACACATCCTGGTCCCTGACACTGCACCGTGACGTCCCAGCCTCGTGGTCTGCTGCCTCGGCCCCCGCGCTGGCACCCGGCTCCTATTCTCCTTCTGCCAGACCAGACCCCCTGCGTTCTGTCTCCCTGCCTCTCCCAGCTCGATCTCCGCGGTCACTTGTGGCTTCACTCCCCGGGATGTGTCTGCTTTGCCTCCTCTGCTTCCTGATCCTCACCTCGATGATCTCCCAAGCCAGGAGCGGCCAGCCCTGCCTGCACCTGCAGCCAAAAGACACAGCCGGCTGGCGGCACTGTGGGCTCAAAACTGTGCACGTCCAGTCGGGCCCTTACGTCCTGGCCAGCAGACTGCCTTTCCTCAGCCAGTGTCTCTGCCCCTTGCCCTCGCCTTGGGGTGTCCACTCCCCCAACCTCACTCTCTGCTGATGACAATGCTTCTTGTTTCATCGGGAAAACTGAAGCAATCAGGAAGGAAGCTCCACAAGCCCCCCTTCCCACTTACCTGCTCCCTGCCCCTAGAGTCCTCCCCCCCCCACTCCCATAAGGAACCGTCCTGCTCCCCAGGGGACAGGCCTGTGGCCTCAGGGCCCTGCCACCTGCCTCCCCTTTGGCAGGGCCTGACGGGCACTGGGGGTGCTGTGTTGGCTGCTGTCACTGTGCTGTCAGCAGCCCACGCTCAGGGCCAGGCACAGTGCTGGGTGTCCTCAGGCCTCATTCTGATGGTGACTTCCTGTCACTCGTGACAATCACCCCCATTTTAAACGGGAGGAAACTGGGATACCGAGCCACTAGGACCCCTGACTCCAAAGCCATGGCTGCCTCCCCTGAGTGGACGCATCCTCCTGCAGCCCTGACTGGTGGGGGTCTTGGGTCAGCACTGTCCTCCAGGGTGGACCCCCTGCATCCTGAAAAGGGTTAGCTTTCTGGCTGGGGTTCAGCCCTTGCCAGCATGCTGAGGATTTCTGCACATGGTCTGGTCATCACCATCACATTGTCATCATCATCGTCCCACTATCACCATCATCACCACTGTCACCACCATCATGTCCATCGCCATCATCATCACCGTCACCATCATCACTGCCTTCACCATCATCACCGTCACCACCATCACCATCGTCATCAGCATCAGCATCATCACCATCATCACGATCGTCATCACCATCACCACCATCACCATCATCACCATCATAATCACCATCATCACCATCATCACCATCACCATCATCGCCACTGTCGTCACCATCATCACTATCATCACCATATCATTGTCACCATCACCACCACCATCACCATCGTCACCACCATCACTATCACCATCATAATCATAATCACCATCATCACCATCATCACCACCATCACCATCACTGCCTTCACCATCATCACCATCAGCATCACCACTGTCGTCACCATCATCACTATCATCGTCACCATCACCACCACCATCACCATCATTATCACCATCGTCACCACCATCACCATCATCACTATCATCGTAACCACCATCATCACCATCACCATCATCACCACCACCATCACCACCACCATCGCCATCATCACCATCACCATCATCACTGCCTTCACCATCATCAGCAGCATCACCACTGTCGTCACCATCATCACTATCATCATAATCACCGTCACTATCATCATCACTGCCTTCACCATCATCACTGTCACCACCATCACCATCGTCATCATCACCATCAGCATCGTCACCATCATCACCATCATCATCACCATCATCATCACCATTACCATCATCACCACCATCACCCTCATCACCATCATAATCACCATCATCACCATCACCATCACTGCCTTCACCATCATCACCATCAGCATCACCACTGTCGTCACCATCATCACTATCATCATCATCACCATAGCGTTGTCACTGTCACCACCACCACCATCATCACGACCATCCCCACCATCACCATCACCATCATCATCACCACCATAGCGTTGTCACCATCACCACCACCATCATCACGACCATCCCCACCATCACCATCACCATCATCATCACCACCACCATCACCATCATCACCATCATCATAACCACCATCATCACCATCATCATCTCCACCACCATCACCACCACCATCACCATCATCACCATCACCATCATCAGCATCACCACTGTTGTCACCGTCATCACTATCATCATCACCATATTATCATCACCATCACCACCACCATCACCCCATCACCATCACCATCATCACCATCACCATCATCACCACCGTCACCATCATCATAACCACCATCATCACCATCACCATCACTATCATCACCACCACCACCATCACCACTATCACCATCACCACCATCACCATCACCACCATCACCATCATCACCATCATCACCATCATAATCACCATCATCACCATCATCACCATCACCATCATCATCATCACCACTGTCGTCACCATCATCACTATCATCACCATATCGTCACCATCACCACCACCATCACCATCGTCACCACCATCACTATCATCACCATCATAATCACCATCATCACCATCATCACCACCATCACCATCACCATCACTGCCTTCACCATAATCACCACCAACACCACTACCATTGCTACACTGCTGCCACCATCAGCATCATCACTCATTACTTGAGGCCCCAGAGGCCCCAGTTGGAATCGCGAAATTGGCTGCTCTCTTGGGTGGGGAGGAGGAGCCGAGGGCCAAGGCAGGTGTGGCCAAGATGCCTAGAGGAGGCCAAGGAAGGGAGAAGGCCAAGAGAGGAGTGAACCCTCCGGCCTGCATCCACCCCTCAGTGTGCACCTCCTGGGGCCTTCCTGGGCTCTCCCACAAAGGTGGACGTGGTGGGCTAGGAAGCCAGGTGGGCAGAACTTGGATTCCAAAGCAGGCTGGGAAGACTGGCCTTAAGCCCAATGTTCTGGTTTGCTAATGCTGCCATTTTACAAAACACCAGAAATGGACTGGCTTTTACAAAGGGGGTTTATCTGGTTACAAAGTTAGTCTTAAGGCTGTAAAGTGTCCAAGGTAAGGCATCAACAATCGGATACCTTCACAAATGTATGGCCAGTGGCATCCAGAAAACCTCTGTTAGCTGGGAAGCACGTGGCTTGTGTCTGCTCTGGAGTTCTGGTTTCAAAATGGCTTTCTCCCAGGACATTTCTCTCTAGGTGTCTGCTTGCTCCTAGGTTGCATTCTCCAAAACGTCTCTGTAAGCTGCAGCTAGCTTCTGGGCCTTTGTGGCTCTTTATTTAAAGTAATCCAGTGATTTAAGACCCACGCTGAGTGGGCGGGGCCACACCTCCATGGAAATAATCTAATCAAAGGTATTGCCCACAGTTGGGTGGTTCACATCTCCATGGAAACAACCTAATCCAAAAATTCCAACCTAGTCAACACTAATACGTCTGCCCCCACAAGATTGCATTAAGATAATGGTGTTTTGGGGGACAAAATCCATCCAAACTGGCACACCGGGCCAGGCCTGGCATCTGCTCCACAGTGCAACCTGGACTGGCTCAGGAAATGGCCTGGGCCCCTCTGCCTGGACGCAGGGACGTGGGCACCGGGCCACCTCCACCCCCCCGTCCAGAGGTGGAGCCCCCGGAGGCTCATACAGGTGGCTTCAGGGTCCTCCCCGGCCCGGGGAGGGTCCTTGCTGTGTGTTTGCAGCCATGTGCTTTGCGGGAAATCAGCTGCAGGTAGTTTGCCGCCCCTCCCATCGTGGGTGCTGCAGTGCTGTGGGTGTGTGTGGGAGCCGTCTAAGGGTGCTGAGTGGGGGCATTTAGTTTTGGTTTTGTGGCTGTGTTTATGGGCTTTGTCGTCACTTTGTTAAGCTATTGCTTGCTCTCCAAGGTGTAGGAATGGCTTCCAGGAAGATTCCACTCCCACAGGGGCGACTCCCAGCCATTGTGATGCCAAATTGGTGTGGTGGCACCTGCTCCTGCCGTGGGATCCTAAATCCTCTCCTCTGAGCTAAATTCTGCATTCCTGACTTTGTTTTCCTTTATGTTGCAGACTCCCCAAAAGTTAGGTAAGCTGCAGGCCCCACAGAACTGGGATTTGTCCTCAACCTAGTGACTGACTCCTCGATTTCACAGGCAATAGATTCCCGGAGCTGGTCCTCCTTGCGGCTGGAGAACCCAGGGGCCGGGAGCAAGCTGGACATTTCCTGCTCCAGTAGCCCCCCTCGGCCTTCATGCTGACCCTCCCAGAAGTGGTGTGGGCCTCTGCCCCCCGTGGCAGCGCTGGGCCAGGAACTTCTGGACCCCGGGAGCTGGGAGCTGCTTCTCTTGGTGGGGGGATACTCCTCACCGAAGTGCTCCCTGCTTCCCTGTCACATCCCAAGAGCTGGCTGTGCTGAACTGTCTCCGAGTAGCTTTGCTTTGTTCCCGGCCATCCCATCACCCCCAACCTGTGGACACCTGCCCGGGCCCACCCCTGCCCTGCCTGGGCCCCAGCCCTGCTCCCGGGGAGTCCTTTGGGGTGACCCTGTGAGCTTGGCAGACCCTGTCCGTGCTGAGTGGCCATGGGCCACGGCCTCCCTGTGTGCCCCCAGGCCCCTCATTGGGCAGTGGCCGGGGCAGGGACTGGCCACCTGGCATCCCCAGTCCCGGGGGGCTGGGACGGCTCCGGGAGTCCTCTGCTGTGAGACCCACATACCACAGCCTCCGGGCTCCCCGGGGCCCTCTGCCCCTCGACCACAACTGGGGGCCTTTGAAGAGTGAGCTCAGCCCCGTGGGGAAGCTGGCCGGCCAAGAAAGCCTTTGTTCTCTGTCTTTGTTGGAGTTTGTCACAAAAGCTGGGGACACAGCTCTGTGTCCACGTGAAAGGGGCATTTGTTTCATTCTCGGGCTTCCCTCCCCGGTTGAGGCCAGGGGCAGTGCCTGTGGGGCCAGCAGAGTGGGGCAGGGGACCCCTCGAGGGATCGTAGGGGGTCACAGGCTGCTCGTGGCCGGGTCTGGAGAGCAGGGTGGGGGTGATGGGACGGCCGGGAACAAAGCAAAGCGACTCGGAGATGGTTCAGCACAGCCAGCTCTCGGGGTGTGGACGTGCTTGCTGCGGGGCCGTGGAGAAGCAGGCTGGGTGACGGGGAAGCAGGGAGCACTGCGGCGAGGAGTATCCCCCCACCAAGAGAAGCAGCTCCCAGCTCCCGGGGTCCAGAAGTTCCTGGCCCAGCACTGCTGTGGGGGGCCGATTTGGGGTGAAAAAACTTTTGCGAAGCAGGCCAGCAGGTTCCCACTCCAGCCAGGGGAGCAGGCCTGGGAAAGGGGGCCTGGGAGGGGCTGGGGTGCCCCCAGCACAAGGAGACCCCGCTTTCCGGGGCTTGGGGATGCGCCAGGTAGTGAGGAACGGCCGTATTGGGGGCCCAGGCTGTGTCTAGAGATGTCGGGTTGTCCCGTGGCCTCCTGGAGAAACGCTGGAGATTTGGGGGCCAGGGGTGCTGGGAGTAACCCCGCCATGTAGAAAAGGGGGGCCAGGGGCCCCTAGACAGGGTGGAGAGGAGCGAGAGCAAGCTGGGCAGGTGGGGAAGCAGCTGAGGTGGGCAGGCAGGAGCGCCCCGAGGAGGATGGGCCCTGTTGGGGGTCTCTGGGGACACAGAGCCCGGGAATGGGGTCAGCAGAGTCAGGGACCCCAGGCACGTGGCTGGTGTCTGCTCCAAAGTTCTGGTTTCAAAATGGCTTTCTCCTAGGACGTTCCTCTCTAGGCTGCAGTTCCTCAAAAATGTCGCTCTTAGTTGCGCTTGGGGTGTTTGTCCTCTCTCGGCTTCTCCGGAGCAAGAGTCTGCTTTCAATGGCCATTGTCAAACTGCCTCTCATCTGCAGCTCCTCTCTCAGCTCCTGTGCTTTCTTCAAAGTGTCCCTCTTGGCTGTAGCTCCTCTTCCAAATGTCGCTCTCAGCTGCCCTGAGTTCCTTCTGTCTGTCAGCTCATTTATATGGCTCCAGTGATTTAATTTAGACCCACCCTGAATGGGTGGGGTAACACCTCCATGGAAATTATCCAGAGTCATCACCCACAGTTGGGTGGGTTGCATCTCCATGGAAACACTCAAAGAATTACAATCTAATCAACACTGACACGTCTGCCCACACAAGATTACGTCAAAGAAAATGGCATTTTGGGGGACATAATACATTCAAACCAGCCACCCCCTTCTGGCTTCTAATGGCACACGGATTGTGCCCCATGCAAGGGAGCTCCATAGGTTAAGGAGCCGCTAGTGCTGCAGGAGCACTGCACGGGAGGTGACGTTGGGATTCCAATTTTGCAGACTGGGAAACTGGAGCCCAGAGAGGTCAGGTGACCCACCCGAAGCTGCACAGCTGGCAAGCGGCCAAGTCGGGCTCCGACCTGGGCTGCCCGGCTCCGGAGCCGGGTCTATGCCTCCACGGCCCTCCCCTCTGCGTTACTCGCTGTGCCCCTTCCTCCCTGTGGGAGGCACGGGGAGACTCCCCAGCAGGAGACACCCCAGAGAAGTCCTCATGTGGGGGGATCTCTGGGCATCAGCTTGAGCTCTGGTATCAGGATTGGGGACCAGTCTTTTCAGCCCCCCAGTCTGACGCCTGACACCCTGAGGATCGTTCTTGAAGTTGCAGTCCAGTGGGGTTAACTGTCCACGCCAGGGAAGCAGCAGGGGCTGGGACCCAGGGCAGGAAGCTGGTGCTTTGGCCCACGGCCTGGTCCCGTGGGTACAGGGGGCCCCTTCGGAGCCTTGGCTTCCTGGTTCCCGGGGAGCAGCCCTGCGTGGGGCGGGCGAGGGGCCTGAGTGCACCTGGAGAGCGTCGTCCTTGCTGTGGATGAGCCGCTGCCCACAGGCACTCCCGGCGCACTGCAGCCCTCTCCGCCACCATCGAATGCCCGTGGCCGGCACCTGGCGGTGCTCAGTGTCGGCTCACAGGTGACTCCTGGCTGTGATCAAGGCTCTCCTGACTCAGTTTCCCCAGGTAGCTCAGAGAGCCACGGATGACTTGGTTCCTGGGTGGAACGGGCAGCCTGGGGGCTCAGAGGCAGGGCAGGGATGGACACGCGCCGACCCTCGGCTCCCCTGGGCCCTACTCTCCTGACCAGTTTCACCACGGTTTTACGAGGTGGGAGGGAGCTCTTTATGTCTTACAGACACGGAAACTGAGGCTTGAAAGGGCCGTGACTGGCTGCAGGCAGAGAACTGAGGAGGGGGCTGCCCCCCGTGCACCCCACGCTCCCCGAGCTGGGCGGCGGGAGCTCGGCGGTCATACCTCGGAAGGAAGCCACGGGGGGGCCTCCCAGGAGGAGCAGGGTCGGGCAAGACCCAGGCGAGGCCGGGGCCCCAGTGCCCGCTGGCAGGTGCCCTCGTCCCCTGCCCAGGAGGGTTAAGGAAAACCAGCACGGCCTGAAAAGAACAGCCAGCACCCTGCCTGCGCGTTCCAGCTCATTCGGGGAGAAAGAAAGGAAACCAGGTGTGCCCAGGACTCGCTCCTTTCCCTCAAGGACAGTGCTCCTCGCCCCCTCGCAGGGTTGATTTAACCCGGTTCCGCCCGCGCCGGGCTAAAGCAGGGTTAAGTGTGTGTGAAAGCGGAGAGGGGATTCCAGCCTGCCTGGAACTTGAGACTTCCCAGCTGAGAGCGGAGCCGTCCAAGGAGAGGCAGACGCAGCCGCTCGGCAGTGGGCACCCTAGGCCAAAGGAAGTCCTGGACAGCGGGCAAAGTGCCGTGCGGCCCCTGCGGGCACGGCGGGCAAGGACGCGGCACCCCAGAGGGTAAGTGCAGCCTCTCCTGCAGCCCTCGCCAGGCCGCCCCGGGAGCTGAGAAACCCCTGGCTTTCCTTAAGAGCTTAGCTCTGGGGCTGTGAGGACAACGTGTGTCTGGAGATCTCTGTTTTTTAAATGCATTCCGACTTGCAAGCAAGTCATGTGCAAAAGCGCAATCTGGGGATATCTTTACGGCAAAACAAAGCATCTTGTTTTCCTGTTGAAAATTCCAAGTGCGGAGCCAAATGCCAGAAGCCCGGAAGGCAGATCCTTCTGGTGGGCTCTCCTGCCGCCTCAGGTGGCACAAGGGGCTGCTTCTGATGAGCGTTGCCTCTTCATGACATGTTCCAGGAGACGGGCTTCTCTGTCGGTACCCGGGTCCGATGTGCCATCAGCACAGCCTACGTTTTGCTGAATATGCACCTCGTCACGGCCTCTTGCCGGGGTGGGCGGCCAGGCTGGGCCCTCGCCCATGGCCGGGTGACGAGTGGGGCAGCTGTCGGCTCAGGAGCGACACTCGGCAGTTGCACACGGTCTGTCTGCGCGTGCCCTGCTGATAAGGCCCAGCCATGCCGATATTTGTCTCCTCACGATCGTTTTATCTGAACGAGCTTTAAAGCAGGGCCTCTCCTGGGGTGTATTTGATGTTTCCATTTGCCATTACAGTCCGCGGATGAGCGAGAGGGACAGTCGTGGTTTCCGAGCATTTGCTTCCTGAGCATCCGTAGAAGGTTCTTCCATAATATGCAAAAATGGCCACCAAGCCCCGGTGGGGAGATCTGCCGCCTGGCCTTGAGAGCTCTGAGGGTGGCAAGCCCAGGCTGTCAATAGCAATTCAAAGCAGAATTCGACAAATTCTTGGCAGTTCTTGATTTTTCTTAAAACAGTGTCCTAGTTTGAAAGTGTCCCTAACTCCCCAGAAACACAAATGGCCGTCCTCCCCTGGTCCAGTCCAGGATCGATGGTTTGTGTTTGCGTGTGTGTGTCCCAAGGCTCCTGCCCCTGGATATCGGACTCTTCAACCCCAAGAGCGGATCAGTCCTCACGGCAGCCACTGAGCTGGTGGTTTCTGGGGGCCCCCACCCCGTTTCCCCCTCCCCTGCCTGGCCCCCCTTCCTTCCCTTCCTTACTCCGATAGGGTGGATGGGCCAGTGGCTGCTCAGAGGGAGGACACCAGCCGACGTTGAGTCTCTGCTCTTGGGCCTCGCCACCCCGAGTCTGCTACCCCTCACCCATCCTCCCCAGAGCTCCCACTTCCCAATGCCGGGTGGGCGAGGATGGGGGATTTTGCCCCCGAGGGGGCCGCAGGCTCCCACTCGGCTGTCATGTTGGTGAGGGGTGGAAGGGGTTCTCAGAGCCGGTCTGAACGGTGTTTGCTGGACTGTGGCCCCAGTGGTCATGGCGTGCTGCCCCTGCCAGCCCCCACCGGGTCCCGGTGCTTTGAGGCCGGAGGCTTGTGGTGGCCCGAGACCCCCGAGAGCCTGGGCAGCCCCGTAGGGCACGGCCTGAGCCCTCTGTGGTGCCAAAGGACGGGCCCTCGGGGGTCCCCGACCCTCGGCTGAAGCTGTGACCTGGAGCGGCCGCCCTGAGCCACCTTCTTCCCAGATGCTGTTAAAAGATAAAATAAGATAGTGTTCACAGCACACACCATCACTCACTCAACGTGTACAGTCGGACAGTTGTCAGTCGCCTCAGCTGTGCAGCCACCACAGTCACTTTGAGGACGTTTTGCTCACCCCAGAGGAAGCCGTGTGCCTTTTAGCTGCCACCGTGCGCCCAGTCCCCGGCAGCCACGGATCTGCTGTCCCTGCGGGTTGCCTCTTCTGGGCGTTTCGTGTCCGTGGACTCATCTGCCGAGTCGTGTCCTTGCGACTGGTTCTTTGGCAGCACATTCGGCCTTCGGGGTCCACCACGTTGTAAGGGGCCCCTCCCGGAGTGCACGTTCCGGGGCACTGTTTCTGCGACATTCGAAACTTCAGCTTCGTCCAGTGTGGACGGCTGGATCTATCTCTTGGTGACCCATATTTTTTGCCACGTTCCCCATGTCGTACAAAGTCTCTCTCTACTGCTTTTTCTGCCCCCCCACCCCCAGCACCCAAATAAAGGCGGTGCCTGTGAACCCTGGGGCACTTCTGGGCGGTGCTCCTTTAGCCTGACCTGTGGGCCTCTGGGTGTTTGTCCCCTGCTGCCCGGGGCTGGAGAGGACGTTGCTTATGTATTAAAAGGGATTTTGACCCTTACAGCTAGAAAAACTTTTTCAAGGGGTCCAGGGGGACGTTTTCAGAGTCGTGGCTCTGAAAGCAAACCTGGGGGATCTTGGGCCGGAGTAGCAAGTGTGCGTCCACCTGAGCGGACCAGGGAGGGTGTGTGCCGGGGGCGGGGGCGGCAGCTGGTGCCACCGGGGTAGAAGGGTGACGTCGTGGACCCCAGCAGTCAGGGCCGGGCGCTGGACACGTGCGTGCGGCGGGGGCAGCACCTCAGAGCACAGGCGCCGCCGGGCAGGCTCGGGACACAGTGCGGGGCCGTCACCTCCCGGCCAGCTGCCCTGGAGGGGCCGAGGGCAGGGGACCCAACTCCCCCAGCTGCCGTGCCTGGCGATGCTGGAACCAGCACCCCGTGTTGCTTCTTGTCTGGCGGCTGCAGCACCCCCAAGCCCCCGTCCCTCCGGATTGACAAGCCTGCCACAGCCTCCAGCCGTGCATCATGGGCTGTGCCCACCAGACGGGGGTCCCAGAGGAGTTATTCTTCCTTAGGAGCGAGTTTCGAGCCATAAAATCCCACGGACACGATGGGCTGCCCTGACAGGGAGGAGCCCGGTGCTCTTTCTCGAGGGAGTACGGGGTCTGGGCGCACGAGGCTAGTGTTCTAGAACGTTCTCTCGGGGTCACTTTATTTATCTCTTTTATTTGCAACCTTGTGCCTGGTCCATTTCCTTGGAAAGATCAGACTTTTCCCTTAAAACAGCTGAGATCGCACTTGGGACCAGAGAGAAGCTGCCAGTCTCCGAGTCCCCGGGGTGGCCGGGCGCCCTTCCAGCTGCGGCTGCACCCGGCGTCTCTGGCGCAGATGGGGGGGGGCGCCCAGGCCTCTTTTTAGGGACGTGGCCTCAGCGGTGCAGCCGGGTGGGTGGGTGCTGCAGCCAGGTGTGTGCCCTTCTCCCCGCAGCCCGGATGGAGCCGGGTGTGGCCACTGCTGCTCCTGGACAGCCATGGCCACGGGACGCGTCTAGTCAGAGCTGCTGTCCCCAGGCAGAGGGGTGATCCCCGGGGGAACGGATCCTTCCAGTTAGACCGAATCCAGCTCGGCCAGCTCCGCCTCAGAGGGGCAAAGAGCCAGCCCAGGGCACCTCCGCTCTCAAAGCCAGGGGGTGGTCCCTGCCTCTGACTGAATGAGGTGAAGTGGCCGTGTTGGCCGTGGTCACTCACACCCCAAGCCCCAGGCCCGTGAAGGTGCAAGGGGACGCACAACGTGATCACGGGCAGGGCCTCGAGGTGGGTCCCAGGGAGAAGCCGGCAGAGGGACTGGGCCTCAGGAGAGGAGGTGGCCCCGGGAGAAAGAAGCAGAGCCGGAGGATGTGGCTACAAGCCGAGGACAGCCGGCAGCCCCGGAAGCTGGGAGAGGCTGGGGGACAGAGGCCGGAGGACGCTGGAGGTGAATGGGACCCACTCGCGGGTGGGTGAGAGCTGCACTGCGTTTTGCTGTTGAGAAAGGAAAACAACCACGTTTCTTTCTTTTTAAACATGTGAAGACACACACATGGGTGAGTAAAGACTAGAAACAAATGTGTGCCCAGTGGTCTCAGGGCTTGGGGTTGGGGAGGGAGGGACATGGAGCCACACCTGGTCCTGCCCCTGCCCGCCGTAAAGCCCCCCTAGAAACAGCCTCGGCTTTACTGGCTCGAGCCACAGTTTATCCACGAGGATGCACCAGGAAAGCTACAGAACCAAGGCTTGTGCGCCTCCCTCCAGGCCCGCTGGGCGCCGAGGCTCCTGCAGAAGGAATCACGGCCCTTCTCCAGGCTCGTCCTGGCTTCCCCGCACTCTAAGAAGCACCCGGGACCGGGGGGCATCTCACTCAAGCCCACCCACCCACCAAGGGCGGCGCTGCTCGCCGGGTCGGTCGGGGCTCACCAGAGACAGAGCCAGCAGGACACACGTGTGTGTACGCACAGATTATAGGTATGTGCTATATGCACACACGTGTTCACACGTGCACACAGGTGATGCAATGCATGTGCACATTATATATCAGGCGTGCACACGTGTACACACACGTGCGTGTGCATGTGTGTGTGTGCACGTATGCATGTGCAATGCATGTGAGTGTACGAGTGTGGGGGCATGTGTAGAAAGAGATTTACGTCGAGGAGGTGGCCCTGTCACGGGGCTCTGGGCTGGCGGGCTGGGGCGTGGGCAGGTGTCGGCGTCGCAGGTGGACAGGGTTTCCCCTCCCTCGCCCGCCTTCGACCGAGTGGCTGAGGCCGGCCCATCCCCAGGGGCCCTCTTCTCCCTACGGTCGGCAGGTTGGCGGCACTGACCCCCTGCGGGCCCCCTGCAGCAGCCCCTGGACTCGTGGTTGTCCTGGGTGCCACCACCCTGCCCCGTGGACACGTGGGCCTGACCGCCACAGCTGCCAGGCCCGGAGTTCGGAGCGCACGATGGCAAGGGGACAGAGAAGGCAGCGCGTGGCCCGCGGAGGGCGGCACCGTAACTGCTCCCCGGGGGAGGCGGGGCCCGCAGAGCTTCAGGAACGGGGACACTCTGCCTGGAGCCCGACGTGGCAGAAGGGGGCCAGGCCGGGCACAGACGGCCCCTCCTCCTGCGTCCTGGGCGGGCGTCACCCCTGTCGAAGGCCCGCGAACCCCTCAGGCACCCTTTCCCCTCCCCGTCTGCCCGTCTCACTTCAGTCCCTGGTCTGCGTTTCCCTTGAGCCTGGGATTCCAGCCGGGCGTGGTGCAGGGCAGGCGACGGACAGGGCTCTGTGAAGTCCTGCACTGTGGCCTGCCTGGACAGGGTTTTGGGCCCTGAGCCTCGCTTTTCTCCTCTGCAAAGGGGGTGAGCAGTGGCAGCTCTGTGCTATGACAACATCCGCCCAGGAACACGGCTCCCCAGGAGACAGGATCAGGGACTGTCCGAGTGCTGACCGGCCTGCCCCCTGCCTGGCCGCGGGAGGGATGGCTCTGGTACGGGGAGGCCCAGGGAGGACGTCAGAGCCCAGCGCCGTCTGCGGGCGCCTCGGCCGACAGTAGCCGGGAGTGTCCGTCACTCTGAGTCTGTGGGAACGGCCGTGTGGTCAGTACGCACTGGCGAGGGCAGCTCCCCGGTCGGGGCTCCACTCCCTTGGCTCTGCTGCCTTGGCTATCGGAGAATGAACAGCCAGGGCCCGGGCACGAGGCCCTGGCCGGGGAAGGAACACGTCACGGTGCTGGGGACACATTCACACTGTCATACTGAACGTCTCCTGCATGCAGGGAGAAGACAGAGCGTCTGCGTTGCCGTGGAGCAGTGAGGCCACTTTCAAGTGGAAGAAACAGGCCATCGAGGCGCACGGAGCTTTGCGGCCGAGAATCTGCAGGGGCCACGCTACCACTATGGACAGGCCCGGGGTCTTCTCCCCTTGCCTGGGTGGGCTTCCTGAGAGCGGCCCTGGAGGGTGCTGGGCAGTCCTTCAGGCGGCTCTGGTGGGCCCTGCCCCCAGTCCTCACGCTCTCGGGGGGTCCCCCCTGCACATTGGGGCTGCTCTCCGTGACCAGCAGCCACTGTGGAGACGGCGTTGGGTCTGGGCATGAAGAGAATGTGGCGTCTGCTCCCCTCCTGGCCTGCCGGCCGCCGTTCTCTGAGGGCAGCAGTGCGGAGAGGCTGGGGCCCTGGGCTGGCAGCCGGCACCAACCGGACAGCCGATGTGAGGGGCCCCCTCGGAGGTGAACCCTCCAGCCCCATTCAGGCCATCGGATGACGTCTTGACAGCCCCTCAGAGAGGCTGCCCCCAAATTCCTAACCCCAAGAAGCTGTGAGAGAATCAACAACTGTTGTTTTAAGTTGCAAAGTCTGGGGGTGATTCGTTACACAGCAATTGATAACTCGTACACTCAGCGGCTGGAGATGCCGCGTCCCTCTCTGGAAATTACCGCTTTGGCCGAGGCGACACCCCTCCCTGGTGAGGCCTGGCAGGGCCAGCTCAGGGTGGGACTGTCCCACCTTCTCGTGGTTCAGGGCAGCCCCGAGGGCACCCCGGCTCCAGGCCTTCCCCTCACGAGTGGCTGCGGCCTCTGCCCAACCCCCCCGCCGTGCACCCCCACCCAGTCCTGCTCCCCGCACTCCTTTGAGGTTTTGTCCCGAGAGTACCCCCCAGGGACCCTCCTTTGCTTACATCCTGTGGCGTTTCCTGGGGTTCTGGCCTGAGACCCTGAGCCAGGGGACTCCTGGTGTGAACTTGTGCCCAGAGGCCGGCAATGTCTTCGTCCAGCCCCCGCGTCACCCCGAGAGCCTGGTGGGTCCTGACGAGTGTCGCGTGAACGCCGGCGAATGACATGGAGGAAGAGGTGGTCCTGGAAAACCCTTCAGACTCCCCTCGGAAGTTTTCCCTTTGGAAAATCCCTCAGTCCTCGTCTACAGAAGCTGACACCACGGGGAGGAAACCGGAAGGAGGGAGCAGCCTTTTCGAGCTGCAAGTGGATTCCAGCCACGCAGCCCGCCCGTCCTTCCGAAGCCCTCGGCCAGCGGTTCTCAAACTCCAGCGGCGCGGGCTCCCCCGAGGACCCCTTAGCGTGAGTCTCTGCTCGGCTGTGCTTGTGGCCACCCCCCAGAAAGACGAGGGTCAGCGCTCCGGGCGGGCCCCACCGAGCCGGGCAGAAGGCTGCTCCGGCTGGGAAACGCCGAGGCAGCGGGACCCGAGGACACCGCGTTGAGGACACTGAGGTCCGGGCCCAGGCGCCAAGCCCCTCTCCGCTGGAGCCGCCTCACCCCGCTCGGGGGAGCTTGGTCCTGCGGGGGCCCCGTGTGGAGTTTGATTTTTGGTTTTCTGAAAAAGCTTCTCGAGCAGGTGTGTGAGGTTTGGCTCGTTTCCCTTCACCTTCACGGCCTGTCTGACCCCCGGGACCCGCAGGGGCCTTCCTAAACTTGTGTCCTACCCGTCATATCTCGCCGACGTGTCATCCCTTCCGTACGGGAGTAAAGAGCCGGCGGGGAGGGCGGGAGATGGGCCCGGGCAAACGGGAAGTAGACCCGAAGCCGACGCCACGACCTGTCGGCCGAGGAGGTTGGCACCGCTGCCTGGGCGCTGGGCACGCTGCCCGCTCAGCTGGTCACTCAGCACAGCGGGGAAAGCGCACTCGGAAGGGACCCGGCTGTGGCCGGGTGGCCCTCGCAGGCTGCTGTCACATTGGGGCGCTGGCTTGCGTGTCTAGATCTGACCCTGAGCGTCCGTGAGAGTTGAGAAGGTGGAATTCTGTAAATTTTTAAGCATATCTATGTTTTATTCCAGTGACCTAAAGGCATAATAAATCATGCTGTCGGTTGTTCAGCAACCTTTAGGTCCTGCCCTCCCAATCCCTGATTGGCTACGCAGTTGTAAAACCAGATCACTTAGTTCAGATGTAACTATTCAGATATTAACACACCAGATCCCTGCTGTAGTCAAGTTCACTCTTCATAATTCGGGTTTTATTTTGTCCAGCGTGCCTGTGCTCTACCAGTTTCTGCAGGGGCCACTGGAATAGAAATTTATTACAGTGTGTGTAGACCTGGTGTGGCTTGCATCCTTTTTTCAAACCGCACGGACATGGAGCAAATGGGGTCAGCAGACTCCCCAGCACGCAGCTGCAGCCACCCTCAGCGTTCGCCAGTCTCCTTCCGTCCACCCCACCCTGCTGCCCCACACGCTCTCCCGCGGCTGGAGTGCGCTAGAGCAAGTCCCAGCTCACGTGGGGTTGTCCTTAAGTACCTCCTGACCATCGCCAAGGAGACAAGGCCGTAAAAATCCCCACAGAGCCAGGCCCTAATCCAATTAACAGTAATCCTCTAATAGCAGCTAATTTTTGGACAAGTTCCCAGTTGTCCAAACGTGACTGTTTCATAGTCAGTATCTCCATCCAAATAAGGTGCCCGCATTGCACTTGGTAGTAAAACGGGCCACTTGTTGCGTAGACTTTCCTTCCTCTGGGTTTGGCCAATGCCCTGTGACCTGTTCTTCTGGGCTCCAGCCGCTCACAGGCTGGCCCGTAGATGTGGAGGCTTCAGTAGATTTTAGTTCCATTTTTTTTCTTTTTTGGCCAAATGCACCAGGAATGCGGCCACGTGTTCCCCGTTGCACCCGCCCAGGAGGCACAAGAAGCCGTCCTCTGCCGGGCAGCGGTGATGGCCCGGACGGGTGGTCCTGGGGGTCCACTCAGAGCCCCCTCGGCCTCCCCGCCCTGGCTCAGCGGCGTCGATGGTTAGGCACAAAGCCACACTGCACTCGGGATGGGCTTCTCACTCCATCACTCCTGTGCGCTTGGCTGTGATTCTGTGTAAGGACCAAATAGATGCTCGGGTTTAGTAATTGGTGAATAAAGCAGGGGTGGGGTGGGGGGCAAGAAACTTCACGCTTACCCCACGTGAGCTCGCAGCCGCCAGGGAGACAAGTGTGGTTTTTGAATGATTACGAGCTCGTGGATGTTTGTGGGTATTTGATGTGCTTTAATCTGTTGCAGTTATTGTATTTTTGATACTCAAATTTCCCCATCTTTGGCCAGTAGGAATCCCCCCAGGTTGCTCCTGTGACCTTTTAATTTTAATTTTAATTTTTATTTCATGTTAATACTTATAATTATTTGAATGACACATTTTGATGAATTTGGACATATTTATACACTTGTATAACCACCACCACAGCAAGACAGAATGTTTTCCTCGCCTCAAAAACGTTTCTTGTCCTCCATCTGGTGACGCCCCCGCCTCGTCTGCTTTGTGCCACTGTAGACTGGAGACATCTTTCCCAGAGTCCCACGTACACGGAAGCGGGATGTATGTTTTGTCTCTGGCTTCTTTGGCTCGGCATAATGTTATCGAGATGAGTCCATATTGTGGTGTTTATCCATGATTATTCCTCTTTGTTGTTGAGTATTATTCCATCGTTTGAACATACCACAATTTATTTTTCGGTTCACCTACTGAAGGACATTTGGGTCCTCTCCAGTTTGGGGCTGTGTACTATGTTTTCATTTCTCCCTGGTAAAGACCTTTCAGTGGAGCTGCTGGTCTTAGAGTTAAGTGTCTGCTGAGCTTTATAATCTGATTTCCAAACTCCGGCCAAGGAGGTGTGGGAGCTCCGGGTCTAGGGCTGGGGCTGCCATGTGGGCACCTGTGTGACCGTCCAGTGGCCCCACCTTGGATTCTGCACCCAGGCCCTGGCCCTGTGGTGCTCCCTGTCCTGCCAGCACTTGCCATCGTCTTTTCAAAACCATGTGAGCCAACCTAACAAGTGTGTGGAGGTATCACGTTCGTGCTTTTTGGATCCTCTCCAAAAGCATTTACCTTTCACAAAATCATGAATATTTTTTCCTGTGTTCAGGAAGCTTTATAATTTAGCTTTTGCTTTTGTTCTATGATCTGTTTCAAGATAATTTTTGTATATGGTGTGAGGTAAAGATTGAAGTTCGTATTTTTCCACATGGATATGCAATTTCAGTGCCGTTTGTTGAAAACACCATTCTTTCCCTACAGCATTACTTTGGCACCTTCACTGAAAATTGATTGGCCGTATAGGTGTGGGTCTAACTCTTCCACTGCTCTATCTTTATAATAGTACCACACTGCCTCCAAGGTTGCTATCTGTGGAGAAGGTTGTTTCCATGGAGATGTGACTCATCCAGCTGTGGGTGATGACTCTGATGAGATAATTTCCGTGGAGGTGTGGCCCCGCCCATTCAGCGTGGGTCTTGATTAGTTTACTGGAGCCCTATAAGAGCTCAGACAGAAGGAGCTCAGTACTGTAGCTGAGAGAGACATTTTGGAGATTGCTTTTGAAAGCAGACTTTTGCTGACGCTTTGGAGATACTAGCCCAGAGTTTGCCCTGAGAAGCTAAGCCTAGAGGCATTTGGAGAACGTCATTTTGAAATGCATCCTGGGAGCAAGCAGATGGCAGCCAAGTACCTTCCTAGCTGATAGAGGTTTTCCAGACACCGATGGCCTTTTTCCAGCAAAGATATACTCATGTTTATGCCTTGGTTTGGACACTTTTATGGCTGTAGGACTATAAATTTATAACTCAATAAATCCCCTTTATAAAAGCCAATCCATTTCTGGTATTTTGCATAATGGCAGCATTAGCAAACTGGAAGAATGATTCAATTGTAAATGTTAGTTTTTAAAATTTCAGTTGCCAATTGCTTGCCCTTGTGTAGAGAAATGCAATTGATTTTTGCACATTGACCTCTATCCCAAGACCCTGCTTATTTCTAGTTCTTGTAGATTTTTGTGGTAGATTTCCTAGGATTATTTGGGTAGATGATCACATTGTCTGTGAATAGAACAGTTTTACTTCTTCCTTCCCCAGCTGCCCGTCTTTACTGTGTGTTCTGTCCTCTGCCCTGGCTGGGGCCTCCGGGACAGTGTTCAATACAAGTGCCGTGGGCAGGCTCCCTGGCCGTGTGCCTGATTATTTCACCACTAAGGGTGATGTTAGCTCTAGATTTTACATGGGTGCCCTTTTTCAGATTGAGGATTTCCTCTCTATCCCTAATTTGGAGGGTTTTTAAAAAATCGTAATTGGATGCCAAATTTTGCCAAAAGTTTTACTGCATCTTTTGAGATGCTCTTACGGGTTGTTCTCCTTTGTTCTCTTTATATGGTGAACAACCTTTGATTTTCACACATCGATCCAACCTTGCGGTCCTGGGGCAACCCCGCCTGTGTGCGGTGTGTTATTTTCACGTGTTGCTGAAACTGATTTGCTAATACTTTGTTAAGGACTTTTGCATCAGTGTTCACGAGGCATTCTGGTTTTTGTTTTACTTTTCTTCTAATGCCTTTGTCTGTTTTTTGGTATCAGTGTGACAGGCCCAGTGCACAAATAAGAAGTCGTCCCCCCTCTGTTTTCTGCGAGTTTGTGTCAGGTTGATGTAGTGTTGCCTCATAAGTTTGATGGAATCAGTCGTGAATCCATCTGGCCCAGGGATCTTGTTGGAATTTGAGAGCCTTGACTTATTTGCATGGTTTTTATTTTCAAGGTTACTTTCTATTTAGTCAATTGATTCTAATTTTTTCATTGACAGTAGCAATGCCCAATTTGCATTCTCAATTAATTTATTAAATCTTCAGATAAATCCGTCTGAGGAGAGATGAGTAGTAACGGGTGATACTCGGTTATGGCGAACGCAGAGCAGGTGAGGGTGAGGTGGCTGCAGCGCAGGAGACCCCCTCGTGGCCGCCCCTCCCTCCCCAGGCACCCTCGGAAGCCCCCTGGACCGAGGACAGCGGGACGGGGTCAGGCAGCTGGCCGGTGCGTCTCCCTCTGGGTTGGGGTCAGTGTTTGAGACTCAAAAGATTAGATTTGGCAACGACAGGATCCGGTTTAGGAGAAAAACGTGGATATTGCAGCAGCCCCTCCCCCAGATCATCGTAGGGCTCCCCCTGCCCCCGCCCCCCAGGGAAAAGGAGATTTTCAGAGAGCCACGTCCACACCTCAGGGGAGGGAGTTTATTCCCAAATCCTCCAGACCATGCACGTGCGCGGCTCTTCTGCTTGAAGTGCAGGAAGCTGAGCCTCGGTTGTGCAAGAGGAACGTGTTCTGGAAATGAGGAGCCGGCCCCCTTCAAGTCTGAACCCCCAAACTCGAGTGCAGACCTGAATGTGCAACCCCTGGTCGTGGGGATGGACGGGGACCAGGAGGCGGCTGGTGGGTGGCCCTGGGGGCTGAGGGGTCACTGGCTTCCCCGCAGAGGGGTGTCCCGCTGGGGGGGGTTGGAACTGGCCCCTCTGTGGGGTTGAGCCCTGGAGGCCACAGTGAGCAGAGCCAAGACCTTTCTCCAGAAGGAGGCCCAGAGAAGTGGGGGTGGCCCTCAGAAATTTGGGGGCCCAGGCTTCTGCAGGAGGCGAGGATGACAAGTCTGTGTGGTTTCACATGACATCTGTAAAACGTATACAAGTTTTGCATTTAATTCGATAGAGCCCTGCTTTATAAAACATGAGAATAATGTTTAAAATGACCTCCCAGCTGAATTTTTCACAGCTCCCACCCTCCACCTTCGAATGGCAGTCACGCCACGGCGTGCAGGACACACACGGCCCCTCTACCAGGCACCAGCGGGAGGAGCGGGCTGTGCCGGCCGAGAGGCTCCGTTCCCGGTGGGCACAGCCCTGCGGGTGAGGCAGGGACTCGGCCTTCCATCCGCCGGGCCTCCCCCTGCCCGTGGGTGCCCGTGCCTGGCTCTTACCTTCCTTGGGACCCCAGGCGGTTGTCCAACCTGCTCATCTTGGATGCCCGACGCTGCCCAGGTGGAGCTGGACCTGCTGGATCCCTCCCACGGCCGCTGCCACCCTCCTGCCACCCTCCTGGAGGGCCCGGGCTGGGGCGAGGCGGCTATCTCCACCCGCACGGCGACTGCCCTCCGTTTTGGAAAAGCTCATGCGTTTGCTCGAGGGAAGGAAGCGAAGCATAACGTCCCGTCTCCCCGAGCAGCGGAGAGAATCATTTCATTCCAGCCTGTTGGACACGCGGCACCACGACAGGAGTAAGGGAAAGGCAAATGTTTGCCTCTCAAAATGTCCCTGTGCTTACACATGGTCTAGATGGTCAAAAGTAAGTAAAACGAGTTAATAATAAGCAATTTGTGATAGTGATGAGAAAGAAAACCCCAGACATCCAGAAGTGCCTAATTCATTCTTGCAGAATAGAGTCAGGGGCTCGGGCTCAGTCCCGGAGGGACGAGTTAAAACCCAGCTCTGCCACCTCCCTCCGTGCGAACGCGTCACCGGCCCCCGGGGCTCGGACCCCAGAGCTCGTCCGGCTCGTCCGGCACCCGGCAAAGGCGCGCGGCTGCCGTCGGGGTTACCTGTACTTGGCGGGGGGGGGGGGTGAGGGCGGCAGCGCAGGTGGAGCTGATCTTTCTCTATTTCTGCACTTTGCACATATTTTAAAAAAATTATTACGGGCATTGTTGAGTCCTGAATTAATTTATTCAAACGCTGCTTTCTCTGCCTGGAGTGTCCTTCCCCTTGGATGACCCATGCTTAGAATTCAGCAGACAATAAATTTATTGTTAAATTGAAGTAATTGCTAAACCAGCCGTTGGAACTACCATCAGAGAAGGAATCCTTAGGTTCTTTGATCTTTGGTTTGAAAAAGCTGCCAATTTTGGACTGAATTCTTCTTACTCATAGTCAAAACCCTGTCATGTGGCAGGAAGAAGTGTCCTGTAGCTTTCTCCCTAGTGGAAAATGTCCCCGTGTCTGATTGGCAGGTTAGAGGCGTTTTCCTCTGTAATTCGTTACCATCCGACTCGCCCACCGCTCACGTACGTCCAGCTGGCACCACCCAGGCCACGCCTGTGGTCACGTCCCCAGCGCCCAGCGCTCCGGGAAGGGTGGTGACCTGCCCCAGGTGGGCACTGAGGAGTGGATTCCGACCTGGGGGGGGGGAGACGGGCCTGGGGTCTTCAAGGAGGATGGGAGGGACACCAGTGTGCCTTCATGTATACACGCTCTCTGGAAAACTGCACGTCACGTGACACATGTACAGACCCTTCATAATGTGACACACACCTTCCTAAAATCACCACACTGGGCAAAACGACACAATGAAACCGAACGGCTTATGGGGAAAATGGAGTTCAGGGCACAAAACTCACAAACTTCACAGGTGATGCATTAAAAAAGACAAGAACCTAATATAGAATAGCAGTGCAGTTTTAGGCAAGGCAAATGGTTCAGAAATGCATAAATACTTAAAAAATACTGCACTTGACCTTGAAAACAGGCCTGAGGTCTGCCCGGGGTGTGGTGGGTGGGGCGGGTGACAGCGTGTGTGTTCCTGTGACGGTGGCAGGTGGAGCCACGGCCCAGGTGAGGGCGGGTGCGGCCGGCCCTCGGGGTGTGCAGGGGGCTGGCAGGTGTCCCCGTCTGTGTGTCCTGCTGTCCCCCCCCCCCGGCTCAGCCCGCTGGGTAAAGCTCTCCGGGCTCACTGGGGAAGTTGTGTGCAGCCAATGCTAATTTGCATCACGCTCAAATCATTCCCTATTTTATCAAGTGTGTTGGAACAATCGTGTTTTCCAAACAAGCCTCTGGCAGAAACAGCTGTGCTGGGAGCTGGTTCTTTAAGCCGCTCTATGTTGAGTCCGTTAAGTGCAAAGCTAATGCACAGCGTCATACCCCGTTGAAACACTGAAGAACGACTGCTGGTCTCGGCCAGGGATCCAGAGACTGCTGACAAAATGAGGAACAGAAGAAGGTGGAGCAGAGCCCGTTTGCAGCGTCCCCGGGCCCCTGTGGCTCTGTCCAGGCAGGTGCGTGATGCCTCTGGGTTCCCTTCCCGGGGCTGTGGCTCCTTCTGCGGACCCCCCGCAGGAGCTGACCACCCAGGGGGTGCTTGCGGGCGCTGAGGGTGCCCCTCGTCGGGTCCTCCCTGGGAGCAGCCTGGGTGGGTTCCCACCGGCAGCCTGGCCTTGGGGAGCGGGCACCTGGCAGGTGTGTGGAGGCCGCAGGTGGCCGCTCGGCCCAGCCCATCCCGCCCAGGGTCGCCGAGGACAGCCAGGCTCGCGGCCAGCCAAGGAGCTCTGTCCCCTGAGCAGGGGCCACGTGTGGCCTCCACACCCGCTTTGCACCACGGCCTGGATTTTCGGGCTTCACGGTCGCGCTCAGCCTCGCGGTTTGGAAATTCCCCGACAACCTCCACTGGCCCCTGCATCCGCAGCAGCCCGCCAGCCGGCTCAGGGTGGGAGGGGGTTTCGGCCCCTCAGCCTTGGCTGCAGCCTGGGCACCCGGTGCCCCTGCCCGGCCTCACCCTGACCCCCTGCTGCCCCGGCCGTGGGCAGCCGTCCAGGAGAGACCCTGAGCTCCCCTTTCCCCGCGGGTTCACTTGGTGTCAGCGGTGCAGGCCCTCCGCCCCACTGGCCTCTTGGTCCCAGCGCGACCTCAGGTGAACCTGGAGGCCCTTCCCCCCGACCCCCCTCACCTGCAACCGGGATTAAAGCAGCAAACACACGGGCGCCTCCCAGATCTCAGCGGACGGCAGTCCCCTGGACCCTCGGGTGAGCAGGGCCCTGGGGTGCGACCGGCTGGACTTGCCCGGGGCGGCCCGTGACGTCAGGAAGAGCCATCTCTGCCCTTGGTGGCCGAGGCTGTGAGCGCAGGGCCCACCTGGCCGCGGGGGCCTCACCTGGCAGCGAGCGGGGGCGGGGCGTGGTGGGAGCGGCTGGGGAACCCTGTCCCCGTCTCCGCGGAGCCTGGCCCTGCACGTCCTCCTCCCTTCTGTGGCCGGCCGTCAGTGCCCCCAAAGCTGCCCACGGCCCTGTCCCGGAGCCTGGAGAAGTTCCCTTCCGGGGCCGGGGCGCTCTGCAGGTGGAGTGACGGAGGATCCTGGGGTGGAAGGTCATCCTGGAGCGTCCCGGGGCCCGAGTCACAGGCGTCCTTAGGAGACGGACTCTGGAGCATCTGTTCAGGGCAGGCAACGTGGGAAGGGCGGCCAGAGGACGGCTGACCGGCCATGGGGCTTTGAAGGTGGGGAAGGAATGCGGACGGCCTCCAGAAGCTGGAAAAGGCAGGGCGGGGAGGCTCCCGGGGTCCTGATTTTACCGGGGAGACCCTTCTGAACTTCTGGTGTCAGAACTGTGACGTAATAAGCTTGTTTTTTACGCACTAATTTATGGTCCTCTGTTACGGTGCCCTCAGGAGGCCCCCGGGCTCAGCCTTGCTCCTCTTTCCACCCATCACGGGGAGTCTGGTCGTGAAGCAGAAGCTCTGGACACTGACTCCCCTTGAGCTCTGTCTCCCCTAAGGCTGCTTCCCCGAGGTTTGCTGAGGTTGCCTGAAGTTTTTGGAGACGAGTTAAGCCATGCTTCCATAACTGTTGGTGTGATTTCCAGTGACGTGTACGATGGGCCACACGCTGTCACACACACCAGAACTCACCCACCCACGGGCGGCGGAGGTCGGCTCGGGACAGCACGCTCGAGGCAGCGCGGTTGCCTCTTACCAGGATAGTTTGGAAGTGCTTAAGAATCTGCATCTGATTCTTTTGCATGTCCTCAGTGGTGACAAAGTCTAATCTTGGATGATGGGCTCAATTTTCAGGACGAAGTGGAAACGTCTGCACACTGAAACTTAGCGGTCGGGTGTCCTCAAGCAAATGGTTCCAGTCTGTGGCCAAGCTCCCTCCGTGGCAGAGTGAGAGCCCACCTCGCGGCACCGGTGAAAGGACTCGGCAGGGTGACAAATGTGAACAGGTCAGCTGAGGGCTCTGCCTGTAACCAACACTATTTTGTTAGCCTGGTGGAAGCACCTGGAGCAACCGAAACAGACGAAAGCCTCATGGAGCCAAGTCAGACCGTTTTGTACTGAAATAGCGGTGCACCGGGCGCCCGGTGTGAGAGGCAGCTTGGCTCCGTCGGTGCCGGACAGTGGACCATCACTGGCGCATGGGGCGGATGGTGGTGTCACGGGAAGGAGGGAGTTCCTCTGCTCTGACTCCCCAAGCCGCGGTGCCTCCCGGGTGTGTCAACCCCACCACTCTCTGTGGGCACCAAACCCACTCGCCACGCTGTGCCGTCGCTGCCCCTGCCCGGCTCTGCTGGCCGAGGACGGAGGGATCATCTTCAAGTTAAGTGGGGAGCAGGCCCAGCCCGTGCAGCAGCTCGACAGCTTAGAAACTCCTTTGGCCCCCACTGCTGCAGTTTCCGGCTGTGTCCCTCCCCACCGGACAGCTCTAGAGCCCTGCCGGGTCCACGGGGGAAACTGACTCAGAGCGAAACCAGATCCAGGGCCGCACAGCTGCTGGGAAGCGGTGGACCCGGGCCCGGCCCTCCACATCCACGTGGGAGCGGATTCTCGTAGTGTTTATGAAATATTGAAGTTGCAGAGCGGAATGCATTTTAAATATTGGAAATACCTGTTCTGCTTTTCTGATGCTATATTATCATTTCATAAGTGTGGTGAGGCCAGTGAGTAAGTGATGAGTATATCTTTCCAGACTTTTGAAAGTCTGCACACTAAATGTTCATTTGTTTTTCTCCGCAGTCTGTGGGCCATCCTTCACCCACCGTTTCCACGTGGCGGGCTATCTTTTGAAGGCAGGACTAACCGTGTGTTTTGTCCTTTCCGTGGTAGACCATATCTAATCATTACTCATACCTTGGTGGGCGTCTGCCTTGTGCCAGATAAACTGTCAGGGGCTGGGGATGCAGAAGGGAACGAGACAGACGTGCATTTAATAAATCCCTTAGTGGTGGGTTCAGATCATTTTGTTTAGTATTTTTTCCCTACGGCAAGCCATGTTACAGTAAGCCCCTTCTTTACACATCTTTGGGTAAACGGCCTCCTGTGTATTCCCAGAAGTGGAGCTGCAGAATCAAGGGGAAACATGTAAGATCTGGGCAGATCCCTGCACGCCCCCTGAGAAGCCTGCACCGGTTTCCATTTTTGCCTACTCTTGGCAGGAGGTGATGGGTGGTGATGGGTGCAACGTGTCACTGATGTTGGCAGATTGCCAGTTTATATGTTCTGTTCACCTTTCTTTTTGAATTTCTAAGAGCTCTTCATGTATTAAGAATCTTTACCCTTTGCTGTTTTTCCCTCCGTCAGCGGATGCGTTTCTTCTCAGGGTCGTCTCATTTCAAGGTCGAGTTCCCAGGCTGGTGGGTGGAGGCCAGTCGGTTGCTCTGTGCCTGGCTGATGTGGCCCTGGCGGCAGGGGCTCCTGCCCACTCGCGGCCTGCTGTGTGCGGCACCATGGCCAGGTGGAGGACGCGTTCTTCCAGACGGGGCTGCAGTATCCCCTCGTCCCTCCCCGCGTCCTCATTTCCCTCTTGGTCCCTTCCCGAGTCCAACATTTGCTGAAGAATTTCCTCTGGTCAGCTCAGTGGTGGCCGCTTCGTTCTGTTGCTCAGTGTTTGGAATTGCAGCAGGCACCTGTTAGGAGGAGCTTGAGGCGGGTCAGTGACTCCGCTGGGCAGATTTCACTCCAGACGGGGTGTAGTTGGTGGGGGGCCAGCTGTGCCCACTTGGAGGCTCGCGGCTGTCAACTGGTGGAAGCTTCTGACACCCTTGGGTGTGCGCATCAGGGGTGGGGGTCAGCGAGCCTGGCCTCGCCCCTGGGAGCTGCACTCTGGGCCCTGCCCATCCCCTCCACTGCCAAGCGGGTGAGGGTCCCACGCCAGGCTCCTCTGCACCCCTGGCCCAGCTCTCAGCAAACACGGGTGGGAGCCGGGACCCATGGTCTACGGGCACAGGCCTGGCTTAGCGGCAGCAGTGTGATGCTTTACTATAGTGGTTGGCTGAGTAACATCCCCCAGGATGCCCCACGTCCCCCTGGACACTGTGAATGTGTAGGTGGGGTTCAGCCAAGGAAGTAGAGGGTGGTTGTCCTGGGTTACGTGGGGGGGCCGATGTCGTCCCAGGGCCTTTGAGAGGGAGATGCTTCCACGGAAGAGGAAGAGGTGGCCTGGTGTTCCGGTTTGCTAATGCTGCCATCATGCAAAACACCAGGAATGGATCGGCTTTTATAAAGGGGGTTTATTTGGTTACACAGTTACAATCTTAAAGCCATAAAGTGTCCAAATGAAGGCATCAGCACAAGTATACCTTCAGCGAAGGAAGGCCAATGGCATCCGGAAAACCTCTGTTAGCTGGGAAGGCACGTGGCTGGTGTCTGCTGATTCCAGGTCGTGTTTCAAAATGCCTTCCCCCCAGGACATTTCTCTCTAGGCGTCTGAGGGTGTTCTCTTAGTTTCTCCCAGGCAAACTCTGGAGTAGCAAAAGTCTACTTTCAATGGCCATCTTCAAAGTGTCCCTCTTGGCTGTAGCACCTCCCTCTGGCTGCAAACACTTTTCTAGGACTCCAGTGTTTCAATTAACACCCACCCTGCATGGGTGGGGCAACACCTCCATGGAAATTATCCAGTCAAAGGTCTCGCCCACAGCTGATTGAGTCACATCTCCATGGAAACACAATCAATAGGTTCCAACCTAATCAACACTAATACGTCTGTCCCCGCAAGATTGCATCAAAGAACATGGCATTTTGGGAGACACAATACATCCAAACTGGCACAGCTGGTAACAAGCAGACACTGCGGTGGTGCTTCTTGAAGACGGAGGAGGGGGCCACGTGCCAAGGGAGCTGGAGGAGACAGGAAGCACAGCCCCCCACCCCGCCAGAGCCCGAGAAGGCACCAGCTCTGCCGACACCTGCTGTGGCCCAGTGAGGCTGATGTTGGGTTTCTGACCACCGCGACGCTCAGATCATGAGCTGTTTTGGCCCCTGCATTTGTGGCAGTTTGTTACAGCAGCCTCAGGAGACATGTTCTGGATGTCGGAGCACGTACCAGCAAGTCACAAACCCAGGGCATGCGGCTTTCACGGGGACTGAACCCCACTGTCTCGAATGGCTTGATCTGCCGACCTGGATTACATTGTATTATATTGATATATAACTCACACACCCTACAATCCACCATTAAAGTGTAAATTCTGTCATCTTTAGTATGTTCACAGAGCTACACAGCCATCAGCACAATCAATTTTAAGACATCTGCATCACCTCTAAAAGAACCCTCTACCCTTTCGTGGTTCCCCATCTCTCCCAGCAACCACAAATCTTTCTCTCTCAATGGATCTGCCTATTCTGGACATTTCATATGAATGGAGTCATACAGTACAAGTCTGGCTTTTCCATTTAGCATAATTTTTTGAGGTTCATCCACATTGTAGCATGTGCCAGTACTTTATTCATTCTTATGGCTAAATAATATTCCATTGATGGATAGACCACATTTGTTTGTTCATCCACTGATGGACACATGGGTTACGTCCACCTTTGGTTTGATGAATGTGCTGCTATGAACATTTGGGTACAGGATTTGTCTGCGTCCCTCTGTGATGGTTGGTTCATGTGTCAACTTGGCCAGGTGATGGTACCCAGGTGTCTGGTCAAGGAAGCACTGACCTAACCATATTGCAAGGACATTTGTGGCTGGTTAATAAACCAGAAGGCTGGTTTATTAGATCATCAGTCAATTGACTGCACCTGTGACTGATTACATCAATGAAGGGCATGTCTTCCACAATGAAAAAATTCAACCGGCTGGATTTAATCCAATCAGTTGGGGACTTTTAAGGGACAAGAGAGAGAGCCTTCACTTCTTCTTTGGCTAGCCAGCGAAGCATATCCCGGGAGTTCATCAAACAGCTTCATCAGAGTTGTCAGTTTGCTGCCTGCCCTACGGAATTTGGACTTGTGCATCCCCACAGTTGTGTGAGACAAACTTTTATAGAATCTTATATTTATGGATATCTCTTGTTGGTTCTGTTTCCTTAGAGAACCCTGACTAATATACCCTCTTTTCAGTTCTTTCGCATCTACTACCTAGCAGTGGAATTGCTTGGTCAAATGGTAACTCTATGTTTGACTTTCTGAGGAACCACCAAACCATTTTCCACAGTGGTTGCACCATTATACATTTCCACCAGCAACGTACGAGAGTTCTAATTTAACCACATCCTTGCCAACACTTGTCATTTTCTACTTTTTAAAAAATTGTAGCCATCCTAGTAGGTATGAAATGGCATCTCATTGTGGCTTTGATTTGCATTTCCCTAATGGCTAACGACGTTGAGCATCTTCTCATGTACTTGTTGGCCATTTGTGCCCCTTCTTTACAGAAATGTCTATTATTTGCACATAGTATTTGCATATCCTATATCTGATAAGAGTACAGTATTTCTCTCATTCTTTGGGTTGTCTTTTCACTCTTTTGAGTGATACACAAAAGTTTCTAATTTTGACAAAGCCCAATTTTTCTGTTTTTTTTTCCTCTGGTTGCTCATGCTTTTGTGTCCTATCTAAGAGTCCTTGTCAAATCCAGGGCATTTTGGTATTTACCCATGTTTTCTTCTAAGTGTTTCATAGTTTTGGCTCTTACATTTAGGTCTTTGATCCATTTTGAGTTAGTTTTTGTATAAGGTGTGAGGTAGGGTCCACCTTCTTTTTTTGCATATGGATTTGCAGTTGTCCCAGCACCAAACACACGTGTTGAAAAGTCTGTTCTTTCCCCTTTGAATGGTCTTGCACCCTTGTCAAAGATCAATTAACTGTAGGTGTGAAGGTCTACTTCTGGACTCTGAGTGCTAGTCCACTGGTTTATGTGTCTTTCCTTACGTCAATGCCACACTGTTTTGATTACTTTGCTTTGGAGTATGTTTTGAAATTGGGAAATGTGAGTCCTCAACTTTTTTCTTCTTTTCAATGATTGGCCCCTTGGGGTCCCTGGCATTTCCATATGATTTAGGTTTGGAAAGGGCTTTTTAAACCAGTCTGTGCTATAGCTCCTAGCCACATGTGCTTATTTAAATTTATATTTATTACAATTAGAGAAGATTTAACATTCGGTTTCTCATTTGCACCAGCTGCCCTTCAAGCCCTCATTGCAAGTGCAGCACGCAGCTCCCGCATCGGACGGCGCAGCCAGGGTAATTCTCGCCATTGCAGAAAATGCCGTCGGGCAGCAGTGCTGGAGAGCGCCTGGGCACAGGGTGCGCTGGCTGAGCAGGGCTTCTCTGCTGCTTTGGGGGGCTTTGATGCATGGGGGACACTTCCTGATCCCCTCGTCCAGTCGTGCGCCCAGCGCCTCCTGCTCACTACACCTGCCCTAATCCTGGAAGTACAGACCCCCACTTCCCCCAACTCCAAGTTTTATTTTATATTTTTCAAACTCAAAGCACTGCAGTACAGCACAGGCATTTTGAGGTGCACAGCTGCCCCGGAGCCTCAGGAGTGAGGCTGGGGCTGAGCCGTCTCGGGCTGGACAGCAGTGGGGGGCCGTCCGCTCCCCAAGTCCTCAGGCAGACGCTGCCCTGGGTGGGTCGGGTGGGAAGGTGGGCCGGGGGCCAGCGGGGCAGGAGGCCCCCTCTCCGGGCGGGTCAGCGTCTCTCTCCAGCTGCCGCCCCGGGTTCCGGGAAGGGTGTGTTTGTTGTGAGCTTGGAAGAGAACTGAACAGATTGGGGTTTGTGCTCGAGGCCGCGCTCCCTTCCGGAGGGATCAGCGGCCAGTGCAGACGGGGGAAGGTCTGCACAAGAGCCGCGAGCAGGGGTCTGCGGAGGACGGAGGGTGCGGGAAGGGCCTGGGCCCCGGGCAGCGGCCTCCTGCAGGTGCGACTCTGCTCCCCACCTGCTGTCTCCACCTGCCGGGAGGGCACGTGCACCTGACTCCAGGCCCGGCTGAGGGGGCTGTTGGTGCTTGCTCTGCGAGAGGGAGGAGGGGCTGGAGAAACCGGTTTTGTAGCAATAGTGGGACACATCCGCGTCCTAATTTACTTCCTCTAGCAGAAGCAGATTCAGTATTTCGGCAAAAAATCAGAAGCACCAGTCCTTTTATTTTTCCATTGGTTCTATCTTGCAGTTTTCTCAACCCACAGCTTCTCAGGGGGCATGTTAAAGGGTTTAGAATTTGGATAATAAGTTGTGCTACCCTGGTGAGCACGCCCTGCTGTAACCGTCACTTTGGAGCCCTCACAGACTCCCCCGGCAGAAATGGGCCGAGGGCTGCCTGTTTCAGACCAGTTTGCTGATTCCCTAAAGGGGGGCGTGTGGGGCCCCAGTGAGCCCACAGCTGCTTCTCGTTTAGCCCGGGGGTCTTTCGGTGCCAGGCGCAGACCCCTTCTTCAGCTGTGCTGGCTGCTCTGCGTCGCTCCTGGAGAGGATTAGACAGTTGGAACCTGTTGGAAATACTGAGCAGAGCAGAGCCCTGGGGGGGCTCAGATTTTTCTTGTTAAATTAAGATTAAGTAACTGTGCGTGATGACTGTGGATGTACAGACTTAGCCTGGTCACTAGGAAAGGGGGATTTGAAGATAAGATCTGTCGTCTCTGCTCAAAGACCCAGAATCCGTGGACAGACGTGCATGTGTATAACTGTGTATGCATACTTCCATGCATGCACGCAATTAGGTACACACATGACTATGTATGTACATAACTGCTTATAACAATGTACACATATAATGATGCACACATTTAACTGTGTATGCATATACGTATATAACTGCTGTAACTTGTGTGTGTACACATGTAACTGTACACATAGAACTATAACACAGAGCTGTACACATACAGTTATGTGTGCATATAACTAGGGACACATATAACTCTACCTACATATCTCTGTGTACATATAATGATGTACACATATAGCTGCACGTATGTAACTCTGGCTGCTACAGCCATGTGCACATATGGCCATGTGTGTGGTTCACTGCAGGAGGGAGGGATATTTGAGGGGCTCTGGGAGTCTTCGGCGCGGGGCTGCTCCCACCTGGGGCAGGGGGGTACCAGGGCTCAGTGGGAGCAGGGGGTGGTCCTTGGCCCCAGGTGTTCAATGAGACGTGTGCCGAGGCTGGGGAGTAACACCGGTCACAGAGGCCCGGGTGTGCGATTTGGTTGGGAGACCGTGGCCAGGTCCGGAAAAGAGGGCGGGGGTAGAGGAGGAGGAGGGGTGCCCGGCTGCCTTGCTCTGGAGTCGTCAGGTTAAGGCCAAGTCAGGGCCCACCAAGGGGTCGGAGGAGGCCTGGCTCCCAGGCAGCGCTTTCCTGGTCTCGGCCACACTCGTCCCAGCCAGGGAGTGACCCCCGCACCTCAGCGGGACACGGTGCAGACGGAGCCCTCGAGGCCGAAATGCAAACCATCAAGTCGCGGCCTGGAATGTTCCGGGCACTAGCTCAGCATCTGTGAACAGACTTTCGTATTTTAAACTCAGCCGTTACTTTCTAGTCCTCGGTTTTCTTTTCTCACTGCCCAGAGCTCACTGCAGTTCCTTTTCTTCTAACCATAGCTGGGTCTGGGCCGTGTCCACGAGAACCCCTGAGTTTTAGAATCTTGGTGCTGGCATCTGCCCTGAGCCTCCCTCGCCACGTTTCCAATGTGCCCTGAAGCCGCGGCGAGGAAAGGGTGTGCCCGAGATCACGGCCTGCTGCTCCCGAATGTTCTACAGAGCAGTAGTCCGGCCCCCGTACTTCTTGAAGTGAAATCACATGCACAAACCCTCCTGCTGTCATTTCTCCTAAAACAGCTTTGAGTGGCAGAAAAGACATTAAAATGAACCCCACCCCCCCACACACAGCATCAGCGTACCACATACGGAAGGGCCTGAAAAGCAGGTATTTTTACAGGAACGCAAGGTTGGTCGGCATTGGGAAATATAAAATCCATGATTGGATTAACTCTTTAATCAATTTGAGACAGCATTTGATAAAATTCAACCGCATTCCTCGTTGTAACTTTATGAACTTCCTAAACCTTGTTGCGCTGATGGAAACACAGTTAAAGCACCCGCCCAACCAGGGGTGCAGCAAGAGCGTCTTCCCTCGGTGCCCCAGCCAGGGTTGTCCTGGGCCCTGGCCGACGGAATACGACAAGAAAAAGAAATAGGAGGGTGAGTGGGGGCGGTGAAGAGCTGAAGCTGCTGCTTGGCTGGAAACCCCAGCGTGAAGGGACTCCAGCAACGTGATGGATTGTATGGATGTGCACGGGCCCGCTTCCACCACAAACTCTCAGGAATTCTGGAAAGAAATGTAACAGGCAATGTTATAAGTGCAGAGCCAAGCTGGGAAGAAAGACAGGCAAGTCATCCCGGGTGAGTGGAAGCGGTAAAGGAGGGTGCCGCGAGGCCCCAGGAACGGGGGCCAGAGAGGAGACGTGGCCTGGAGCTACACGGAGCTGGCGCGGAGGGAGGGACGTGTCCGTGGAGCTCCAGCCCCAGGAGCTGTGCAGACCGTGAGGCGTGGATTCAAAAGCCCTTGCCCCTACCTGGGAAGCGGTGACGAGACCTGCTGCCTGTCCAGGGCTCTGAGGAGAGGCAAACCGTTTCCCATGAGAAACAAAAACGCTGGGCCCTTTGTATCCACAGCTCTGGTGACTGCATTTGTACTGACTGCGTGTTACAGGGTCCCTAGGCCAGGAGATCAGCATAAAACCCAGGGACTGGTCGGCACAGGGATCTGGTCAGCACAGGGATCTGGTAGGCACAGGGATCTAGCAGGTTCAGGGATCTGGCAGGTGCAGGGATCTGGCAGGCGCAGGGATCTGGTAGGCGCAGGGATCTGGCAGGTTCAGGAATCTGGCAGGTGCAGGGATCTGGCAGGCTCAGGGATCTGGCAGGCTCAGGGATCTGGCAGGCGCAGGGATCTGGCAGGCGCAGGGATCTGGTAGGCGCAGGGATCTGGCAGGCTCAGGGATCTGGCAGGTGCAGGGATCTGGCAGGCTCAGGGATCTGGTAGGCTCAGGGATCTGGCAGGCGCAGGGATCTGGCAGGCGCAGGGATCTGGTAGGCGCAGGGATCTGGTAGGCTCAGGGATCTGGCAGGTTCAGGGATCTGGCAGGCACAGGGATCTGGCAGGCGCAGGGATCTGGTAGGCACAGGGATCTGGCAGGCACAGGGATCTGGTAGGTGCAAATGCATGTTCTCAACCTGGGCCTCTGGATGTTCCCAGAACAAAACAACTCCCATTGGAGAGGAGCACACAGAGAAAATCACATTAAGGAATGAACTCTCATGAGGAATGGTTAACGGGGGCCACGAACGTGGGAATTGGCCTCTGAGGACGAGAAGTAGTCGGACAGGAAATGTAAGAGCTTCTTTAAAATGACCAAACATGAAAGGAGTGGCGAAAGATCAGGAGGCCGTGGCTGGTTTGGAACTGAACCAACAGTGCTCATTTAAGTGAAAAATATAATTGTTAAAATTAAAAAAAATCACTGGACAAGTTAAGCTGAAACTCCAACAAAGCTGATGAGAAAAGCAGCCAGTTGGAAGAGAGATTTGAGGAATTTACCTGGAATGCAGAAGAGAGAAAGAAGTATGTGGAAAATAAGGCAGAACCATTAAGAAAAATGGAGGACAGAGTGGGAGAGTCCAACGACTTATCTCCTCGATTGGAACACAAGAGAGGCAAGATCCAAGGATATTGGAAAATACGGCTGATTTTCTACAGATAATAAGAAATCGATCCCTAACAAGTGCAGGACACCGGAACAGACAACAGACAATTTCCAGAAGATGACGTGCGAATAGCGCATGAGGGCGGGTGGGCGCCAAGCTGCAGAGGCCACCCTGGGCGCAGGAGCCTGCAGGGCTGGGAGCAGGGTGCGCAGTGGGGTCTGGGGGGGACATGGGAGAGCCGCCGGCCCAGGACGCAGCCGGGAGTGCCCTGGTCACTGCTGTCCACGCAGGCCATCCGCAGCCCAGCCTCCCTGTGGGTGACTCTGAGACTCAGACGTGATTGTGGACACGAAAGCACTTTGAAAAGCCCAAAACGACATACGAGGGCCTTCTTGTTAAGAGCACGCGGCTCCCAGGACTCTCGGAACCTGACCTCAGTCTTGGTGACGTCCAAGCCATCCTCCCCGGACGGAGGCGCGTCCGGCGCTGGGCATGGCCCTGGGTACGTGGCCAGCATCCCTGCCTCACCGAGGAGGAAACCGAGGCTCACAGAGGCCCCGAGCCTGCCCAGCTGAGGCTGAGCCGGGGTCTCTGCCCGCTCCCCCCGAGCTGCTCCCGGCGACCTGGATGGGCCTGCACAGCACTGGTAACAAGCGAGGAGGACACCCGGGCTGCCCAGCTCCCCTGCTCGCACGGAGCTCCGCGTTCTCCGGGGTCCCGTCCTCCTTTCCGCCTTTGTCCCTCGCCCCCACGTCCCGCACACAGTTACCACAGGATTATGACGTCCCACGCCCGGTGGCTCTCGGTGCACGTCCCTCTCTAAGGAAACACAACCTGCACAATTTGTCTTCGAAGCCAGCCTTGCTCTGTCTCCAGAAGTAGTCCACCCTCCCTGGCCTGGGTTCGCATCTCCGCTCCTCCACTTGAAGCCGTGTGACCCTGGGCAAGTTATCATAAAATGGGGTGATCGTGGCCTCGACCTTGTAGCCTGTCATGGGGGTCACGATCTGACGCCTGAGCGTGCGGCGGCTCATGTGTGGCTGCGCTCCGTGGGCTGCAGCTCCTCACCTCGGGAGCCGCCTGCCTCAGGAAGGTGTGAGGTTTTGTGCCTTTCTGGTACCTGCCGCCACGCTCGCCCCATGCACCGATGACCGTCCACTGTCCGGCACCGACGGAGCCAAGCTGCCTCTCACACCATGTGCCCGGTGCACCGCTCGCCCGTGTGCTTGCCCCGGCCAGGGCCGGCCTCTCAAATGTGCGGCGTGTCCTTGTGGAGAAAACACTTCCCATAATCGTCTCCAGACCTGGGGCAGCCTTTGATCAGGACAATCTCTGTTTATTCTGCGACATAAATATTTAAGAAAACCATTTGCTCCAAAGCAGGATGCAAGTAAATCACAGCCAGCAGCCTGCCCCACCGAGCTCCCAGGGGTCAGGGCGGGAAGGGGAAACACTGAGCCTCTCGCTGGCGTCTTGGGCCTGGCCGCGGGGCGTGGGGACGGGGGTGACATCTTCTGGGAGACCAGCCCCCCCACCCCCCGGCTGCTGCCCCCCGGCTGCTGTGTGAGGACAGGACAGGGGCCTGGTGGCGGACGCAGGGAGGGTGGGATGAGGCCTTGGGCTCTGCTTGCGGAGGTCCCCGCCCCCGCCCCGAGGCCACCGTTGCCTCCTGTGGCAGCCCCCTGCCCTCCCTGTCTCCCCTCTTTCTCGCAGTGTTTCTGGAAAGCCGGCGAGTGCTGGGCATGGGGCGGACCGTACAGGCTCTGAAGCAGAACGGCCTGCCTGGGCGGCAGGTGCCCGTGAGGTGGGCGAGCTGGGCCTGGCGATGGTGGAGCAGACCCCAGAGCCCCCAACACAGGCTTCAGGAGCGAGCGGCAGAGGGGAGGGTTGGGAGAGGGCAGGGGGCAGGGGCGCGGAGTGAGGGAGAAGGGGGCAGTGCAGTGTGGGGTGGAGAGCAGAGAGCAGCAGGGGAGAGGCGAGTGGGGGAGGCGGGGCCCAAACTGGGGAGGCCCTGGCGGGCTTTCGTGGGGAGGCTCAGACTTGATCTTCTGGGCTCGGAGGAGTCTGCTGTCAGCTGTTCATACTTTAGTATGAATTTAAGCCAGGGTTTCACCTTTTAGAGGTAGATCTTCATTTTAGATTTGGTTTTTGGCTGTGGAATGAAAGACTCCGAGCTGCCTGCCTTAAAGGGCTTTACTCAGTCTGGGAGAAGCAGGTATTTGGGTGTGTGTGTCCTGGATGAACTGCAGTCAGACGGGCTCGGATTGTGCACTTGGGCTGGGGCACCTGCTGGGAGCCCTGGGTCTCCCTGACCCCGGAGCCTCTGGTCCAGGCAGCACCCCTGTCGCTGCCCGGGGTGTCTGGGACACGACTTCCATCCCCTGGAGGGGCCAGGCCGACAGGGTGATGGCTGCCTGGACCACCCAGGGCCAGCAGAGCTGGGGCCGCTCAAACCTCGGCAGCCGCCGTAGGTGGAATAAAATGCCACTTGGTATTTGCTTGGCGTCACCCTAGTTCTCTGATGTCTGCCGGACGCAGTGAGGAGATAAGAGCTGCTGCGACTCATGCCGGCCCCAGCGAGTGGCACGGAATGTACCGTGTCCCTCCAGCCACCTCAGCCACTAAGCTTAACATTTCTTCCTGCTATTTGAGGCAGGTTTTTCTATCTCTAGCTATTCAAGGGCAGACATGGAAATAGCCGCCGTGTGAGCCGCAGCTGAAACGTTTCGGGTTAATTTTTGTCTTTGATCCCAAAGCCTCTTTAAGATAAGTGTTCTCTGGATTCTCTGTAATCGCCTGAGCGGCCGCGACTCCGTTCCTCATGGGCAGGAGGCCAGGCCCCGTCCTTAAGGTCGGCCGAAAAGCAGGGCCTTGGGGCCGGCTCGCCGCTCTGCAGCGATCGCAATGCTGATTCCTTGACGTGCACCTCGTGTGCGCCAACACTCTCGCCTCACGCGTAAGTTAAATGACATTGTTGCCATTTCAAGGCTTTAAAAGATTTAGAAAACCTCAAGTGGCCTGCCCGAAAGGTCGGCCCCAGGAGGAGCCACGAGTCCCCTCTCAGGGACACCGCGGTTTGTGGTCAAACAGATCGGGATGAAAACATTATTTTGGAAACTTGCAAACATGGGCACAGCTGGGCACCCACAGAGCCATCACTCGGCTGCCACTGCCGTTGCCCCAGCTCTCCACCTGGGGAACCTGGCCTCGTGGCCACGGGCTCTCGATGCCACCACTGGCCGGGCATGCGGCGCTGTAGGTTTGCTGCCACCCCCATGGGGACCCCAGGACCACGGTGGCCGGAGCTGCAGGGTCCTCTCCGTCCAGCGTCTGGAGCGCTCAGGCCCAAGGAAGGCTGGGCCAGAGCCTGTCGACCCCACTGCTGGCCTGGCTGCTCCCGCCAACCCCAGGGACAGGAGATCCCCAAGGCTGGGACGGTGGCCGCGTGGATGTGGGGTGCTGAGTGACCGGGCAGGGGAGCCGGCCCCGGGGGGTGGTGTCCCCGCCGGCCTCGCAGAGGGCCCTCGGCGCTGGGAGGTGAGGCCACATTGTTTCCCACCGGCCCGTGGGCAGCAGCAGCCACTGATTCTGGGTGTCTCACTCTGTTCTCCCGTCACCAGTGGTGAGTGGGCCTGTGGTGGCCCCGTGGTTGCCAGTTCCCGGCTCGTCAGGCCAGGCGCCCGGTTCCTCTCATCAGAGGTGCCCAGGGGGCCACACCCACCTGCCGTGGGGACAAGGGGTGGAGTGCGTGTGTGGTGCGTGTGGTGTGGTGTGTGTTTGCATGTGTGTATGTGTGCGTTTACCTCTGCATGTGCGAATGTGTGTGGTGTGTTTGTGCATGTGGTGTGTGTGTGGTGTGTGTTTGCATGTGTATGTGGTGTGTGTTTGCATGCACATGTGTATGTGCATATGTGTGTGTGGTGTGGTGTGTTTGGTTGTGTGTGAGTGCATTTGCGTGTGTGTGTATGTGGGTGTGGTGTGTGTTTGCGTGTGTGCATGTGTATTTGTGTATCTGTGTGTGATATGTGTGTGTGTTTATGTGCATGCATGTGTGTGTGGTGTGTGTGCATGTATCTGTGTGTGTGTGCATGTGTCTCTGTGTGTGTGCATGTGTATTTGTGTATCTGTGTGTGATATGTGTGTGTGTGTTTATGTGCATGCATGTGTGTGTGGTGTGTGTGCATGTGTCTGTGTGTGTGTGTGGTGTGTGTGTGCTGTGTGTGCATGTATCTGAGTGTCTGTGTGTGTGTGGTGTGTGTATCTTGCAGCGGCAGTCATGGGCCTTGCCCCCACCCCTGGTCCCTGTGCCTCCAGGGGCAGCGGAGAACCTGGATGATTTTGAGGGGCTCTGGGGTGGGGATCGGGGGTGGGGAGCGGGTGGCTCCCCCTCCCTGGGCCTCCTGGGCTCCATGTCCCTGTCCCTTCCCTGCTCCCCAGGCCCACCTGCGAGGGGCGGACCGGGGGAGGGGAGAGGCGGGGTGAGGGTCTCTGCCAGCCTGGTGGGCGCCAATAGGGCCGACGGGAGAGATGGCAGTGAACGGTGGGGGCTTCCACGTGGTGCAGCTGTCTTCGGGGATCCTCAGGGAAGTCCCTGTCTCAGAGGCCCTCCTCCTGCATCTTCCCTGCTGGGGGTCTCAGCCCGGGGGGAGCCCAGGGCACACGAGAGGGCGGCCCTGCCAGGCCAGTGCCTCGAGCCACAGCCCCAGACTCACCGCCCGGCTCGGGACCCAGCCCTGGGCCGGCCGCTCCGTGGCCCCCGGCTCTCCCCGTCCAAGTCCCCGTCAACCACCAGCCCTCGAACTGCGTGTCCCCCCCTTGCTCCCACAGCTTGGGTCCCACAGTACCTCGGGCACCGATGGCTCAATGGGTCGTCTGGACGGCGGCTCATGATGTCCTCGTTCTTGGCCCCGGGCCCTGAATAGCCACAGGTCAGCTGGCTCTGATGGGGGATGTCCGGGATTCTGGGTGGACCCGGTGTCCTCACAAGTGTCCTCATGAGAAGGGGCAGGGGGCAGAGTAGAGGGGGGTGATGACGAAGCAGAGGTCAGAGCGATGGGGCGACAGGCTCTGAGACAGAGTCGGGGGCCCTGCTAGAGAAGACGGAAGGTTCCCATCTCGCAAAACCCACGTGCAGCTGGCAGAGTTGACAACCCAGAGATCCTTCCTCGAGGGAAAGGACACACGTCGGGGAAGAGCTCAGCCTGGGGTGCCGGCGCGTGTTTCCCTCTGTCCTGTGTGAGATGATGCTCCTGCATCTCGGCCCCACACCAAGGGCTTCTTTCCTCTCGTGTGCTTTCTTTTTGGGTCCTCCCACCCCAGTGCCTGCTGCAGAGCAGGGAGGACACACGGAACGCACAGTTGACTTACTTCACTCCTCACCTCCGAGGGGTCTCCGGAGATCTCCGTAGGGGGCTCTGGCTCCCGGCTCCACCAGCTGCACTTTCTCTTTCGCTCACCCCTTTCCAGTCCTTGCCAGTGGCTCGGGGAGGACGGCTGTTTCCTGCCCGGCCACGAGGGCCGGACGAGCGATGGTCGACCCAGCTACGGGGCCAATGAGTCTCAAAAATACCCGCTCTCCTCGCCCCCCAATGCCCCGCTCCCAGATCCAAGCTTTCCCTTTCAGAAACACGTCGGCTAATGGGGCTTGGAAGGGCCACGTCCCCTGAGGCACCACTGGCTCTCTGGCTGGCGCCTGCGGGGTCACCTTGCATCTTGGGGCGAGGCCGTGACCTCTCCATGGCCAGGACGTTCTCAGGCCGCCTCGGTCCCGGCGGGCTGCTGGCTCCACTCGGGCAGGCGGGTCCCTGGCGCGGCCCCCGGCTCCTCACGCTGCAGCCCTGGGAGGGGATGGGTCAGCTGCACCCAGGAGTCCCTGCTGCAACCTGGCGCTGACCAGGGCCTGGCAGGTGCGCGGGAGGCTGTGCGAGCCAAGAGGGACAGCTGCTGTCCGGCCACTGCGGCTGGACTCTCCAGGGGAGGTTGAGCTCCCCCTGGATCCCTGCGAGCTGCTCAATTTATTAAATTGTGTTTTCCGCCTGCCCTGGAAGGGTCAGCAGGGCTGGACAGGGCTCTTTTGCCATTTTCCAGGGAGGAACTGAGCTCATACAAAGGGAAGTCGTGTCCTGGGTCACACGAGGTCTCCTGAAATGCAGCTCTTTGGCAGGCCTCATCCTCATGGGTCCTCTTTCCAAAGGGGCGGGCCCGGCACGCCCCTCCGTGAAGGACGACAGCCAGGCCTGTTTCTTTCCGCTGTTCCTGGAAAGAAACATGCAAGGGCCACACAGTGGATGGTTTCCGTGGATTAGCTCTTTGGTTGGCCAGAGAACCCCGCCTGGCATCAGCTGGCAAGCCGGGAGATTTCATCAGGCTCGATTTTATGGAAAATGCCAAAGCCGTCCAACAATCCCCTTATCTTCTGGGCTGGCTTTTCTCTCCTGACGAGGCCATTTGTCAAATCCCTGCTTCTCACCCCACCCTGCCTTCCCGTAGCAGCAGCATCTGGACGCTGAAGGGGCTCACAAACCCAGACTTGGTCTTCATCTTTGTTGGAAGCTTTGTTCTTCATTACGATACTTTGCAGGGTTGCAGTTCAGCTTGGAGTGGAATCTGGTAAAAAGCAGGTGTGTTTGGGACAGAATCTAAAAGAAGTCTTTCCCAGAGTAGCAAGGGGACCCACTTGTTGGTCTCACCTCTTTGGTCTCACCTCTAAAGAGCTCCCTCCCTGAATAGCTCTTCTGGACGCCGCTGATGCCGGGCCATCGGGGCCTCGGCTTCCCGCCCCAGCCTTGACACTGACACATGGTGGGCAGATCCTTTTCCCTCTGTAGGTCCAGAATTCCTCCTCTGAAAAGACGAGGCAGAGCTGGTCTTTAAAATCCTATTGCACCCAGCGAACTCCTATAGATACCTCAAAGCCCTGCCCAAGTGCTACTACCCCTCAAGGCCGAGAGTTTTTGCCGTGCTCTGGGGCATGGCAGTTTGCCATAACATACACCCGCTGCTATTTCTGCCACTTCCCATGGGCAGGGAGGGGCTCAGGCCCCAGCACATCAAAGGGGTTCAGAAACCATTTATCACTGTCCGAAAGAGGAGACTTCACAAAGCTGGAGATCTGGAGGACCCCCGTCAAAGGGGCCTGATTCAAATATGCTCTCGTTGTGTCCTCTTTGTGCAGAACATTGCCTGGGAAGCCCTCTTTCTGAGGCGCAACACAGTTCCCTGGCAGACCTGATCGGGTCCTTGCACAACCCCAGGCCTGGCTTCAGTAGGTTCTCACGTGTCCTCCTGCACATCCTCGGCCTCAGAGCGGCTTTCCCTCGGGATTGAGCCCCATCACCCCCGGCCCGCCAGGGAGCCTGGCTGGAGAGGAGGACTGCACTCGCTCCCAGTTAGAGCTCACAGACGAGCACGCTGCTGGGAGCTGCCTGTGTGGCCGTGTCCCCGCCGGCCGCCGCTAAGTGTGCCACCTCTGCCAGCCACAACCCTGATGCTGGCCTTTTCGAGGGTCCACCCACTGTTGTGCTTTGTTTTTACCCTCCTGCAGAAAAGCTGGGAGACCAATCTAAGGGGGAAATACACATTTCACAATAGGGACAACAAAATCCCTGCTAAGAGCCGCACACAGCCTGGGCAGAGGTTGCGACTTGCAGGAACTCTCTCTTTGGGTTTCGGCTTTGCACAGACAGGCCGGGGGTGCCGTAGTGAACCCCTGTGTGTCCCCAGCCCCCACCTTCTCCCTCCAGAATGCAACAGGGTTGGATTGTATTGTCTCCAGCTGGAAAACGCTGTTTCTGTAAATTCTCATGACTATGACATTGTGGGTGCTCCCTCTAGATGAATCCTTGTAAGAAATGTTTCCACGGCGTAGACCTCCAGGGACAAAATGTGCGTATGGAAATGGAGGTAGAGCAGCCTCGCTCTGCGGTGCTTGGGCTGGTGAATCCACGTTGTGAAGTGCGATGCGCTGCATCTGGACAGACAGACTGGACTTCTCACGCAGGCATCTGAATCAGCGGGGGGCTTATGTGAATACAAATAATTGAGTCGTCCTCCTCCCCACGAGATCGTTCCAGAAGTTCGGTGCCTGGGAACGTGCATTCTAAACCGGCCCCCAAGGATCCTGCTGCGAGGGGTCCCTGGCCGCACGTCGGGGGCCCAGCCCAGGGGGTTAAACTGTCCCGCCAACGGGGTTCATTAAACACGGCAGCGATGCTGTGCTGGGGTCCGGCCTCTCGGGTTTGGGGTCGCTGGACGCTGGTGGCCTGGGCAGCCCTCGGCTCCCTCCGCGACCTCGGGGAAGCCGTGGGGACCCGCCCTGGGCTCCCCTGGGGGTCTCTCAAGTGTTCACGGCGGGTGCGAGGGGGTCCCTCACCGGGTCCTGGGCGGGAAGCCGACACCCATGAGCCCCACGCACATCGGACCTGTGACCACCAGCTGCCCCAGCACAGCGCGGGGACAAAGGACAAGGACGAAAGGTGGTTTCTCTGGGGGGTGGGGGATAACGCTGAGAAGTGACGTCTAGGTAGGAACGTGAAGTTGGCTGAACCGTAGAGGGGCCGTGGCCGCTGGAGTCCGGGCGGCGAGCGCTGGAGTTCTGTCCCCTGTCGATGTGAGAGCAGAGCAGGTGGAGGCTGGGGCTCCACGGGCTCCCGGGCAGGTGATCCGAGCCAGGGTTTTAAAGCGAAATCTTAAAAACCCAGGAGGAAGGCGTTAATTGTATTTTACAACTTATTAACTGAAGCAGCGTGGGACTTGCATTTTATCCTTAAACCATGTCCTTCAAAGTGAGGCCTTGTAGGCACCTCTAGAATCCCAGCTGGCCACGTCAGTGTTGTGAGAATGACATTAAGTTTAGCTTTCACACAGGACAGGTGTGCCTAGCAGGGTGGGGCAGTTAAAGAATTGGTAGAAGGTTAAAAAGACAAACTGTAATCCACAGTCAGTCCCCCTGCTTATCCGCCCACTATCCACAGTCAGTCCCCCTGCTTATCCGCCCACTATCCACAGTCAGTCCCCCTGCTTATCCGCCCACTATCTACTATCCTTGCAGGGTGGAGCCTTGGAATAGAGGTTCTCAAAATAGCCTCATAACCTGTTACCAAACTAGCCCAGACTGGCTCTAAAGAGGCCTGGGCATACCCATTATAGTCAGGGGTGGAGATTTGTTCCAACGGTTCTTAATGTTGCAAATGTGCGTGAAAAACGTATTTCAAATATTTTCAATTTGGGCAGGCTACATGTTTCAAATTTGCTGGGCTAGTTAGGCTTGTCGAATAGAATGTAACCTCTGAAGTATCAGCCAATGGAGAAACACGGGAGGGACTTGCGGTTAGGTGTAGGGAATAAATACTGCTGGGTCTATTGTTCTGTGCGCCAACCCCCACATTTGGTTGGGCGCCCGTTCTTGCAAAATCGTAAATAAAGTCTTTTCTTCTCCACAATCGGGTGAGCATTTGTTCCCTTTTAGGAACAGTGCTTGTTTCTCACTATGTCAGACCCCTTTGCAGAGACAGAGTTTTCCCCCGGACGTGGCCTGTTAGCCGCGTCTGCGGTCAGGGACAGCCTGACCCTCGGCTCCGGAGCGGCGGAACCAGACTGCAGCCCACGCGTCACTCGGCCTGCTGGGTCCCGTTTCTTAGCAAGAGCTGAAAACGTGGAAACTGGTGTGCACACGGAGTGTGGGTGCTGGAAGTGGGTGTGTCCCCGCTGGAACAAGGAGACGAGGTGGCCTGAACTCCCCTTGAGGTGGTCAAGGACGCCAGCCCCTCGTCCGAGAGGGGGCAGCTCACCTTCGGGAGCGGCTGTTGGGAAGTCCTGCAGACACCTCTCGGGAGACGCGTCACGATGGCCCCTGTCGGCGTCCGTGGCATCACTCCTTCCAGAATCTTTCTGCGTGGAGCTGTTACCACTAACACAGTGGCTCCTCTGGGGGTGCCTTTACCTGACATCTCTTGCACAATCTGTTTAACTCAACCCACTGTTCTAGAAGCTTCCTTCTTCTCACTGCTTCTCAAGTTGAAGCTACCGTGCTCACAGATTCCAGCCCAGAGCTTGGCAGGAAGCCGTGAACAATTTTTAAATACCTCAGCTTGTATCGCTACAAATTAATCATGAATAAACCTCAGAAGCTGCACCAGATGACAGAACTGCCCGGCTCTGGAAACAATGGAACGACGACGTTTTCGTAAAAGGCGTGCATCTAACCCTCCTACGTGAGCAGCAGATTTTTGCAGTCCTCTCACACAGTAAAATACGGAAATCCCTGCTTCCCGAGCCCTTGGGGCCTGTGGACGAATCCAACAGAGTTAACTTTAGAGAAACCTGAGGCTGGGGATTGGGGTGGTGGGCGGAGAAGGGCAGGCTTCCGAGACTGTTACTGGAAAAACAATTCTGGGAATTGCAGCAAAAGGAAGATTTCCTTTTAAAATGGGTTGAAAAAATTACCATCTGGCTACAAGTGTGCTCTGGGCACTGCTTTGCCTTCGAGCTAATATATAACCCTGCGAATGGGCTCTGGTGTTGGGAAAATGGTGCGCGGCCCCTGGACAGGCTGCAGGCACGTTCTCCTGTTTCCACGGCTTCTCTGACGTTCCCACCCGGACTGTCCTCTTGTGAGGACCTAGGGAGTCGCCGCCGCTTTCCCCTCCGCGGTGCTGGAGCTGGAGCTGCCGCAGCTGTGGATTTTGGCTGCCCCGGAGCCCCGGGGTCTGCGCCTCGCCGGCAGGGTCCCCCTCCCCTGGAAGCTGCCTCCCAGCTGGGCCGTGTCCTGGACTCTCCTGAACGTTCTGAAATACGTGATCCCAGCATCTGTGCTTGTCGGAGAAGACCGTTATCCTCTAACTGGGTCTCTGGATAAACGTTTTTGTTTTTGAATGCAGGATTCAGTTAGCAATTGGTAAATCCTCTCCTTCCCTTGAAAAGATCTTCATTTCCAGAGAAGAGGTCGCTTTCTGGGAATTCTAAGGTTTCAAAGACCCGCGCGCGGGGCTGGGAACAAGGCCGTCCTGCGGTGATTTGTTTTATGTTTCTTGCACAAACAGGTGTCTGATGATTTGCCAGGCTAAAATCATTTGTGTTCTTACTGACAGTTTTGGAGCCGGTGCAAGTTTCTGTCCGGGGGGGACTTGCTCCAACTGCTGCTTGCTCCGTTTCACTTGCTGCGGACGGGCGGACGGGTTCCACGGCGAGCGCGCTCAGCACCCCTGGCCCGGCACCCGCGTCCGGCGCCCTGTGGTGGTCTGGGGCTCTCGGCTGGCGAGGGAGCAGGGAGGGCCGGAGCAAAGCCCGATGGGGACTCCAGGCCACACAGTCCTGCCCCTTCCCCAGCCGTCCTGGGCCATGTGCTGAAGGCGTGCACCCCACGGCGTCTCCCTGTCCCTATCCCAGGAGGGCTCGACCCTGCGCCTTCAGCCTCGACCCCTCTCCGAGCCCTGTGGCCGGCGGAGTTGGCTGGGTGGTTCCCGCTGCCTCTTCCAGCTCCAACATTTTGGAGCCAGTGGGGCTGCCTGGGGACTTGGGAGGGTCTGCCCAGCAAATCCAGCAGGGAAATCAGGCAAAATTTGTTGGCCCTGCAGCGTTTCCTCCAAGCGGCAGTGAGATGTGTGCGCTCTCCCAGGGAGGGAGCTCTTGTTTGCCGGCTCGGGGCAGGGTGGCAAGTGCAGGCTTGGGGGGCCGTAGCAGTTATCCATGAGGTCTGGAGACACATGGGCTTGCATTGCCAGCTTCTCCAGTTCTCATCTGTCTCCATCGCAGCACTAATAACACTTTGCACAGGATTTTATACCCTACAGCTTCACAAAATGGCCCACAGCTTCACCTTCAGACCCCCAAGCCCGGCGTGCTTGGGTGAACTTAAGTCAGGTGGCCTTCCCATGGGTCTAAAGAGAGACAAAGTTTGGCAAGAATGTAAATTTTTTAATGTACAACTTTAACATCTTGAAAACCTCAGAAGGTCTTCCTAAGAGGCATACAGTGCAGTTTACAAAATTTGTTTATTTTTGAATAAATCATGCACACACCAGATGAAAACTTGAGAAGTAAGAAAGGGTGTCGGGGAAAGGCACCGTGTGTCCATCTGAGAACCGCCCCCGCCCCAGCCCCGTGCTTGTTCTGCTGGAGATGTTCTCTTCCTGCCAAACACCTGGGGACACAGGTTTCTTTTCTTCCACAAACGGGTTGCACTTGGCACACGGTTCTGTACCTGCTCTTTGCGTTGAATGTCTCTTGGCCTTTCCCTCTTAGGAAGCACAGCTCGGCCTCGTTCTGGTGTCCCACGGCAAAGAGCGGTGACTGATGGCGCCTGCTCCCCACTAGTGAGCTCGATGGCACTTCAGAAGGTCACGCTCATGGCTGCGCAGCCCACACGCCCTGTCGTGGGACGGCTCGGCCGAGGCGCACGTGTGTTTTGCATCTTGTATCGATTGCACGGTTCTCGACACCAGGGCCGACGCTGGGCGTGAGCATTCCTGCCATCTTGGCCCCTCTGTATTAGTCAGGGCTCTCTCTGGAGACAGAGTCAACAGGAGAAATCTGTAAATATGATTTACAACTATGGGGATGCACGAGTCCAAATTCCGTAGTGCAGGCAGCAGACCGGCAATTCCGATGAAGGTGTTCGATGAACTCCTCAGGAAACGCTTCGCTGGTCAGCTGAAGAAGAAGTGACGGTCCTCTATCTGTCTGGCTTAAAAGTCTTCAACTGATTGGATTAAATCCAGCTGATTGCATTCTCTCCTTGTGGAAGATGCGCCCTTCATGGATGTCATCAGTCACAGCTGCAGCCAATTGACTGATGATGTAACAAACCAGCCTTCTGGCTTATTAACCACCACAAATGTCCCTGCAGTAACGGTTAGACCAGTGCTTGCTTGACCAGACACCTGGACACCATCGCCTGGCCAAATTGACACAGGAACCAACCATCACACCATTCAATAGGTGAAAAGAGGTTCCCCGTGGTTTCCGCTGCTTGGTGGCCATTCTGATGCTGTGAGAAGACCCTGTCTGTGGAGGGGCCACCCGTTCCCACCAAAAAGCCTGAGGTGCATCCTCTGAGGCCCAGGAGACCAGGTGCTGCTTTGTGGGTGGCAGACATGCTGGACCGTCCTCTGGACCCTCCGCTGGCCTGCCTGGTCTGTGCAGCGAGCCAGCCTGTGCAGGGGGGGCTGGGGGCTCGGAGTGGGCAGTGGGGACCCTGCCCCTCACCTGCATCCTTCTGCTCGGCGGCCGGTAGGGGGCACTGCCCGGGGTGCTCAGGCCTGGGCATCCTGCCTTTGGGAAGGTGGGAGAATGGGCTGTGTGTGCACTCGCAGCCGGCCCCTGTCCTCTCCCGGGCTCGTCAGGGCTGACCGCGGCCTTGGAGGGAGAGCTGTGCCCCACAGCTTTGGATGGAGCAGGGAGAGCAGCTAGCCCACCCTGGGGACTGTCGAGGGCAGTGGGCTAGCACTGTGGGCAGCACAGGGGCCATCTCAGCTGGGGAGCATGGACGGAGCCCCCTGAGCCGTAATGCTGACCCTGGTGTCCCCTAAGGGACTTGGACGCGGGACATGAGGGAAACAGCCGTGATGGTTCCTAGGCGTGTCTTCAGTGACAGCCGATGACACATACGGATGCTTTGAATGCCTTGCGGTGCTTTGTTCTTCCTTTTCTCACTTATGTGGGGACGGAGGCAGGAGGGCTGTCCCCTGCGTGTCCACCGTGGGCCCCTGACCCTCTGTGTGCCCTGAGGGGAGTGGTTGCTGCCGGAAGCCACAGCCCGTCGTGCTCACGTCCACGTCTTCAGCGGCGTGTTCAGAGCCGGACGCACCCACCAGCCGCTCAAAACGCAGGCTCCATCCTGTGCGCTGAGCTCAGGCCCAAGAGAGGATGCTCCCTGCGTGGGACACGGCTCCCTGCATTGCCGTCCTCCCGGCGAGCGCACGTCCCTGCAGTGAGGATGCAGTGCTACGGAAACAGACAGGAGCGACTCCTGGGGCTGCCAGTACACCCTGGAGTCCCCGGCCCCTGTCTGCGTTCCCGCCACTCCCACCATTTTCTCCTCGGGATTCGCGGGTTCCTTCCCGCGAGGGACAGCTCGCACACCCAGACGGACGTCAGCACATGGCCCTGCCTTTGCTGCGGCTCCGTGGGCCTCAAACGTCAGCGTCTCGGCAATTCTGCCGGTCGGGGCCGTCGTGAGAAACCACGTGGAGGCTCCCACCAGGGCAGAGCTGGGGTGTCCGGGGAACCCACGAGCTCTCCCACGACTGGCCGCCTTGGGAATCTCACGGGCGAGAGGTGACTCCACGTGAGATTCAAGGAAGGAAGAGCAGAGCCTGCCCTCTCCCGTCCTCATGGGCCTTTGTTTCCAGTGGGGAGAGAAAATCCACAGGAACACCTGCCACAGGACGCCGTGTGCGGGGCGGAGCCGAGCGGGGAGGACGTGGCTCCTGGACTGAGCTCCGCAGAGGCCTGGGGGGACTGACCAGAGCAAAGCGGAAACGGGAGACAGAACCCACAGAACAGCTCTAAGGTGTACTCAGGGCTGATGTTTACCATGTACTCACCTCGCACCGCACGGACGCACACATCATCCCATTTTATAGATTAGGAAACTGGGGTCCAGGGAGATGAAGTGAAGGGTCCTACACAGTAAGTGTCGGGATTCAAACACAGGCATTTCTCGAGTTTGAGAAGACAGCCGACACTCCAGAGCAGGAATGAACAAGAAAGTTGTGAGAAAATTGTAAAGGAAACCACATGATGGTAGATCTGATTTTTAAAACATGTTATTTAAAGGATCTTGACAAATAGAATTGATGGCCCTTCTTTTAGAAACAGGAAATTTGTCTATCAGAATGCACTTTCAGAAGCAAACCAGAACAGTCTGTTGGCAATAATTGTCAGATGTTCCCATCTGATTGACAGCAAACCCTGTGTGGGATGGACAAAGTAAAAAACATGCTGCAAAGAAATTCACTTACTTGGGGGAAAGACTTACATTCCCCCCCTGATAAGGATATTGTCTTCATCTTTTGAGTATATGGCCTGTTTACATTTAATGTGATTTCTGATATTTTTAAGGATGGACTCCTTCCACCTTCCTGCTGTTTACTATCTGTTTATCCTGACTATTGTGTGTTGCTATTTTCTTCATCGCTTTTTAAAAAATCAAAAATTTTTATTATTCTACCCCTTTTATTAACTTCATAGTTATGAATTCCCTTTACTATTCTTCTAGTAGTTACCCTGGAAATTAAAACATGCATGTATGGCTTACCAACATCTAATAAAAATTAGTACTTCCAGAAAAGACAGACCACCTAATTTTAAAAATAGGTGAAAGTCACTTCACAATGTCCAAATGGTCAACAAACATTCGAAAAGGCAGTCAGTGTCATTAGTCATTAGGGAAATGCAAATATAAACCACGAGTACCAACACACACCAGAATAGCTAAAATAACTATAGTCTTCATCTGGAAAATTTTTCTTGATTTATCTTCCAGTATAGTAATTCTCTCTTCAGTTAGGTCTAATCTACCGAGTCCTAAATTCCAGCTATTGGATTTTTCAGTTCTAGATTTTCCATCTGGTTTCTTATTATAGTTTCCACTGTGTTGAAATTCTCAATATTGTCTTTTATTTCCTTGGTCATTTTAGCAATTATGTGAAGTTCACATTCTGAAAACTCCATTAGTTGCATCTGCTATGCCTCTATTTCTATTAATACTCTGTTTTTTCTCTCTCTCTTTTAAAATCTCCTTACATTCCATGTTATTTTTGGTTATGTGCTGGATCTGGAACATGAAAAATTGTGGTGACAACTGGAGGCCTAGGAAATGTCATCTTCCTCAAGGGGATCGGCGTGAGCTTCCAGCAGGCGGCTGGGGACTTTGTCACAGCAGCTCATCAGAGGTTGAGTTGTTCTGAAGTTGACGTCTGTGTAAAGGGTTGCTGATGTCCAGTTTTCCTTTGCTCCTGAGCAGGGCCCTTCAGAGTCCCGCTAGATAAAGCCTTCGGTGAACCAGGGCCCGTCCTGCTTTGTGTCTTTTACTCTTTGAGTCCACTGAACTACCTTCAGTTTCTCAGTCTCTCACTTCCTTCCTTTCTGGAATGGCAGGTAGCTGCCCTTCTCCAATCAGCAGATGCCCTGGGTGCAAGCGGACCCCCAAGCCGGGCCCACCTCTCGGGGTTTCCTCTCCCTCCTGGGTCTTGGTCCTGTAAATCTTCAGTGTTTTTATTTGTTGTTGTTGTTTTGTATTTTGTCCAGCTCTTCTAGTGGGTGAACTTGTCCAAATAATCTAGAAGAACCTGAAGACAGCATTGCGGTCCTGGAGGGTCTACCCTAAGGAGCCTATGTAGGCAAATCTTATCTACGAGAAGCAGGGACTCAGGAGGAGCCTAAGTGCAGGAGCACGAGACTCCCAGGGATGTTCACCCCTTTCTTCAAAAATACTTTGTCCCCTCACCTTTGCGACAGGTTGGGAGCTCGTCCTGCAGGGGGGTCACCTGTCAGGTGCATGAGGAGGACATCACCTGCAGGAGCGGGGAGCTGGGCCCGGGGACTGAGACAGCCCCTCCCAGCTCCCACAGCCGCCCGTGGGGCGCGCACCCCACCCCCGGGCCCGGGCCACATGGGTGGGTGGACTTCCCCCCAACCACAGAGCAGTGGCTGCAGCTGCCTGTCCCTCCCAAAGCCAGGCCACTCCCGCTCCAACGGAAGGAGTAAGGCAGGTGCCCGCAGCTTCCTGGGAAAGCAGTGACCATCCGCCGGCAGAACCGGTGACGTTCAGACACTTAGACCCCAACCTCCCCCTTTCCCTCGTCAGGGACCCTGGGATATGGGGGGTGCCAGTCAGTGCTTTCGTTTCCTCATCCGGTGCCCACAGCCCTCTGGACTCGGCATCGTCATCATGACCATTTCACTAGGACAGCACTGAGGCGCAGAGAGAAAAACCAGCTGGCCGGGTTTTCTCGGTTTGCAGGACCTAACTACACTCGTTATTCTGTGCACTTCGTGAGGGCTGGCAGGTGTTTTCATCTGTTCCTTCCGCCATCACGTCTCTGGTCCTTAGACACTGCCTGACATTTCCCAAATAGTGGCCGACTGCTCGTTGACTGAACGGAGGGATGCATGAATGACCAGCAGAACTTGAAACCAGGTGTTTAACTCCAAATCATGTCCTTATTTCTCGGTACCACGATGCACATCCCAGCCATGGACAGTTGGCGAGTTGTCTTGAGGCAGCGTTTCTGTGGACGGAGGCTGTGACCGGTGCTTTACGTGCACACGAGCTGCCAGTGTGTTCAGAGTGCAGACTCAGAGCCCAGGCTGCGGTGGGGCCGCACTCGAGGGGGTCAGTCAGAGAAACACCATGGAGGCTCCGTCCCGAGGAGGGACAGAGCTCCCTCGGAGACCTTGGCCCGTGGGACCCAAGTTCAAGCCCCCCCTCCCATTTCCGTGGGCCATGGGCTGTTGTTTGCCACCCTGCACCTCCATTAAAAAAAAAAACAAAACGCTTCATTGAGATATAATTCACATACGTTCAATTCACCTGAAGTGTGCAGTTCACAGAGTTGCACAACCGTCCCCACACTGAACTTTAGAACATTTCATCACCCCCGTGGACAGCCTGCACCCTTTAGCGTCGCTCCCCATGTCCCACCACGGATCTGCCTTCCGTCCGTGGGGTCGTCTGCTCTGGACACTTCCTGCCTCTGGGCTCTCACAGTGTGTGGTCTTCGGGGCTGGCTTCTCTCACTTGGCAGCTTGTTTTCAAGGTTCATCCATGTTGTAGCGTGAGTCAGTGCTTTGTTCTTTTTATGGTTAAATAATATTCTGTAGTATAGATACACTGCACGTTATTCATCCATTCATCAGCAAAAGAACACTTGGGTTCTTTCCACCTTCCGGCTATTGTGAACATTTGTGTGTGCGTGTTTGTGGACATACATGTTTCCGTTTTCTTGGGTGTGTACTCAGGAGTGGGATTACTGGAGCTGTCAGACTGTTTTCCAAAGCAGCCGCAGCTATGCATCCTCATTACGAGTGTGCGTTTTAGTTTGAGTTCTCAGGGGAAACAGAATCAAGAGATATCTGTAAATATGATTTTATAAAAATGTCTCAGGCAACTGTGGGGATGCACGAGTCCAGATTCCGTAGGGCAGGCAGTGCACAGGCAACTCTGATGAAGGCGTTCGATGAACTCCTCAGGAAACACTTCACTGGTCACCTGAAGAAGTGAAGGTTCTTTCTCTTGTTCCTTAAAAGTCCTCAACTGATTGGAATAAATCCAGCTGATGGCATTCACTCCTTGTGGAAGACACGCCCTTTGTTGACATCATCAGTCACAGATGCAGCCAATTGACTGATGATTTAATAACGCGGCCTCCTGGTTTATTAACCAGCACAAATGTCCTTGCAGTAACGGTGAGGCCAGTGCTTGCTTGACCAGACACCTGGGCACCGTCACCTGGCCGAGGTGACACAGGAACCAACCATCACAGTGTGTGAAGCTTCCAGTTTCTCTGCATCCTCATCAGCGCTTGTCATTTTCCATTTTTAAATAAGAGCCTTTCCAGTGGGTGTGAGGTGGTGTCTCCTTGTGGGTTTGATTTGTGTTTCCCTGATGACTAATGATGCTGAGCATCTTTTCATGTGCTTATTGGCCATCTGTAGATCTTCTCTGGAAAATATCTGTTCAGATCCTTGGCCTATTTTTAATTGGATTATTTGCCTTTTATTATTGAGTTGTAGTTCTTTTTTGGTTGTTTATTTTTTAAAAATTTTAATTATAGGAGTTCTTTTTATATTTTAGAAACAAGTCTCAATTCAGATATATGATTTGCAACTATTTTCTCCCATCCTATAGGTGTCTTTTCATTTTCATGACATTGTCCTCTGATGCACACAAGTTTTAAATTTTGATGAAGTCTAATTTATCTGGTTTTTGTTGTTGTTGTGCCATTGTTGTGCCTTTGGTGCCATATCCAAGAAACCATTGCCTAATCCAGGGTCATGGAAATTTACGTCACGTTTTCTTCTAAGAGATTTATTGGTCGGGGCCCAGCTTCGCTCTTCTGCCAGTGGATTTCCAGCGCCCGGGCTCCCTTTGCTGGAGAGTCTCCTTTCCCCACTGGATTGTCTTGGTGAGCTTGTCAGATCTCAATTGATGGTAGAGTGAGGGTACAGAGTATCTGTTTTTTATCTTTAAAATGGGTATAAAAATTAATATCTGCCTCATTGCTAGAAGAGCGTTAAAAGAAATAGTTCATATCCAGAGCCTCCCATGCGTAGTCCTGCTCCTAAATCAGCACCCAGCGCTCTGGCTGACGCCGCAGGTGAGCGCGAGGGCCGAGGGGCAGTGCCCTGGCTGGCGACACTGGGGACAGGACGTTTTCTCCTTGGAGCAGCTCGGGGTTGAGGCGCCGCTGATGGCCCAGAGCCGCGGGACTGGGCCTGGCTGTGTCCCGTTGCCACGTCAACCACGGCCGGGCCCAAGTACAGCCAGCCTCGCCCGGGGATGGAAATAATTACTCCGTCTTTTCCCAGAGATGGATGATGATCTCAGGTGAGGAGCAGGAACTTGGAACAAAATGTCCATAGCAACAAAACTCAGAGAAAACCCGGCCAGACCCCAGTGGTTCCCAGCGAGACCCTTCCCCCGGGGAGCCCATCCAGCTCCAGGGCCCCCCGAGCTGCTGCAGATGGCATTGGTCCATGGGGGCTTTTGTCCGGCCCGGCAGCTCCCTGCGCTATTCACTCAGGGCCCTGGGTCCGCGACAGCAGCCGGGCAGGCTGGGGTGGGCTCGCAGCGGCAGCCCCTGCCCTGGGCCAGGGCCATGACCACGTCACGTGCCGGGGGCTGCAGACGGCCTGAACCCCAGCTCTCCCCGCACGTTCTTTCCCCCAGGACGCTTCCCGGCGTGGGTGGGGGATTCACTTCCTCCCAGTCTCCCCCCACCACGGTGGCATCAGGGGTGTGCTGTGTTATTTTACCTCTACGTCATTTTGCCTCTTGGAGTCTCAGGGACGACTGGGTTCTGAGCTTCCTCTGCCTCCAGGAATTGTTGGTGCCGGCTCCACTTTCTGTGTGAAATCTCACGCCGTCCCTGGTGGCTGTTTGTCTTTGGCCTCAGCTGTCCTTCAGAGGACAGCTTGGCCTCCGCGCGCGCCGCTGCTCTTCCCATCCAGGGGAGGCCGTTCCCTGCGGTGCCTCTGGCAGCAGCTCCTGCCAGGCCCGGCCCTTCCGCTGCCCTCAGACCCCCTTGTGAGACCTCACCACCCCGGGAGGTGCCCCTGGGCAGGGTCGGGCAAGTCTGACAGGGGTCGAGGGGGGTAAAGAAACCTGCCCTGACTCCGGCCCCTCTGCACCCTCTCAACCTGACCCCACCTCGCCGCCGGCGCCTCGCAGCCATTGCCCCTCGCCCTTCTCCCGAGATGTCCCCGCAGCCCTTCTGTGTCCAATGGGGACCCCCTTCCCCAGGGCAGCCTGGGTGTCACTGCCGGCGGCTGATCTGTCCCCGTGGGGGCGGGACCTGGCCCCCCCGGCCATGCTGCACTCCGGGCCCCTGGCAATCCCTGCCGCCCACGGGGCTCGCAGGCCTTGTCGGGTGACCAGGGACCCCGGGTCACGGCTCCGCAGTAACCCGCCTCCCAGGCAGCCTCCAGCCCCTCTTCCTGGACAGGACCCAGGGTCTGAGCCTGGCCATTGGTGTGTTGTCCGCCACAGGCTCAGGGCTGGGGTGGGGGTGCCCCGAGAAGCCCCAGAGGGAAGGGAGCCCTGCTGAGGCCCAGCTGTTGTGGGGGCGAGTTTACGCACCCCACAGTCTGGGGTGCACTCGGGAAACCAGGCCCAGGTGGGAGGCGCCTGGCACACCTTGTGTTGGGGGGCTGAGCTCTGTACCCCTATTTGGACCAGCTCTTGATCTTCATCTATGCCTGGGGTGGGGCTCAGACCCAGGGAGGTGGGCTCGGGGAGCGCCCCTGGGGACCTTTCGAGGGGGAAGGAGCCCAGACTGTGGGGGCAGCAGGAGGCAGCCAGCATGGCCCCCACTTGGGCCTCCCAGCCCCGACCTGCTGGCCAGGCCATGGCCATTGTGTAAAGCCCCCTGCCCCTGCCAGGGCTCCCCCAGACCTCAGCTCAGCCAGGACTGCTGTGGGGGCCACAAGCTGGCCAAAGGGAGGGGAAGGGTCTCAGGGGCAGCATCCCCCACAGCCCTCGCGGGGCCCGGCTGGGCCAGTGTGCACCCTGCAGGGACCCCGGCAGGAGAGGGGCGCCCAGGGCCGGGGGCTCAGCCAGGGGTCCCGGGTGGACCTGACTTCAGGGGGCTCTGGGAAGGCCACCGTCTCCGCCCTGAGGGCTCCCCTGCCTGGAGGGCTCTTGGGGGATGGTGACTGTCACCACCACTGGTGCCCTCCACTTGCCACTGACCGTTCTCCGGGTGACGCACTCTGCATCGTGGGCTCTCCGTTCACACTTTCTCATCTCCCCTCGCCTTGGGGACCCCAGTGCGTCTGCCGCCCACTCCCCTCCTGTCTGGCACCCACGGGGGCACCCGGGTTTCCGGGGCCTCTGCTGGACAGGGGCTGTCCAGCAGCACTCTCCGTCCTCACAGGGAAGGACCAGGGCCACCCCCTGTGCCCGGGACCCCCACGGCAAGAAGGGACCCCAGCGCTGCCCACGCAGGGGATAGCATCTGCTGGGTCGGTTTGTGCTCCCTGGACACCCCGAGGCCGCAGCCCTGGGCTCCCAGCTCTCGGGGACCCTCTGCGTGAACACCCGTGTTTTCCGTCCTTCCACTTTCTCTAAGTTCCACCTGTGGGTCTATTTTCCCTCTGCTCGTGTTGATTGATCCCCAGGCTTCTTTTCTGACTTGGTCCTTGGAGGGGCTGACGTAGCCCCAAATACACCCGCTGTCCTCACTGGTTTTCAGCGGCCAAGTTATTCGCGGTCACTGAGCTCTAAGTAACTCCTAATATCCATTTTGCTCATGTTTTGACTCCTGGGTAAGAGGTGACATTGCTGATTGTGAGGAGGTTGTGACATTTCCGAGCGTGTGAGCCATTTCAAGGTGCTGTTTGGGGACGTGGCTGCCGTAGCGCAGACCTCGGACCCTCGCTGGACGCCCCTGGGGTTTGAACCTGCGGGTTCTGCTCTGCAGGGGCTCGGGCAGTGTCCTTGGCCGGCGGTGGGCCCGACGGGGAGCGTCCTTTTGGGTCCCGATGACGTGTTTCCCACGCGGTGCCGCAGACGGATTGAGGAGCTGTGAGGGGGGCCGGCCGGGGTACCCTGGCCCCCCTGCTGCCCCCTCTCCCGGCTGCCGCCGTGGTCTCCGCCAGAGCCTGCCGGGCGAGAGGGCGTGGATCTGCCATCTTTGCGTTTGGCCTGGGGTTGGTGCCGGCCGGGATGGCAACCCCGAGCACCCGCAGAGCCCCCCTGCTGTGTGCGAGACGAGGGGTCTGTTCCCAAAGCCGAGAGGTGTCGGCGGCCACCAAGCTGCCCCACACCGACGTTCCCGGCGAGGCACTGTGGCCTGCAGGGGCGACCCGGGTCCCCAGCCTGGCGAGCGCAGCATCCAGGGGAGGCGGACGCAGCTGTGTGTGTGTGTGGGGGGGGGCCTCAGGCACAGGTGAGGCCGACAGGTGTGAGCTGGGCTCCCCCACTTGCTAATCACATGCAAATATCAACAGGCATCCCGAAGGACAGCTGTGAAAATTAAAGGGAGAGCCCAGGTTCTCAAGGTCAAGTATTGTTGTTGATAGTCTGGGAGACGAGAAGGGGAGGGAAGGGGGCGACAGCTCCCACCTGCCTCCTCACACCTGCTCTCACCGTCCTGCCGCTGCACCTGGACACCCGTCTAGACCTGAGCACGCTCCTCCCTCCCTCCTCACTGGCTCCTTGCAGCCCCCAGGACACGGCCCAGGCCCCTCATGGTAAGCCCCTCCGTGCCGCCTGACCCTGGGTCTCATGGGGGGCTCCACATCCAGCCAGCCCGGGGACCCCTTCTGGCCCCACCCTAGCCTCCGTGTCCTCCAGGGTGGGCTGGGAGCAGTCCCGTTGCAGAGCCGTGCAGAGGGCCGGGAGCGCTGACGGGTGAGCCTGGCACGCCAGTCCCCGTCGCCCCTGCGGCCCCCGTGCTGGGGCCCGGCCTGCCCGCCCCCTGCTCCCGGAGAACAGGCCAGTTGCACCGATTTTGCATCCACAGCGTCCCGCAAACCGCTGGTGCACGAGGAGCTTGACAACGAATCGAGGAATCTGGAATAGCGGGACGTGGGCGGGAAGAGGTGGGAGACGGTGGCTTTTTCCCACATCCCTGCAGCCAACGGCTTCTCCAAGCGCGGAGGACAGTTGAGCCTTTTTCCAGCTTTTCACTTTACTTTGAAAACAGAGCTGCATTTCATCAAAACCTGTAAATATTTATCCTAACATTTTTCCTATAATTTTGCATTCTCTGCTGTGCTCTGGTGGATGGCTCACGTTTCCCGTTACACGACAGCTCTCTCGTCCGCTGGAGACCCAGGCAGCCGTCTCTGCGCCTCGTCACGAGTGCGTGGGGAGGGGGTGGCCCGGCCGTCGGCCCACCGGGCAGGGGTCTGCGCCTGCACCCGGGATCTCCGAGGGACACGCTCGAGACCACTCTCATGGATCCCATCCCCGCTCGGGTGACTCGGCCACTGGCTCGCCCTCTCTGGGGGTCTCCCGCGCCCCCACAGGTAGTCTGAGTGTCTGGCATTCAAACGTGTTGAACCCCGTAGAACATTCTCCTGGGCCACTTCTTTCCAATCCAGTGATTATGACAAGAAGGAGATTCCGTTTGGGATTCATTAGTCTTTTCTAACATCTTTCCAGAACTTGCTAATCTCCATTTTAAATGATAGATAGCCAACAGCGGGCCCAGAGACTTTGGTGGGCAAGAGATCTTTCTAGAATTGGCCGGCTCTTAAAATGTGTGTATTCTGAGGTGGTCCCTGTTTATGGTGAGGGGTGCTGAGTTAGCATTTATCCTGGAGCTTTTATTTTTTCACAAGGACATGTTATTCATTGCTGTGTAAAATGAGCCCGGGGAGGTGTGCCTGCAGGCTCTGCTTCTGGTTTCCATTATGTCTTTTCCGATGGTGCCGGCGCGTGCGGGCAGGGGCAGAGGTCTCACGCGGCCTGAAAGGTGACTGAGCACCGCCCGTCCTCTCTGCCCCACGCTCTCCAGAGGCCCCGTCCCCAGTGCCTTCCTCTCGGGGCCACGTGCACGTCTGCGCCGGGAAAGCAAAGCGAGCTCGGACCAAGGGCCGGGACAGCTGTCCTCCCCGCCGCAGGGTCGCTGGGCAGGGGCCGCCCCTTTGCCAGCCTTAGGCTTCGGGGAATCAGCAGCCGTCAGGACACACGGAGCCACGGCCGTCAGCACGGGATCAGCAGGACTCACAGGGTATATAAGGCTTTTGTTAATTCAGTTTGAAATCGCATTGGAGATGCAATTATTTAAATTTTCAACAATAACATAATTACAAATTTTCATGCTTATAACCCCAGATACCTAAGTTCATGGTCAAAGCAACGTCTTCCCTCCGTGGAGACATCCGTGGGCAGGGGCACCTTGAAGTGAGGTGGCTGCCGATGATCATTAATTGTATCTGAATGTTCTGCCAATCCAAATAGAAGTTCAAGCTGTCAGAATTTGTAACTGTTGGAGTAACTAACCCAAAAACCATAACTTTTTTGTGATGAAGCTGGTGCTCAATTTTATATATATATATAAAAAGCACCTCAGCACGATGCTCCTCACTTTCTCTCTCTGCTGTTTGCCATCAACCGAAGCTCACAGCTGCATGAGCCTCGTTAATCAAACTAAGTGGCCTTTGATGCTGTTGAACTTTTGTAAAGCAGTCCTCTGAATTTTGGTTGTGTTTTACTCAAAATTCACTGGAAACGCTAATCAACCTTTTCAATGACGGTCATGCGAGAAAATGTCAGTCTGAGAAGCTTTAAGAGAAGTGCAATTATTGCAAAAAAACACTTGTGCCCAGAAAGATGCTGAACTGTGTCTCTGCACAAGCAAAGGGTGAACCGAGGCTCGCAGACGTGAGCTCGTGTGGTGCGTGAGACTACCCGTGCAATCCCACAGTTTCACTGGGGAATGTTCTTGACTTATGGAAGAATCTTTTGATGAAGTCCACATTTTTCACTGGGTACATTTATATGCTGTACCAAAATGGAATGTCATGGAGACTGCCCAAGATTTTGCAGCATTTAAACTTGGGAAACATTAAAATTAATCATGAATTGAGACAACTTTTTCAATGAGGTTCAGCTTGTTAAGTATTTGTTAATGAAAGGTTCTCTAAATGGAGGCAAAAAGACAGCACTTGCACAGAGCACTGAGCTGAAATGGACAGGTAGAAAAATTCGAATTGAGAAAATCCTCCATTTGGCAGAATTTGCTCCAAATTTACCAGTTCTCTCAGCACCTGGAGATAAACATTATGCTCTGTGGAGTAGAGTCAGTGGAAGGTGACAACAGTTTCAAATTCATTAATCATAAAACACAATGTCAAAGAGGATTGAGTGAGTAAAGTTGATAAATGATGAAAAAAGGCATTCTTTGAAAAAAATAATAGTGACAGTAATAATAGTGTTAGAGGTAGATACGGATGAAGAACTGATTAAAGTTATGAACATGTAGCTTGAATAATTCTTCTGCTTGGTTTATAAATATCCAGATAATCAATTCAAAACATTTTTTAAGTTTGCCTTAACATACCAGCTATATATTTTAATTTTTGAAATTACTTTATGACAATTTTTAACTATTTTATAGGTCCACTAGTATAATAAAACAAAAATGTCAGACAATAAACAGATATTTCAAAATATATACTAAAAAAATTATTTTAGCACCCCTCCCCCTTTACTCTCGCAGGTGTGTTGGCTTAGCTGCTAAGTTCTACAGTCACTCTGATTATATGGCACACATCACACTGTGGTATAATTATTTTGTTCGCTTTTGTTTCTCTTGCTCCTTAAGGTTACAAATGATACCTTACTTGTTTTTATATTAATTATTTACTTAATCCACTTATGCAGGAAATGTTTAGTGCCTGCTCTAGGCTGGATACTGTGACATTGAAAATCCACCATGGAGCAAGGGTCTGGCAATATAAGGCCATCTAAATTTGGATGGATACATAGATGAACAGTTGGGTGGGTGGGTGGAAGGATAGTTGGGTGGGTGGGCAGTTGGCTGGCTGAGTAGGTGAGTGGGTGGATGGGTGAATGGGTGAGTAGAATGAATGGGTGGATGTGTGGGTGATGGGCAAGCAGATGTGTGGATGGATGGATAGATGAATAGTTGGGTGTGTGGATGTGTGATGGATGGATAGTTGGGTGGGTGGGTGAGTGGATGGATGGATGGAAGGATGGGTGGGTGGGTGGCTGGCTGGCTGGGTAGGTGAGTGGGTGGGTGGGTGAATGGGAGAGTAGGATGAGTGGGTGAGTAGGATGAATAGGTGGATGTGTGGTTGATGGGTAGGCAGATGTGTGGATGGATGATAGACAGTTGTGTGGATGGATGATAGATAGTTGTGTGGGTGGGTGATGGATGGATAGTTGGGTATGTGGGTGGGTGGAAGGATGGATGGGTGAGTAGGTGAATGGGTGAGTAGGATCAATGTGTGGATGTGGGGGTGATGGGCAGGCAGATGTGTGGATGGATAAGTGGGTGGGTGAGTGAGCAGGTGGACAGTTGGATGGTTGGTAGTTGGTGGTTGGATGGGTGGGTGGGTGGATGTGTGGCTGGGTGGGTGTGGACGAGCGGGCAGTTGATGGCTGGGTGGGTGAATTGATGGGTTAATTTTAGCCATTAATGAGGGCATCACTGAGACTTTGGAGGAGAGTTCTCTTCCTCCCTGAGTTCTACACAGGTTCTCCTGGTTGGGTCCAGCATGGCCTCCTTGTTGGCCCGATTGATTCACACTCTTCATGACTCTGTGAGGCCCTGGTCACTGGGGAAGTGGGTGAGAAGCCAGGACTGTGTTGGAATGAACTTCCCAAACATTGCTGGGAACAGCTGGACCTTGGGTTTCCAGAGGGTGGATCTGAGGCTCCTCTTTGGACAGTGCACACACCTGGTGGGGCCAGGGCTGGCCAGGTTCCTTCCGGGAGGCAGGAGCAGATGCCACAAGAGCAGCTTCCAGATTGGCTCAAGGGCAGGCGGCCGGCAGGTGTGACCCACCGCACCTGTGGCCCGGAAAGGATCGGAACCACCTTGGACCAGGACCTTGTGTCCTTGAGTGTCTTTGGTTCTTCTGATAGCTCCATGGTGTTGCTCAAGCCACAGACCAATCCCAGTGGCCTCGACCTTGAGCTGGAAGAGGCCAAGTTCCTGTCAGTGGATGCTCAGGGCAGCCAACAGGGACCCGCCTGGGACCCACGTGCAGCGACTGAAATCCCACCCACCCTGAGCCCCCGCGAGGCTGCCAGTCTTCTCTCCATTTACAGCATCTCCCTGCCTGCTGTGGCACCCCGAGCCCGTGGCCCACGCTTGCCTGGTGGCCACACTTGTCTTCATCTTCTGGCCCCCACCATGCCTCCAACTTGGGGCTCCCTGGGTGCTCGCTGAAGCTGCTCCAGGGTCTGCTTCTTCTCCTGTGTGCCACTTCGAGGAGCTCACTCAGGAATCCAGCTTTCAGAAACTTTGGAAGTTCAGGGCCCTCAGCTGTTAAACTGAGTCTGTCTTGACCGCTTCTTGGTTCCCAGAGTTTCCAGGGAAGGGGACGTAGTGATGGCTGGTGTGGGAGGCTACGTGCTGCAGCTATTTAACCTCCACCCAACCCTACAGGAGACGCCATCGTTATCCTCCGTTTTACTGGGGGGACCGAGGCCCAGAGAGAGGAGAACTCAGCTCAGGCTGCACCGTCGATACGCGGCAGAGGCAGGTCGCCCTTCAGCTGGCCCCACGGCTGCATTTGCTCTTGTCCAGCATTTTGTTAGGAGAAATCTCAAACACTCGGGACGCTGAAGAGACTTTACAGTGGACAGCCACTCACACGGCCCTGGCTTTCACCATCAGCACTGCGCTGTGTTTGCCTTGTCAGCCTCTCTCCATCCATCCATCCCCTGGCTGCCCAGCAGTTCATCTTACCCTCATATGTGCTTTAAAGAAAAATTGGAGACATGAGTGTGACTCATCCCTAGGCTCACATTTTTTTTCTAAAGAAAGATTCCCCTGCAGTGAAATCCACAAACTGTGGGTACCGTTCTCTGAGTTTGCAATGCAGGTGACACCTGTGTGCATGCGCCCGTCAGCCCGGTGTGTCTCTGCCGTGTAAGGCTCCCCCGAGCCGTCCCGCGTCGTCCTCCCTGGGAATGGGGGAAGGCGGTTTCTGGTGGGTGGAGGTCGACCAGGAGACCCAATCCAGAAGGACGCCCCGATGCCGTCTGTCAGGACCCTGACTTCGGACACCTCCCCGGCCGCGGAGGGAGCCTGTCCTGGGAGGGGTCCTGGCGTTCAGAGCCTCCTGCTAAGTGGACAGATGCCGTGGGACAGAGGGACACTGTGCCCGGCTCTCCATGATGGGCTGCTTCTCTCAGTGGATGACCTGATTACGTTTTAATGAGAACAATAATTGCTTCAAGGAAGGATGAATCTGGCAGAGGCTTGATGTCAACCAGACGTCTTAAGTATTTACCCCCCCCAAACATTTGGAGTCTGGCCAAACCTGTAACGCTGTTTGGCCCCAATAGATGGTTCCCTTGCTACCCCACCTCTCCCAACCACCCCTTTAATTTTTAAACCCATATGTGTTTCGGGGGAATTTAAGCCATGTGGAGCTGATTCATTTACACTTTGTGCATCAAAATACAGTTTTGTAAGAAGGAATTGGCACCTCGGTAGCCTCTCAAATCTTCTTTAATAAGCTTCTTGCAGACTCTCTTCTTTTGAGCCAAGTTTCAACAGAACTCAACTTCAAAAGTCGGAGTTTGATCCGAAACTCAGAACCTCTGGTGTGAGTGAGTATGAAATTGGCAGGACATTTTCTACTGATTTTAGGGTGAGCAAAGCCAGGCAGTGAAGAGAGAGAGACACTAGCATTTAAGCAGAGTTGTTAATTGTCTTCTCCCCGATGTTTTTCAGGCTGACAGGATGCTCTGAGGCGGGAACGCAGGGGAGCCACAGCCGGGACAGGTAAGCGACCCGTGGGCGTTCGCTCCCCCGGTGGCCTGGGACATCTCTGTGTGGGTGGCGTCACTCTGTGTGGGGTCTGAGGGTTCTAGAGAACTCTTTATATAATGGCATAATTTCTTTTGCCAAAGAATGGGGCTTAGAGGAGTCCTTTTGTCCCCCGTCCCCTCCAGAGCTTTGTTTGCTCATTCATTCTTTTGTTAACCGTCCACTTGCTCGGTACATGTTTTTTGGGCACCTGTCGTGTGAAAGCACGGTAATGCAGCCCGGCGTCAGTGGCCGTCAGATGACACTGTGTGTTCTAAAACATGCAGACTAGTGGGGGAGTCAGATAATTGACAGGTAAACTGACAGGTGAAAGTATAATCGTGACTAGTGGTGGAGGGAGGAGGGGAGACGAGCAGGGGTCCTGGGGGCGGGTGGCAGCATGAGGACGGCTGTGGTGGGCGACGGGAAGGACCCTGGGGACAGAGGGGACGGAGCATACAAACCTCCGAGGAGCCGGAGGACCCGGAACTCGAGGATGGACGAGGGCTGCACGGGGCCGTCGGGCGGGAGGAGGGGCCGGAGTGTGTTATAAGCCATGGAGAGAGCTTGGTTTATCCAAAAAGTAACGGGAAGACAGCAACAAGTCTGTGGCAGGAATGGGACATGGTCCGGTAATGGTCGTTGTTGAAGCTGGGTTCACTGAGACAGAACTTCATCCGTGAACATCACCGTTTCGTGTGGACAGTGCTCCTAGTTTTGACAAATGAGTACGCATGCGATGCTCACCACAGCCAGGACACAGCGCAGGCCGTCGTAGCTGACCCTCCCACACTGCCCTCCCTGCCACCCCCCGTCTGACTTCTATCCCTCGAGATTGGTTCTGCTTTGCCGGAATGTCACGGAAGTGCAATCACCTGGAGGTGACCTGTTGGGTCTGGTTTCTTCCGCTTGCCTCAGTGCGGTTGAGACCGGGCCGGTTTTTGTGAGGCTCGACACTGGTGCCTTTTTACTGCTGTGTGCGAGGCTGTGTGCACGCTGGTGTGCACCACTGTTTGTGATGCCGTGCACACACTGGTGTATGCCACCATTCATGTTGCCGTGCACACGCTGGTGTGCGCCACCGTTCGCATTGCCGTGCACACGCTGGTGTGCGCCACCGTTCGCATTGCCGTGCACACGCTGGTGTGCGCCACCGTTCCTGTTGAGGGGCGCCTGACCTTCCGGTTCTTGTGATGGTGCCTGAGGCTGGCCGGTTGGTTCTGAGCTGGTGCTCCAGGATTACTTGCAGGGATGGTTGGGTTGCGTGGTAAGGGTAGGTTTAATTTTTAGGGCGCCGCTGGCCGGATCCCAGGTGGCTGTTCTCCGTGGCTGCCCCCAGCCCTGGGTTGCGTCAGTCTCCCTGGCTGAGGCCACGCGGGGCAGGGGTTTCTCGTTGCGTTTCCTGAATGCCCAGGACACTGAGCATCTTTTCACTGGCTTCAGCTGTTGTAGAATAAAGTGACAGGTGGAAAGTGCTTTTCAGCTACATGTGGGCTGTGTGATCATCGTAATTCCTGAGAATGGCTGTGACGTCATCTTGCTCCCCAGCATCCCGGGTGGGATGGGTGAGAGGGAAGGCCGTGGGTCCCTACCAGCCTGGGAGATGCCCTCCCCACTCGACTTCCTCCACCATAACCTGCGGCAGGATTCCCTCCCCACCTCGGAGCTTGTTAAAAAGAGAATGGGAAGGGAACGTGCACGGTGCCACCAAGGGACGGTTGTCATGGGGGTGTCGTCTCGTGCCTCCCCACTCGCCCGGCTCTGTTTCCCTCTGGCCAGCGTCCTATCCCCAGGCCTCCTCCCCACCTGTGTGAGTAGAACCAGCCCAGGCTGGTCTGGGTGTCGGTTCTGCTTTGCTGTGTGTGCCCACGTGTCGCTCGGCCTCTCTGGGCCTCATCTTTGCCATGTCCAGAGGGAGCGCGTGGCGGGCGTCAGGGACAAGTGCGAGCCCCCAGGACCTCACCTGTTTGCGCCAGTCCCTGCTGGCCAAGTAGGTGGGGTGGGCGCCCTGTGGGATGTGCCCTGGCTTTTCTCTCCTAGCCGTGTCATTGCCTGGGGGCTTCGCAGACTCCCTCACTTCTCAGATACAGTCATGGTGAAATACCGGACAGAAACAACGGCAGTGACTTCTCCCGCAGCACTTTACAGTTAGCACACGGCTCTCCCAGACATGAATGTGTTATTTTCAAGGCAAGGGAACTGAGCTTATAAATGGCAGCCTGATTGTTCTAGAAAACTGTCTATCATCGTCCACCAAGTCCGTGCCTCTCACACCCGCCCCCACCCTGCTCCCCCACAAGTGCTCCTCAGCAACCAACAGCACGTCTGTTTTCCCAAGAACCTCAGACCATCCTTCTCCCATCCCACTTCAATTCCCCAGCAAGCCCTGTAGCTCCGTCCTGAAACAGACACGAAGATTTTTCATCACCACATCTTTCCCGCTGCTCCAAGCCACCACCTCTCTCACTGGGCATCACCATAGCCACTGCCAAAGCCTTCCGCCGGCCCCCTGCTTCCCCGGCGTCCACAACGTGGTCTCCAGAGGGCAGCGGGAGAGCCTCTAGGAGGGGAATGCATCGGGCCCCAGCTCTGCTGCTGAAGCCCACCCGGGGCTCCGCGGACCCCACCCTCCCCCTTCCTGCCCTCCTCCCACCCCACCCTTCCCCTTCCTGCCCTCCCCCCACCCCACCCTCCCCCTTCCTGCCCTCCCCCACCTTCTCGCCTTCCCTGCCCCCCATCCCTGGCTGGTGCCCCATGAGTGTCTCTTGAACTAATAAACGTGTAGATGAATCAGTGACTCAACGAGAAATTGAGAGTGTCCGGGAACTACGGGACCCCCATTGTGGAGATCAGTGTCAGGAAGACGGTTGTCTTCCCGAAACCACCGAGGCTTCCAGAGGTGCCTCCTGCGGGTTGTGTTCGTCCGTATCGCACAAGCTGTTCTGGAGTGAGTGTCTCCAAAGCGGGGGTAAGATAATTCCCTAGGGGTGGGAGAAAATATTGCAACTTCTATGGACTTTTTAAAAACATCATTCTTTTAAATTTACAACATGTAAGTGTGTTTAACGATATACAGAGTGCTAACACGGTGGCATCTGTGTATACTTGATAATTAAATAGGTAAATTTATTTACAGATAGAGATGCAACGTCAGACAAGTTGGGGTCCTCTTGCTCTAGATCCAGGGCTGTCACAGGGTGCTTTTGTGCCCCAGCCCTGGGTGGGCTTTGGGGACTAGTACACCTGCTCCTTTTGGGCAGTTCTTTGAGCATTTAATTCACACATATACGACCTGTATCCAGACAGCCTTGAGGGCCCCTCTGCAGGGCCTTGGAGCGCACACGGGGCTGGGGAGAGTTTGCGTCTCCACCAGCCGGGGTGGAAAGACCTTGTGGTTCACAGGACACTGAGTAGGATCCGAAAAAAGTATCACCTTAATGCTGGGTGTAAATTAGCCCTAGAATAAAGGCTGAAAGGCAAGCTTAGAAAGATCTAACTTATTCCAAACAACTTAACTGAATGCCAGAATAAAATCCAATCCTATTTAAAGGAGAACAACAAAAGCCAGACGACAACAATGTACAATTGTAATGTCTTCCATTCAGTAAAAAATTACAAGGCATGCAGAAAAGCAGAAAGTTGAGATCCATAATCAGGGAAAGAAAATCAGTCAGTAGAAACAGACTCAAAAATGACAGAGATGATGGAATTCTCAAAGATATTACAAAAGCATTTCAAATATGCTCCACTCTTTATGGAAAACATAATCATGATAAGGAGAGAAATGAAAGATATAAAAGTCTCAATGGTCTAAATCTCTTTGGAGATGAAAATTTTAATATCTGAAATGAAAAAAAATCCACTGGGTGGATTACCAGCAGACTAGATCCCACAGAAACTGTCATAAGTGCAGAAAGCAAACAGGAGTCAGAAGGCATGGCCTTAGAAACTCTCATAAATAAAGCAGAGAGAAAAATACTGGGAAAATAAGAGAACATCAGTGATGTTGGATAAAATCGAATGGTCTAGCCCATGTGAAATTGGAGTCATAGAAAGAGAAGAGAGAAAAGTGGAGACATAACAAAAATTGTGAAGAACTAATTGCCCACATTTTTCTGAATTCAGTGGAAACTATAAACCCGCAGATACAAGAAGCTCAACAAACCCCACATGGACTAAACATTAAGAAACTACACTTAGGTGCATAATAAACAAATTGCTGAAAATCAGTGATAAAGAGAAATCTTAGAACGGCCTGAAATAAAAGACACATCATGTACAGAAGAACAAAGATGAGTGACAACAGACCTCTTGCCAGAAACTATGCAACCAGGAAGACAATGGGGAGACATCTTTAAAGGGCTAAAAGAAACACACACACCAAAAAAAATTGTCAACAATGAGTTTCTTACTCAGAAAAAATATCTTTCAAAATTGGAGATAAAACAAAGACTATTTTTGACAAATAAAAGCTGAGAAAAGTCATTGTCAGCAAAAATCTACATTACAAGGAACGTTGGAGTGTATTCCAGCAGAAGTGAAATGATTCCAGATGGAAATTTGGATTTACACAAAGCAGTGAAGAATGCCAGAAATAGATGAATATATATATATATATTCATATAAAATATATAGATGAATGTAAAAGAAAATTTTTTTCTCATTAATTGATAATTGACTTTTTAAAGCAAAATAATAATGTATTGTGGGAGTTTTAATGTATGTGGAGTAAACCTATGACAGTAACAGCACGAAGGATAGGAGGGGAGAAATAGAAGTACATTGTTGAGTAATTCTTACCCTTGATGTGAAGTGGTATATTATTTTAAGGTAGATGAGATAAGTTAAAAATGTATGTTATAAACTCTAGAGCATCCACTAAAAACATACAGAAAGGTATAGCTAATAATGTAACAGTTGGGATAAAAGAGAATAACTGAATAAAGAAATGTCAATTAATCTAAAAGAAGGCATGAAAATGGGAAAGTGGAAATAAAGAATGGATGGAACAAAGAGGAAACAAATAGCATGATGGTAGATTTAAACCCAAACCCAACTCTGTCAATAATTACATTAAATGTAAGTTGTCTAAACACCAAAATTAAGAGAGAGATTGTCAAATAGGATAAAAAGGCAAAACTCAAGTATATGCTACACACAAGAAATGTACTTTAAAAATAAAGACAAAAATAGGCCAAGAGTCAGATGATGGATACGTAAAGCAAAACTGATAGAACTGAAGGAAGAAATGGATAAGTCCCTGACTATAGCTGGAGGTTTCAATACCCCTGGGTCAGCCAGGGTTCAGTGAGAGAAGCAGAACGTTAGGGATTTATCACAAGACATTGGTACCTGCAATTGTGTGGGGTGGATAAGCAAGTCCAAAATCTGTAGGGCAATTAGGAACATCACAAATAGGCTGGAACTCTGTGGACATGGGTCAAAGCACAGGTGGAATTTCTTCTTTCTTTTGAGACAATGTCATTGAATTTCTTCTTTCACTTGAGACAGCCTCAGTCCTGCTTTTAAGGTCCTCCAAGTGATTAAGTCAGGCCCACCAAGGATGATCTCCCTTACTTAAAGTCAACTGATTAGAAACTTTAATTGCATCTGCAAAAATCCCTTCACTGCAACACCTAGATTAGTATTTGATTGGATAATTGGGGACTGCAGCTTAGCAAAGTAGACACATCAAAAAGCCATTGCAACTCCTCTTTCAATAATTGATAGAACAAGTAGACTTAAAACTAGTAAAGATATAAAGGAATTGAAAAATGTCAATCATGGAGCATTCACATGATATGTTCTGACCTCAAGGGATTCCTTTAATTAGAAACCAATACCAGAAAAATACCTGGAAAGTTCCTTAATAGGTAAAATTAAACCACATACTTCTAAATAACCCACAGATCAAAGAGGAAATCTCTAGGGAAATTAGAAAATATTCCAAACTGAATGAAAATGAAAATGCAGCACATCAAAAGGTGTAAGATGCAGATAGAGTAGTGCTTTGACGTAAATTTATAGCATTAAAATGCTGATATAGGAAAAGAAAGACTCAATTCAAAGTTTCTAACATTCCATCTGGAGAAACTAGAAAAAGAAGATCAAATGAAACCCAATGAACTGAATGTAAGAGGGGAAATCAGCAAAATAGAAAATAGGAAAGCAGTAAATGGATCTCACGGGTTCTTTTAATCCCAGAGTTTGGGAGCACTGCTCTAATCTATTCAGCAAACTGTGCGGTAGGGGTAGTTATCCTCAAATCACAGATTAGGAAATTGAGGCTCAAATTGGTCAGGAGACTTTCTGAAGGCCAGGCAGCTAGCAGGTGGTGGCTCTAGGATGTGAAAACAACCCGGTCTTGCTTTTTAGAGCCCACTCACTGCCCACTACCCCAGGCTGTCTGCCCCGCTTCTGGAGAGCGGATGGCTCTCAGCCTGTTAAACCAGAGGAGGCTGGGGCCGTGCAGAAATTGCAGATCATAAAATGCTTTAAGTTACTGCCAATCCTGTGCTATTGTTACCCAACTGTGCAACGGCTTAGGAATTTCAGCCTTCCGTCCATCCTCACAAAAGGCCCCACGCGCTCCAGCCCCTGCGGTGCTTTTGTCTCTGGAGCGGCCATCGAGAGCTACCATCACTGGCATTGCTTTCCTTGGGAGGACACCAGCCTGGACACGTGCCTTGGGCAGAACATATGCACTGGACCTGTGCCCCGTGGAGCTGGCCAAGGGCTTGGGCACGTTGAGGAGACTTGCTCTGCAACACCGAGGAGCATGACAGACCCTTCCAGCCCGGCCACAGCCTTCCCCAGCGGCTCCTCAGACACAGGAGGGGCCGGTTACCCGGGCCAGCATGGACAGGCTGCCACACACACCCCCCTCCAAGCCCTGCCCCCAAAAGTCTTGATCTTGGATCTCAAAATGATGGCTGAGAGAAATATTAGGTGGGGAAATTTTTATTATTACTACATATCTGTCCTCTGGGAGGTTGCTCATGTGGCTGCGGTAGGTGGTTTCTTGACCTGTCAATTCAAATAAAATCAGAGCATCTATCAAAACTCACACATTGCCAGGGCTCCATCTCGCTTGCTTATCTGCTTTTGTAGTAACTTTGGGTAAAAAACGGTTTTGAAAAAAGAGACAATTAAATCCCGACAGTGGTTCTAATAGACACGTATGTGGCCCGTGGATGATAAAATGAAAGATCCTTGTGCACTGTCATAAAAGCTTGGGCAAGATGGGCTGCAGCTCCTTCTGTGGATATGCAAAGGATGTCTAATTTCAGACTGTATGAGCTTTCCTGAGAGCACAGAGAACTCACAGTGAGATTAGGCCTTCCCTGCCCGTCTCTCTCATTAACAGGTGATAACGTTTTACTGCAGCAGAAGCATTTCTGGACTAATTCACCCCTTCATTCATCTGGATCAAAAGGGGAGCACTGGGGAGAAAGTGAGAGAGACAATAGAAGGGGATTGAAGGGGACTAAGTGTAGCTCATGCCATATTCCTGCCTTCTAGAACTGAAATGAAATGTTGAATTCATCACAACAAATTAAAATACTGCCCATTGCAGGCGAGAGACCCAGCTTTCTGTGTGCTGCGGAATGCATCCTCTCCTCCCCAGTGCTCACTCCCCACTGGCAAACGAACTTGTTTTTCTTGTCACACGAGTCCATTAAAATCAAAATATTAATTATATTCGAAGGAATGTGTTCTAAAGTTACTCAAAAAATAGAAGAAAGCTGAAGAAACGCTTGGCCAGGTCTCGGCTGCGACTTCTCTTGGCAGGAGTTGCTGAGAGCAGGATCTTCTCGGGTCGATGGGACACTTCCCCAGGGCTGGTTTTGGTGATTAATGCCAGCATGCAGGCAATTTGGGGGGTATGTGGCGGAGAATTTGCATGTCTGAAAATATCTTTATTTTACCCTCACAAGAATTTCACAGTTTGCGTGTAGAATACTAGATTGGAAGTTGCTCTTCCTTGGACTTTTAAAGGCATTTCTCCATTGTCTGTTGTGTTTGAGGGCTCTTGTTGAGAAACCTGATGCCGCCCTATTCTTGATCTTTTGCATGAAACTGTTCCCCCACTGGCTGCTAGAAGCCTGTAAAATATTTTTGGTGTCCCTAGTGTCCTGTAATTTTACCACGATATGACGTGTCTTTGAGTTTATTTTGTCCTTTTATTAAAAAAGACATTTGAGGGGTCTTTTTAATGAAGGAAACTCGGTTCTAGAAATATTTCTTGAATTTTTGCTTTGATTCTCCCCACCCCCAACACACGCACATTTTCTGTGTTCTTTTTCTGGTTCTCCTACTATCCAGATATTTGCCCTCCAATTTTATTTTATTTTTCTCTTCTATTCACCAAGATATAGGCTGTAAAACATTTCAACAAAATTAAAAGACGTGAAATATGTTATATGGTCACAATAGAATTAAACTAGAAATCTATAGCATATTTCCAAATATTTAGAAATCAAACAACATACTTGTAAATGTTTTTTACAGTACTTGTTAGAATTTTTAGAATATTTTGATATGGGTCCAAATCAAAAAAGAAATTAGAATTTTTTTGTAATTGAAAAAAAAAACAAAAAACAATGTATGGCCATTTGTAGGATGCTGGTAAGGCAGTGCTAAAGGGAAATGTATAGCATTAAATATATTTGAAAAGAAGAACGTCCCTAGATAAAAAAAATCTAAGCTTCCACATTAAAAGCCTAGGAAAGGAAAAGTACAATGAGTTTAAAGTAAGAAGAAGAAAGGAAATAATAAAGATAAGAACAGAAATCAGTACATTCAAAAACAGAAACACAATAGAGAAAACCAACAAAAAACCAACAAAAGAACCAAAAGTTGGTTCTTTGAACAGAACAATAAAAGTGATAAGCCTCTAGCCAGAATGATCAAGAGAAAAGAGAAAAGAAGACACAAATAATCAATATCAGGAATGAGAGAGGGACATCTCTACAGATCCCATATGCATAAAGGGGAATAATAAAGAACAAAATAAGGGAATATTAACCTTAATGCCAATAAATTTAATAATATAATTGTAATGAATAAATTTCTTGAATGGCATATTCTATCAAAGCTTACCAAAGAAGAATCAGATAACTTGAATATCACCATATCTAATATAAATATTGAATTCATATTTAAATGTTTTTCTACAAAGAAAAAAGCCCAGATGGCCTGACTGGTGAATCTTACCAAACACTTAAGAAATAAATAATAGCAATTCTCCACAAACTGTTCCAGAAAACAGAAGATGAGGGGACACTTTCCAACTCATTTTATGAAGCCAGGATTATCCAAAACCAGACAAAGCCATTGCAAGTAAAGAGGTCTACACACCAGTAAATCATAATAAAGACTCAAAAATTCTCAACAAAGTTTTAACACATCAAGTCCAGCAATATATAAAAGGATCACATGCTGTGATTGTAGGCTGTTCATCCTCAGGAATGCAAGGTTGGTCCAATATCCACCACATCAACAGACCAAAAGAGAAAAACCACAGGATCATCTCAATATGTACAGTGAACACATTTAACAAAATTCAACCTCCATTAATGCTGATAAAGCAACAACAAATTGTGCTAATTGAGAATAGAAGAGAGCTTCCTCAACCTGATAATGGGCATCTGTGGTGAAACACTAGCATCATACTTTCTGGTGGGAGACTGAATGCTTTCTTCCTAAAAGGAAAACAAGGTAGGGATGTCTGCTCTTAGATTCTGGCTAGTGGAATCAGGCTGGAGAAAGAAATAAAAGGCACGCAGATTGCAAATAAGACGTGTACTCAACATGATCTTCTATGTGAAAAAAATCCCTAGCAATCTACCAAAAAGATGCAAGAGCTAATACATAAGTTTAGCAAGATAGCTGGACACAAGGCCAACTTATAAAAATCAATTGTATTCCTGTATACTAGAAATAGATGATTGGAAATGGAATAAAATGCAATACCATTTATAATAACATCATAAACATGACGTACTCAGTTGTAAATCTTAAAAAATATGAGTAAAATTTGCTGAAAACTACAAAGCTTTGGTGAGAAAAACATGAGAAGACCTAAAGAGATGGAGGAATGTACCATGTTCATGCATTGGAAAACTCTGTGTTGTTAAGATGTTAGTTGCCCCCAAACTGATCTATAGATTGAATGTATCCCAATCAGAACCTCATGAGGCTTTTTTTGGTAAAACTTGACAGAAAAAGGAAATTTTACTACCACAAAAAACAAAAACAAACAAATAAAAAAACTCTGACAAAATGATTCTATAATTTACATGGAAATGCAAAAGAACCTGAATAGCTCAACAGTTTTGAAAAAGTAAAGCAAAGTTGGAAGACACACTACATGAATTAAAGACATACTATAAAGCCTCTATAATCAAGGTGGTATGGGATTGGCACGAGGATAGATACGTAGATCAACAAAGCAGAATAGATTCCAGAAATTGACCCACATGTGGACGGTCACCAGGTTTTCAGCCAAGGCACTTGCTTGAGTCAATGGAGTAGAGAGTCGTTTGGACAAATGGTACTAGAACAACTGGACATTAATATACGAAAAACATGAACTTCAATCTAGACCTTGCATCGTCTACAAAATCCAGCTCACCATGGTCCCAGATCTCAATGTAAAATCTAAAACTGTAAAATGCCTAGGAAAAAACATAACAGAATTCTTTGCAATTGTGTTTTAGGCAAAGATTTCTGAGAAAGGATACCAAAAAATGATCATAAAATAACTGATAAACTGAATTTCATCAAAATTAAAATCTTCTGCTCTTTAAATACGTTCTTAAGGAAATGAAAAGACAAGCCACAGACTGGTAGAAAGTATTTAAAAGCTGCATATCCGGTAAAGGACTCCTACCCAGGATATGTAACTCCCACAGCTCAATAATGAGACAGATAAGCCAGTAAACTTTGGGTAAAAGATTTGAAATAATAACAGAAATGATTCACAAAAAGATGCTCAAAATCATTAGTCACTAGGAAAATTAAAGCGGCTGAGAACTACCACTACATGACTACCTGAATGGCTTAATTTTTAAAAAATTTTTAAGAAAACAGACACCAAGTGCTGATGAGGGTGCAGAGCAACCGCAATCTCGTGTGTTTCCGGCAGGAGGGCAGAGCAGTCGAGCTGCTTCAGGAAACAGCGTGAGGGTTTCTGGAACAGTTAACGTTCATGCAGGACCCACGCCAGGCATCCACCCAAGGGGGGCGCAAACCCGCCCACGGGAGCGTTTGTGGGGCCCTGTTCACGGTGGCAGCGGTGGGGACAGGCCAAGCGTCCGTCCCGGGTGAGACGAGGAACTTGGACTCAGGTAACCCGCCCTGCAGGGTGCTCCTCTGCTGTGGGAAGGGGCAGGAAGCCGACACAGCCCCGGGCTCTCCTGGCACCTCACGAAGTGAAAGACACCCCGGAGAAGTTCCAGGACTCTGTTCACATGATGAACCCAAACTCACACCCAACACGTCAAGCCCCGGCCGGGACCGGGCACGAGCAGGTGCTGAGTAGGAAGGAGACCCCGAGCTGGGCCCTCAATGCGGGAGGAGGGGACCAGGTGGTGGGAGCTGGGCTTGCGGGGCACGGAGCTGAGCCACGGGAACGGGAAGGTTGTTGGGTGCTGGGGCCGGGGAGGAGAAGGGCCCGGGTCTCCGGCCACAGCCGGCAGAGGCCCTTGGCCTGGGGGAGTGGCAGGGAGGACCCTGGGGGGCTGGGGCGTCTGCTGGGGGGCACGCCTCCCGCCACCCCTGGAAGGCACGGCCACGAGAAAGCTATTTTAGCAAGAGACTGGAAAGAAAATTGCCATTTTTCTTGGCTGTGTCGTCCCCACTTCCTCTCCTTCTGGCCCTGGGTTTGTTTTCTCTCCTCTCGCTACCGAGAGGCCCCGATGCCAAGTCCTGCCGCCAGGCCGGCAGCGGGCACGAGTAAGACATGTGCGGTCTCCCATCACCTTCCCGTCGGGCCGGGTCCCTCCACGGCGTGCAAGGAAGCACCCAGCGACCAGAGAGGCAACGCGGCAATTGCGTCACGAGCTGAGATGTCCTGGAAAGTGCTGGAAACACGAGACCCCGTGACACTGTTTCCCGTAACTGTGCCGTTAGGCAGTGGCACTGATGGGTGTGCTCGGGGCACTCCCCCCCCATCTGCCTCGGGCTGGGCTCGCACACACCCAGGCACACACACACACAATCCCACAGATACACACGCATCCACACACACACAGACTTGTGCACACGTGTTCATATGCATACACACTCACTCTCTATACTAACACACACACACTCAAACACATCCACATAGACTCAGTACACAGATTCCTACAGATTGACCCATGCACCCACTTATTCACACTCACACGCAGACTCATGTGCACACACATTTACACACTCAGACATGTATGCGCACTCATACGTGTGGACACACATGCTGACACACCCACACTCACACAGACTTTCACACATGTGTGCACACACAGGATTCACACTCCCAGTGCTCACACACACACACATGCTCACACAAGTGTGCTCACACTCGCTCGCACACTCACATGTCTCTGAGGCCGTGGGCTGACCTGAAGCTCTGGGTGAGGCTGGAGCAGAGGTCCTGGGGCTGGGGGGGGCAGCTCCGTGCTGAGGTCCCCGGCACTGGCCTGGGCAGGGTCAGACGGCTCTCGACCCTCCCCGGGGTGAAGCCATCGCTCTGTCCTGTGTGGTCCCCAGCCCATCCCGCCCCATCGCCTGTGGCCAAGCAGCCTTTGGGGACTGACCTAGACTTTCTGAGCCCTGTGGAAAAAGGGGTTGTTGGGGATCAAATGGGAGGTCACCAGCTAAAGCGTGTGGTGCGGCTCCAGGCACAGCGCCAGGGGCTGGTTCGCAGACCCGCCGCCGCTGGTTTTCCTTGCTTGCCATGTGAGCCGGGGCCACCCTGACTTCCTCTCTCACCTGCAAAGTGGGTGGGGTGCTAAGAATCTTGGGGCGTCTGGGGATAAAAGAAACAAGGTAAGTGTCCAAACCCTTATGTTACGAATCTCTGGACTGGCGTTAGGTGTTGTCGTCATTATCGTCAGCACAGGGGTGGGGTGTGGGGGGCTGGGGCCTTTCCCCCGGGACGGCAAAGCCCGAGGCCAGCCCTTCTCACTGGCTCCCTGCAGGACCCCGAATTCATCAGGGGGTCCAGGATGGGGTCAGGCTTCCAGGCATCCAGTCTTGGCCCTTTAATCCCCGTTCTTGGTAAATTGGCCAATAACGGGGAGGGGGGCCCAGCTTCTCCAGTTTTCTTTGGCATGCCCGCTCCTCGAGAAGCCTGCATTTTAGCGCTGCGGTTTTTGGGATGCCTTTTCTCTCAGGGAGGACCAGCTGGGGTAAAAAGTCAGAAGATTGCTCTAAAAAGAAAAATAGCTGCTGGTCCCTCCAAAACATCACGGGGATCTCAGTTTTCCTAACAGGAGTGAGCTCGTCAAGGCAGCATGGGATGCTTCTAGAATGCAGACCAGGTTGGCGTGAACTGCATTTATTTAAGCTCCTTCATGTTGGAAAAACATACGCAAGTAAACCCCATTCTCCCCAGGAGGGCTCAGTGCACCCCGTTTCTGGTGGGGCCAAGGGACGTGGTTTGCAAAAGGATTTGAGGAAGCAGCTGGCTGCTGTCCGGGGCCTGGGTCCCAGGGGCAGCTGGCTGCCATCACCCCATGTAAGAAGGAGACCTGGGGGCACACATTGGAGGTTCAGCATGACACCCCCGTGGGAGAGGCCTCCAGGGAGGTGGGTCGGCAGGATTCGTCACGGAGGAAGTTTCCAGGCAACCAGCCGGAGGGGCAGGGCTGGGTGGGGTCTGGCAGGGAGGAGGGGCTGCGGGTCAGCTCTAGCGGAGGCCCCTGCCCCAGATCCCCGGGCGAATGGAGTGGGGTGTGGGCCCCGAGGCAGCTGCCGCAAGGCTGAGAGCTCCCGGGACTCTGCCCGGGTCCAGCAGAAGCTGGAGCCCTTTGGACGGGCGTCCCTGGAGGACGGCACCCTCGTGGCTGCACTGTTCACATCGGTTTTGTATTCACCACAGTCACATCACATGTACGACAAAATTCTCTCTGATAAAAATGCAGATTATATGGAAAGCAGGGAGGAAAATCACAAGGTCTCCTAATGCAGTGTTTCACAACCTCTCTGTAATTAGAACGTCGTATGTTGCCAAATAAAATAATAAAGGAAAGTCTGCCTCATATGCTGCATGATGCTGCTTGTGGTGACAGCGGACAGACCGCGGGGCCCGATGGCATTTTCTCTCCAGGGTTTACTTGCGTTCTTTTTTTCCCTTGACTGAAGAAATCTCTGTAAATTAAATCTCAGAAATGCTGAGAGAATCCCAAATGTGGTTTATAGAAACAGTTTGAAGTAGTCTAACTTAATTCCAGATTGCCTGCATATTTTTTACATCTGGAAATCAAAACCAGACAGAATGTGTTATTAAAATGCAGTGCCTAATGCTAATTTTTTTCCCATGGCTAATGGGATTGGTCCCAACTTTTTTTGTTTCTCTGTGTATGTTTATTTTGGAGCGTCTGGAATCTCATTGATCTCCTTTTTCCTCCTCCCTGTTTTCACCCATCCCTCGTCTTCCCAGTGGGATCCCCGGGAAGGGGCCTGAGAAGAGGAGCCGGGCCGGGCGGGGGGCAGCCCTGGGCTGACCGGGCCTCTCAGGTGGTCTCCCCGTCCCCCTGGCTCACGGCCTGCACCCTGCTCAGCGCTGTCTCCTCCACTCACTGTTCCTCCTTCCATGACCCTATTTTCACCTTGGATCTCTGCTCCTGGCCCTGAGACCCACTCGCACGCACCGTTCCCAAGCGAACCCTGTGCCTCCGTGCCTCCCTGCTCTTGTCCAGGTGTTTCTTCCACTGGGACGCCTGGCTGTTAGACTGGAGAACTCCTACCCACCCTTCCAGAGCCCTGGAGCTGGTGCCCAATCCCGGGACACCTCGCTCCCCTTCTCCTGCCCCCAACGCCTACAGTTGCTCCCTTCCCTGGCTGCCCTGCAGCTCGGGCACCGGATCCGCTGCGGATCTGTGTCTGCCCGGCAAGGTGGCATCCTGAGTGGAGAAGGGCACTGGCCGGAGACTGGCTCAGGGGGACAGTCAGTTGGTGACTGGTGAGGCCTTTCCATGTGCAACAAGAAGGAAGAGGTGGCTCCTCAAGCTTGTGTGAGCACCAGAATCCACGGGAAGGCCTGGGGGACATGGATTCTGGGGTGTCTTCCCCAGAGATTTTGATTAGGAGGTCTGGGGTGGGGCCCTGAAGCCACTGGCCCCCAGGATGGGGTGCGGATGGCAGCTCCAGGTGCTTTGGCACCAAGGCTGACCCTCACCTGCACAGACCCTGGAACGAGGACCCACCGGGCAGAGCCTTGGTGGGGAGGGGGTGAGGGGGGTGCCAAGAGCATCCGAGCTTGAGAAGCACCGGCCTGGGGTACAGGTGCCCTGTGCGGGGCCACGTTGCCCTCCTGCGCATCCCTGAGTCACTGACGCTCTCCCCAAGGCAACTGGAGAATGAGATCTGGGGAGCCAGGGGTCGCCTCGCTGTTCCCATTTGCAAAGGAAGACGCTGGTTCCCCAGACCTCGCACCCCAGGTACACCCGACGGGGACCCTGCTCAGCAGCACACGCCCAGCGGGCACCGACGGCAGCTGCCTCGCCAGGGCCCGGGGCCCGAGGAAACGTCTCTTCGGCGAACGTGCGGAAGTTGGGTTGAGGCTGCGTGTCTTCGATTTTACCTTCACTGGACCTTCCGTGGAGCAGAACTGCTCTGATGCTTCTGACAACACGAAACTGAATGCACGTCTCAAAGCAGCACGGAGAGGAGGGCTGGGGCTCTGAGCACGGAGAGGAGGGCTGGGGCTCTGGGCACGGAGAGGAGGGCTGGGGCTCTGGGCACGGAGAGGAGGGCTGGGGCTCTGAGCACGGAGAGGAGGGCTGGGGCTCTGGGCACGGAGAGGAGGGCTGGGGCTCTGGGCACGGAGAGGAGGGCTGGGGCTCTGAGCAGCACGGAGAGGAGGGCTGGGGCTCTGAGCAGCACGGAGAGGAGGGCTGGGGCTCTGAGCAGCACGGAGAGGAGGGCTGGGGCTCTGGGCACGGAGAGGAGGGCTGGGGCTCTGAGCACGGAGAGGAGGGCTGGGGCTCTGGGCACGGAGAGGAGGGCTGGGGCTCTGGGCACGGAGAGGAGGGCTGGGGCTCTGAGCAGCACGGAGAGGAGGGCTGGGGCTCTGAGCACGGAGAGGAGGGCTGGGGCTCTGGGCACGGAGAGGAGGGCTGGGGCTCTGGGCACGGAGAGGAGGGCTGGGGCTCTGAGCAGCACGGAGAGGAGGGCTGGGGCTCTGAGCAGCACGGAGAGGAGGGCTGGGGCTCTGAGCAGCACGGAGAGGAGGGCTGGGGCTCTGGGCACGGAGAGGAGGGCTGGGGCTCTGAGCACGGAGAGGAGGGCTGGGGCTCTGGGCACGGAGAGGAGGGCTGGGGCTCTGAGCAGCACGGAGAGGAGGGCTGGGGCTCTGGGCACGGAGAGGAGGGCTGGGGCTCTGAGCACGGAGACTCAGGCTGCAGAGGGTCGCAGGCCCTCGGGGGAGGTGACGGCTCGTTTCACCCAGGGCCTCTCACAGTGACGTCCTCTTGGGGCAGGAGAGGGTGTCAGGACGCACGGACATAGAAGTCTGCACCACCCTGGGGTGTCCTCTCCAGGAGTGTTGGGTACACTCATTCGATTGTGGACACAGTTATTTATTGAGCTCCTGCTGTATGCCGGGCCCTGGGCTGGGGCCTGGGAGGTGCTGGTGCAGGGGAGAGGCCCCTGGGCGGGTCGTGGCTGTGGAGGTGACCCAGCCGAGCGCACACGCGGCCGTCGGCCGTGACTGCAGTTCGCCTTTCTGCGGGCCGTGGGGAGCCTGGGAGACTAAGCTGGCAGCAACCCGGACGAGGCTGTGCTTGGGCAGCGTCTCTGTTGGCCCAGGTGGGCCGAGGTGGAGGCTGAGGGAGGCGGGGCGGCTGGAACTCGGCAGTCCGGGTGTGGCCGTGTGACGGGGACCCCGCGGACCGCGTCTTCCTCTCCCGCGGGCGGACGCTTCCCGTGGCTGCTGCAACCTCCGCGCACCCGGTGGCAGTAAACGGCGGACGCGCGCGTTGTTCTCTCGCAGCTCTGCAGGCCGCGGGCCCAGGCCGCTTCCCGGGGCTGAGGTCGAGGAGCGGGACCAGCTCCCTCCGGGGCTCAGGGGAGCCCCTCTGGCCTCTTCCGGCTTCTGGGGGCTGCCGGCCTCCTCCGGCCGTGTCCGCATCACTCCAGTCTCTGCGTGTTAGGACGCACCCGGATAATCCAGGATGATTTCCCATCTCACGTGCTGGTCGATTATCCCACCTGCGACGCCTAGGCCCTGGCGGGGCACCTCTACGGGTTCTGGGGCAGGGCCCCCCCTCTCTGTGCCAGGTGCCACCTCCCGGGCTGTGCCCTGTCGGCTGGCAGCAGCTCTCCCCACAGCCTCGCCCCTGACCTTGGTATCCCCGACCCCCTGGAGGACGGCGGACAGCTGCCCCTGCTCCGTGACCCCCCTGAGGGCTCCGAGACGAGAGGCACGGGCAGCTGACCGCGAGCCGTGCCGACTGACGGATGCTGCAGGGGCCGGACGAGGGGACGAGTGGACCAGGAGGGGTGCACCCCGGGGAGGGGCTCTTGGCGATCAGAGGCCCGAGGAGCCAGGGCCCCCGTGGTGGAAGCTGGGAGCCTCGGAGCCAGCGCACCAGCGAGGGGTGGTCTGCAGCTCTCAGCTCCGCTTCCTCCTCAGGGGGCCCTGCCGTGGCAGCAGGACGTCTTCTGGAAGCTTCTGGCCCACGCCCAAGGAGAGGCACGTCTCTCCTCTGTCCATCAGCCAAGGCACAGTGCCGACTGGGGTCCTGCCCATCCCTGACCAGCCTCTGAGACGGTCACGGCCGGCCCTGTCCACACCTGCTGACCCCCAAGGCATGGGGTGCCCCAGGGTCACTGGGGGCTGGGTGCGAGGGTACCATCGGGAGCACCTGCCCGTGTTGGTGGAAAGCACCGGCCCCGCGACCTTGGGTGTATCGTCTGCCCATGAGAGGATTCGGCTCTGAGACTACATTGGTGTCACTGGCCTTCCCCGAGGACGGGCCCTGCTGGGGCGGGGAAGGCTCCGCAGAGCTGCGTGCAGGGGACTGGGAGCCGGAGGGAAGCAGATTTGCAAACAGCACAAACATTTAAAACTCCTGCGACCACATCCAATGTGAACTGGGGGAGAAAACAGTGTCATGTGAGCACAATTACACGTGCGTGCAGCCAGCTCGGCTTCCCTGCCTGCAGAATGTGCTGGACTTCACAGGAAAAGGCCCTGCGGCCGCGGCCACACAGCAGCCCCTCTGCCTGGTGCCTGTGAGCTCACACCGGCTGAGGGGAGAGGCCAAGGCTCACTGAGCAGCCACCACGGGCCGGGCACTGCTGTAAGTGTCTGCAAACATCTCGTTGAGTCCTCAATAGCCTCGAGAAGGGGGTGCGATTACCCCTGCTCTGAGGAGGAAACCGAAGCTCAGAGAGGTTGAGTGACTTACCCAGGGAAGCCCAGCGGCAGGGGCCGAGCCAGAGTTGAGTCTGTCAAGCACGTTGAGCATCACTTTTTATTTGAAGTGTTTTCTTTTCTGTGCACCGCATGCTGCGGGTCAGAATGCCAACCCCTCTAGATGAGGAGGGGGTGAGAGGTGGGACCTGGGAGCTCAGGGGCCTGATGCTGGAGGCAAAGCTTTGGGAAGGGGGCAGAGGGTGCCTTGGCTTGCCTGCGGGGTCCAGGAGATTCCTCCATGAGCAGGACCTGAGGGCTCGGAGATGGCTCCCAGCGGCTCTGGCCATTCCGGAAACGGACACCAGCCCCATGCTCCAGTGGGGCCCTGGGCTTTGTTCTGTGGGTGTCACCTGGGGCTCGGCCTGCCGGCAACCGAGGCCCACTAAGTACTGCGTGTGCCTCGGGACCCCTGCCATCAGGTGTGGGAAGCCGGGGCTGGCTCAGCAGCCCGCCGGTGGCCCGAGGACATGCGTTGCTCCCCTGCCCATCATCTCGGCCTGCTGGCTTTGGTCCTTCGGGCCAGCTCTGGGCGTCACGTCCCCTCCTTCCCAGTGGGGGATGGGTGGGCTCCTCCTCGCGTGTGTCTTTCTGAGAGTGAGGACAGCCTGTCCCAGGAAATTGTCCGCCGACTTCCTCCCGGGTTCCGGCCAGGATGGGGTCACGTGCCTGAGCATGGCGGCTGCAGAGGCCACTCGGGACAGGGACTTGGCCGGGTGGGAGGGGAGGGGGGTGGGCAGGGGCTGCTGAGGCCGCCACAGATGACCACACACCAGGGTCCTTTACTCGACAGGAAGGTATCTATCCCCCGCACCCATTCCAGAGGCCAGAAGCCAACACCGAGGGCTCAGCAGGTGGCTCCCCTGGAAGACCCGCGGGTGACACTGCCCTGGGCCGCCTCCTGGGCCTGGGGGCTCCCGGCCTTCTTGGGCTTGTGGCCTTATTGCCCTGACCCTGTCACCTCCTCCCAGCGTGTCCCTGGGCCTCTGTGTCCGAATAGTCCTCTCCTCTAAGAGAGACCGGGCGCTGGGCATGGCCGCCCTCACTCAGGGTGGCCTCAGCTACTTCTAGTCCATCTGCAAAGGCCCCACTTCCAAATGAGGCTGGGCTCTGAGGCTGGCGGCTCTGGATGCTGGGGATATGTAATTCAGCCTGGGACGGGGACGGACCACGCCGCGGTGGCCCAGGAGGAAGGTGGGGAGTGGGCCCCGGGCCCGGGGAGCCCACTGCAGCGCCGCGTGGGGACAGACTTGGGGAGGAAGTGGCGATGGTGGCCGCTGTGGGCCTGGGCTGGGGCAGCGCAGTGAGGACACACTGAGCATTTGGAGTTGGAGGTGGACGGAAGGAAGGAGGGACAAGTCTCCTAAAGGGACCCGGGTGGACGGAGCACTGTCACCGGGGGTGAGGGAGCAGGAGCTGGGACCACAGGGAGACACGAGCCGGGGCGATGGCGCAGGAGGGGGTGCTGGGGGTGTGGGTAGCCGCCCCCATCCATCAAGCCCTCGCTCAGGGCCGCAGGCTGAACTGCCCACCCGGCCACCTCACCCTGTTCAGGCCTGTGCAGGACATGAGCCAGGAACCGTCCCCATCTCGGTCCTCAAAGGGGTCACGCGATTTTCTCAGTGTCCCCCGTGGCCTCTGAGACCACGCCCCTGGGTGCCGCCTGGGGTGGGCACAGCTGGCAGGTGCCCGCTGGGCCGACTGGGTGGCGACTCTTTCTGATCCCAGCGGGAGCCGGGCAGCAGAGCCGGGCCTGGGAGGAGGCCGTGTCCCCGTCTCTCCTGCACCTGCCGGCTCGCACATTCAGGAATCAGCTCTGGGGTGAATCGTGAAGCTGGCAGGTGCCTTGGGGCTTGAACGTGTGCTGTGTCTTCCTGGTGTCCGTGTGCCCAGGCTGCGGTTGAGCCACAGCACACACAGCAGTGTTCCGGGGAGCAGGAGTGGGGCCCTTACTTGGGAGGAACTCACCGAGGAGATGAGGACGTGGGACTTGAGCAGGCTTGGTGGGGCCCGTTGCAGCCACTGTGCAGATGTGCTCCCTGGAGAGGCTTTGACATTCAAGTAAATTACCCGTTCTCTCTTGACTGACTTTGGAGGGATGATAAGCTCCCCTGCCGTGGGAATGCAAGAGGGGGCGGGAGAGCATTTCACAGTGAAGCCAGATCTGGGTTTTGACACCTCATTTTTTACCAGACAAGGGTAAAACACCGAAGCACCCACACTAACAGTCTGAAGGTAATTGTACATAACCACGACTGCACCCCAGTGCCTTATGAAGCAGAGGGCAGGCTCCATCCTGCTTGGGGAGGGCAGCCGGAGCCCATATGTTTCCAGCGTCGAAGCCACGAAGCCAGAGGGGCCAGTGCCACCGGCCAGTCAGACCCAGGACTGGGACAGCCTTTGCCCCCACCCCCACCCTTTCCCCATCATGTGCCTCCTCCTTCCCGGCTGTTGGCCTCCCTCAGAAAGGGTGGGGGGGGGGCAAGCTGAAGAACGGCCCTGAAGATGTGCACGCCTGAAGCCCTGTGTGCCAGTTGGAAACTGTTAGAAAGGCCATGTTCTTTAAGGCAGTCTTGTGGGGCCAGACCTGTTGTGGGTGGGAGCTTTTGATTAGATTATCTCCATGGAGCATGGACCCCGCCCATTCAGGGTGGGTCTTGATTAGATCACTGGAGTCCTTAGGAGAGTTGAGAGCCGACACAGACCCTGACACTGGGAGATGCAGACAGAGGGATGTTTAGAGGTCTAAGCTAAGAGATGAAGCCCAGAGTTTGCCCTGGAGAAGCTAAGAGAGGACTCTCAGATGCTTAGAGAGAAATTCCCTGGGAAAACCAAGCAGAGAGCTGAGAGAAGCTAAGAGGGACAGAAGCCCAGAGACATTTTGGAGAAAGCCATTTGAAACACAACCCAGGAGCAAAGGACCAGCAGACGCCAGCCACGTGCCTTCCCAGCTGACAGAGGTGTTCCGGATGCCACCGGCCATTCTGCAGTGAAGGTATCCTCTTGTTGATGCCTTAGTTTGCACACTTTTAGGGCCTTAGAACTATAAATCTGTAACCTAATAAATCCCCTTTACAAAAGCCAATCCACTTCTGGTATTTCGCATAATGGCAGCATTAGCAAACCGGAACAGCCCAGAACCTTGGACATGCTCCCTTATGTGGCAAGAGCCTCTGCAGTGGGATTATGCTAAGGATCTCCAGATGGGAGAGGACCTGGATCCCCTGGGGCCTGATGCAATCACGGGGGTCCTTCTAGGAGGGAGGCAGGAGGGGATGGGATGGAGAACATGTAGGTCGGGGTGGGGAGTGGGATTTGCAGATACTCTGCTGTGGGCTTTGAAGATGAGGGAAGGAGCCACAAGCTAAGGCCCCTAGGTGGCTCCTAGGAGCTGGGAGACACCAGGGATTCTCCTTAGGGCCTCCAGAAGGAAGACAGCCCTGCAGACACCTTGATCTTAGGACCTGTAACAGCCGGAGGTGAAAGATAATAAAGTCGTTTTGTTTTCAGCCACTGTTCTGGTTTGGTAATGCTGCTGGGAGGCAAAACACCAGAAATGGATTGGCTTTTATAAAGGGGGTTTATTTGGTTACACAGTTACAGTCTTAAGGCCATAAAATGTCCAAGGTAGGGCATTGATAGCAGGGTACCTTCACTGGAGGATGGCCAATGGCATCCGGAAAACCTCTGTTAGCTGGGAAGGCACATGGCTGACATCTGCTTGCTCCCAGGTTGTTTCAAAACGGCTTTCTCCAGAATGTCTGAGTCAGCTTCCAACAGCAGTCTTCAAAATGTCTGTCTCAGCTCCAGCTGTGAGCTCCTTATGTCTGAGCTTATATAAGGCTCTAGTAAACTAATCAAGGCCCAGGTTGAAAGGGTGTGGCCACATCTCCATGGAGGCACTGAACCAACAGGTTCCAACCCAATCCACACTACACATCCGCCCCCACAAGAATGCATTAAAGAATATGGCTTTTTCTGGGGGACATAAATATACAAACCAGCACACCCACCAAGCTTATGGCCATTTGTTACAGCAGCAACAAGAAACACAAACAAGGGGTAAGAGGTAGAATCGCATAGTTTCTTTTGAAAGAGTTAAAGAAGGGGAGTGTTTAGGGGCTGGTGGGGGTTTTGAAGAGTTAGCACGGACTGATGTGAAGATCTGGGACTGTCATGGCTGTTGCTTATACAGGTCATTCTGCCCTCCAGGCATCTCAGGCAACAGAGCCCAGGGAGTTGCTCTTTCTTCCCGTCCTCTCCCTGCAAGCAGCCAGCCTCTTGCAGGGAAGCACACAGAGCCCTGGGTTCCGGCTACAAGGGGGCTCCCAGGAGGCACACAGGCCAGACAGCCCCTGGGGTCGGATGGGCACTGGATCTGGGGTCTGCACCCTCGACTGGGATCCACAGGAACCCGCTGACCCGCCGTGAGCCCTCGCCCGGCCCCTGATGCCCCAGCGCCCCTGTGGCACACGGAGGCCATCATGATGGCACCCACCCACTGGACCGCAGGTGGAGTAAGGGAAGGTGCACCTGGAGGCGCTTTTTAAACATTCACACCAAGTCTACTTTCCTCCATTCAGTCAGGGGAGGGGAAAGGGAGCTGCACACGCAGGAGCGGGAGAAAGGCAGGGATGGGGCGAGAGGAAAGGAAAGGACGTGTGCTGAGTTTACCGTCAGAATTCCACCACCTTCTCCCTTGGGAACTAGTTAATAGAGCTTGTTCAACCATTCATTCATTCATTCATTTATCACACCAAGACGCTGTGGCAGGCTCTACTGAGAATTTGAAACAGAATAGTAAACAATTCCTTCCCTAACCGAATACAGACTAGTGTGAAATAGCAGCTGCGTTTGGTGTCCACACTGTGGAGAAAGATGATAGGTCATAAGAATGAGATGTCTCTTCAGTGAGAGGAAGGGAGAAAGGAGCAATGCAGAGGACCACGGGCTGGACTCTGTCCTCTGAGATTTGGTGTTGAGAATGTCTTTGGGCCTCAACTCCCTGCACCTCAGGAACTGGATGCCCAGGAGTTTAGGACAACTGAGCAGAACCAGAGGGCTGGGCCACATGGTGATGACCATGTTGAGAAACTTCACGTCTACAACAATAATGAGGATGGTGTTGACAATGGTGATGATGATGGTGATGGTGATGATGGTGATGATGATGATGGTGGTGATGGTGATGGTGGTGATGGTCGTGATGGTGGTAATGATGGTGATGATGGTGGTGGTGGTGGTGATGGTGATGATGGCGATGATGATGGTGATGATGGTGGTGATGACAATGATGGTAGTGATGATGGATGATGGTGGTGGTGATGATGATGATAGTGATGGTGATGATGGTGGTGATGATGTTGATAGTGATGAGCAGAACCAGAGGGCTGGGCCACATGATGATGACTATGTTGAGAAACTTCACACCTACAGCAATAATAAGGATGGCGATGATGGTGGTGATACTGGTGATGGTGATGGTGATGATGGAATTGATGATGACGATGATGGTGGTGATGGTGGTAATGTGATGGTAGTGATGATGGTGGTGGTGGTGGTGATGATGGTGATGGTGATGGTGATGACAATGGTGGTGATGGTAGTGGCATGTGATGTGTTTCAGCCACTCTTGTAAGCTCTTGAACTTGATTACTTGGTTTACTTCTCCTCACAGATGAGTGGGTCAGGGTTATTGATTACCTTCCTCTTCAGATGAGAAACTAGAGGTCCAGGGATGAAGTAACTTGCCCAGGTCTCATGCCAGCAGGTGGCAGGCCGATGGCTGGTGCCAGAGCCCCAGCCACCTTTGAGGTCGTTTGGGCACAAGCAGAGAGGGAACTGCTCTTCATTAGGGGAGAGAAGGGGAGTTCTGCTGGGACACCACTGAAGACTCCCCAGAGCTCCCCTGCCACCGTGGGGAGTATTTTCTGGGCACACAATGGGGAGGAGGGCAAAGCAGGAAATAGCCTTCGTTAACGCACGCATCTGCATGGCACAACCTTCACAGCTCCCAGGCCAGCATCTGGAAAGGATTAATTCCTGCTGTGGAGAGGAACTTCTCCAGATACCTCAGTTCCTCTCTGCTAGGCTAAATCCCCACCCTTGATTTCATGCCACCTCCTCTCTCCAATCATCCCTTGAGAACGTGATTCACTTTAGTATATTCTTATTCCAGTTTTTAAATTTTCCAATCAAGTGGTTTGTTAATGGCAATTAGCTTAGATAAATCTACCTTTTCCTAGGCCGGGACAGTGAGGACTGAGACAAATGTAAGCTCTTCTTCTGTCTTTAGCAGGGAGTCGGTGGAGAAGAGCAGTCTGAGGATGTGTAATGCTAGAGGACACCAAGTACCCTGCGTGAGATGAGTCACGTGGGCTCAGCGACTGATCGCGGATATTCACGGAGTGTTTCGGTCAGGCTGGGTCCGCGGGGCTCTCGGAGGGAATGAGCGTCTCTGTCTAACTTGAGCCCTAACGGGGACTGCCCGGCCTGTCCTGAGATCCGCAGCCCCGGGCATCCTCCTGCCTCGCCTGGAGGTGTGGACAGACGGCGGCCTCCTCACTTCTCCCTCACCATCTTTTTAAATCTGATGGGAGTGGACGTGGGTGAGGCGATGGGCTTGGAGGATCTTATCTTGCTGCGAGCCGCCCATTCTCAGAACACAGCTGGGCTGTCAGGCCACTTAATCATACACAGACCTCAGCCATAAATAAGCATGCACAGAACAGGCTTTCAGAGGACCGTGGAGTTCTGCAGTGTGTGCAAACAAAATCCCCCAGCCTGGAGAGCTGACAGCAGGGAGAAGCCAGGAGAGGGTGGTGGGTCCAGCTCCCTGGCCTTGCACAACGTGAGCTAGCCTACAAAATTGGCCAGTTTGGGGGCCATGGTGAATTTTCTTTCTCTGCAAACCTAATTTGGTTGACGTTGATGATTTGACATGAGGCTGTGGGAAGGGGCTGGTTGGCAGGGATTGATTCTGAAAGTCCTGGCTTGGGGTGAGGGGTACCCTGGCATGCTGTCAGGGCCTAGTGCCCAGGTAGATGGATCCAAACACACACAGCAGGTGGGATTTCGTTTCAAGGAAAGGTGGAAGTGGGTGATTGCCCTGAGACCTTGGTTTGTCTCAGAGACACGAACCTCAAGAAAAAGTCGTAACGACTCCTTGATTGGTTTCCTTCCCTGAGCTATGTAAAAGAAATCTCTAGAAACCTCTTCCAGGGTGATAATATATTCTGTGTAAACTGGATGAGGATAGTCCCTGTGGGCGTTGGAAGACAGGCTGGAGCTCCAAGAGAGCCGAGGATGATGTGATGGCCAGATAACTGCTCCCGTGATGGATTACTCGGGAAACTGGGAGACCCACCCAGAAGAGGCCGGGCCGAGATCTGCAGGCATCTCCTGATGACTTGGACCAAATCAGCAGGATTCTATTTTTACTTCTGATTTGTGCTCCGACTCACCCATTGGCCCAGCTGTACTTGCAAAGCTGGGGCCTCTGAGGTGACCCACCTCTCTCCATTCGTGGGTGGAGGGGCAGGGGACACGGAGGCCAGAGAGGGGTGAGGTTCCCAGAGTGACACTGACAGTGTGAAGCAGGGATTGGAGGCCGAGCCTCCCAGATCCCAGCCGTGTCTGCCTGTAGGTCCTCCTCCCTCCTCGGGCCTGCCCTGGCTGGGTGGCGGGGGTGGGAGCCACCCGGGGAGGTGGGCGAAGAGGGGGAGCCCCGGACCCGGGAGGAGCCAAGGCTGCTTTGGAATTAGGTGAAATGTGAGTCCTGCGAGGAGGGCCCTGGGCTGGTTCAGCCCGTCCCGGGGCCACCCACATGGTTGTTGGTGAAATGGGGTTTCTGCCAAGTGCGGGGACTCCTGTTAAAATTTGGGCAGCAGGTGGAGGAAGGTTGGGGGCCTCGAGTCCCCTCAGGATCAGTCGCTGAAGGTAGCTGGAGGGCTGCAGCTGCGGGGAAGGGATCTGGCCGGTGCCACTGCCTGCCGTGGACCAGTTCCAGAACGGGGCCTGCCCTGCTCGCTGCCCAAACCTCATGCCCGCCCTCAAGCATCGGGGCTCGCACCCCTTTTGTACAGGTGAGCAAAGCGAGTCTGGGGAGCGCAATAAACCCCCAGGCCTGTGCAGCCAGGAGCTTCAGGGACCGGCGCTTGGGCTCTGCCTGTGCCGAAGCTCTTTCCACAGCTTCCTGTGGCCTCCGTGGGCGAAGATTTTATGTGCTCTTCGGGGAGTGATAAACACTGTCCGTGCCTTCCGGGAGGCATTCCGGAACTGACAACGCGCTCTTGAGAAGCCAATTCCTTCTCGTCCAGGCCTTGTCCCACCTGGGTTCCCTGCACCAGGAACAGCTTGTCCAGTTTTCATCATTTGTCCCTCGATTTCTTCAGGGACTCTCATGGCCAGCGGCCACTTCATCGTAGATTTCCTCATCTTGAACTCAGTCATCGAGGCAGCCAGCTGCACTTACCCGTGAGGCCTCTGGATAAACTGTGCTTTAGCAGAAAGCTGCCATTTCAGCTCCTGCAATGGAGCAAAAATGTCAGGAAGCACGTGTGGAAAGAGAGTGGAGGGTAGCACGACCACATCTGTGCCTCGGGGGGACCTGGCTTCCTGTACTGAGCAGGGAGAAGGAGGCCCTCCGGCCCCTAGAACAGAGGCCAGGACGGACAAACTTCTCATTAAGTCACCTCCACTGCAGATTTCCAGTCTCCCTCTCCTCGGTGCCGGACACCCAGCAGGTGCATAATTCGGGGATGAGATATGCAGCTAAAGGGAAGCAGAGGCTCTTCCCAAAGGAGTACGAGCCATGGTTTGGGGATGACTTGAGCAGATTTGTATTATGGAAAAAGCCCTTTCTCGTATTAGTTAGCTACCGCTGCGTAACAAATTACCCCAAGCTCAGCAGGTGCTTGGGGCTCATTGGCACTCCCCCATCGCACATAGCTACGGGTCAGGAGGCTCACCCGGGGCCAGAACGTCCACCAGAGAGTTTGTGCGGCTGGGGGAGGGGGCCTCCTCCAATGCTGCGTGGGTGTCTCGCAGAGTCGGGGCTGCCCCCTGGACGGAGCCGTCAAGCGAGAGCAGCGGAGGCCGCCATGGTTCACCCACCGGGTCTCATGAGCCACAGCTGTCGTGTCCACCTCTTTCTGCCTGGTACATGCAGGCCACCGTGTCCTGCTGTCACCCAGGGGAGGGGTGGCCCCTGCCTTTGGAAGGGAGGTGTCAAAGGGTGAGGGGGCGTGTTTTAGAATCACCACAAATGGTTCACCCATTTGCTCTACGGAGCCCTGAGCTCTGGGCTGCTGCAGAGAGCAGGAGGCGAATCTCACCGTCGCGGAGCTGACATTCGAGTGGGTGGAAGGATGACAGACAGCATGTCCTGTGCCACACGTGCTGAAGAAAACTCCGGTTAGAGGATGAGGGTGAGCTGGGGTCTGTGTTTCACACAGAGACGTCAGGGAAGTCTCTCTGCCACGTGACGTTCTAGGGAGACCCCAGGGACATGGCTGCTCTGCACAGACACCTAGTTTACATTTCCAGAGGCTGCTGCAATGGCCCAGAATGAGCACTGTCCAATAGAACTTACTGTGAGGATGGAATGTTCCAGATCTGCACTGTCCCATACAGCAGCCACCAGCCACGTGTGGCCACTGAGCGCTTGAAAGGTGGTTCATTCAACTGAGGAGCTGAGTTTTAGTTTTATTTAATTCCAGTCAGTCACATTCAGATGCCACCCGGGCTGCGGAGAGCAGAGTGGACAGTGCAGGCCCGGGCGGGAGGCAGGACCCAGGCGGGCTGGGGCCGAGGGGCCGAGTGGCCGGAGTCGGCCTGTGTCCTGAGGGTGGGGCTGACAGGTTTCCCAGAGGGCTGGGGACCAGCAGAACGCATCGCCGAATGCCCGGCCTCGGGGCCGTGAGTTCCATCTTTGGTGCTCGGCAGATCTGTGGGCTCAAACGGGGAGCCGCGGCGGCAGCTCTCCAGGGGCGTCACGAGGGCGCGGGTGACGAGCTGACCCTGGTGTGGAGACCCGAGCACTGGCTCGGAGGGGCCCAGCAGTGGAGGCGAGAGCCCCGTCTTGGTCTGCTCCCCACTCCCCGCCTCCCTAGCAGGGGCACCCCTGCCTACGGGGTGAGCTTTGTGACCTGGGGTGGCCGAGGTGCTGCCTGGCGCTCCTGTCACAGAATTTGGGGTACACCGGGATACTGCTGCCCAAGTCTGGTCCCCAGGAACCCCCAGGGCTCCCCCTCCCGACCTCACCTGGTGGGAGACTCCAGAGACACAGTGGGAGCTCCGCAGGTCTCCTCGAGGACGGCTGCAGGGGTTTCCCGAGGGCACCCGGTGCCGGTTCCCTGGCATGTGCCCACTGGTCCTCCAGGGAGGGGGCCGCTGGCGGGGGCCACAGCCCCTGGGGTGTCCTGGCTGGAACAGCCCCCTCCCAGGTCCGCCTCCTGGGCCCAGGGTGTGGGGGCACCGGGCCCCACCTGCCTCTGGGTCTGGCACAGCTGGGGGCTCTGCGCTGGGGGCTTCCAACCCCTCCAGGATGAAGGAGCTTGTGAGAACAAACACTGGCACTTGCCAGAGAAAGCTGCTGCCTTTATTGTAAAAGGGGTCCTCAGAGGAGCCTGCAAACTCTGGGTCGGTGTCTGCGAGGGGCTGGGCAGGCCTGCTGGTCGCTGCGGTCATCTGCGCCAGCTGCCCGGGCCCCGTCCTTCTGGTTGGGGTCAGCTGGAAGACATCCCGTCTGCGATGCAGGCTCCCAGGGCACTGAAGAAGGCGGGTCGGAGAGCGACCTCCGGCCTCCGTGCCAGCTGCTGTTGGACCGAGGCACAACATACCCACATCCCACCCTTCTGGCATCTTTGGGCAACGTCCCATCTCTTTTTCTCAAGCAATGGCCAGCTCAGATCACCCATGCACGTTCACAGCAGAGCAGGATCTAATTTCAGGGTCCTGCTTTCACAGAGGGGAGAGTGGCTCACGGTGCAGGGCAGGCCCGAGGACAGCGCGTGGCCACAGGGCTTGACGGGGCCGTATTCCTGCCCAGCTGTGGACAGGGAGCGGCCCGGAGCCTGCATCCCCCCAGGACTCCACGGGGGTGCAGGGGTGCGGGGAGGTGGACGTGCCTCCTGGATGAGCCGAGCACCCCCTCTGAGTCCTGGCCTCTCTCAGGCAGAGAGGCCCAAGGGCGTGGGCACCGGTGAGAGGGCAGCTGTGAAGGGAGGTGAGTTTCCACCCTGCCCGTCGCGGAGGGGTCTCCCCACCGCCCCAAGTCCAAGACGGTGCCCTGCAGGGCTGTCGGCACACCTGCCCTCTTGCCCTCCTCACCCGGTGTCTGCTCCGCGGCGGCCCCTCCCTGGGCACCAGGAGAGTCGAGGGAATGGGGAGGCTGGCAGGTGGGGTGAGGGGTGAGTGGGCACAGCTGGTGAGAGAGAGCAGGGCTGGGGCATGTGGAGGCCACCGTGGGGCACCACCGAGCCCTGGCAGGCAGGTGGGCTCCCCGGAGGAGGTGGCACCTGTGAGAGATTGGAGAGCGAGCAGAAGTTACTGGGGGTGGGGGCAGGAAGCAGGGGCAGAGCCAGCCTGTGCCCAGTTCCAGAAGTCGGCCTGGAGAGCCGCCTCCGCGTCCCTGCTCACTTGCTTGGATTGCAGCCTTGACTCGGGAGCTGGAGGAGCCTGGGGGCTCACGGACTCCGGCCCCCACATTTCAGAGAGGGGAGCAGGGATGGGAGAAGGGCTGAGACCCACGCCCAGTCCCCCAGGCGGCGAAGGCGGCACCGAGAAAGCACTTTCCAGATGAGCTGAGCCGAAGCCGAGAGACGGCGCGCGGTGTCGTCCCTGGGAGGCGGTCCACGTATAAAGCACTTTTTACTCTTTGAACGGTTGGCTCTGACTTCTGCTTGGCCGGGTCACAGTGGCCTAGACGAGTGACCTGGCCCTGACTTTGTTCTCACTTGTAACACCATTGGAGCGGGAAGCACACGAAATGTGACTTTGCAGAAGAATTCCAATAAACAAGCTGCGTTTCCGAGCCTTCGAGAGACATCAGCTCTTAAGGGATGAGTGTGAACAGCCACAGCCTCTGCTGTCCTCTCACAGACCCTCTCGAGCCGTCTCCTGGTGCTGCCCCCGGCTCTGCCCACTGCCGAGAGGGGACGGGCAGCTCTGACCGTGGGGTGCCCTGAGTGTGTGGGTGAGGCAGTGGCGGAGGGTGGGTCTCCTGGGCTCACACCCTCTGCGAGCCTTTCCCCTTGGGCAGGAGAGACCGCCGGCCCTGTGTCCGGCTGGTGGTGTCTGTGTGCCTTTGCTACACGGTTTCCAGGGAGAGTATCTCGGCCGGGGCAGAGTCCCAGCCCGGCCCTCAGCCGCCTGGGTCAGGCCCACGCTCAGATGATTACTTACCCTGCCCCTTTGCAAGAAAGAATGTGAGCTGGGACTGTAGGCATTAAAATTTTAAAATGCAATAAAGGGGAAAGTGGGGGTGAAGGAAAAGAAAAGTATAAATTTTGAAATAAGATGGAGTAAATAAGCATGGATTTTGAATAAGATGAATTTTGAAAGGAGCGGATCCAGAAGTGGCCGAGGTGTGCGTGTCGGGGCCCGAGCGGGGCGGGCCGGTGCCTGGCTTGTGCGGTTCCGGCCCAGCCCCTCTTGCCCGTCGTGCCCAGTGCCTCCAGGCGGTTCTGTCGGCCTCGGAGCATCTTCCTTCATTGTGGGAAACTGTCCAGAGGGTGGTGGGTGGAGAAGAGAGAAAACCCACTCGGCTTCCAGCTTCTGCAGGACGATCTCAAGCAGACGGGAGTGAGAGCTGCTGTTGAAAACGATGGCGCGTCGCGGGGCCAGAACCCTGGAAAGGAGTACCAGGTGCGAGGCGCAAAAGGAGCCCCGGGACGGGCCACGGGGGAAGGTTCCAGAAGACTCTGCTCCTGCCCCCTGGGGGTAACTCGACCTGGAACGCTGGGGGAGTCTTGGCAGAGTGGGGGGCATTTGGTTTGGTTTTCGGTCGAGAAGCTGCAGCTTTCCAGCATCGCTCCGGAGACCCGGATGCATCCAGATGGAAAATGGAGTTATTTGCTATGAAGCCAGGTTGGCGTTCCGACTTCGGTGCCGGCAGCCGGAATCCCAGCCTCTAGGACGCTGGAGAGCGAAGGGGTGTGGACGTCCAGGAGCAGCCCTAGTGTGCGCCAGGGCTTTTGTTTTATCACAAAACTCGGCGGAGCGCGTTGAGACACCCGCATCCTCACTAAAAGCCCGCAGCACCCGGCACCCGGACTTTGTCCCTGACATTCCTGGAAGCTCTTTGCCACAAGAATCTGAGGGGGCCGATTATTTTAAGAAAATAAATGTGAATGAGGGAAATAATATCCGAGCGCACAGCCTCAAACCACAATGGAGACGTTTCCCGATAGAAAGTCAGTGTCTTGTGACCCCCGCCTTATTTTCCTGCTCACTTGAAGTAGTTCTAGCAACTCGCTGCCGCCCCCCACCAAGGTCCGGGGTTCACTGAGGGGCGAGGGGACCGTGAACGGGACCCTGCCCAGAAATTTCATTTTGGGCAAAGTGCCCCATTCCAGGGCACGCTGTATTTTGAGAGGACCATTTTTTTAGGATTCTAACCCTGTATTCAAACACCATTAAGAGCCTAAAGTCAATCTCATAAATTTTTTCTTAACATACAATTTAGTGGGCTGTGCCCCACGTGGCTGGGAGAGCAGAGCCTGGCGTTGGGCTGGAATTCTCTGTAAAAGTAGATGAAGCACAGAAAACACCAAGCCCCACAGGCAGCCTCCACAAGGCTCAGGCCCGGCTGCACAATCCCAGCTGGGAAGGGCCGGACGCGTGTCCCGTTGGACGGCTTTGCAAAGAGGAACCCAGGTTTTCTGAGCCCCCATGGAGGGTGGGAGACGACAAGTATCAGGAGCCTCGAGGGTGGGGGAAATGCTGGATGGACACAGGGCGGCAGAAGACGGACGCAGCAAGCCTGAGCCTGGGACATGGCCCGAGATGGCCTGGGTGGGGTGGGGTGTGTCCCCAAAGGAGGAGGACCCCCAAAGGAGGGGACCCGGCCATGACAAGGACCTGCAGCCCGAATCTGAGGCCCCACCCCGAGCAGCAGCCCCGGGCGAGGTAGCCGGGCAGGTGTGGGCAGGCCCTTGGCCCGCGTCATCCATGCCCTCAGCTGCATTGTCCGTGACTCGGGCCCTGCTGTCCATGACCTTTTCCAGGCCCTGGCACTGGGCTTCGGTTTTCCTCAACTGCAGCACAGGCCCGGCCCCAGGAGCGGAGGGGAGCGAGGGTCCTCGCCATGGGAAGCTGTGGGGGCGTCTGGGGTTGCGGGGCCCCCGCCGATCATGGTGTCCTCTCCCGGGAAGGACGCTCAGCCGCCTGGGCCTGGGCTTGCCCCCGGGGCTGGGACTCTCGGGGGAGCAGCTGACGACACAGCCGCTGGTGGCTCCCAGGGCCTCCCTGGGAACTTACTGTTTATTTTCTTTCTTTACTTTCCCTCCCAGATACTTCTGATTTCCTAAGAACAAGGATATTCTCTCCCATAACCCCAGTTCAGCGGTCAAAATTGGAAAGTTAACGTTAATACGGTGCTCTGTCATCCACGGATCTCACTCGTGCTCTGCCCAGTGTCCCAGGGATGTCCCTTACGGTGAGAACAGTGGCTTCCTGGCCCAGGATCTGATCCGGGACCTGGCATGGCCACCGTCAGTCCTCTCCATGGTCCCCTTGAGCCTGTCTCCATCGCCCCAACGCTGGCCCTCTCGGAGCACGGGCAGCGCTTGGAGAACACACCCTCGGTCTGGGTTTATCTGGCACTTGCTCGTGATGAGATCAGGTGTGCAACTTTGGCAGGACCAGCAGGGAAGGGACGCTGTGTCCTCCTCGGCCATCAGAGGCTGTGGATGCCAGCAGGCCCGGCTGTGACACTAGCTCGGTCACCTGGTGAGGTGGCACCTGCCAGGTGTGACCATTTGCTGCTTAGCAGTTGGCAGGTACTTTGTGAGATACTCTGAGAACACGGTGCTGTTCTGTCCCTCGTCGGGTGCTCACCCGCTGACCCCCCTGCCCGAGTCAGTTACCGCGACGGAGCTCGCTGCACAATTATTTTCTCATCTGGTCACTGCCGCCTGACCATGGTGTCTGCTGTAGTGGGGGCTGTCCTTTCCCCCATCGGTTATGCTCTCGTCTATATGCTCGCAGAAGCACGGGCACTCAGGTTTTCGTTCCATTCGATGAGTCATAATCCATTACCATCGCTATTTATTTTCATGCCCACAGTGTCCCTGATTTGGCCAGTGGAGCCCCCAGGCTGGCTGCTGCATCCTTCAGGCTCGTCATCCTCCTTCTCCGAGCACTTCCCCATGTTCTGGCTTAGAAAGACTTCCCAGGCTCACCCCGGACTTTCCCTGCCACTGCCCCGAAATCTGGCATTTTCCCAAGAAACGGAAAATGGCTTTTTCCATTTCCGTGGTGAATGGTTTCCAGAAGCCAAGGTCTGGGTGCTGGGAGGGCTTCAAGTGTGCTGGGGTGCCTGGCTCCTGGGGCCCCCCAGAGGCTCGAGCTGGGAGAGATGAGGGAAGGAGGGAGAGAAGGAAGGAAGAAGGAAAAGAGGGAGGGAAGGAAGGAGGGAAGGAGGGAAGGAGAGAGGGAAGGATGAGAATGCACACATATCTCTGTCTCCACAATCTGTGTGTGTGTGTGTGTGTGTGTGTGTGTGTGTGTGTGTGTGTGAGAGAGAGACCAGAGCTCACCCTGGTACCCCCAATCCCAGCCCCTGGGTCATTCCCGCTCTTTCCCGTTTTACGTACCCTGCCACCCACGGTGGGAGCCCCAGCTTCCATCATCCTTACTCTGTTTACTCCTGTGTTCAACCTGAGAATATGCTGATATCACCCCCGTCATGGTGCAGGTACAGAGGCTGCTCTCCCTTCTCCCCAGCGCCACCTTCCAGAGCCTTCCCTATGGTCAGCGCTCTCACGAACCAGGATGGCTTTGTCAGTTTTTTCGCATTTCTGGTCGACTCTTTCCGGGGTGCGTTCAGCTCGGTCTCCTCTATTACCCACGCAGGTGTTCCCAGCCCCTGCCACCCCTTATGCCCCTGCGGAGGCTGGCCACGAGAGTGCCAGACATGGCTCCAGGGGAAACTGGTGTTTACATTCTGATTGACAGGCAGTTTGGAATGTGAGGGGCTCTCTGTCACCCAGACATGTCGAAGGCGTGGGGTTGGGGTGTTTTTTTCTTGTCAATCCGTGCAATTCTCAGAGGATCTTTGGAAAGACTGTTGTCCCAGCTGCAAGAAGTCCTGACCCACCTCAAATCTTTCTAAAAATCCTTGCAAAGTAGTTTGACAGGAGTAATCTGGAAAAACACTTAAGTCATTTTTGAATAAAAGAAGCAAAGAACTTGGGCAATGAATTAAATTCAAGGAGAAGTGTGTCCACCCAAAGGACTGAAGGGGGGTTGCTCAACTATGGGACCCAATGAAGGGACCCAACAAAGTGACCCAACGAAGGGACCCAACGATGGGACCCAATGAAGGGAGCCAAAGAAGGGATCCAATGAGGGACTCAGTGAAGAGACCCAAGAAGGGACCCAATGAAGGGACCCAACAATGGGACCCAATGAAGGTACCTAACGATGGGACTCAACAATGGCACCCAAGAAGGGACCCAACGAAGGAACCCAAGAAGGGACCCAAGAAGGGACCCAATGAAGTGACCCAAGAAGGGACCAAATGAAGGGACTCAATGAAGAAACCCAACAATGGGACCCAACAAAGGGACCCAAGAAGGGACCCAACAAAGGGACCCAATGAAGAGACCCAAGAAAGGACCCAATGAAGGGACCCAACAAAGGGACCTAAGAAGGGATCCAATGAAGGGACCCAAGAAGGGACCCAATGAAGGGACCCAAGAAGGGACTCAATGAAGGGACCCAACAAAGTGACCCAACGAAGGGACCCAATGATGGGACCCAATGAAGGGAGCCAAAGAAGGGATCCAATGAGGGACTCAATGAAGAGACCCAACAATGGGACCCAACGAAGGTAACTAATGATGGGACTCAACAATGGCACCCAAGAAGGGACCCAATGAAGTGACCCAAGAAGGGACCCAATGAAGGGACCCAACAATGGGACCCAATGAAGGGACCCAAGAAGGGACCAAATTAAGGGACCCAATGAAGAGACCCAATAATGGGACCCAATGAAGGGACCCAAGAAGGGACCCAACAAAGGGACCCAATGAAGAGACCCAAGAAAGGACCCAATGAAGGGACCCAACAAAGGGACCTAAGAAGGGATCCAATGAAGGGACCCAAGAAGGGACCCAATGAAGGGGCCCAAGAAAGGACCCAATGAAGGGACCCAACAAAGGGACCTAAGAAGGGATCCAATGAAGGGACCCAAGAAGAGACCCAATGAAGGGACCCAAGAAGGGACCCAATGAAGGGACCCAACAAAGGGACCCAACAAAGAGACCCAATAAGGGACTCAACGAAGTGACCCAATGATGGGACCCAACAAAGGAATCCAAGAAGGGACCCAATGAAGGGACCCAACGTTGATATCCAATGATGGGACCTGATGAAGGGGCCCAACGAAGGGACCCAAGAACGGACTCAATGAAGGGGCCCAATGAAAAGACCCAATGATGGGACTCAATGAAGGGACTCAATGACAGCCACTCTAGAGAGGCCAGCCTGGTCTTCTGCAGTGACTGCTGTTGCCTGCGGTGAGGACAACTCTGCGTCAGGAAGACAAGGCGCCCCCGGAGCCTTGATCTTGGTTTCTTAGCCCTTCTAGGTATTAATTTCCATGCTTGGGGCAGCTGGTGAGGCTCCCGCCATGACGGCCAATGGGTCTCCTTTGCCTTTCATTGGGGCCAACTCTTCACTGGGTGAACACAGACATGGGAGTCCGATTGTTTTCTGATGGATTGGCCATTTAACTTTGATGAAACATCCCTCTTTTTCTCTGGTAATACTTCTTGCTTTAAAAGCTTCTTTATCTACCATGAGAATAGCCACACCAGCTTTCCTTTGGTTTTTGTTGGAATTATATTCCTTCCTTATTTTTATCACTCAACATTTCTGTCCTTATAATTAAGGTATGTCTTTTGTAATCAGCATACAGATGAGTTGTTTTTTTTAAATTAGTCTCTAATAATCTTAGTCATTAAGTTGGAATTGTATATTTGCATTTAGTGTAATTTTTGAAGTATTTGGATTTATATCTGCCATAATTCTCTTTTTTTCTATTTGACTCATCATTTTTATGTTGCCTTTCCTCTCATGTCTTGCCTTTATTGGATCAATAAAAAAGGTTTTATTATTCCATATTTTCCTCTATTAGCTTTTAGTAAGTTTATAGTGGTTACCCTAGAGATTCAAACAGGCATTTTTACTTATTACAATATAATACAAATTAGTGCCTTTCACATTCCCTGAGAACAGCTGAGCTCTGTTTAACCCTTACTGTGTTTCGTGGTCATGCATTTTAATTCTACAGATTTTTAAACACCAAAATTCATTCCTACTGTTGCTTTAGGCAGCTAAAATTTAGGAAATGTTCATTTCTTTCATCCGTAAATATTCATTTCTTTTATCCACATATTTATCCTTTCTTTTGCTTTTTATTCCTTCCTAAATTTCACGATTTTCTCTGGGGTCCTTTTCCTCTTGTCTGAACAACTGCCATTAGGATTTCTTTCGGTGCAGGTTTGCTGGCAATAGCGTCTCTTAGCGTTTACCTATCTGAAGGCGTCTTTATTTCATCTTCATTTCTGAAAGGTGTTTTCACCGGGTGTAGGATTCCAGGTGGGCAGATACTGTCTTTGGTTCTCTACAGATGTGATGTCGCTGCCTCTGTGCTTCCGTGGTTTCTCCCGAGAGGTTGGAGGTCAGTCAGGAGGCTGCCCTCTGGCCGCTCCGAAGGTTTGTCCTTGGTTTTCAGACGTCCCGCTCGGATGTGCAGCTGTGGCTTTCTCTGTATTTATACTTCTGAGTTTGTTCGTTTAGAGGGTGGTTTTCTTTCATTATCTTTTCAAATGTTGCTTCTTTGTCTTTCTTTCTCTCTTCTCCTGGGCCTCCAGTTACCACATGTTGACACTTTAACCACGTCCCATTTGTCTCTAACACTTTTTCCATGTATTTTCCATTATAGTCCTCTTTTACTTCAATTTGGAAAATTCTATTAGCCTGACTTAAAGTCCACTAATTCTGTCTAATCTGTGCTCTTCATTTCAGTTCTCGAGTTCCTTCTGCTGCGTTTCTTCACGGTTTTCTCCATTTTCCTGAGCCCATTAGTCTTGCTGGATGCATCTGCTCTCTGCATCGCTCCTGGGCCTGCTTCTAAGATCTGTGCTTGCTCTTGGTTTTAGTCGTGTGTGTGTGTGTGTGTGTGCGCGCGCGCGCGTGTGTGTGTGTGTGCGCACGCGTGCACCTTCTGAGGTCATGACTGGTATTTTTGAGAGAACGCTGGCCATGGTGGAGACAGCACAGTGCAGCGGCTCGGAGGCCAGCCGAGCTGGTCTCACCCAGCGGGTCCGTGTATGTCCAGCTGTGTCTGGCTGCATCCAGCTGCATCTGACTTGCAGAGCTGGTGAAGCTCACGCTCCCTAACCTGCCTCCGGGCCCTGGAGGGATATCAACTGCGGGCCAGACGCCTGCTGTGTGTCCTCCTCTGGGTGGACCCAGGTCTGAGCTTCGCTTCGTGACTCCTCAATGTTCCACCTGCCTCTCAGGGGCCTTCCCCACACCCCAGCTTCATCGCAGGGGCTGCAGCTCCCCGAGCCTCGATTGCACTCCTGTGCCTGCTGTGCCCAGCAATGTCCTCAGGGGGTGCAGTCTGGGCTCTCAGCCTCCTGCCCGTGCCTACAGGTCACAGGTGCACCCAGAGAAAGACAGCTGTGGAGGTTAGCTCGGCTTCCTGAGCTGCTCCCCAGGGCAGAGCTCAGACCTGCCGCTCACCCAATCTCGGCACTGCCTGATGCTGTCTAACAGATGCCTCTGGGCTTTCTGGGGCTTTCCGAGTTTCTCTCAGCAAGGGGACAGTCTGAGGCTGGTCGTTGGGGCTCTGAGGCATGCAGCCCTCTGGCCCGGCTGAGGCTGCTGCTCCAGGGGACCCAGAGGACACTGGCCCTGCCCTCGGCAGAGCTGCGAACACTGCTGGGGTTATTTAATGGGTGTGTGGGTGGTGATCCACCATGAGAGAACAAGGATAGCAGCTTTCTCCACCAACTGAAGCTGCTGCAGGCAACTGGCTACCAGCAGGACGGGGCCAAATTGGACCTCCTCGCCCAGCACTCCCCGGGCCTTCCGCAGCCTGGCCTCCTCATCTGGAACGCTCTGCTCCATGGCCTGGCAAGCTGCTCACACATGCTCTGTCTCATTTAACCCTCATAACAACCCACGAGGTCATTACTGTCACAGACAACAAGCAGAAGAGGCTGCTCTGTGTGCCTGGGCCGTGGGCTCTGGGGCCCGAGCTCCTGACCACTGCCCCCGCCCACCCATGGTTTACTGTTCACTCCGGGGCCTGGTGCCCCTGCCGTGCCTCCCTGGCCTCTTCTCTCTCTCCCACACGTTGCTTAGATCAAGTTCCTGCTCACCTTTTGTCCCTCGAACCTGAAACCCGGACCTTCACATGCTCTGCCCAGGGCCCCTCGCATGTCCACCCCCAGCCACTGACTGGCCCCCAGGCACCGGCTCCCTCATGGCCCAGGAGGGGCATCAGCCAGAACGTTCTTCTGGACTTCCAGAATCCTCTCCTCTAGAATGCTGAGCCCCTCCTGGCTGCCGCTGCACCAGGCATGACATCACAGTCCCCGTCCCCTCACATGGATTGTTGATGAGAAGGGCTCATGGAAGAGAACGACGGGCTGCAGGTGAGGGCAGGCCATGGGCAGCTCGGCCGCAGAAGGTCTTCTTTTCCTGGCCATGGCCATCATGGGCCCAAGTGAGGTAACACAGGAAGAAACGCCTGGCCTCTTATAAAGTGCCCCCCAAGGGCAGTTACTACGTTCCTGCCGGCGGGCTCTCCCGTCCAGCAGAGGCCTCGCTGGTCACAGGGGTTTTTCCCTGAGGAGGTTGTGGGGTCAGGCATGGGCCTTCGCAAAAGAGCAGGAATGCGGTGGCCTCCAGAGGGAAGACATGCTGCCCCGTGGCCGGAGAGGGACCTGGTCACTCCCGCGTCATGAGGACCCTGGCCAGCCCCCGGCCTGCGGCCTCCAGAGGGCCCCTTGGGGTGAATTACTGAAATCCAGAGTAAGGAATACATTTTACATCCTGACCCTGTGCACTCACACACACACGCACACACATGCACACACTTGCACACCCTTGTAGCTGGAGCAGTCGTCACATAACAACACGCATCCTTGTTTTCCGCTGTGCGCGGTGTCCACTCTACCTCTTCTTGCTTTAAGCCAACACCACGGCCCCCGTGTTAAAGGCTTTCTCCAGAGGCGTCGGCTCTGCACGCAGCACCCGGCACTGCATTTCCATGACACAGACGATCACATCGATTCACAGAGGAGGTGGAGACGGCGGCTTCCCCACGAAGGCCAAACCCTGAAGCATGAGGGGTGCCTGGAATAGTCCATAAAGATCAATTAAAACCAAAAACGATGCAAGTGTCCGTGAAGAGTGGCGGCCGAGTCAGCCGTGCAGCGCTTGCAGCCTGCAGAATCGTGGTTAGAAACGCAGTCGGAAAATGGAAGACCTGCCCGGGGCACGCTGGTGAGAGGACCCTAGAGAAGGACGCGCCAGTGCCCGTGGGCAGTGCCGGTGCACGGAGGCCTCCCACGGTGGTTGTGGAATGGATAAGGACAGACACACGGACACAAGGACGAGAAGGAGGTGTGGCCGGGACCACCGCCCGGGGCCCTCCTCCCAGGCTCAGGCTGTTCCAGCCCCGTTTCCTCGCCGACGGGGCCCCCCGGGTGGTTGGTTGGCTCGTCTCTGCCCCTTGGGGCTGTCGGCTGCGCCACAGACCACGAGCGCCCGGGCGTGCGGATCGGAGCGCGATGTCTGTCCGGATCAGCCGTGAGCTCAGCACCCAGCTCCCCGCAGGGCTCGGCAAGTAGGAGCCGGAGGGATGGCGGGATGGCGGGTTGGGCATGTCGATTATTTTCCATTTTCTAAATCATTCATAAAGCAGAGAATTTTCTTTAAAATGGAAAGAGTACGTTTGTGTTTCTGTGTTTGAGAACACAACAGACTAAGACAAAAGGGGCCTGCTGCTCTCCGCGTGGGAGCCGAGGAGACACATCCTTTCCAGGGCAGCCGCGGGGCCGTCGGCAGAGCTCTGGGAGGTGGAAGGAAACGGGTCTCGTCCTGCGTGGGGCGACCCGGCGACCCGGTGACTCGGCGAGGCAGGTGCGGACCCGTGGGGCCAACAGGTGCGCTCCTCAGTTCCAGGACCCAGGGCGTGGGGCGGGGCGCCGTGTGAGATGTGGCCCAGGATGCGGGCGCACATCCCCCTCCAGCGTGGGGTCCCCTGGTCATGCGTCTCACCTGCGAGCCCAGCTGCCCCCGGCCCCGGGCGGCTCCGCCTCTTCCACCTTCCCAGCACCTGTGCACGGCCCCTGCGCACCTGGCCACACCTGGGCGCACGCACGGGGTCACGTGGGCGCTCAGGCGAGGAGGCGGCTGGGGTCAGCGCCGCCGGGGCCGGGTGCTGTGGCCTCAGCCCCCTTAGGCCGGGGAGGGCGGCTGCATCGTGCCCTCACCTGTCTCCCACCCACCTGCTGCGGGACCTGCGGCCCTCTCCGTGCCCGTCCTCTTCCCCCATCCCCGGGGCAGGGCCACGAGGCTGGGGCCCGGTGGGGGGCCTGGGCTCGAGGACAGCGTGACGCTCGGAGTCTGGGGAGGGGAGAGTTGTCCCCGAGAGTCACACAGCCAAGGCCTGACTGCCAGCTGAGGACACACCGCGAAGGAAAGGAAGGTGACTCCAGGGAAGTGATAGGGATCCCCGGCCCCACCGGAGTCAGCCGAGGAGGAGGGTGGAGGGTGGGACAGGGACCAGCGCAAGGCAAGGGGACAGGGGACGGGGTGAGAGGACAGGGACTGGGGAAGGGGACAGAGCTGGGCAAGGGGACGGGGACTAGGGGAGGGGACAGGGGCAGGGCGAGAGGACGGGCTGGGGGAGGGGATGGGGGGTGAGGGCCCCGGGATGGCCGCCTGGTGCTGTCCAGCGGGAGAGGTGGCTTGGCAGCCTACCCAGCCCCTCCTTCCAGTCTCCGGCCAGCAGCATGCAACCCCAGGGGACCCGGGGAGCACCAAACCATTTGTTCCAGATCAGAGAAAGCAAGGGGCTGTGTCCCAGCACAGCCCCCAGCCAGCTCTGCCCAGAAAGTGCAGGAGGCTCTAGGGGCACCTGAAATGAGGCAGGTCAGCAGGTCACCCCACAACCAGGGATGCGGGGAAAATGTGGGCCACTTTTCCATTAAAATAAAATAAAAAAGGGGGCCGGTGAGTGTAAGGACCTGGGGCCAGGGGCTTAGATCTCGGGGTGCTGAGAGGTTGCGAGCAGCGAGCAACTCAGAGCTTCCAGCCCCCCGCGAAATGAGTGTCAGTGAGCCACGGGGCCTCGGGCAGCCCTGAAATGCACCCGGCTGCACACCATGACTGGGTCTGAGCGTGAGCTGGGAGAGAAAGGGGCACTTCAGAAAAGTGTGTTGTCGTATGTGGAAAAAACATAACACAACATGGTGACGAGGGCAGAAAAGCTCTGTGAGAGTGTAGGGGGTGTGTGAGTGTGAGTGAGGATTGTGAGTGTGTGTGGATGAGAGTGTGCGTGTGTGTAATGACCATGCGTGTGTGTGTGAGGGCGAGTGTGTGAGTGCATGATGACCGTGTGTGCGTGTAAGGGTGTGTGCATGTGTGCGATGACCGTGTGTGTGTGTGTCTGTGTGTGAGGGCGTGCCCTGGGCTCGTGGCCCTGCAGCTCCTCTCCATGGAGCCGTCCTAGGGCACGCGTGTCCCCTGCAGGGAGCCGAGCCCTCGCCTTCCGTCCCAGCCTGGAGACCCCCGTGGCCCAGCTCCCTGCCCTTGGCCTCGCCCTGCTGCACTTCTCCACGTCGAGGGGCCGTGAAGCGCGGGCCGTGCCCCTCCCCACCCTGGCCCAGCTACCAGGACGGGGCTGGCAGTGGGGACCCCGCACCGTCCCCAGGGGTTGGGCCTCCCGCTCGCGCCCCTGCATCCCCACTGGCTTCCCAGGCCCCTTGCTCCTCACCAGCTATGAAGCAGCCGCCCTGTTGAATTTCCTTAAATCTGTCTAAAATCCGATGTCCTTCCAAGCTCCCAGAAGTGGGCTGGACTCGGCTGGAGGCAGCGTTTGAATTTCCCCGAGTTTAACCCCAATCCCCTTCTTTGCTGCGTATCCTAAGCTCGCGGATGGTGTGGGGCTTTTCAGCCGAGGGTTTAGATGAAGGGCCCCTCCTTCCTCACCAGGAGCCCACTGAGTAGGGATTGCGAGGGAAGCCGGGAAGCAGGTGGGGTCCTCTGGGGGCACAGGGCGGGAGGGCAGGGCCGGGCGCCCCTGAGAAGGCCTGGGCCGGGGGATGGGGGGACGGGCTCTGGCTGCCTGGGAGAGGCCCCGGCCCCCCGCAGGCCTGGGGGTCTCCTCTCCAGCCTCTGGCTGAGGGTGCCCCGGCTGCAACAAGGGGCTGCAGCGGCCCCTCGGGCACTTGGGGCTCTATCCGCAGTCCTTGGGCTGCACCCAGCGCCTTCTCGGCCTCAGCTCCGGGCCGACATGGAACCAGCTTTGCCCCCCTTGCTATCCTCACCCGTCTTCTTCTCGTTTACCTCTTGCTTTCTCCCCTTCCGTGATTCCACATTCCTGTTTCCCATCCCTGATCCCTCACCTTCAATTCAGATTTCAAAGTAAAGCACAAAATATCCTACTGCAGAGTTTAAAGTTTAAGTTCCAGCCCCCATATTAGACTCGGAAGGAACCCCCTCACCCAGCCCAGCAAGGCCCACAGCCTCCCTCGCCGAGTCCTCAGGCTCTGCTGCCCGCTCAGGTCACAGTGAGACTTCGGTGAGTGTTTCGGAAACCCCCTCGTGGGCCTTCAGCTCCACACAGGCAGGGGCAGGCTTGTCCGTTCACACCTATGTCCCCGAGGCCTGGGGTAACACCTGGGGCCCCTGCAGCAGGTACGGATACATCTGTTGAATGAACAGATGAATGAATGAATGAGTGGGGGAATGAGTGCATGAATGAGTGGATGAAAAAATGGATGGATGAATCGACTAATGAAAGAGTGGAGGAATAAAGGAATAGAGAAGTGACCAGTGAGTGGAAGACAGAAGGGATGGATGGATGAGTGAATGAATGAATGGAAGACTAGATGAATGAGGAATGACTGATGAGTGAGGAAGGAATGGATGATGGATGGACGGGTGGATGTATGGATGGATGGACAGATGCATGGATGCATGGATGGATAGATGGATGGATGGACAGATGGATGGATGGGTGGAGGGATGGATGGACGGACAGATGTACAGATACACGGATGGATGGATGGATGGACAGATGGACGGATGCATGGATGGATGGATGGGTAGATGGACGGATGGACGGACAGATGCATGGATGCATAGATGGATGGATGGATGGATGGACAGATGGATGGATGCATGGAGGGATGGGTGGGTGGAGGATCGTGGGTGAGTGAAGGAGTGAAGGGTCGGATCTGTGGCACCCTGAGCTGTCTAGCCCCTGCCTGCCATCTTGCCTGGAGCCCGGCTCGGGGTCCCACGAGCCCCTCCTCAGACCTGCTCGGCTCCTGCTCTGCCTTTGGTGGCCCTGTTTTCAGGTCCACATTGGCATCTTGACACCCCTGAGGGCCTGGACCCGTCACTCACCACATGCCTACAGTAAGGCGGAGCGAGGGTTTGAAATCTCCGACTGCCCCTGTGCAGACCTTTCTTTCTTTTCCTTTTTCTAAAATCTTGTGCTGACATAGATACAATATAAGATGCGGCATTTGAACCATTTCAGGTGTGCAATTCAGTGACATGACTTGCATCCACCGTGCTGTGCTGCTGTCACCAGCATCCGTGCCTATTGGGCTGCCCCAAAGGAAGCTGCACATTGAGCTGTAACACTCCATCCCCCCCTTGGCCCTGTACCTCAAATCCACTTTGTCTCGGCGAAGCAGCACGTTCTAGATATTTCATACGCGATCATTCGATGTCTGTCCTCTGCGTCTAGATTATTTCACTGAGCATGATGTCTTCCCGGCTCATCCACGATGTCACGTGCACCAGTGCATCACTCCTTTCCATGCCTGAGTCATGTTCTGTGGTGTGGACAGACCGCATTTGTTACTGTCCTTCTGTGGTGGACACTTGGGCCGCGCCTGCCTTTCGGCTGTTGTGTGTAATGCTGCACTGCGCATCGGTGCCAGCCATCCCTCGAGCCCTCTCTCAGGTCTTCGGGGTCCGTGCCTAGCAGTGGGGTTGCCACGTCACGTGGACATCCTGGGTTTACCCTTTGAGGACCACCGCAGGCCTTTCGCCATCACTGCCCAGCTGGGGGTCCTGGGGCCGTTTGCTCACCCTCTCTGGGTGGGTCAGAGGGGGCTGTGTTCCTCGCACTCCTGGCTTGGAGCCGTCTGGGGCCTGGGGCAGCATGTCCTTGGCCAAGGACATGTGACTTCTCGGGGCCACACCATCCTCGTCTATGAAACGGGGACAACTGTCCCTGCCCAGCTGGATTATCACAGGAGCCGCTGAGATGAGTTCACGATGGTCTGCGGGGTGGGCGGAGGCCGGCAGTGTCCGAGTTAATCCGAGGTAGAAACTCTCTGCAAGAGGACAGCTTCACAGAGAGCTTTGGAGCTCCTCCTGGGCTTTCTCAACGAGGCAGCATTTGCTTTTCATCATATTCTTCTTTATAAGAAATTCAGAAAATACATGCAACAGAGGTAAGAGAAAACAGACTCAAAGACAACGGCTATTTGTTAGGGGTGCAATTACTTTTGGTCCCTATTTTCTCTCTGTGAACAGTTTTAACAGTTGAGATTGACCTGGAAAACAATTTTTAGACAGCCTTGGGAAGGTTGTCAGTGTCAGATACCGTAAAGAGGTTTTATTTTTATCACTAAACACAGAAATTTGGCCGTGATTGCCTGGTGTTCCGGCTCGCTGGGTCTCGGGTTTGTCCCCGGGCTCGGAGGGAACACACTGCTTGGGGACTGCCGTCCGCGGGGGGCCTGGGAAGGGGTGAGGGGCAGCGGGGGCCTCCCCTCGGTCGTTCCTCGTCGAGGCGAAGAGCTGAGCCGCCCACGGGTCAACAAACATCATTTAACCAATCGTTTCTCCAGGGGTTTCAGACGTTCTCGAAACTTCAAACATAATCAAATTTGTTCTGCATTTCACTAACATGAATCAACCAAAAGGAAAGATAATCAGGCAAAGATAAAGAGATAAAAGCAACGTTAGCATTTTCACCAATTTTCCGGTATTTTGCTCAAGAGGAAATAACGAGCAAGACCCCGACGGGCTCCCCTGCTCCCCGCGTCTCGCCAGCGCCTGTCCTTTGTCAGAGCGACACCGTCCGACGTGAGGAATAAATCACTTCGGAGCAGATGAGCCTTTCGTGGAAACTGTCCCGCGTCCTCGGACACCACAGACCGACTCGTCTAGGAATGATCTGGAGGTAAGGACCCTGCAGGAGAACGTGGCGTGCAGCTGCCTCCTTTCCGCTCATCGATGCCCCGTGACGCGGGGCGGGGATCACTTGGAAGACGACCCAGCGGCGCTGGATGCACCTGAACTTGATTCCATTAGAGAAGCTGTGGGTTTGCAGAACCTTCCTGCACGAACCACAGGGCTCCCGTGGGAGCCCCTGGTGCTGGGGGGACACTTGCTACCATCGTGCAAGCTCAGTTTCCAGCCGTGCTGCTGCCCGTGGCCCGGGAAAGGGGTCAGCGCCTGGTGGGGACGGTTTCTGTTTGGGGTCACGGATGAGTCTTGGTCCTGGGTGGAGGTGATGGTGACATCACAAAACACAGGGAAATGACTGCGTGTGGTGGGAGGGGGAGGCTGGCTGTTTACGGGGTTCCGGGCAGAAGCCTCATGGTTGCAGCACGTCCTTCCTGGGCAGGAGCAGGCAGAGCAGGGCCGCGGTCAGGGCTGGCCGTTCTCCCAAGCGGAGGGCGGGTCTCCCCATGATGTGGAGTTGTGGGTGCGAGTGAGCACATGCACGTGGTGGTGCGCCATGTCTGGGGGCCGCAGGTCCCCCTCACCCACAGCTGCTTCCTGCGACGGGGGGGTACCGTGCATCTCCCCCAGCACCGCTCGGCCCGGCCCGCAGACCCGAGACCAGCAGGAGCAGGGCCACGCGTCTTCCCTCTGTGGGGGTCTCTGCTCTCTGCCGGCCCATCTGGGACCCCGGCAGTGGGCGCCCTCTCTCGGGCCCCTCTCCACCCCCCGTGCTGGCCTGCCCTGCTCTCGGCCCTTGTGCAGTCACTGTGTTTCTGGGCCCAGGCGTCCCTCCGTCTTGCTGGAGACGGGACTGAGGTTGCGGCTTCTGGCTCCTCGTCGTTCTCGCCCAGTGACTGCCAGGAGGGGAAGGCGGCAAAGCTGGGAACTGACCCAGCACCGTCAGAGGTGGCCACCACACGGCCGCGGCCATCTGCAGAGGACAGATGAGTGACCGCGTGTCAGCCTTCCTTTCCTGCTTGCAAAGGTGGTACCTGGGTTTGGGGGCCCCCGAAGCAGGCCTGGGCCCTGAGGCAAGGATTTGGGTGCAAGCTACTTATTTGGGGAGGTGGTCCCTGCGAGCCCTGGGGAGTGGAAGAAGGTAACTCAGGCGGCTGATGAGTGGGGTATGGCCAGGGCCACGGGGGATCCGACCCGCTGGGGAACGTGCCTCAGAGCTGCCCCAGAGGGGGCTGGGCCTTTACCCCACCCCTGCCCCATGGCTGTGGACGGTGCAGCTGCGGTGCCACGAGTGGGGACCCCAGCAGGTGGGCTCAGGTGTAAGGGCCACAGGAGTGTGGGCAGTAATTCAAACCCCAGCTGCAAATCCAGCATTTCCCACGGCTAACCCACAGATCAACTGAAGGCCACGTCCCCACCCCACCTGTCCCAGTTTGCTAATGCTGCCGGAATGCAAACACCAGAGATGGATTGGCTTTTATAAAAGGGGGTTTATTTGGTTACACAGTTACAGTCTCAAGGCCATAAAGTGTCCAAGGTAACACATCAGCAATCAGGTACCTTCACTGGAGGATGGCCAATGGTGTCCGGAAAACCTCTGTTAGCTGGGAAGGCACGTGGCTGGCGTCTGCTCCAAGTTCTGGTTTCAAAATGGCTTTCTCCCAGGACGTTCCTCTCTAGGCTGCAGTTCCTCAAAAATGTCACTCTTAGTTGCACTTGGGATATTTGTCCTCTCTCAGCTTCTCCGGAGCAAGAGTCTGCTTTCAACAGCTGTCTTCAAACTGTCTCTCATCTGTAGCTCCTGTGCTTTCTTCAAAGTGTCCCTCTTGGCTGTAGCAAGCTCACTCCTTCTGTCTGATCTTATATAGTGCTCCAGGAATCAAGACCCACACTGAATGGGTGGGGCCACACCTCCATGGAAATTATCTCATCAGTTATCACCTACAGTTGGGTGGGGCGCATCTCCATGGAAACACTCAAATTACAATCTAATTAACACTGATAGGTCTGCCCACACAAGATTACATCAAAGATAATGGCGTTTGGGGACATAATACATCCAATCTGGCACATTCCACGCCCTGGACCCCAAAATGACATTATCTTTCCAAATGAAAAATACATTCATCCCACAACAATATCACAGAAACTTAAATCATTTCAGTAACAATAGTTAAGTACAAAATCCCATCAAAATTATAGGTGTGGTCAGTCCTAAGGCATACTTTTCCTTTAGCTGTGGATCTGTGAACTTAGAACAAGTTATGTGCTTCCAATATACAAAGGAGGGATATTCATAGGATAAATATTCCCATTGCCATAAGGAGAAACAGTAAGGAAAACAGGGTTAACAGGACCAAAACAGTTCCTAAAACCCTCAGGACAAACTCCATTAGATTTCAAAGTCTGAGTCATTTACAGAACAACACTGCATCCTTGGGGCTTGAGAGAGCGGGAGTCTAACCCTTCCTAAGGGCCTTTGTGGCAGCCCTTTCCTCTCCAAACACTTGGATGAGTGCTCCAACATACCCACACATTGGGGAGACCACCTTCTCGGCCCCACTCTCCTCAAACATCGGGGCAGCTCCCGGATTCCCTTCCATCTCCGGGGCACACGCTCAACCCCTTCAGAACAGTGGGGTGGCAGCCAGGCTCTCCCCAATTCCCTGGGAATGTGCTCCACCCTCTTTGGGGCTTGGGGTGGCAGGACATTTCCTGAGCATCGAGGCGGAAGGCCCACCCTCAACCTCCAGGGCAAACTCACCCTTTCCATGCGTGTGGGCTGCTCCGCTCTCCCAGCCCGAGACCTCTTGACTCCAGACCTCAGCCTCCATGGCTCTGTCTTTGAAGAAATTTTTCCTTCAGTTTGTTCCTTGTCCGTCCCCTCCAGTTCAGACCAGCAGCGGTTCTGTCTATAAAGATCTTGCAAAAATTCCGTTGGCTTCACATGAAGCACACAGGGGTCAAAGCTGTCAGACAACAGGACTTTCCACAAATCCTTTCTGGATAACTCCATCTCCAATCTTGGCTTGTAGTGAAACGGCGGCTGGGTTCCGTGTTTAGTTATATCCTCACGTTGGGCTGTAGCTTCTGGGATTCCACCCCCTGGAAGCCTGGAATTTTCCAAACCATCAGTTTCTAGTTTCTTTGAATCCAGGAAGTCAGTTCTAAGTTTATCTCTGTCCTGTTGCATTTTACTATAAGCTGCAAGTAGAAGCCAGGCTACTTCTTCTATATTTTTCTTGGAGATCTCCTCAGCTAAAGATTCCAGGTTGTTGCTTTCAAATTCTGCCTCCCATCTGACACTAGAACGCAATTTTGCCAAATTCTCTGCCACTTTAAAACAAGGGTCACCTTTCTTCCAGTTTGCAACAACACAGTCATCATTTCTCTTCAAGGCCTCATCAGAAGTATCTTTAGAGTCCATATTTTCACAGTCTCTTCAAAGCAGTTTAGGCCTTTTCTATCAAGCTCCTCACAGTTCTTCCAGAATCCTTCCCTTATCCATTTAAAAAGCCATTCCAACATGTTTGGTATTTGCAAACTCAGCAGCAAAAGCACCCCACTTCCGGTACCAAAATCTGTTCGGTTTGCTAATGCTGCCAGAATGCAAAACACCAGAGATGGATTGGCTTTTATAAGGGGCTTATTTGGTTACACAGTCACAGTCTTAAGGCCATAAAGTGTCCAAGGTAAAACATCAGCAATTGGGTAGCTTCACCGAAGGATGGCCAATGGTGTCTGGAAAACCTCTGTTAGCTGGGAAGGCACGTGGCTGGCATCTGCTCCAAAGTTCTGGTTTCAAAATGGCTTTCTCCCAGGACGTTCCTCTCTAGGCTGCAGTTCCTCAAAAATGTCACTCTTAGTTGCACTTGGGGTATTTGTCTTCTCTTAGCTTCTCCAGAGCAAGAGTCTGCTTTCAACGGCCGTCTTCAAACTGTCTCTCATCTGCACCTCCTGTGCTTTCTTCAAAGTGTCTCTCTTGGCTGTAGCAAGCTCGCTCCTTCTGTCTGAGCTTATATAGAGCACCAGTAATCAAGACCCACGCTGAATGGGCAGGGCCACACCTCCATGGAAATTATCTCATCAGAGTTATCACCTACAGTTGGGTGGGGCGCATCTCCATGGAACACTCAAATTACAATCTAATCAACACTGATAGGTCTGCCCACACAAGATTACCTCAAAGATAATGGCGTTTGAGGGGACATAATACATCCAAACTGGCACCCCACCCCATACACAAAAGGACTCAACAGAACCCCGGGCGGCAAGTGCTGACTGGAGGGGGGCACGTCGATAGCATGCCATGGGCACCTTGGGGTGACAGGTGAGCGAGCCCCTCTGGCCAGGGCCTCCTGTTGCTTGAGGCAGACACCGAGGATGGGAAAAGTGTGCTTGGTGGCTCTGGGTCCCTTGGGGCCCAGCAGGGAAAAGTGTGGGGGACAGAAGAGGGTCCCACCCTGTCTGAAGGTCCGGGTGGGGTTTGGGGAGGCAGCAAGGAGGAGATGGGACCCCATGAGCCGAAGCCAGGGCTGCCGCAAACCAAGTGCGAGGAGGGGGCATCTTTGGGGCCCAAGAGCTCCGTGGCTTCAGGTGGTGCAGATCTGCTGTCCTGCAGGTCAGGAGGCTGCTGTGCCGAGGCGGTCCCCGCCCAGAGCCCTCCAGAGCCGGCAGTGCAGCCGCTCCCATCGCCCTCTGACTCTGACCTCTGCCCCCACTCCTAAGGGCCTGTGATGGCAGGGAGACCCCAATGACCAAGGACGGTCCATCCCGGCCCCCTTCACTTCATCACCCGCAGTCACATGTTTGCAGTCGGGGATGAGGACGCCGATGTCATCGGGGTCAGAACTCAGGCCCCCCCAGGAGGCTGCAGAGGGGCCTCCACCACAGCTAGTGCCTGTGGGGGGGGGGTGTGGACCACCTGCGGGAGCCAGAGAACAGGCACCCCGACACACAGTCTCCCTGCTGCCACCAGAGGACAGGCACTGGTGGGCAGGCACTGAGGGATGGGCATCAGAGGACAGGCACTGGTGGGCAGGCACTGGAGGATGGGCATCAGAGGGCAGGCACTGGTGGATGGGCACTGGGGGATGGGCATCAGAGGATGGGCACTGGGGGATGGGCACTGGGGGATGGGAATCAGAGGATGGGCACTGGAGGATGGGCATCAGAGGAGGGCACTGGTGGGTGGGCACTGGGGGATGGGCATCAGAGGAGGGCACTGAAGGATGGGCACTGGGGGATGGGCATCAGAGCACAGGCACTGATGGGTGGGCACTGGGGGATGGGCATCAGAAGATGGCACTGGTGGGCAGGCACTGGGGGATGGGCATCAGAGGACAGGCACTGGTGGGCGGGCACTGGGAGACGGGCAGGCTGCCACTGGCTGCCGTGTTTGAAGGAGCACAGATTGCCCAGCTGCCCCCTCGGTCTCGCCTTGGCCGGACACAAGCCCACGCCCGGTGAGCCTCTTGTCCTGCCCAGAGTTGACCCTGGGTAGGGTGGTGAGAGGGTGCCAAATACTAGTCCCGCCGCAGGGAGCAGTGGGCTGCTGCTTTGCAGGCCCTCGGCCCTCCAGGGAAGAGAGAGGGCAGCCAGAGGCTGGACGGGCCATGATGGTCTGTGCTGACCCCCGGGAGTGCCCTCCTTGGCAGCCGGCTTGTTCAGCGTGTTTTTCCTCCTTGAGCCCCTGATCATTCGACGATCTGAACCTGCTTCAACTTCCGAGCCTGTCGGAATGCGTGTGCCGAGCCCTTCCTCCTGGCCACGGCCGGAGCAGGAGACAAACAGGCTCGTGGTCTGGCAGCAGAGGAGTCAGGCCGCTGTCCCCAGCCAAGCCCTGCTGCCCGGGCCCCCTTGACCTCTGTCCCATCCTCCTCTCCGAGAGCCGCTGGGGCCTGCTCAGCCCCCCACAGCCCTGGGAGCTCGCACCTGCCCCGGCCAGCCGTCCAAGGACAGCGCTTCCGAAGGACCCTCCTGGGGAGCGAGTCTGGCCGGCAGGAAGCTGCTCAGCAGGGAGACCCCTGCCCCGCCCCGGGCTCTGTAGAGAGGGTCCTCCAGGGTTCCTCATGCTTCTGGCCTAATTTCTGCCTCTTTTCATGTCCAGGTTGGGAAAACTGTCACCACTCAGCTCCGCTCCTCTATGGCCAACGGCTTGTTAGTTTACCCTCTTCGTCCCTGCCGGGGCCCCAAACTGTGGAACTAGATCCGTCCACACCTTTCGAGCCTGGGAGCACCTGGGTCCCTGGTCTGTGTTGTGTGATCCCTTCGGAATCCCTCTTGGAAATCTAGAAACAGCCACCTTGTCTGGGGAGGCAAGTATTCTGGAAGTTTCCGTGGGTCCTATGCCATCGACCCTGCACGTATGGCCGTGTCCTCGGTGATGGATGACTTGAAAGAGTTTGGTTTTGATGACAGAGTTTGATTAAGCTTTAAAAAAATTCCACCTGGCTGAGGCGTGAAATAGGAGCCCAAACATCAGCCTTTGATTCGGCCACTTTCTCAGGGAGGGACAAGCAGCTCCTTGGGGCAGCTCCCGGGGGCTGTGCTGGACCGGTTGGGGCCCCGAGACGGGCGCTGGGAGCTGCCCGGGACGCTGGAGATGCGGGGCGCTGGCGATGCACGCGGGCTTGTTCGCTTCTGCTATTTTCCTCGTTCGGGGTGGACTCTCGGCCGTGGGACCCTATTATCTTGTCCCACAGAGTCAGGCAAACCCTCCACAATTTTGATCTTGGTTTGGGGATTTGGCCTGTTCTCTGTAGGTTTTCCACATGTGGTTTCCACAGGAACATTTGCTGTTTAAGTGTTTTCTAAAAAATATATAAAATTATCTTTTTTCCTATCTGAATGGGCTCATTGGCCTTTGTGGGGCCCCACGGGAGGTCCTGGTGCTGTGCCTGACCTTGACCCACCAGGCTGCTCCGGGCTCCTTGCTGTCTCTGTGGTTTTGGGGTCTCAGCATCCACTCCACTCCTTCTGGTCGGCTCATGCCCTTGAGATCGTCTCCCCTCCCCCTTCTCCATCACAGACGCCGTCTCAGTCCTGACACCGTCCCTGGACCTCACGCTGGAGGGGACACAGCCACCCCCCACCCTCTCCCCCTGATGCCCAGGCCTCGAGCTGGCCCCTGTGTCTCTCTCGCCCCCAGGGTAAAATCTAGGTACCCCACACCAGACCGGCAAAGCTGGGCTTGAACCAGCCCTGCCTGACTCCAGAGTGTTTTCCCTTCAACCACATCGTGGGGTTCTCCAGTAGAGGACAGAGGGGCCTCCTCGGATACCACCTCCTCTTGAATTTCCACCCCCCCAAATTAGCGTTGTGAGGGCCAGGGCTTGCAGTGAGCTCGGCATCTGCGAGACGACGGCAGACCGTTCCCCCCACCAGGACTCCCACGAGCAGTGGCCTGCGGAGCAGCCGCATCCCTCAAACTTTTGTCATAAAGAGCAGACTTTATTTTTCAGAGTGGTTTTAGGTTTCCAGAAAACTGTGCAGAAAGTACAGATTTCCACGTCCCCTCCTCTCTGCGTCACAGTCTCCCCATTATCAACATCATTTGTCACAACAATGAGCCCACATGGATTTGTCGTAAGTAACTGAAGCCCACGTCTCCCCTGGGTGCCCTCTCTGGGCTGCGGTTCTCTGGCTCTGACCATGGCCCACGGCCTCCGCCACAGCGTCCCACGGGTAGGTTTGCCCGACACGTGTCCAGGGCGCCACCCGCTTGCCCTCCCTGCCCGGCCCCGGCACCCCCTGCTCTTCTCGCTGTCGGGACAGTTTTGCCTTTTCTGGAAGGTCGTCTGGTTGGGGTCGTCCAGGACGCAGCCTTTCCAGACTGGTCTCTCTCGCTCGGCGACAGGCGTCCCAGGGCCCTCCTCGTCTTCTCGTGGCTTGATGGCGTGTTCCTTCCGTCGCTGGGTAATCCTCCGTTGTGTGGACGGGCCGCAGTCTGTCTCTCCGTTCCCCTGTCGAGGGACCCCCTGGGCACCCCCAGTTTCTGGTGTTTGTGAATGAAGCTGCCCTCCTAACTCTCATCTGTTTTCCTCTGTGCCCTGCCAGGCTGTGAGCAGCTCGGGGGTGGAGGTTCTGGTCCACCTGTGCCCAGCACCCAGCTCGGAGCATGGAATGGCGTAGCAGCTCGGATATTTACAGAACTGAGTAGGGGCTGGGGTGGGGGTAGAAACCGGGGGCCAGTTTCTTTCTACAGGGAGAGCAGTCCTGGAGCAGGGATGGGGAAACCAGGCAGAGGGCACAGAGGGGTCCCTGACAGGCAGAAGGGAAGCCCTGAGGGGGTGCACGTCCTGGAGGGTGAACCAAGAGTGGTGCATACCATGGAGGGTGGCCAAGAGGGGGTGCAGGCCCTAGGGTGAACCAAGAGGGGGTGCGGGCGCTGGAGGGTGGCCAACAGGGGGTGCGGGCCTCTTAGCAGTGGAGCCTCCGTGAGCAGCCCGGCTCGGGCCCCCTGTGGAGACCACCTGCCCTGGAGCCCTCGGGGCGGCCATTGGGGTTTGCAGATTGTGGTTGCTTTAAACTCTCTAAAATGCACATATCTGAGAACAACCTATTCCAAAGTGGAGGAAAATGAAGCCGCCATGGTGTCCGAAGCATCCCCTGTAAGCTGTTTGGGTGCCAGTCTTCTCAGTGGGCCCCGAGAGTCAGAGCCGGGGACACGGCGTCAGGCAGCCTCGGTCCACTTCCTCCACCAGAACCGTTGTCCTCTGGTGGGAAAAGCCAGCGTGCCCACGCTTTCTCATGGAGTCGTTTGGCAAAGATTTGGTTTCGGAAAGCTCCCATCCACTCACCTTGCCCAGAACCGGGCCTCGGTGCCGGCCGGGTGACCCGGGTGAGTCGCTGCCCCTTCTGACCCGGCCGAGTCAGTGTCTCCTCTCGCGCGGGGCCGACTGGGTTTTGCTTATTTCACAGTCAGAATTGCTAGCTGACTGGGCAGGAAGGGAAAAAATTGGAACTTGATCAGTCATTGTAATCCCCCCTTATGTGGTTAAAGGGAAGACGCAGGCGACTTCTTTAGGCCTCAAACCTTCACGCTGCCTCTGGCCATTTGCACCCAAGGCCTCTGGGGGCCGTGGGTTCCCTGGTCCCCGCTTCGCTCTGAGATGCAGTGGGAGTGTGTGTGTCCTGGGGCCGGGCCTACCCGTGGATTTCCCCCACGTTGGACGTCTCGTCGCCCCCGCAGCCTCCCCTGTGTGCCTCGCAGGCTTGAGTCACTCCTGACCCTGTTGTTACAGTGAAGTGGGGCCGGAGCGAGCGGGGGCCCTGCAGGCAGTGCTGGGGGGCTGCCTGCTCAGGAAGTGGCCACTGCCCTTTCCTGCACGGTTTCCTGCCCCCTTGGCTGTGGAGAGGGGCCCGAGGGTGTTGGCTGCGGCCGAGGGTTGGGGGGCGATGCCCAGCCGAGCCCCCCAGCCTGCCTGGGCAGCCGCAGGAGGTGTGGGGTGACCCGAGGAGCTCCTGCTCACCCTGACGTGCAGCGCTGACTTGCGTGCGGAGCTCTGGGGCCGACCGGCCATCCTCCAGTGCTGGTCGGGAGAGGGGCCTTCCTGTGCCAGGTCGGCTGAGGGCACCGCTGCAGACAAGCCGACACTTGGCTTCCGGATCCCTCCATGCCCACCAGGGGTTGGCATGGAGAAGGGGGCAGAAGGGGAGACATGACAGGAATGCGGGGTCCAACCCGGCACAGACATGAACCAAGAGACCCCAAAAAACCTCGTCAGAGCCAGGGCAGATGCCCACGGGAAACGGTGGGGGCAGAAAGGGGGTCTTTGAAGACGCCAAAGCCTCCATGACAGGGGGCGGGCTTCGGGGGCTGTTTTGGAGCCTGGGGGCCCACACTGTTCTGCCTGCAGACTCGGTCTGGGGGCCGTGGGGAAGGAAGGGCCTGCGGAGGGGAAAGCCCCTTGCCCCCTCCCCACGTTATGTCCGGGACCTCGGTACGTCCCAGGCACGGCGGCCGACTCTCGGAGGCCTGGGGCGGGAGGATGTCCAGTGAGCTGCTGGCGCGGACCCGTCTTCCTGCTGACCCCACGGCCCCCAGCGTCCTGCGTCCGACACTTTGCAGACCTTGTGGAGCCTTCGCTGGCTTCCAAGAGCAACACATTCCCGTCCGTTCACCGAGCAGAGCCTCGTGTTAAACGCGCTCTGTGCCTCCATCAAAGGTTATTTCTTTGGAACCCGGGGTCCCCCTCTGCGTCGCCTCTGCCTTGGCTGGGCCCCAGGGCCGGTGGTTCTCACCGGGGAGCGGTTGCAGGGGGCTCGGGGCTGCTCCCAGGCTCTGGTGACAGGTGGGGACACTGTGCTGGACCAGACGAGGACCCCCGGAGCCAGTGCTGCCACGCCATGGCCAGGAAGCTGGGAAGGAAGATGTCGCTTCTGGGGTGGGAAGGAGAAAACGGGGAGCGCACCAGGGACATGCTGGACCCCTCGTATGCAAGTCACCGAGCAACACGCAGAAGATAGTCCCCCTCTGTCCCCGCCTCGGGAGCCGGGCCACTTCTAGGACCAAATCCAGCAGGCCGGTCAGACGGGGCCTGGAGCAAGTTCAGAGAACCCACCCGGCGATTTCCTGGCGGGAGTCAGGGCTGTGGGGGAGGCTGGAAGCACTGGGAAAACCAGCCGGGAGCAGAGAGGACTGAGGGTGACTTCACATTCTAGGAATTTTTGGAAGCTTCGGGTGTCCAGGAGATGGTGAGTTGCTGCTCCCACGAGCTCAGCTGTGGCCCAGGGCATCCGAGAGAGCCTGGAGGCCAAGCACACGGAAGGCCCCTGGCCCGGGCCAGGGCACACCAGCTCCGAGGGTGCCAGCAGGGGCCCCCCAAAGCAGACCTGGCTCAGGGGCGAGCACAGGCCTTTCGCCCAGGGGTCCCCCCCGGGAACGGGAGGGCGAGTGCTGCCCCCCAAGCCAGGCCCTCTGACCGAGCTGCCGTGGGTAGGGTGAGATGCTCACATGTCCTCCTGGGAGACCCAGCCACGCGCCCTCCTGGCTCCCGCCGTCTCGCCCATGGCATCTTCTCCATAAGGCCGTCTGGAAGCACCCGGGCGTCCCTGCAGCCAGCGGCCCCTGGCACCCAGTGGGCAGGACGGGTGAGGGTCTCTCTCTGCACCAGGCCCCACATGTGGGGATGGCAAAGGGGCGGGAGGCCTGGCCACACCACCAGCTCCCCTGCTCCACGTCAGCAGCCTGGGGGCCCCACATTCCTCACACCCCTCACCCCCACCAACCTGAGGCCAGGAGGGGACACTGAGGGCATCGGGAGCCACCAGCTCCGAGCCCCCAGATGCATGGGGGGGCAACTGCTTGAATCACCCCCCACCCGCCTCCCCAGAGGGCCCGGCCATGAGCGCTCCCAGCCCCTCTTCCTCGTCTTCCCCCCAGGAGGCCCCTAGACCCAGGTTCGGTCCAGGCCTGGCCCCTCAGGAGCCACATGACGCACGGCACTGTGGGTAGTCTCGGCTTTACATCTGTGGCTTGGGGACCCTGGGCCGAGGGGTGACTGACGAGAGGGCTAGCCCCACTCTTTCCTGTCCGCATCCGTGTGGATTTTAGAACCTCAGACCCCAGATCTCCTTACCTTGGCCTGTGGGTTTATTCCATTCAGGATGGAGCCACCTCCGGGGGCAGATCCAGGAGGGCAGGTGTGGGCAGCACCTAAGAGACCCTCAGTTGACCTCAATTCTCCTTGTACCCACATTTCTCGAGCACTGTCTGTGTGCTGGGCATTAAGAAAAGCCCCGGTGTCCCCAGGGGTCCCCTCACCCCTGGGCAGTCAAGAGGGGACAGACACAGCCAGCCAGGCCCTGTCCGGAGCTGCACCCGGGGGACGGGGGCCTGACCCTCAGGGTGGGCGCATCGCCCATTAGCAGGCGTGGGAGGGGGAGGGATGGAGATGAGGCTCAGCTTTCCCAGGCCTCGGCCCTGCATGGCTTGGTGAGGGTCAGACCCCACCAAGGGGTCAGCCCAGTTCCCACCAGCGAGGATCCAGACTTGGCCGGACACACGCGGAGCCCCCCGCAAACAGGGTTTATGACTGTCTCTAAAACCCGGGTGTTTACACATTCCTGTAACGAGGGAAAAAAACCCAAGAAGAAAAAACCCAGAGCAATTATTCACTCTTGCTTTCTTAAGCTACAGAAGGAACCGGTTGGAAAATCATGAGTCAAGTAAAATCTTGTAGGGAATGAGCAAAATCGAAGGGAACAAAAGCCTTTTTGCCTCGGCCCGCGCCACCCCCCACCCCCCGCCCCGGGGAAACGCTGACTCGGGCTGGGACTGTTTACTGTCCCCGCCGTCCCAGCGCGCTCTGCCCGGCCCTGGCCGTCTGCAGTCCCTGGCTCCGCTCGCCACTTGCTGAGACGCTGCTTATAAAGGCAAAAGATGCCAGGCGGGGGCTCCCGGGGGCTGGAGACACTGAGATGTCCTCGGACGGCAGCCGCGTCTCGGCTCCACAAGGATCCACTGTTGAGCCGGCACCCACCCACCCGAGGCCGTCAGCGCCTGTGCAGGGACGCCCATGCCCGGGCGGGTCTGTCTGCAGCCCGCGGTGCCGTTTGCGGGTCTCCTCACTCACTCACTCATTTACTCGTTCATCCGTTAATTCACCCAGGCCCTGTTGAGCTGTCCTGTGCCAAGGCTGACTCAGGTTCTGTCTGCAAGTGCTTCAGATCTTGGTTGGGATGGCAGACGTACAAGACCCCTTCTGGGAGTTTCCCTTGGGCCCTCCAGGGTTTCTGCTCTTACTTAGCATTTGTCCCCCTGCTCTGCAGTTGTCTGATGATACACCTCCCAAAGAATGTGCTTCCCAGCGACGGAGCTGCAACTCAGTCACCGCTGGTTCCCACCGGGAGTGTCGGGCGGGGCACATTCCATTTGGCCTGTGTGTACAGCACAAGTCTGGGGTGTGAGGCAGAGAAGATGAGAACTGAGCATGAGCTCATCCAGGAGCGTTTGTTAGATGGATGGATGGATGGATGGATGGATGGATGGATGGATGAACAGATGTGTGGGTGGGTGGGTGAATGAATGGATGGATGGTTGGATGGATGGACGGATGGATGAACGGACAGACGGGTGGGTGGATGGATGGATAGATGGATGGGTGGATGGATGGATGGACGGGTGGGTGGGTGAATGGATGGATGGATGGTTGGATGGATGGATGGATGAACAGATGTGTGGGTGGGTGGGTGAATGAATGGATGGATAGATGGATGGGTGGATGGATGGATGGACGGGTGGGTGGGTGAATGGATGGATGGATGGTTGGATGGATGGACGGATGGATGAACGGACAGACGGGTGGGTGGATGGATGGATAGATGGATGGGTGGATGGATGGATGGACGGGTGGGTGGGTGAATGGATGGATGGATGGTTGGATGGATGGACAGATGGATGAACGGACAGACGGGTGGGTGGATGGATGGATAGATGGATGGGTGGATGGATGGATGGACGGGTGGGTGGGTGAATGGATGGATGGATGGTTGGATGGATGGACGGATGGATGAACGGACAGACGGGTGGGTGGATGGATGGATAGATGGACATGAACCAGTCATTTTACAGTGACTACCAGGGCATGCCACATGTCCAGTGGAAGAGCTCAGATAGTGATCTGGGAAAGCAGAGAAACTGCCAGTCCCCAGGAGAGGCAGAACTTACTGTCAAAGGCAAGAGGAGATCGTCTAAATTGTGCCTCACCCCTGAAAAGCAGTAGTCTTCTCTGAGAGAAGTTGTTTGTCCTATTTTGCAACCTGATGAGGAGCTACCTCTCAGATCAGCAGAAGCTCATTCATGGGTGCCCATGCATGCTCACTGCAGCACAAGGGATTTAGGGTAGACACGAGTCAGAACTTTCGGACGCGAGCAATGGGGAAGGAGGGAAAGAGTGTGACTCACGTCTCTCAGGATTTGGAAGCAGGCATGTTTCTCATCCGTCTGGTTCTCATTGGAGTGTCTGACTCCCGAGGAGAAGGCGAGAGGATGTGTCAGCTCCTGGGGCCTCCCCCAGGACCATCTCCCATGGCCCCTGGGTGCTGCCCCTGCAAGGAGCTTCGGCCCCTGAAGCTCACCCTGTTTCCCCTGGGGGTCTTGGAGCTTGTGTTCCGAGGCTGGCCGTAGCCCGAGGCGTCACTGTGAGGCCGTCTCCTTCCCACCAGCCCAAAGAAGTTGGCCCCAGAGGGGGGAATTCTCTTCCCCCGGACCCTCTCCCCCTCGCCTGCCAGCTCTGAGTCAAGCCACCCCCAGCCTATTTTTAGACCGTTTCTCCAGATTGTCGCGCAGGGCAGGATTGTTTATCCTGGATTGGAGCTGCTCTGGGAACCCTCCGTCCAGCCATCAGACACTGAACAAACAGCAGCAAGGAAGCAACTGATGTTTCAGACGTCAAGCAGCCTGCGCGTCCCAGTGACCCCGGTGCCTGGCTGGGCCACGGGGAGGTGCCCGGGGCAGCCGCAGGGCCCGGGGTGTCCTCTAGCCTGGCCGCCTCGGCTCTCGCAGCAGGAGAAGTCTAGGAAGTGCCTGGCCGGGCACCAGGTGGCGATCACTGGACAGGCCAGGACCCCGCCAGTCCCCAAAGAGCCGACCCCACCACCAGCCCCGGCCCTCGCCCCTGGGGGGCTCCATCCGTTCCCTTGAGGCATGGAGAATAGCTCGAGAGCAGACGCTCAGCCTGTTCTCGTTCCTAACCCAGCGTCACTCCAGGAAGGGCTTGGCGAAGTCAGCTCATGATTCGTTCACTCGGTTAGTGTTTGCTGTGACCTGCTGTGCCAGGTGCTGTTTCCACCCTCAGAGAACCTCTTCCCAGGAGCCAGCAGGGACAGGTGTGACACGTATCGCCACGGGTGAGTCTAAGGGGCCGGGCAACATGTAACTCCATCTTGGAGCAAATCAAGGAAGGCTTCCTGGAGGAGGGGGTGCCTCTGCATCAATGGAAGGAAGTGCGTCAGCATTCCCCAGGCTGAGAGGGATGGGAGGAGGGGAGGATGCTCTTTCTAGCACATCAGAGTGTGTGTCATATTCTGTGGGGGGCATGTCAATCTCACAGGTGAGGGTGAGGCCCCCACATCTGCATTTCTAACAAGTTTCCTGTGATGCTGAAGCACTTGAGCACCCCCTTTCTGGCGAGAGGGTGCAGCATGTTCAAAAGCCTGGAGTGACAGTGTGAACAAGTGAATGAGTGAATGAGTGAAGGAGGTAATGAATGAATGAATGGATCTCCTTTCCCCCAGGGAGCTGGGCTCATCTGGACATCTGTTCTCTCTTGGCCAATGAGCAGGGTCATTATTCTGGGGACTGGGGCTGAGGGCGCTCCCAAGACCCCAGACGCCTGCCACGTGGGTGGTGGTCACCAGCCGCGCCCGCTGTCCCCCAGCCCATGGCTCCCCCCGAGCGTCAGCTTCGTCAGCATTTGGTCACCTGAGCTATTGTTGCCCAAACTTCCCCAAAGCTGAAGAGCCTTTTTACTTCCCAAAGAAATCCCTGGCAGCCCTTCTCCCAGCAGAGGGACAGATGGACGGATGGACGTGGAGAGGCCCCGGGCCCCACCCGCACTTGCCCGGGGGAAGCTGTCCCAGGGACCCCAAGCGCCCTGGTTGTAGCTGCTCCTCTAAATTCACAAGTTATTATTACTGTTGTTGTTTTTGTCGCTGTGGTTGTTACTATGTACCAGCCTCACCACGCCAATTCCAGAAGTGTCTAAATGAACTACCCAATCAGAGTGGTGCTTAAGCAGCATTTCTGATGATAAATCTTTATTGGCCTAAAATCAGTGTTCGTTCAGAAATCTCGAGGCAGAAGAATGGGCCAGCGCTTTTTGGAAATAGCTTCGCGTCGCTGAGCTGTGACAGGGCCACCCCCACCCTCTCCGCCCATGGCAGAGCCGCCTCCCGGGACCCTGGGTGCTGGCACCGTCGGGGGCTGCCGGGCTGCGGGGGCAGTGGGGGGCTCAGGGCCAGGAGGGTCTCCCCATAGCTGCCCCGCTGACCGCAGGAGTCAGCTCGGAGCTCCTGCAGAGCCAGGGGTCCCCTCACTTTGGGGGTGTGCTCTCCTCGTCTCTCTGGGGCCACGCGCTCCGGGGCTTCGCTGAGAACCGTCTCTGTGTGGTCACTGCCCAGGCCCTGGGGACAGAGCGAGGGGCCTCCCCTCATTTCTGACCCCCACAACCCACACTGCCTGTTTCAGCCATTTCTCTGGGGTCTGCAGGCCTAGTTTAGGCTGGAGCTGAGACCTGGGGGAGGGCAGGGCCGGTCGGGTGACCGGTGGACGGGGGAGAAGGGGTCGGCACCCAGGGAAGCGTGGCACCCTACGTTACCCCGGCGGAGCGCGTTCCTCAGGGTCCTGCAGCCGGAAGTCCCCTCCTGGCTCCAGGGGAGCCCCTTCCTTGACCTCCCAGCGTCCAGTGGCCCCGGGTATCCCCAGGCCACGTGGGGCCTCCTTCCCGGGGGTCTGCATCTTGTTTCCTCACCCTGTAAAGACACCGGTTACTGGATTTAGGGCCTGCCCTACTCCAGGATGCCCTCACCCCACCTGACTGCATCTGCAAAGCCCTGTGTCCAACCACAGTCCCTTCCTGAGGCTCGGGCGGACCTGGATTTGGGGGACACCACTCAGCCCGGAATGTCACATCCGGGAGGTCGGTGAGGGGCAGTGCGTGGCCCGGGGTGGGCAGCGGAGATGGGCGCATCCCTCGGGGCACTTTGGCTTGCAAGTTACAAGCCAGAATTCTGTGGGGACAGTGGAGCAGGCCCCCAAAGTAAATCGGGGCTCTACCTGCAGAGAAGCATGGGGGTGCGCTGGCTGGGCAGCCTGCAGTGAGGGCCAGAGAGAGGGGTCAGGGTTTGAACCACGAGCCGGGGGGTCCACAGGAAGATTTCCCTTGAGGGGTCGGCAACCGATATTCATGGTGTGAAGCTCCATACGGCTGCGTGGGGAGACCCAATGGGGGCTGAAAACACGGCCCCCTCCTCCCCTGGAGCGACACTGGGAGGGTGGAAACACCCGAGGCTGGGGTCCAGGCCGCCACGAAGGAAGCCACCCCGAAGCCACCAGGCTGGGAGGGAGCGGAGCCGCGGGGGTGGGGCTGGGTGGGGAGGGGGCACTCCCCTGGGCGTTCTCGAGGGGTCGGGCAGCCCAGCTCAGCCACACGCGAGAAGGAGCACAGGCGGTCAACTGTGTGGCGTCCCCTCAGCCTTCCCACAGGAGACCCCAGGACCTTGAGGTGGACAAGCCCCCCCCTGCACCGCCCAGTTCCTGGTCGCCCCGTCGGAGGCGCCGCTCAGCGGGGGGTGAGGGCTGGGGGTGACGGGACTGGCGGCTCTCGAGGCCACCGAGGGGGACAGTCCCCAACCCAGCTCAGGGCCACACCACGTCCAGATGCGCACGAAACCCGGGCCCTGCCTTTGGGTTTATGGACCGGGGGTATAGACGAGAGGAATGAAATCGGCCATTTCGAGGGAAAGCCCTTGCAGGGTGACGAGCCTCGCTTAGCCATGGAGGCGTTTAGAAACCAGTGTGGACGTTATCAGGGAAGACTTCACGGCGAACCAGGCCGGAGTGGCCACACGAGGAGAAGTGGGTTGACCGGCCCCATGCCTCAGACGCCTTGAGTTTTGCAATACGTGTGACGATGCTCCGGTTTCTCTCCGGAGGGGCTGCGATACTCTTTAGAAATTCCCCCTGATGAATTTTAATTTATGTAGAATTTATAAAACTGAGTCTGCTAAACTAGCACTATTTTTTTTCTTTTTTTTTTTTTTTGGAAGGGTATAGGCTAGTTGTGTAATCAAGTAAAAGAGAGGGCGTTGTCATAGCGGGTTTGTGAACTCAGCATAATGGCACTTTAGAGCCAGGAAACTTGTGATTGTTGGTCTCAACTCCTGCATGTTTCAGAGATGCGAACTGAGGGCAGAGACTCGGCCTCCTGCTCGAGCGAGTGCACTGAGCTGGGGCAGAGCTGGGGCCACAACTGGGATGGCTGAGGCTGGGGCCAGGGGACTTTTCTCAAGGTTCCAGTCCAGTGTCTTAAGTCTGTTTTTCTCAGCTCCCACCCTGGTGGCCTCACCAGCCAGCTCTATCCTCTCTTTGTCTATCTCTCTCCCTCCCCACCTCCCTCTGTCTGTCTGTCTCTCTCTGTCTCTCTCTCTCTCACACACACACACACATCTACACACTACTCTTAACCCACATCTGTTGCTGACACCCCAAGTGCCGTATCGGTCACAGGGAGTGTCCAGTATTCCACAGCCCGAGGGCTGCAGGCCACTGAGGGGAGCAGCTCTGCTCCAGTCGTGTGTGACACAACAATATGTCGTGAACACCCGGGGCCGCCTTCTAGATCTTCCAAATTTCTTCCCCACCCCGAGTGCTTCATGCTCTGCCGAATATTCCTCACTGGCTTTTCGCATGGCTGGTTCCTTCTCAACCTTCCAGAATTGGCTGAAAGCTCTCCAGAGAAATGTCCCTTTCCCTGACTATTCTCTATCTCTGCCCTCATTTTTAAGTTTAAAACATTTTTGACTTTTGGACTGAAGGTAACGTTTATGTGGGAAAGTCAGGTTGTGAGTGTTCAGCTCAGTGGCTGTCCACACCATGAATCCACCAATTGGATCAGGCAACAGAACCACACCAACCCCGGAGGAGCCTGCCTCACTCCCTGAGACCACCCCCTCCGCACAAAAGCAGATCTCATCCTGACTTCCCTCACCACAAACTGGTTTTGCCTGTTTTGAGCTTTATGCTAGTGGAACCCTATAGTATTATTCAGGTGACTTGGGTGTCTTTTGCTCACCACTGTATTTGGGAAGATTTATCCATCCTGGTGCACACAGCTCTAGTTCATAATTCTCATTGTTGCATAGTGTTTCATTGTATGAACATGAAAGAGTTCCATTGTTGATGCATACATTACACTGCTTGGGCATTGCCAGGATTCTTAGATCCATACATTAATGTTTTCCACCAAATCTGGGACATTTTCTGCCATTATTTATTCAAATATTTTTTTCTGTCCCTCTTTCTCTCTTTTCACCTTTTGGGACTCCCCTTATACATATGTTGGACCACTTGCTAATATTACTTAGGTTTTTGAGGCTCTGTTTCTTCCTTATCTGTCATTTTTTTCACTGCATTTTTCAAATTAGGTAATTTCTATTAATTTATTTTTAAGTGCACCGATTCTTTCTTCTTCCATCTCCAATCTATTGTTGAGCCCATTTGTGAATTTTAAAATTTCGATTATATTTTTCAGCTCTAGATTCTCCATGTGTCTGTTGTAGCTTCTTTCTTTTCTGTTGCGGTTCCTTATCTGTTTTGTTCATTGATAACACATTTTCTTTCAATTCATTGAATATATCCATAATGTCTGATGTGAAATCATCCATTATCTGGGCCAGCTCAGAGTCACTTTCTATTGAGTGCCTTTGCTTCTGAGCATGGGTCACTTTCCCATTTTGCTGAAAGCCTCTTAATAATTTGGGGGCATTGCAGCAGCTCTGGAGTCTGCTCTATTCTTCTGAGGATTGTGGCTCTTTTGTTCTAGGAGGCGTTCACTTGCCTGGACTCGGACTGCAAGATTTGCTTTCCAGTGGTGAGCCGTGGCTGACAGCTTCTCCTTCTCCTTGTGGCTTCCAGTTGCCCCCCTTTTAGCTGGTCTCAGGGGACCTTCCTTGTCCCTGGGCAATTTGGCATTCAGCCAAGGATTTAGGGCCAGGTTATGCTCCTATTTTGGGTCTCATCCTCTCTGTGGTTTCCCTGCTTCTAAGGATCTCCCTCCTGCTGATTTCCAGCTGCTTTGCCGGCCTCCACCTCCGTCCTCTGACACTCAAGTTTGCAAGGCTTCAGGTTTCTGCCCCTTGAGTGGCACACAATTGGAGAAGGCACTGCATTAAAAAAGCAGCAAACACACAGACCTTTCCTCGTGTACCTCTCTCTCTCAAGAATGGATTCTGCTCCGGCCTCTGCCTGCCTTTTCCCAGGCCTTCTGGGGTTTCCCTAACCAGGCTTACTGTGCCAGAGATTGGGGCACAGTTTATACCAAGGTGTGGGGATTTGCTCCTTCTGCAGTTTTCTCACTGCCAGAATTTTCCCTTTTGGTGCCTAGTTGCTTTTCCATCCCCAAAATATCATCTCTGGCACCTCGAGCTGGTCAGGTTGTGGTTTTCCATCACAGTTACCTCCACAAAGGCTTTGCTCTCAAATCAGGAAGCTGCAAATTCACAATTTCTACTATTCCCAGTTGAAGTTGTTTGGGAGTCAACTCTCCTCTGGCTTCTGTCTGTTTTTGGTCTCTCTAATGCAGTTAAGTAGAAACCGTTTACATTTTATCAAGTTTTGGGAGTTGTTATCTGCAGGAAGATTTGCACAACCACTTCCCTCTGCTGCCCTTATCAGGCGTTTAAGATCTCTTTTTAGACAATTAAATATATTGGTATCTATATAGACTGGCTCTTACTTTCAATAAAATATGCACACATGCAGATGTGTGTACGCAGGCAGGCATGTAGGTGTGTGTGTGTCTGTGTGTCTGTATTATTGAAATATAGTTCGTATAGAGTAAAAAAACACCTATCGAGAGTGTATGGCTTGAGGAATTTTAAGAGTATATCCCATGTAATCAATGCGCAAATAAAGTTGGAGAGCATTTTCTCCACTTCATAAAGCTGTCTCTTGCTTCTTTCCAGGCAGGGCAGGCACTGCTCTGATTTCTGTAGCCTTAAATTAATTTTGCCTCTTCCCAAACTTCATTTAAATACAATCACACAGCCTGTGTTTTTTTTAATCTAGCTTTCTTGCTCAACACAGCATTTTTTAGATTAATCTTTGTTGCATATTTCAATAGGTCACTCCTTTTTATTGCCGAGCGGTGTCCCATGATACGAGTTAACCACAATTTGCTTATTCATTAACATCCTAATGGATATTTGGGCTGTTTTCAGGTTTGACTGTCAGGAATAGTGTTGCTAGAAACATTCTTTTACCCGTTTTCATTTCTCTTAAGTACATGCCTAGGATTGAAATGGTTGTATAAAGTTATATCTAAGTTTATTAAAAACTACTACAGAGATTTCCAGATTACACTCCCACTTGCAATAATGAGTGCTCCTGTCGTTCCATTGCACCAGCATTTGGTCCTGATGTTGGTTTTTGGTCATTTTAGCTATTTTCATGGGTTTGAGTTAATATCTCCTCATGGGACTTGTGTACGTACTTTCCACGTGATACATCGTGCTGTGCTCCTTCTGATGAGCTCAGTGCCCGTTTGTCTGTCTTCTGCAGTTCCATTCAAAGCTCGTGCCAATTTTTATGGGTGGTTAGTCTTATTATGATTGGGTTGTAGGTGTTTCGTTAAAAATGTATTTCGGTTATCTACTATTTGTCAAATGTATTTTCCCCAGTCTGTGGCTCGCCTTTTCAGTTTCTTAATGGTATATTTTAAATGAGTAGACATTATTAATTTTGAAAAAGCCAAATTTAATGTTTTTCTTTCTTAGTGGGTGCTTTTGGGTTCTGTCTAATAGATGTTTGCTTATCCCAATATCATGAACATATTACTCAATATTTTCTGGTAGAAACTTCATTGTTCTAGGTATTATGTTTATATGTACAATAAATTGATAATTATTTCTGTGTACATTGTTAGATAGATGTAGAAATTCACTTTCTTCCGTTGGGATAGTCATTCAGCTTAGCACCATTTGTTGAAAAGACTTTCTTTCCCATTGAGTTGCCAAGACGCCTTAATTAAAAATCAAACAATCGTATATGGGTCAATTCTGTATTCTAGTTTTCTTGAACTTCTTGTCTATCCATACTCCAATACAATACTTTGTTGATTACTACGGATTTATACCAAGTCTTGAAGTCTGATAGTATAAGTCCTCCAATTTTTGTCTTCTTTTTCAAGGTGGTTTTGGTTATTCTGGATCCCTTGCATTTCCATATAATTTTTAGAACTATCAGCTTATCTGTGTCTACAGAAATGTGTGCCGGGAATTTGATTGAGACTTGGAGAGCGTAGATCGATTTGGGAATGTCTGACATCGTAAAGCATTTTTAATCCACGGGCGTGATGCACCTCTCATTGTTTAGGTATTCTTTCATTTTCTCTCAACAGTGTTTTGTTGTTTTCAGTGTAGGATTGTTTGGCAACTACTTTTTATGACCATGTAAGACATAGACGTATAAGATATGTCTCCATCCTCCGGACACTTAAAGTCCAGTCAGGGAGAGAAGCCAAGGTATGGGGATCAGCCCCGAGTCCTCGCAGACAACGCATCGTCCGCGGCCGACCAGCAGGTGCCCCAGCCGGGTGCAGACACTGTGCACGTCGAGCAGCTGCTCGCCTTCGACTGTCGGACAAGCATCACCCAGGCGTCCAGGCGCTGTCCCGCGGGGAAGGAAACGCATGATGGGAATCGGACAGATGGTGGCAGCGGCAGCTTTGACCGCAGGCCCCACCGTCTGCGCTGCCCTGAGGGTCCCAGGAGGCGGGGGCTGTTTCCATGCCCGTCTCACAGGCAAAGTCTCCTGGCTGGTCGGCAACGGAGCTCGAAACCCGGCTCCTGTCCCCAGGGCCGACCCGGGCGCAGCTCTGCGGTGACCGAGCCACACCCAGGACCCGTGGAAGCACAGCGTCACCCCTCTTTTTCCCACCCCCACTTCCTTAACTGCAGAACAAGAAGAGCAGGAGGAGGCCCCAGAATCTTCCCTCCAGCTCGGCAGGCCCTGACGGCCGATCTCAGCTGCCTGCGGGCTCTGCTGCCCTGGGTGGACCCAGGAAACACCCTAAACACAGCAGATGTGTAATTTGGTGCCAGCTGGAGCCATCGCAGCAGAAGCTGGTGCAGCCCAAGGGAAACAGGCATTGACCGTTTAAAGAAAAGAAGACTGTGGAGGACGAGCACTCAGAGGAAGCCGACTGTCAGCGCAGGCCAGGGGACAGCCACCGTGTCCTGTCTCTGGCAGAAGGTCGCCCAGATCTCTGCGCTGGTCTCAGGAGCACGGGCTGAGGTTTGGGCATTTTGCTCCGGAAGGCCTCCTGGAAGGGAAGGGGTCACAGCGGGACGGACGGCTGCCTGGCCCCGGGCTTCCTTCCTGTACCCCACTTTCCCAAAGGAGTCTGAGCTCATTCGAGGTTCTGGGCTTGAGGTTTGAGGCAGTGATGTCAGAGGACAGACTTCCTTGGGGCAGGCTGAGCTTCTGGGAGGCTAAGGTGGCCGCATCGGCCTGAGCCCCCCGTTTCCCTCCGACACCCAGAGACTGGAGAGTCAGGGGATAGTAGGAGTCGTCGTGGCGACGAACGCAGCTGGCGTTTCAGAGCAGGGAATGGGAAGGACAGATCCCAGCCACACGAGCATCCCATGCGGCGAGAGAGTCAACCCACCACATTGTCCACGACAATTATCCCTGTTTTAAATGTGGGGAAACGGGGGCTTGGAGAGACCTGTCACTTGCCCAGGTCACACGGTGGGAAACGTGGAGCTGGGATCTGAGCCACCGGCCCGTGGGGTGAGCAGGGGGTGCAGGCCGAGCGGATCCGGACGAGCCCCGTGGGTGGGGGCACTTGTCCCCGAGGAGTGACAGGGCACTGCTCCTTCCCACCTGGCCTCACTCCACCCAAAGACCAGAGGATGCGACATCTGCCTCTTTCTCTTTAAGCAAGATTTCCTTAAAAAAAAAAAAAAGAAAGAAAGGAAAAAAAGAGAGAGAGAGGTCATGCTGACAAAGCAAAAGAAACCCTCACTGATTCATCTGTTTGCGTGCAGGCCTTGCCCCCAGGGGCTGAGACTCCCTTGGAAACAAGGGTGAGCGGCCGTCCCCAGAAGAGGCTGCACAGGTGCCTGCCCTGGGCGGGTCAGGAGCCAGGGACCCTCCTTCCCCCTTCCCCAGGCCCCTGCCCAGCTGTCGGCACCCTTGTCCCACCAGAAAGCCGTCCAGGGAAAGTAAACAGCCAGATTTTGTGAGGGGCTGGAAACAAAACTGCCGTTGTTTCCACTCAAACTGCGCTTAGGGAAAACAACACGTTTTTTCACTTTGGAGCCCTCCTAGATTTCGACACATGGCGAGCTCCCTCCTGCAGAGGGAGGAGACCCTGAGTGTTTGTTCTCCAAGGTTGGAAACGCTCTTAGAACTGGACTTTGGAGACTGGCGGCCGTACCGTTCGGGGCCATGGGGGCCGGGGGGCCTTCGCTGCCCACAGACAGCCCTGGGTCCCGGACGAAGCCCACGCCCTCGACCCCCTGCCCTGGCTGCCCCATCACTCACGCCTCACGCTCCCCACCTTTGCCCGCCCTCGGTCACACCCAGCTTCCCACGGGTCCCCAAATCACTTCCACTAGCAAACGCCTGCCCCCTGCAATGACGAGACTGCACACGCGGCCAGAGCTGGAGGGCCGGCCATGTCCAGTGGGGGGACTGGCTCCCTTCTCTCCAGCACACGAGGGACGTGGCAGAGACCGTCCGTCTTCGTGCCGTGAGGGCGTTTGGCTGATTTGTCTCCTCCTGGGACACGACCTCGTGAGGCAGGGGCTGTGGCTCCTTTGCTTGCTGCCTGGCACCTGGTAGTTGCTGGGAAATACTTGGCTGCCCATGTGCTGCAGCCGTGCAGGTGTCAGGCCACAGCGGGGACCTCAGCCCGGGCTGCCCACCACGTGGCCCTCCCCCGGGAAGGCTGCCTGGGCCACCTCGTCCCTCGTTCTCTTTCTTCCTCCCAGCCCCTGCACACGTCTTTTTCAACATGACTAGGGGGCAAGGTTTGCTTTTGCGTCTCATGCATTAAGTTTATTTCTGCAGCTGGATGGATTCTGGAACACTCTGAGTGTGATTGCTCACGGAGGGTGTATTTTCCCAGGGGTGAGGCAGCGGGTGCCGGAAGGATGGGGCAGCCCAGGCTTGTGGCAGCCAAGCTGTCACCCCCCCAAGGCCATGGGGTGCAGGAAGGAGAGGGGCTGGTGCCAAGAGAGCAGCCGTGTGGGGCAGCGACTCTGCAGGGAGGGCGGCCGAGTAAACGCCCGACCTCACTACCCCCTTAGCCTGCTGCGGCTCCCCTGTGGGGTCCCAACCGGGAGCCGGGGGTGTGATGGCCTCACTGCCCCACATGCGTTGGCTCCTGGGGCAGGCTGGGGAGGGACAGGGGTGTGGAGGCGCCAGAGGGAAAGGGGCCGAGAGGGAGATTTCTGTGCCGTGTGGATGGGGCGTGATGGTGCGTCGGGAGGTAGAGGACAAGCTGAAAACGGGGAGCCTGGGGTCTGTCCCAAACACGGTTGCCCGTGGCCTGTGTCACCACCCACTGCGGTGTGTCGTGGCCCCAAAATGTGGGGGAGGAGCCGGGGCCTACAGAGGTTCAGGGATTTGCCCGACGTCCCATAGCTCACCCCGTCCTCTCCCCCGTGCAAGGGGCCCCTTCCCTCCGATGTGGGACAACGAGCTGCCCGGGCCCTGCACCAGGCCCTGCAAGGGGTCCTTTCAAAGGAAGCGATTCCCATGGGATTGAAAACCCAGAGGAGGAAATAAACCGGGAGCTGCCCATCTTGACGCTGCAGGAAGGTGCCCCTGCAGCCCCTGCCCAGTGCCGCCGGGAGGGAGCGGGCGGTGGGTGTGGAGGCCCCAGGATTGTTGGCCATGTCCTGGGAGCACCGCTGGTGGCGGCTAGGAATTCCATTCACATTTCAGGGCTGGGGTAACAGCCCCATCTTGCAGGCTGCAGGACAGCCCACTTGAGGCAGGTCAGCGGGATGAGGATCGGGGGCCCCTCCGAGGCCGGGAAAGGCCGGGACGCAGGGTGCTGCCCACTGGCCCCGCTGCCCCTGCCTGCCCGCAGGCCACAGGCCCCCCGGGCACGTCCTCCCCACCGGCCTTCTGGAGTTGGCCGAGAACGTCTGGAAATTGCAAACACCTGTGGTCGGAGCCGCGCGGGCTGTGCTGGCCCTTCCCACTGCCCGCAGCTGCCATCACGTCCTGGATCCCATACGCCCCTCGGCCCCAAAGCCAGTCCGCTCTGTGGAAGTGGCTGGGCCCTCAGGATTATGGGAAAGAGCGGACTGGCCTTTTTCATCTAGGTGGAAACAGAAATTGAGCACTATGCTAGAAATAAAGCAACCTGAAATAACAAAGGAGCTGGATGTGCTCCTAGGAGTTTTTGTGGAAACATTAAGAGGGTCCAAAAGGATGCAGACACGGAAGGGTCAGAGTGGCTTGTCCGCAAGCTGGTCATTGATTTGAGGGGTGAGCGAGGAGCCGGCACTGAAGGCCAGGACGGTGCGGAGCTGCCCGGTCATCCCAGGAGCCCAGACCCTGCGCACGGGCCGTGGGGCAGCCCGGGAGGGGAAGTGGACACTGCCGGGTGCTGGCGGGGGCTCCCAGCGGGGGGCCTCTCCTCCGGGGCCCTCCAAGGGGCGGCGGGGGAGGACGATCAGCGAGCTCCGCACCGTCGCGGCAGCTGACAGCGTCACGGACACGCCCAGGGGTCTGTCTCGGGAAGTCACTCCGAGCGCGGGAAAACAGAGGCTTTCAGCAAAGGAGGTTCACATCGTGCCACATCCAACCTCCGTCACGTCATCCAGCAGTGACCCGAGCTGATGGGCTGGGCCTTTCTGTCATTGGAGCGGGGACCCTCCTTCTCCATGAAAACATGGGGGTGCCTGAGCCCCCCAGAGAATCGAACTGTGAAATCTGGTCTTCATAAACGGAAAAAAAAGACCCAGGACCGTGCAAGGACTAAATTCTTTCACAGGGATTCATGTTAGCGTTGCCGTATGGGACAGACCCCGGTCGCTGCACCCCTGGACTGACGAGATTCGGGGTTCATGGCTCTCGAGTCCACGGTGCACACTGAGCACCTGTCCTCCTCAGCATCAGGTAGATGAACTGGCTCAGGGATAATCTGCTCGTCCAGAAGCACGAGATACACACGACTCACGTGCAGACAGGGTGCCTGGGGTCCTCCCGAGGGTGACCAGGGCCTGGGGCTCTCTCGGTTGGACGACCCTGAGCAGAGGTCCGGCAGGAAGCCCGGCCATGCTCCCGGGATGCACGGGGGCCCATCCACATTCATCCCTGCGGGTTTCCTTGCCTGGTCAGCACGAGCAGCCCATGTTTTCCTCCCAAGCTCGGCATGGGTGAGCCGTGTCCTCCCTCATTTGCCATTTTCCGCCATGAAATAAAATCACCATAATTAGGAGGGGATGGCCGTGGCCTAGGGTGAGGCGTGGGCTGACGGGGGCCGCAGGCCAGAGGAGACCCCAAGAGAGGAGCCTGTGGTGAGGCTGGGCCTCTGGTGACCCCAGGTCCACGCCCGGGCCCCCAGATCCAAGGCTGAAGGGCCCCTGTGTTTGCAGAGTGTGGACCCCTGACCTGGGACACCCCCCCCATTGCTCCACCCTGGCTGGTGGATCTGGACCCCAGACCCCCACCCCCACCCCACGGCCACCCTTCCCCCAGCTGGGTGGTGGGTGCAGCCCCCGCCGTCCCTGCTCTCTGCCGCCTCCTCTTCCCCTCCCCCCTTCACACTGCAGCCCTGACTCCCTCCTGTGCCCCCCACCCCCATCCTGGACGTCTGTCTGTCTCTGTCTGTCTCCTGCCCCAGCCTCACTCTCAGCAGCCTCATCTTGGCCTCTGGGCCAAGCGAGACAAAGCCCCCTCTCTGGGAGGGTATCCCCCAACCCGGCCGAGGGTGGGGGCAGAGGTCACGCTCCAGCTGCCACCACGGCCCCTGCGTCCTTCCGTGGAGCCTTCCGGGTTCCCACCGAGCCCTGAGGCGCTGCCCCCCACCCAGCCACCTCCCCGGTCTGGGAAGGCCCCGTCATCCCGTGCCGGTGAGTCACGGCCGCCCGCTCTGTCCTCCAGCGACCCCACACTCGTGACCTCGCCCCCTGGGCTCTGAGATCAGCGTCCCCAGGAAAGAGGAGCCGGACGTTTGGACACAGGGCACGGGGCATGCCCAGGGCCCTCTCGAGACCCCCAGGGGCTCCCCAGGAGCACGCTCACCCATGGGGGGATAGGATGCAGACCCCACCTCACACCCACCAGCTTCTGGAAGATCTGGGGGCTCCTCAGGCCCCCCGTGATCACAGTGGTGAAGGAAAGGGATTTTCCCAAGAGGGCCCGAGCTCCTTCCGAGGACTTATGTCCTTGGAGAGTGGACTTAAAGTGTGGGGCATCCTGGGACGAGGGGTAGCAGTGGCTGGGTGGGGCTGGGTGCAGGGGACACGTGGGGGCCCGACTTCGGAGCCGGCCGCGCCTCGTACCCCACCGCCAGGCCTCAGCGTCCTCGTCTGTGAGGTGGGGACAAAGGACCCAGCCCCCCTGCAGACAGGACGGGGAAGGAAACCGGCGCAGGAGGTTGTGAAAGCAAGTGGAGGGGATGCATCTCGCCCCGGCCCCATAACACACCGAGCCAGGCCTGCCTGGTGCCCTCCAGTTTGGGAGAAGCCTTGTCGTTTGCTCAGATGCGTCCAACGAGCTCGTCAGACGGACGGGGACACGCAGACTCAGGGGCCGTGATCTGCCCAAAAGTCCCACGGGGTCCTGCAGCCGGCCAGCCCCTCACCAGCCCTCAGCCTCCCTCTGCCGTGTTCCAGCCTCTCAGGGCCCCTCTCCGTCTGCCTACACCGAGGCGATGCCACGTGCTCACCGAGATGGCGGCCTACGTTCACCGCAGGTTCAGGTGCGGCCACGTGGAACTGGCGAGACCTGTCAGCGGAGCGCGGGCTGCTCTGTTAGCTGAGAGCAAGGCCCACAACACGACGAGGCTCAGGCCTTCCCCCCGGACGTGGAGGCCAGTGGACAGCAGCGGGAAGGCGGCGCTGGGCCCGAGAACAGCAGCGGCTCCCGCCTGCCAAGCGCTGCTGCGTGCCGGGCCCTGCGGTGAGGACGCATGGCTCAGAGCGGGTCACGACTTCCCCGAGGTCACACAGCCGGAAGGATCTGAGCCCGCGATGCACGCCTGCTTCCCCTCCAGCGCTCAGACCCAACATTGGCACAGGCACAGGCCCCGGGCACGGGGGCTGCAGTGCTGAGGGAGGCCCCCCGGGACGGCAGCGGGCTGAGAGGGAGGTGGGGCAGGGAGGGTCTGCCCGAGCCCACGTGGTGATACGGCAGCCGGGCCCTCTTGGGGTTCAAGGCCGGCAGTCGGGGAGCAGCCCTACATCGTGCACACTGGGACTGGATTCCGGAAAGCTCTGGGGCTCCCAACAGAGGAGTCGGGTCTTCACGCGGGCCCCCCCATCAGCCCAGCACAGCCCCCTCAGTCCCTGCTGCCCCTTGCCTGTCCCCGCTGCGCCCCGGTGCCCTCTGGCTCCCTCCGTCTCTGCGCCGTTTCCCACCATCTCTCAGCTTCCTCGCAGCTCCAGCTCGCTCATCACCTGCTTTCCGGGACATGGGCTACCACAGTGCTCCTTCCCCGCAGGCCCCACCCTGGCTTGAGCTCCTGCTGGTCATCCTCAGGCTCTTTTCTGGGGCCCCCGTTTAAGTGCCCCAGAGGAGAGTCTGGCCAGCTCCTTCCGACCCAGGCAGGGATTTTCAGGCCACACTCCTCAGCCCGGGAGCTGTCAGCCCCGGGGCCCGACACCGTGAGGGGCTGGCACGTGGCGCAGGGCTCCCACCTTCCCTCTGGCCAGGGGCAGGGTCCGCACTCTTGCCTGCTGCTCACGGCGCATGACATGGCAGAAAATGGGTCTCCAGAAAACGGGGCCCGCACCCCTCACAGCTGCCTCCCCAGGGCCAGCCACCATTACCACAACCCAGCACCAGGACATCCCTGGCCCAGGAAGCCCCCCACCCATCTCAGGCCCGCCCCCTCCCACCCACCTGGCCCAGGCAGCGGGGCACCTGAGTTCTGTTCTGGAGAGTCCAGAGGAACGGAGCCCATGGTGCCAGCCCCTCGGCCCAGCTCCTTTCGCTCCACATTGAGGTTTTGCTGTTCACCCATTTTGGGGGTGGCTCTTGGGGGTTCTCTCCTTTCAACTAAAGAGCCGTGTTCTGTTGTGTGCAGAGGCCACACTTGCTTTCCCATTCCCCAGCTGATGGACATTTGTGCTGGTCCCAGTTTTGAGCTGTTAGGAGTCACCAGCTACGGGCACCACATGCCGTTCGTTGTCGGTTTATCTTTCTTTTGCTGGTGGAGCCCAGCAGAGGTGTCGGGTCAGGGTCCGGCCTTGTACCTCACTCCCCGGTCGTTCGCCATGGGTCCCACCGGGCACGAGGGTCCCCTTGGGGGACAGATGCGGCAGGTGCATACGGGGACCTCACTGCGGCTTTAATTTGCACATTCCCAATGATTAATGATATTGAGCATGTGTTCATGTGTCTATTTGCCATTTGTGTATTTTCTTTGGCAAAATGCCTATTTGAGTCTTTCGCCCATTTTTTTTAAATAAACTTTTAATTTGGGAATAATTTCAGATTTATAGGAAAGTTGAAAAGAACACGAGCTTTGACACGTGCACGGGGACACGGGGAGGGGCAGGGTTGGGGATCCCTGGCCGGCTCTTGGGGGAGCTCCCGGCCGGGGTCCGTGCGGCCAAGGGGGGAGGGCCCAAGGGCTTGGACGTTGGGGACCAGCATCGCGTTCACGGCAGAATGGACGGCCCCGGAGCACACGTGTGCACACACACGCACCAGGGTTCGCCAATTTAAAAATTAAAAAGAAAAAAAATCATACCTCAAAGAAAGAGTGAGCGTGAAGTGGGGGTCCCCAGAAAGCCCGAGACCCACCCGCACCTCGACGTCTGTGGGCTGCAGAGACCCGGTGCAGGTGCCCCCACGGCCGCAGCAACCTGGAAACCATCAGTCAGACAGCAGGTGAGGTGGGAGCTTGTGGCCTCGAAGGCAGCGATTTTTCATGTTTTGCTGACAGCCCCGGCGATTACAGGATGCAGCGGAGGGGGTGGTGGGAAGCCGACGAGCGCCTGGGAAGGACAAACCCCACGGCCCCGCGGACGCAGCTGCCAGCGGGGAAGGACCCAAACCCCCGCAGTTCCACGCTTTTAAGTGGGGGCCGCGTCAGGTGCGCTGGGGCTAGTGTGGGTGCCGGGGCCGGCGAGGGCAGTCGCCCAAGAGCAGCCGAGCAGCCCACGGTCTCTCCACCAACCCGCGTTCCCAGTGCTTTGGGGGCCAAGATGGCACAACGCCCCCAGACCCCGTCACGCGCCAGAGCCTCTCGGGAGTCTCGGGGCTCGAGTCCATCTTTCTCGCGACTGGCCTGGCTCCCGGCACGCCCCACCCCGCGCCGTCCCCCCATGTTCGTCTGCCCCGTGTTTGGATTTCCTCCGCATGGGGAAGGCAGTGGCTGGACAGCACCCCTCTCCTTGCCCTTTGCCGTCCGTGGAGAAGGGGTGCGAGCGCATGGTCAGAGGAACGGCCAAGAGGGGACGGTGAGGAGAGCGGGAGGGGTGCCGAGGCCCAGCCACAAGCTGCTGACGGAACGGCCAACGCGAGGGCAGCATCCTGGAGGGGGGAGGCCAGCGGGGCTGGACGCGGGCGCAGGGCCGGGAGCCCTCAGGGTCCACCCGCCAGGCCATCGCTGCCAGCAAGGTGGCCCTGCTGTCCTCCGGGCAGCCCAGCCCCAGGAACCCAGCCGCCGCCTGTGCCAGGGTGGTGGAGAGAGCCAGACATGGGCGCCACGGAGAGCAGCTGGCACCGTCCGCGGCTTGCGGGAACCGCATGGGGCTCCGGGGGGGAGAGAATCCAGGAGCGTGTACAGGAAGCAGTGGCCCTGCTCGTCCGGTGAGGCCGGGGCCGGAGGGAGGGGCTGCAGCCGACACAGGGGACAGTGAGGCGAGACCCAGGCAAGTGGAAGGAGAGGCCAAGAGTAGAAGGAAAAGGGGGTAAAAAAGCAGCATAAAAAGCCGGGGCTTCCGAATGGATTTCACGCTCATGTAAAAGTATGTGCATCTGACAAAATGAAAGCTAGAATTAAAAATTCTTGAAAATGAAGCCTGTCATCTTGGCCTTGGTTTTAAAGAAAAGGCAAGGAAAGCAGTTGTTTGTGTTCACTTCCTGCCACAGGGAGGGGGTGCAGCCTGGGACAGGAGGGGTCCCTGCACCGGGCCCCTCCCCTCCTGTTGAGAGAGGACGGAGCAGGGCTGCAGGGGTGCAGGGAAACGGGAGGTGCAGGGAAATGGGGGTGCAGGGACATGGGGGTGCAGGGATATGGGTGTGCAGGGACATGGGGGTGCAGGGAAATGGGGGACAGGGACATGGGGTGCAGGGACGTGGGGGTGCAGGGAAATGAGGTGCAGGGATGTGGGGGTGCAGGATGTGGGAGTGCAGGGAAATGGGAGGTGCAGAGATGCAGGGGCACAGGGAAACAGGAGGTACAGGGAAATGGGGGTACAGTGACATGGGGGTGCAGGGATGTGGGGGTACAGGGACATGGGGGTATGGGGACATGGGGGTGCAGGGACGTGGGTGTGCAGGGACATGGGGGTGCAGGGAAATGGGGGTACAGGGACATGGGGGTGCAGGGACGTGGGGGTGCAGGGATGTGGGGGTGCAGGGAAGAGGGGAGGTGTCCCTCCGGACGAGGCACAAGCCCCTCACCTGTCCACAGGCCCCTGGGGTCTTACACCCCTTTCCCCAGCCAAGGTAGCTAGGGGTAAGGAGGGGGAGCTAAGCGTGCACCCCCAGGCTGCTCGGCCTCTAGGTTCGGGACACCCCCCACCCCGCCCAGAGTGACGGGGAGAGCATGGGGAGGGGTCCCACGGAGCGCACCCGGCTGTGGTTTTCCAAGCCACACAGGCGGCACCCAGCGCGGGGAGCCAGTGGATTTTCTACGGCCGCAGCCCGGGAGACCCCTCCCCGGTGTGCCCAGAGGGCCCCCCACTGCCTGCCCAGGGGGTCTGGACCGGGGAGTCTCCTGGACAAGCAGCCCAGACGCGGTTCTCGAGGGCCTCGGCTGACGCCCCGTGTGTGGTCCACAGGGCCTGCCCGGCGGCCGCGAAGGAGACCGCGTGGGACCGGCTCAGCCGCGGGACGGACCCTGCCTGGCTCCGGGGCCGCAGGTAAGAGCCGCACCCTCGCGCTTCGGGTCTGACTTGGTGTCCCGGCTGACACTTCCTCGCGCTGTTCGTCCAGGGTTAGCGCGGCACTGACGTCACGCGGGTGGGGACTGCGCCGACGTTGGTGCGTGGGTTGGGGTCTCATGGACGATGAGACGTGTTCCTGGCTTTCTGGAGCTCCTCAGATGTTCCAGGGCAGGAAGCACTGCTTCGGCCAGGCTCGAGGGGCGATGGAAACAGTCCCGAAGGCAGACGTGGGTGAGAGATGGCGGTTGATGAGAGTGCCTCCTGCTCGGCACCCCACCCTGTGCTCCGCAATGTGAGGTGCGCGGCAGTCGGGGCGATGGGCGCGGCTGCCGGCGCTGGGTCGAGAAGGGCTCTGAGGGTCTCTCGGGGCCGGCAGGACGGCCTGTGTGGTGGCCGAGAGGAGGGCAGTGCATGGCTGGTGCTCGTTTACCTTTGTGTGTCCTCGGCCTTGGCCTCACCTTTACATTCTCCTTGGGAAGGGAACACTTCTCACGTCCACCCCGGCAGAGGTGCTGGGGAGCCATCTGGAGCCCATGTGTCCGGGGCTGTAGCAGGTGGGGACTGCCCCCCAAGCCTTCGAGGGGTGCAGCCAGCATTCCTCACTAGGCTTGGAGACGTGCGTCTCACGGAGAGGGAACCCCTGTGACAGAACGGGGGGCATCACGCCCCTCGAAGGAGTGGACACGACTGCGTGCACACCACGGAGGGCCCTGCCGCCTCCAGGCGCTCTCTGGGCTTCCTCCTGATTCTGGGACACGCAGGTCGTCACAGGGTCGTGGCTCCTGGAGGCTCGTGAACTCACCTTGGGGAGGAGGGTGGCTGCAGCTCCACCAGGAGGGCAGCCGGCACACTAGAAGGTCACCTTCCTATTTCTGATTATTTGAGGCATAGCTGCCCAAAGTCTTTATTTTCACCTTTGCAATTTATTGCAGCAAAATCTGGGTGGTGAGCGGGTGCCGGGGGGTGGAAACAGCACTGACTGGGAAGGGACTCCCTGGGGTGAAGGAAATGGTCTGTAACTTAGCAGGGATCTGGGTTTCTCAGGGAAACCGCTTGGACGGGAACTCATTGACTGGTGCACTTGGGACTTGTGGGGTTTGCTGCAGGTAAATTTCACCTAAAGAATAAAAAGAATTGCAAATATATATTGAACTCATGTTAACAATAGGCGAGCTGAGGTGTTTAGGGGTGAAACAGACACTGTTTGCCACTCACTCTGAAATACAGGGAAAGATGGATGGGTGGATGGATGGATGGACGGCTGGATGGATGGATGGGTGGATGGGTGGATGATGGATGATGGATGATGAGTGATGGGTGATGGAGAGATGGATACATCTGTGATGAAGCAAACAGAATTAAATGTGAATAACTGAATGTAGGTGGTGAGTATTTGGGTGCTCTCTGCACCCTTCTTTCAATTTTTCCATGTGTTTGACACTTTTCATAATAAAATGTTGGAGAAAAATTCTGGGTGGTGGGTTATGGGTTTCTGTTATGATGTTTTCTGGGCCTTGCTGTACCGTTGGAATGTTCTGATCCCCTGGGGTGCGTGGGTAGTGCAGCTTCTCGAGGCGTGCCCCCCCTTTCTAATCACCCATGCAGGGGCTGTGGCCCGACGTCTTAGCCCAGTGCCCAGCATCGTGCTGCCTTCATCTGTGTTTTGATTATGCCTCCTGGGTGGTCCGTGGCTCCGTTCCGTCTCGAGTGGCAGAACCACCCCCCGAGCTGGCCTGGGCCGCGAGACAGGGGACCGGCTCACGGGCTGGAACCGCTGCGGCACTGCTGGGCTCTGAGGTCAAACCCACCGCTGGAGCTTGGCTCTCTCCAGCTCCTGCCTCTGCCCCCTGCTCGGGCTTCCCAAGGCCCTCGCATCGTCACAACCCAGGTGTGTCCTGCAGCAGCCCCCGTGGCCAGGGCCGTGGTGGGTGCTGCCTGGCTGAGCTGCAGTCGTGTGCCACTCCTGCACCTGCCGTGGGGTCAGCCCCACGAGCCACAGCCCCCGAGTCGGGCAGGGAGGGCCCCGGACCACCCGGGGGTGCATCACAGGAGCGTCGCAGATGACGGACCCCTGGACACGGCCTCCTGCCAGCTCTCCACGGAGGCCATGGCTGCGGCAGGTCCAGCCCTCTCCTCTCCAGGGCCCAAGCGCTCCCGCACGCTGGCCTCCGGCTGTTTCCAAGTCCGAACAGGGCCGTGCCCGGTGGCTCCGGTAAACCTAGCAGGGTCAGGGTGCTCTTCCTGGGAGGGGCGCACCTTTGGGCTTTGGGGAGTTTCTCCAAGAAGCTCCTTGGCTCCCTCCCCACCGGATGCTTCGATTTAACCCAGAATTTCGTGGTGCCTCCCTGCGCGGCAGCGCCCACTTGCTCCTCAGAGATGAGGAACACGCAGCAGTGCTGGCTGCTGACCTGCGCCGGGCCGGGGGCTCTGGGGACACGGCCCTCCCTTCGTCCTGGGGTCCCTCCCCACACCCCACTCTCAGCCCGGCTGCCCCCGCCCCACCCTGCACGCTGTCAGTTGTCGCCGTCCTCGTGCCCGTACATGAGCGGAACATTCCCAGTGTTTCGCTGTCACCAACAAAGCCGCCGTGGACATCCCCGCGCCTCAGGATGTGCACCTGGTCGTTTCTCTGCGGTGTAAACACGCACGTGCACGCCGGGTTGTGGAGGATGTGTGTGCCCAGCTGCACAGCTGGGCCAGGTTATTTCCAAAGGGGCGGCCCCCACGCATGCCGCCACCAGAAGGCGACGGGGTCCGGATGCTCTGCCCTCACCCCCACCCTAGACTGTCTCGTTTTCATCTTCAAGCCAGTGGTGGTAAAATTGCATCTCATTTGTTATTCAATCTTTTCATCGCAGTAAAAAATGCACGTAATTTGAAATGTCACACAGTTCTACAAGCTCGTTATGAAAAACTGTCCCCCCCCCAGTGACCACCTGTGCCACCTCCTGCCCCTCAGTGCGCTCCTGCTCAGCTCCTCCAGCCGCCCTGTGGTCTTTGCCTCCGTGTCACGGTGAACACTCAGGCAGTGCTCCCTCTCGACTCGGGTTTAGGTACTCGGCACCCCTCCCTGTCCCAGCGAGCTCATATCCCGTGTTCACTGGGATCGTCGGCTGCGATTCTCAGCCAAGTCTCCTTGTAGATGCACCGCCTTTTCGTAACTGCGCTTCCCCTCGGGTTTGGGGCTGGCTGTGGAGGTTGGTTTGCCTGCCCCTGGCTTGCTCTTCTGGGCATTTATCACTAATTCAACCCCAAACTCTTCCGGCGTGTAAACCTCCTCCCAATACTTTCAAGCACATTAGATGATCTAGCCATTTTGTATTCATGAATAAATGTTTTCTGGATCCTTCTGCTGCTCCAGTCTGGACTGGATGTTCTCCGTTCCTGGTGCCCAGCTGACATTCTGGGAATCCTCTTTCTCCATCTACCCGGGAATTGACATCACCTTGCTCTCATGTGGGATCCCCTGCTTTCTGGATCCCATATCCTCCACTTTCTTGGCTTACGCCCTTGTTTTCATGGGGTGCATGCCCCAGTCACTCCTGAGAGAGGGTGCTGGGAGGTGCGTTTGTCGAGGGCTCCCCTCATCCTCCTCGGGCACACAGGCTCCCTGGTGGCCGGGCCTGCCTGGGGCCCATCGCGTGCACCTTTGTCCCCTCCCTTTCCCAGACCCACGCTGTCATCTCCTCCCCTTCCATCCACCCAGCTCTTCATCTGTCTTCCAGGCCAGCTCCTCCAGGAAGCCTGGTTTCTTTCACTCCCTTATGATACTTATTATCCGTGTCACTCCTTTGGCAGACTCCTCATATTTGTTAATTACCTCAGTACACATTTCTCGAGCACCTACTCGGTGACTTGGAGAATTCCACGATGAATCAAAAGTAGTCCCTGCCACAGAGGAACATCCTAGGAAGTAGAAGCTAGAATGGACCCATCGCACAGATAGACACTGGGGTCCAGGCGATTACAGGACTTCCTTGCTGGGCAAGGACCCAACCGAGGTCTCCTGTCTTCCAGGCTCCTGCCCTTCCCATGATGATGATGGCAAACAAAAGGGACCTTCATATAAAGAGATGACAAATATGAGTAAAGACCTGCAGCAAGTGTTTCACAGGAAGGTGGAGGCTCTTGCAATGGAAGTGTTAAGTCTCAGAAATGTGTTTAAGGACAAAGAGCACAAGATCAGATACTCCGTAAGTTGGTGTTCCACTGGACACCAAACAACAGTGGTGGTGGTGGTGATGATGGTGATGGTGATGATGATGGTGATGCTGGTGATGGTGATGATGATGGTGATGATGGTGATGACGGTGGTGATGGTGATGATGATGATGGTGATTGATGACGGTGTTGATGGTGATGATGGTGATGATGGTGATGGTGATGTGATGGTGATGATGGTGATGGTGGTGATGGTGGTGATGGTGATGGTGATTGATGATGGTGATGGTGATGATGGTGATGGTGATTGATGATGGTGATAGTGATTGATGATGGTGATGATGGTGATGATGATAGTGATGATGATGAAGGTGATGATGAAGGTGATGATGATGGTGATGATGATGATGGTGATGGTGGTGATGGTGATGGTGATGATGAAAATAATACAAACAATGAGACCAATCCTTGTGAATATCAGTTACTGAGTGCACTGTTCGGTTCTCTGCCAAGTGCCATGCTGAGTGCTGTGTCTAAACTGGCTCATTTACTCTCCACCCCTACCTACTCCATGAGGGCTGAGTGTCATTTTACCTATTTTACAAGTGGATAAGTGAGAGAGAAATAAAGTGGTTTACGAATGCTGCAGCTGGGACGTTGACTCCAGAGAGCAGTGCCTACGGGTGAGCGAGTTTCTGAGCTCTCTTGGTCCATGTGCCACACGTAATGTCAGGCAGATGTCCACGTCTGGCCTTGTGGGCCACGCACACAGCCATCGCAGCATGTGCCTGTTGCCTGTTTCACACGGGGTGGGAGGGAACCCCTGCCTCGTTGCCTACCCAGAGGAATAGCTTTCACTGGCCGTAAAAACTCATCCTGGCGTTTAGGATGATGGAAATTCTGATAGTCTAGAGCCTGGGGCTGTGTCAGACTCCAGAGTCTAGGAACTACTTGGAAAACTGCTTATTCCCGGGCCACATACATGGCGCAGCCGTGCTCCTGCCAAACACGAACGGCAGCCGTGGAAAGGTCACTGAGAGGGCTGTGGGTGGGGGAGCCCATCCCAGAGAGGTGGGGCATCTCCAGTGGACGGGAGCCGTTGGCCATGGGCTTAATCACACCCGCAGGAGCTCACGCGTGCGTTGCACAGAGAGGCATCCGCCAGCTGTGGATTTCCTCTGCGGCCGACAGGTCTCCAGACGGAAGGCAGAACTTCCTGTGCCCGTGATCTCCAAGTTGTCTCTTGGACAATTCCCGTGTACTCTTAAGGTGCGCCCATAAAGAGGCAGATAAAGCTACATTTTATCAGGAAAGGAGTGTACATGGAGAGGTGTGTGGACAGCCTGCTTCCAGCACGGTAGCCGTGGCCTCTGCCTTAAGCGGACGTGTTCCTCGTGGACGCCGTGACGTTCCAGGGCTGTGTTCCATTCACGCAGCCCAGTCGGCAGCACACTGGGGCACTGGGCTTTCCCTTCCTAAGAGACCCCGTAAATTCCAGGGCTCTACCCTCTTACATATACTATTTTACGTAAATAAATGTTGAGAATGGAAACAACCCTAACTCTGGCCTTCTACATTAAGTAGAATTCCTGATATCAGTTCCTAGCGAACCGCCCCTTCTCCCCCACCCCCCAGCTAAGACAACAGATGCTCCCTGGGGTGGCCTCGTGCTGGATTGGCATCACAGCGATGTGCTCCCTGTGGGTTTTCCATCCACGTCTCAGAATGAACCAGTGGATTAGACTGAACGAGTGAAGCAACATCTAGTGGCCCCTGTTTATGTCCCTGACGGGAAATAACTTAGTGGACTCCACGCTGCCCATTTTCAGGACACGGTGTCTTCTCCAGGGACCCCCAGGTCCTTTGACCACTGCTGCTTGCGTGTGAGCTCACGGCGTATTTCCCTGGGGTCGAAAGGGGGTCAGCCTTGACCAGTGCTCCATCCCAATGCCCCCATTTCAAGAGCCCCCCAGAAACACTTGCTGAGGGGCTGAGGGGCTTCTGGGACCTTCTCTATCCAACACGCTTCCACGGCTCTCACAGACAGCGGCCCCCAGACTGTGGGGGTCCTGGGCCCACAGATAGAGCAGGTGGGCTCCCCGCTCCTGGCTCGGCTCCTCAGAACCACCCCCCCACACCCCTGCTTCTCCAGAGGCGTCGGTGGGCGGAGGCCACGAGCTGGGACCCCCTAGCTCTTCCTGGGTCCACCTGCCTGGGAGGGCTCTTGGCTGCTGCACGTCTTGCCCCACGGTGGGAACTTAGTGAATTTTGACCAGAGTCCTGGGATATCAAATTCGGGAGTGGTTTTCGGCTTCCAGCCCCTTTTCCACCATCGGGAAGTGTTGTGTAAGCCGCTGTCATTTACCGAGCCGCTGCCGTTTGCTGAGGCAGCCTCTGGGCCCCTCTCTTGGGCACCCCTGGTCGCCCCACAGCAGCTGGAAGGCATGGCTGTGGTTTCTCCATTTTAGAGGCTCAGATTGGTTACATAATTTGCCTAGTGTCTCCCAGGTAAAGAGAAAGAGTCAGGACTTGAACTCGGGCCTCCCTGCCTGCAGACACTCCCACTCCCTCTCACGCCATCGTCTCACCTGTGCAGAAGCCCCATCATAGCCCTTGACCTTGAAGAAGCCCCGTGTGGGACGCTCACACCTCACAGGGTTCAGGTGTGTGAGAGCCGGGAGGACGGCCGTGCAGAGTGGCCGTGCTGGGCCCGCCATCTTGGGTCCACCCTTGAGTCTGGGGACTCGGCCGGTCATGTGACCATCCCGGGCTCCGGCGTCCCTTCCGGGGTGGACCTGTGGTTGGTTGAGGTTTGTCCGGCCTCGCCCTTCCCGGCAGGCAGGGGCCTGGGGCTCGGCCTCAGAGGAGGCTGCGTGCCTGCTGAGGGGTTTGCAAGAAAGGGGTGCGTGGTTAGGACAGGTTTGGGAAGCGAGTCTTTGGCCCAGAAGGAATTTGAAGACATGACCCGGATCTGGGTAGGGGTCTGCAGCTAAAGGTCGGGGAGCTGCTGTAGGAGGACTTAGGAATGGCGCACAGGGGGCTTCCCAGAGACAAAGGAGAGGGGGGTCTTTCAAGGGCCCCCGGGATGAGCCCGTGGTGGGCAGGTGGCTGCAGTGGGCACTGAGCTGCTTGGGTAAGTGTGACGCCAATGGGCATTTGACCAGACTTGCTTAGCTCCCCGTATCCAACCAGGCAAGGGGGAACCGTGGCAAACCAGGGGCATGGAGCAGACGCTGGGTGGCGTGCCTGGTGCCTGGTGCCCGGTGTGACCCCAGACTGGTAGCTCAGCATCTCTCAGCCTCAGCCAGCCCCTCACCAGGGCTGTGGTGGGAAATCAACAAGGTAATGCCGGTGAAGGGCGGTGACAAAAGGTGAGAGACTGGAGCGTACCCCAGCAGAGCCTGAGAAAAGAAAAGACGTGCTGAGCTTGGGCTCGGGGCCTGGGGGGAGACTGGCAGTCAGCCCAGGCTGGGCGTCAGACCCTTCGCCGAGCTCGTCTCCTGTGCAGACTGGCAGGTTACTCTCCACTGGTCAGAGAACCTTCCAGAGTCCTCCAGTCACTGCCCCAAGTCATTTTTTCCATAGATTAGCTTCTCCTGGGCTGTGCCATAAAAATTTATTTTCCAGCTGAATCTTGTTTGCATCCAACCCCAGTTGATTTTTTTTTTACCATTACTTTTTATACATTTGTTTTATGCATTTACATTTTAGAGCCGCGTCCCTCCAGCCGCCGTCTCTCCTCTGTTTGCTCGGTGTCCCCTCCACGTACTGTGGGGGGCCCTGTACGTCCAGTCACACCCTGAAACTGCAGCCCTGGTGTCCTTCAGCCCCTTTCTAGTTACTTCCACGGAGGAGGAGAAGCCCGTCCACCTCACCTACTCCACTGTCTTCCCAGAAGTCCCACATTAACTTTTAAATCCCCACATCCCGGATCCTTTACCCAACACTGGTCAACCAGACACAGTCGGACAGTTCCGGCAAAAACTTCCTTGGCAGAAAGCCCTGGGGTCTTCTCCTTCATACAGAAGGATGGAGACCAATGGCAGGGTCTCCTCGGGCAGCCGGAAATCTAAACCCTCCCCTTCCATTCTCTGGCGTTGACTGTGGCTGAGGGGTGTGTGGGTGGGTGGGCTGATTAACTAAATAAACAGCGAAATGGCTGTGCAACACCCAGCAAGCCTCTGGCTGTTGCCCAGCATTTCTGTGGAATATTCCAACAAAGCAAAGACATATTTAGAGTGTTTGGCTGGAAGAGTCAAGACCAACACAGCTTTCAAAACTGTGTTCCAGGAACGGCCAGTGGCCAGGCTGCTTTCCTTCAGCCCCTTGCAGCCTCGTTCCCGGCGAGGGGGGCTTCCGGTCACCAGGCCCCCACACCCAGGACGATGCGGTTGCCTTCTCGATAGCACACGCTCAGGTCCTGATGGGGTGGCCTGGGCCTTTGGTCTTAACCCCACCCTCTGTCCCCAGCCTCGGCTCACACGCCCAGTCTCTCTGGACCTCACACGTGCCGAGCGTCACCCACCTGGGGCCTCTCTACTGGCCACGTCCTCTGGCCACTGTCCCGTGCACGGTGGGACAAGGCAACAGATTCTGTGTCGTCAGTGCATGGGTGACGTTGGCCTGAGCCTTCCAACAGGAAATACAGAAGCCGGCTCGTGCAGACAGCTTCCTGAGACCCCCTGCTCATATTGTCTCTGTGAATAGGAAAGTGACTGCAGAGTGCTCCGTTCTAGAGACGTTGCTGTTGATAAGCGGGGCCTCGGGCTCGGCTCTGTGGGGGAAGTTGTTGGAAGCCACCCCACCCGGCTGTGAGGGCCACCCCTGCCTTTGCAGATTCCTGCTCCGACAGGCGATTTCCCCCCAAGAGCGGCCCTCGCAGACCCTGGCGTGTCGCAGTGAGTCCCACAGCCGTAGTGTGGGGCGCTGTGACCACTCGCAGACCCCCGGCAGGACGAGGAGGCTGGCTTGGCAGGGACGGCCCAGGAGACCCCAGGCCCTGGCCCAGGACTGGCCGCGGGTGGGCAGAAACAGGCCAAGACGACTCCAGCTGCACAGGGTGGGCTCCGTCAGCCCCCTTCAGGGTGGGGATGGGCAGGGCCACTCTCCACAGGCTGAACAACGGCCACGGCAGCTGGGCCAAGGCAGGTGCCATCTTGGTGTGGGTCAGGTGGGGAGTTAAAGTGACTGCTGCCGGACCCCCGCGAGGTGTGTTAGCATCTGCTCGGGCCCCGAATGCTGGACAGGTCGGGGTGGGGCAGGCTCAGGGAGAGACCGGAGAGGGGGGCGGGCGTCTGTGGGGTGCAGCATTTGGTCATGGCCCAAAGCTGATGGTGTGCACTTCAGGGTCCACCAAGACACATGTCCCTTTCTCAGAGGGACCCTCCAAGGCAGTTTGGAGATGGTTACGTGGCGTGACGAGGCCTCTGCCTGGACGCCTGGGCCCCTGGGTCACCTCTCGCGTGGCCTGGGGTTTCAGGCCACCAGGCGTTCCCACTGCCCGCAGCAGCAGCGAGCGCTTGGCAGAGCTGTCCTCCCCAATGGGCCCCACCGCAGACCCCGCCTTGGAGACTTGACACCCCCACGACTAGAAACACCCGAACGTGGGTTGGGAGGGCAGCTGGCTCTGTCTGAATGGGGTTGGGTGGGGTCCCCCGGGACCCGCACCCCCTCGGGGGGCTCTCCCCCACACTGCCCTCCTCCCGGGTTCTCGGGGCGGCCAAGCGTCGGAGCCAGCCCCACGCCTCGTTCACCTGGGGAGGGCGACGTGGCCGAGGAGGCCCCTCTGGGGAGAAGCCGGGCCGGACCTGGGATCATGCAATCCGGGGCTCGGGCCCACCAATCTTGGGGGCCCCTCCCCACCCACTTGTAAACCGCGCAAAGACGTGTTCCGGAGCCTCACGGAACAATGGAGCAGGCCCCAGAGGTCACGTAGGCCCCGGAGGTCATGCCCGGCTGCACGTTCTGCCCAGTCCCCTTGCTGCGGAAGGCGGCCACCAAGCCCCAGAGCGCCCGTCCTGGACACCCGGGGACCTGGCGTGGCGGGAGGCGTCCGGAGGCCTGCCACAGCCCGAGGCCGCCCGCTGGGCCCAGTGCGGTGCCAGGTGATGGGAGCCCATCTCCCCGGGCTCTCGTCTTCTCTGCTGAGTCTCGGGTGACAGCCAGAGCAGGGAAAAGAGCCCACCCTGTGACCTGCTCAGGGCCACGCTTTTGAACTGAGTGCCAGAAATTCCTGGCGGCAGGGCCGGGCGGGGGCCCTGTTGGCGGCTTCCCCGGACCCGAGGCAGGTGGGAGCCGAGGACAGGCGAGCACGGCTGGGCCGGGGCAGGTTCCGGGCCAGGGGAAGGCACCGCGTCTCCTCGACCTCCCCCCCCCCCACCCCGTGCCGCATCATTCATTCCTAAACGCCTCCCGACCCTGGGGCTCCGGGCCACGCCGGGCCCTGTCCTCAGCGCTGGGAGCAGGTGGGGGCGAGGCCGAGACCCACCTCCGGGGAACGGCTTCTCGCCGGGGAAGAGGCGGCGGCACCTGCAGACACCATGTGTGAGCCGGACACGGGCAGGGCAGACAGCACTGTGAGGAGAAGGGGGGGACAATGGCAGAGGAAAGGGGTGGCCACATTTGGGAGGGGTCCCCAAAGACCTCTCTAGCAGTGACATCACATCACAACAACTCAGGGGAGAAACCTTCCAGGTGGGAGGGATGCCAGCCCAGAGTGGGACCCAGGAGAGACAGGAGAGCAGGAGAAGGGCCCTCACCTGGCTCCGGTGTCGGGCACACCTGGGCCACTGGGCAGGGCCTGCGGGGGGCAGGTGGGGCACGGGGAGACCAGGTGGCCGAGCACCTTGGCCCTCCCCCCTCCCGTGGCTGCAGCTTCAGGCCCCCAGGCCTCCTAGGTTGACAGGCAGCCCGGGACCCCCAGCCTCAGGCCACGCGTCCCACCTCCTGCCGCACCACCCCCTACCTCCTCCCGGCACAGCTGCCCACCCATCCCAGTCGCCCAGCTCACCCCGTTCCCCCATGGCTGAGCCTCTGAACCCGCTTTCCTTCTGCCTGGGTGCCCTTCTGTCCCTCCCCCCTGGGAGCCCCTGCCAGGCGTCACCTCCTCCCTGCAGCCTTCCAGATCACCCCGGAGGAAGCAAGCCCTCTCACAGGCCCTTGCTCTGGCCCCGTTGTCCCTTGTCCTCTTGCCGTCCAGCAGGTCATTTACAAGCCACACCTGGCCGGTGGGACGTCATCATCGGTGTCTGCTCACTCTCCCCTCACGTGCTCAGGGACACTGAGCTCCCGGCTGAGAGCTGACAATTAGGGCAGGGGTGGGCTCTGGGGTCTCAGCCTAGTGCCCCCCCAGTCCTGCACACACAGCCACACTGGGCAAACCAGAGACCAGAGAGGGAGCCGACCCCCCGGACCCCTGGGAGGGCTGCAGGATTCCCACGGCGGGGAGAAGAGGCTGGGTCCGCGTCCCAGGGCCACGTGACAAAGCTCAGGAACCCAGGGGCTTCAAAGAAAACACATCTTCCCTTGCAGCTGGGGGTCCAGCGGTCCCGAGTCAGTGTCCCCGAGGCAGACTTTGGGTCAGCAGGGCCAGGGGGGTGTCCCGGGCTCGCCTCTTCCAGTCCTGACAGCGGCTGGAAGCCCTTGGCCTGTGGGGTGCCCTCCCCTCACAGCCCTTGTGTGCACAAGCTCCCACCTCCCTCACCCAAGGACGGTCACCCCAGAGATCACCTCCTCTCAGGGTCCTAACCCATCGCATCTGCAAAGGCCCGGAGTCCAAACGGAGCCCACGTGGGGTTCCAGGATGAGGGCCAGGTCAGGAGGGAGCCCCTCGGAGCCCCCACCCCATCCCCAACCACCCTCCATGCCCCCCAGCACAGCCCACGAGGCAGGAGGGGATGGGGCACTGGGAGCCAAACGCCCCCGGTCCCTGCCCGGCCCTGTCACCGCCTCAGCAGCCTGGAAGAGGGACCTTGGCCACGGCGTCTCCTCCCAAAGGGAGGGAGGGTGACTGGGAGCACCCCCGATGGAAAACACTCCGAGTGGGGCCAACCCAGGGGTCCCCCCACAAGATCTCCCCACAAAGGAGCCTCTGGGGAGGAGGCTGGGAGGTGCAGGCCACGTCAAGTGATGCCATATTGCTGCCCCGTCCACTGTGTCCAGAGGCACCGGCCACTCCGGTGGTCCACACGGGCAGCTGTCTCGGAGTGAGGCCGGCTGCCAGGCGGGTCCACCGCAGCCAGAGGGCCAGGCGGGGCCAGCGAATGTCATCTGCTGTTTTGACTTTTCACATTAGAAAAAGTGTCACGGAGCACAGACAGAACATGGAAACATGAGGCCCTTCTTATGTCAGACGTGACCGTTCCGAGCCGCGGGCCGTGCTAAAGGGACTTGGCCCCGGGTGAGAGCAAGTGCCCCTCTGGAAGGTCAGGGACCCCGTCCTCCCCTGCCCAGCCCCCCGAGTGGCTGTGTGTGACAGCTCCCGAGACAGATGCCTCTTGAGGTGTGCGCACGTGCAAACATTCCATCTTTAAATAAACAGGTCTGCTAGACATTTCTTCCATCTTTGAAGCCAAAACCTACATCCTTGCAGGTCCAGCCCATGGGCCCCAACCCCCTTCTTCCTCCTGGCTGCCCTCGCGTGCTGGGCGTCCACTGTGAGCTTCCAGAGAATGAGCTCGGTGGCTCGTTCCACAGATGTTGGCCGAGTGGGTCCAGCCCGGCCCTCCCTCCCCGAGCTTTCTCCGCCAGATGCCCAGGTCCAGGTGGGCAGAGACCCTGGGGCCCGAGGGAGGTGGGCTGAGATGTGGGGGTCGGAGGGCAGGAGGGCAGGGGTGGCTCACCCTGCTTCTGGCAGGAGGCTCACTGGAGACACGAGGAGCAAATGCGCCACCGCAGAGCGTCACACACGCGTTCACTCACGCCCTGGGCCCAGAGGTCTGAGATCGGGGTGACAGCCGGGCCATGTCCCTCCAAGGCTCCGGGGAGGCCCCTTCCTGCCTGGCCACCTTCTGGGGGCTGCGGCCGGCCTTGGTGTGTGGCTGCCTCCTCCGTGTCCTCTGTCTCGGTGCCAGGCGTTGGATTAGGGCCACCTCCTCCAGGTGACCTCGTCTGAACTCAGCGGCATCTGCCAAGACCCGTTTCCCGGTGAGCACAGGCCAGGGCTCAGGGCCGCCACATGTCTGTGGGGGAGACACAGGGCACTGAAAGGGGGGTTCTTTGATGAACCGATGGAGGTGCATCTCTGTGGGCCGAGGCTATGGCCCTGAGGGGCCACAGGCTGTACCCCATAAAGCTCTGCTGTGAGGTGAGGTCAGATGGGGGAGGTCCACACAGGGGGGTCCCAAAAGCAGGCGCAGGCTGTGCCCCGGGGCGGAGGCCAAGGGCTCGATCCTGAGAGCCCGACTCAGCTGAGCCCCTGCCCCGTGGGACCCACCTCTTGTGTCCTCTGGGCGCTAGCTCGGCTCTGCCCACACCTCGGGGCCCCCAGCTCACCATGCACTTCCCCTGAAAAAGGTGGGGGGACAGGCTGAGGCCACAGACCTGGCCCTCTGCTTTCCAGGACCCCTGCCAACACGGAGCCCAGCTGGAGCGGGGCCATCCTTTCCGTCGGGCCTGGGCCCCCTGGCTGGAGCCTCACTTGGTCTGTAAGGCGGGCAGCGCCCGGGCAGAGCCACAGCTGCGGGGTGCCTGCCCCGGTGTCCCTTTGCCAGGTTCCCCCGTGACGGCTGCTGCTAGATAGAGGCAGGTGTGGGTCTCCTCGACCGCATCAGTGGGCCGGGGAGGACCGAGCCGCAGGTGCCAGGAGGTCTGGCTTAGGCTGCTTGAGCTGGGTTTCTTGACCTTTCTCCACACTCTGGGTGGGTGGCTCCCCTTGGCTGGAGGCCGTCTGTCCCTCCCGGGCGCCCGCGCTGCTGCACCGTCCTCTGGAAGTGGAGGGAGAGCCGCAGGCCCCGAGCTGGCCACCCCGAGCCGCCGTCCATCTCCCCCAGGCCCGGGCTCGGGGGTGGAGATCCGACCCCTTTACGTGTCGAGCTGGAACCTGCGCAGAGCACGGGATCCCCCCGTGGCTCTTCACGGCGCCTTCCCTCTGGTTCTGACGCTGACTTGGGCGTCTGACCCCAGGCTGGGGGCCCCTGCCCTGCCCGGCACGTGTCACTCGCCCGGTGGCACCGCCTGTCCTGCGTGAGGGAGCCTGACGGCCGGCACACCAGCCTCCCACACCAGCCTCGAGGCCCAAACCCCCTAAGTGTAGTCAGTGAATCAGTCCAGAGTGGGCTGCCTCGTTCAAAGGCCAGTCCCGTGGGGGCGCCCCTAGATGACCACGGGCTCCGGGCGGCCACACGTCCTCCGGGGTGCACTCACTCAAAACGAGGCGATGGGGCGCAAACTCCGTGACGTCAGAGGCTGCGACAACTCAAACGGACGGCGGCCGCGCTCCTCTAAGGGATTCTTTCCGGAAGAAAACCCTCCCCCGGGACCAGCGAGGCCGTGGGCCAGTGCCCGGGTGCCCGTGCAGCCCCTGGGAGGCGGGCGGGGAGAAGACGGTCACGGGGTCCGGTCAGCCCAGGCGCAGGGCCGGCCGCCGAGCACTCCCGGGAGGTGCTGGGACCCGTGGGGAGCCGCTGGGCGTGCCTCTGCCCTGTGTGTGGGCGCCCCCTCCACCGCGCCTGCAGCCTGCGGCCCACCCCCCACCCGCAGCCCCAGCTCAGGGCCTCGTGTCCCGGGCGGCAGGGGGTGGGCTGTGGCCGTGAGGACGACACACTCTTGGCTCTGCTGTGTGGGACACGTGGCTTCCAGGCCCCTCACGTCTCACGTTAATGCGTGTGACGTAAAGACAGGGAAACTGAGGCTCGAGAGACTGGAATCCCAGGCGCCTCCAGCTCAGGCCTTGCAGCCCCTCCCACCACGAGCGAATGCCCCTGGGGGCAGCGTGGGACCCTCCAGTGGGAGCTGGTGGGGGAGACCCAGGAGCCGCAACACCAGGGAGGACCCGAGAAAAGGCGGGGTGGGGCGGGGGCTGGCCGCTGCGGTACCCACTGTCCTTGCGGCCCCTGAGGGGCCCGAGCTCCCAGGAAACAGTTAAACCCAAACCCAGACGATATTAACGGCAAAAATACTCCATCTCTGAGTCTGGCTAATGGCATCTCTCAAGATAAAACTTATTCCCTTTTTTTTTTTTAAGAAAACTATTTAAATTTAGTGCTTCATGTGTCTTAAAATTCTATTTCAGTGGTTGCGTCCTTTGGCCCAGTAAGCACGGCCCACCCTGCCCGATTCCCGGCAGCCCACGTCTCGGCTTTCTTCCATTAATCGGGAATGTTCCCTCGGCCGCCTCTGCTCCCAGCTGCGTCTGCTTACCGGGGTCTGTGGATTGCACCGGGGAGGAGGCGCTGGGCCGGCTGTGCATACAGAAGGTGCCCCATAGATGCTTGTTGGGTGAGGTACTGAGCTAACAGGAGGTGGGCCCCATCCCAGGCCAGCTTTCCGTTCGGATTCGAGGCCCCAGGCCTGTCCGTCGGTGCCTCCTTGGGGCTCCCGGTCCCCCCACCCCGAGTTCTCTCTCCCGCCTCCCGGGTCAGCTCTGCCCTGGGGTGGGGCTGGCGGGGATGGGCTCTGCCACGGGACGGCTTTGAAGGAGCCTTAGCAGTGGCCCCAACACGACGGGAAAGACAGACGAGACGTGAGCTGTTCGGAGCCCATTCCTGGTGTAGGTGTTGGCGCCCCAGCCTCAGCACCACTGGCCCTTTGGGGAAGGGTCCCTCGGGGTGAAAAGCAAACTGAAAGCTGAAAGAAGAGCTTTGTATCCTGCTGGTCTCCAACCCAAAACTACAGCCCACAGCGCGCTCTGCGCTGATAATGGAGCGGGGCGTCATGTCTGCGGATTTGGGGCTGACAGTGCGTCATCCACAGCCAGGAGCTGCATCTCCAACATGGTAGCTGCCAACAGGGGCATTTAAACGACTTAAAGCAGCTCCTCTGCTGCACCAGCCCTTCCTAGGGCAACATGGTGGGCATCCCAGCGGGCAGAGGCCTGGAGCCGGAGCCTTCCTCTCCGCATCGTTGCAAGCACCGTCCAGTCCCATGGGGACCCTTCCCAGCCCCGGGACTCGTGCCCAGCCTTCCGCAGCCCCTCAGCTCCCACCTCCTCTGTGCCCGCCCCCCACACCACCCCCAGCCCACAGCCTCTCTCCCTCCCCGCCCTCGTGGACCATGCCAGTGCCTTGGCAATTAGCTGTGTGCTCAGCTGAGGCGTCTCAGGAGATCTCAGAACGGCGGAGTTGACAAGGCCTTGAAGGGGCCCCGGGGTCAGCTCACCCCCCAAGCCGATGTCTTCCAGCATCCTTGTTTCATGGGTGCATTTTCTTTCTGACTCCCTCTGGGCCGGCCCTGACGAGCCGAGGCTCTGGCTCAACGCACCTCCCCCAGGAGCCGGTCCTCACCTAGAGAGCGGGAGGACCGTCGGCATCTTGCGGGGCGGCTGTGGGGACGGGCCGCGGTGACGAGGCGAAGCTCGGAGGCCAGGCTGCCTCGTGGCAAGTGCTCACTCGGTCCCATCCGCCCTCTCAGAGTTGGCAGATGACGCCCGAGAGCTGCCCGTGGCTCCTCTCCAGGGGAGGCCTCTGTAGGGAGCCGCTGGCCGGGGAGGAGGGGCAGCTCTCCAGGGGTCATGAGGGCAACTGCTCGGCTCCCAAACCGTCCCACAGACGGGAACGCGCTCAGAGGAGGCTTTACTCTGGTTTTGCTGACCTGTGGCCACAGGTCAGGTCTTTCCAGAGGATTCTGTTCCCAAGGTGCTCCCCAGCAGAAAGCTCCGTCCTGAGGGCACTGGTGGAGGAAACGAGGGGGATGTAGGGGCCTGAAGGTCACACGTGTCCTGAGAGCCACAGGCACAGACCGTGTTCCTGGCAGATGACTCGAGGGCCTTGGAATCCACACACGTCCGCTCCCGCCGCGCTCCTCCCCGGCCGCTCCTCACGGCTTTCCGCAGCTGTCTGGGAAGGGACAGCTTGAGAGAGAACAGGACAGAGGCCTCCAGGCCGGGGCCCGGCCGGCGGAGCTGCGCAGGGGACGTCGGACGTGTGGTGGCTGAGTCACCCCGTCGGGCCGGCGCGTTCCCAAGTCCGCTAGGCTCAGCTCAGTAATCTGCGTATCAGGGATTCCGCCAGCTGCTGCTGGTGTGCGGCACACTTCAGCCTCCAAACCCCGGGCGCCAAGGAGCCTCCCAGGCGGGCATCGGCCCAGCGCGGCCCCCTCCTGTTGGCGCTTCATTCTCCCCAGGAAGCATCTGCTCCCAAATGCTGCAAAACCAGATCCCGGCATTTGACCCTTGAGGGAATTGCCTGTTCTCCCTGATGGCGCAGGCGGGGGGCCTGGGTGCAGGCGGGGGGCCTGGGTGCTGCCCATGCCAGGGGCCGGGGGCCGAGCTTCTCCTGTGAGAGCCCAGCTATCGGGTCGGGGTCCCCGCCTGAGGCTCTGGGCCTCACCCAAGCTCCGTGCAGGGAGCCCTCCCAAGCCGCCAGGTAGACAGGGGGCCCCTGGGGTGCCAGGGCAGCAGGGGCCAAGCCGGGGCGAGCACAGCCTCTGACGCCCAGGCAGTGAGCTCGGAGGGTGAGTGTGAGCAGGCCCGATGGCCTTATGCTGACCCTTAGTTCCGAGGGCCTCACGCCTCCGTGCCTGGCACGGCAGCCACTTGGACATGACCAGGAAGTGTGAGTGCATGCACACAGACATGGACATGCACACACACTCACACGTGAGCACATCCCCACACAACTCCTGCACATGCACACACAGAGATGTGCACACATGGGCACCTCCCCACACAACTTATACACACACACAGATGCACACACTCACACGTGAGCACAACCCTGTACAACTCATAAACACACACACAGACATGCACACACAGTCACATGTGAGCACCTCACTGCACAACTCCTACAGGTGCCCACACACTAAAACGCATGCACACGCTCCCACGTGGGCCGTACACACACAGGTGCACACACGGGTAATACGGACATGGATGTTATGCAACTTGGTTTCAGATTCCGCGTTGGAGGACCCGGAGACGCCGCGGTCAGAATCCCCAGCCAGACGTGAGGAGGGTCTTCGGCAGCAAGCTCCAGACAGAGGGCGCCTCGCAGAGCCCCTTCCCCTTCCCCGCGCCCCTCCAGGGCAGGGCCCTGCTCTTCCAGCTGTTTCTCCGGGCGGGCAGGGTTCGGGTTCGTCTCCGCTCCCCTGAACGAGGGAGCCAACCAGAGGGAGGGATTCCCACGGGATTCCACTGAGTTGAATAGTGTCCCCCCAATTCATTTAATTGCCACACCCCACAAGACGAGGGCCACTGTCCCCTTCTCAGAGCGGAGACTGAGCCCCAAGGGGTCATGTGAAGTGCCGGAGGCCCACTCGCCAGGTGGCGGACAGTGGGGTCCCTGGAGATGGAGCCAATTGCAGGGGCAGAAAGCCCACCGCCCGGGGCTGGGGTCTGGCTCACCACCTCCCGCAACCGAGAGGAGCAGGGGCTGCTCTCCCTCCGCTCTCTCCCCGAGATGGCCTCCTCACTGTGTATTTAGTTATTATTTTCTTTGTAAGTGTTGTCTATGAGCATGGTTTAGAAAAACATAGTGTTAAGGGTTCTTGCACACATGTATGCCCGTCCCCAAGGATGTTCTGGCCCCTGGTTCTGTGGTCTGACCGGAGAGAATCCACACAGAGAACACGTGTGTGTGCACAGGGCAGAGGAAGCCCAGCTCTGTCGGAGACCAGACCCTCCTCCCAAACGCAGGACGGACAGACGGAGCGGCCAGCCCAGAGCCGCGTCAGCCCGACCCAGAGGTTGAGTGTGGAGAGTGGAGAGAATTTGGGGGGTTGTCTCACTGCCCAGCCTCCCCCAGCCCAGCCCCCAGCCCTCTTTTGGGTGAGGTGGGGCACCACCTCCTGCACCTCATTGTGGGGTGCACAGGCCCCACCGCTCAGAAAGCCTGAAGTGTGGTCTCAATTTTGGAACCTCTTGGAGCCGATGTTTGCTTTGATGGGGGCCAGGGGAGCCCTCCGTGCTGGGGCACCCCACCTTCCGTGCAACAGACGCAGCCCCCAGAGGGATGGGGATGCCAGTGTGCAGCCTGGGGGCCGCGGGCACAGAGCAGGGAGGGGCTCGTCACCTGGGGCAGGAGCGTGGCAGAGGTGCTCGTAGGGACCGTGAGCTGCAGAGAGACCCCCACCCCAGGCAGTTGGCTGTGCGCACCTGCCGCGCCCAGGAGCGCACCCCACTGCCAGGGGCAGCAGCAGGTGGGGCAACGTGACCCAGTGCAGGAAGGAAAAGCCACGAACCCCTTCCCTAGGCAGGCATCGTTGGGGGGCAGGAGAGGCCTGGCCTGGGCCTGGGGGGACCACCCCTGAACCAGTGGGTGAGTCAGGAAAAGTCTCGAGGCCGTGTCCCCCAGTACATCCCGCTGGGCAGTGAGCCTCGGAAACGGCGGTGCCCGTGGGGCCGGCCCCAGCCCACACGTCGCGCCCTCGACTGCCAGCCCCACGTGTGGACGGGACCTTCGTTCGCTCACACGACGGAGGCTTCCTTCTCCCGTCGGCTTTCCCTTAGATGTTAGGTTACAGCAAAACCTCAGAGCTGGGGCCGAGAGCTGCCCAGAGCCGCACGCAGGGCCCCTGCCGTCGCCGTCCTGCTTTGCTCGGATCGTTGCCACAGGGCAGCACACGAGGGCAGGGGGCCCATGGCCGCCACTCGGACGTCCCGTAACTTTGTCTGCAAGTCCCTGGAGGGGGTTGGGGGGGTCCCGGTGTCCCCCCAGAGCTGCAGTGAGCATCCTTGCGTGAAGCCATCGGTGTACCTGTCGGATTCCAGGGAGCGTGTGGAGCTGCCCCGAGGGTGCGTCTCGGCCCCGTGCCGCGTGGCTCTCCCTGCAGGGGGCTTCAGTCCCACCCGGCCGAGAGGCAGCCGCGTGCTTCCCCTCCACACCGTCCCCAGAGCGCACACTTCCAAATTCCTTATCTTGAACATCTGATGGATAAAAACTTATACGCCCCTAGTAGTGCTAACTCCAAGAGATCGAGAATGTTTTCATGGGTTCAAAAAGCTTGTTTGGATTTACATTTTTGCTCCGAACACCCCTGTCATTTGCCCAATTTTCTCTCTGCTGTTTTGTACCTGACTTACTCTTTGGAGCTTTTTTGAAACTCTTTTTCTGACATAAATGTTGCCAATTTTCTCCCCAATTTTTCACTTTGCTGGAAGACATTTAATTGTAGGTCGTTGGATATATTAATCTCTTTTTAAAGCTGCTGCATCTTGAGTCGTTCTTATAAAGGACTTCCACATGCTGAAATCATATTGTTAAAAACATCTTTCATGATTTCTTCTAAGTGATTTCTTTTTACACATTTAAACCTTTGATTAGAGGTGGGATCACACTTTTCTTTTTTCTGGCAGCCTTGCCCACTGTACCTCATTGAAACGCTACATTTATCATACAAACAACATGCCGTCTAGACTCGGGTCTGTTTTGTCCTATCAACTTGTCAACCTATTTGTGCACCCGCAGCAAAATGATTTCGACCACAGTAACATTGCACCATATTTCAGCATTTGCTGCAGCTTTCCCTGCCCAGCTCTCTTCTTAGAGAATTTACTGGTATCACGTCCCCGCTTTTTTTTCTGTATGAACTTTACACTCAGCTTGTTTAGTTCCAAAACATCCTTTTGGAAGGGAAGTGGGGTAGGAATTGGTTAAATGTGTACATTGATCTACAGGGAATTGACGTGTTATAATGTTAGGATTTTCTATTCAAGAACAGGTTCCTTCAATTTATTCAAGTTTTTAAAATGTCCCTCAATAGCATTGTAAAGTTTTCTTCTTATAGATTCTGCACATTTTTAAAGTTTAGTCTTGGTGTTCTCATCTTTTTCATTGCTGTTACAAATTTGATCTTTCATTATGCTTTCTAGCTGACTGTATGTAGGAAAGCTGGTGATCTTTTAATATTCATTCTGTACCTGCTCATTTTACTGGATTCTGTTTATCCTCTTGAATTTTCCAGATAAAGAGATCACATCCACTGATACTGATAATTCTCTCGGTTCTTTTTCAGTGCTTTCACCTTGCATTCATTTCTCTCGTGTAACTCCGTCAGCCCTTCCCTCCAAAAATTGCTCGGTCCCAGGCCTCTTCGTCTCATTTCTGCTCTAAGGACGCTCCCTTCCAGCCCTGACCCTGAGGTTTTAACAGGACGTTTCTGAGGTGGATTTGTTGTATTGCAAGGACAGATGGACACACGTGCTGGGGACAGACGGGCAGGACGGCAGCGCCCGAGGGGCCTGTGAACAGCCGGCCTGGGCGCCCGGTCAGTCCCGTCACTCACTCGGCGTCTGCTCCTGGACACGCCCCTTCAGCCCCTGCGGACAGGGGGTTGTCCCAGCTGAACCGGTCGCCACCACGGCAGGGTGGTGCTTGCCCGGGACCACGTGGTGGGGTGGAAACTTCTACTTGTTCTCTGCAGAGCCCACTCACCCCCGATGGCTCATCAAATCCCCACTGCGACCAGAGATGAGGGAGCAGGGCCCGAGCGGCCGGAAGGAGGGCGCCCCGTCTGGGAACGTTCCTGCTGCTGTGTGCTTGCACGCTCACCATCGTGCGTCTGTGTCACACATCTGTCTGCACCACGTGTGTGTCTGTATCACACGCCTGTCTGTGCCGTGTGTCTGTCTGCACCGCGCATCTGTGTCACACATCTGTCTGTGCTGCGCATCTGTCTGTCACACGTCTGTCTGCGCCGAGGCCGAGGAGGGAACGGCCCAGGCTCAGCGGCGGTGGTGGCTGATTCTGTGTCTGCCTGGCCGGGTGATGGCACCCAGTTGTTTGGTCGCACAGCAGCCTCGGTGCTGCTGGGGCTTGCAGGCGGGTTCACAGCTGCGCTCGGCCGACGGCCTTGAGGAGACGACCTTCCGTGACGGGGTGGGCTGTGTCCCGTCGGTGCAGAACTGAGGTTTCTTGGAGAAGTCCTTCTGCTGGAGACGGCAGTGTCCGCTCCCGCCTGAGCTCCCAGCCTGCGGCCCTGCCGAGGCACCCTGGGCTTGCCAGCCCCACAGAGCGAGCCAGTTCCTGAAGATAAATCTCTCAATGTCTCTCTGCGTATAATATCCCACGAGTCCTGCTTCTCTGGAGAGCCCTGATGGATACAGCAGCCAAGCTCCCACAGACCCCAAGGCTCAAAGGGCCTCCTCCCCGGCCCCTGTGACTGCAAGGGTCTTTCCCAAGCCCCGGGGAGCAGGCGGGCCCTGGGCTGGGGGGCCTTGAGGCCAGGGTGGGGGTCGTCAGCAGAGGACACAAGAGAGCTAAGGCCTGACTGACCTCCTCACCTCGGCCTCCAGGAGCCACCGAGGGGACGTGGCTGACACCAGCTCCAGGGGGCACGGAGCCCCCCACCTGCCAGGCCTCCGCTCAGGGCCACATGCTCCAGGTGTCCCCGGGGAAGGGCTCAGGCTGCATAAAGTCCCGAATCAGCTCAGCTTCCCGACCGGACTGGGCACTGGGCTGGGATCCTCGGAGCCGCACGGGGTCCGGGTGCAGGAGGAGGTACCCCCGGAGGCCCCAGCTCTGCCCCACGTGCGCCTCAGCCAAGGGGACACTGGACGGGACAGCCCCACCCCCAATATACACATCCCAAAATTGGCCGTTTAACCGTTTTTAAGTGCACAATTCAGTGGCATTGATCACATTCACAATTTTGTGCAACCGTCGTGCTGTCCATAACCAACTTTCTCATCCCCCCAAACAAAGACCCTGTGCCCACCAAGCATCTACTGCCCTTCCCACCCACCCCGGGCCCTGGCAACCTCGCGTCTACTTTCTGAGTCTACCCATTTTCTTATTCTAGAGATTTCACAGAAATAGAAATACCCAAGTGGCCTTGCGTCTGCTTCTTTCCCCGAGAACGAGGTCTTTGGGGTTGAGCCCTGCAGGACGTGGCTCAGGGCTGCGTTCCTCGTGACGGCAAATCCTGTTCTGCCGCGTGGATGGAGGACGTCTCGCCTGGCCGCTCGCTGTGACGGGCACTCGGGCGTTCCCACATCCTGTTGTGTTTCAGGGTCACTCGCCCGGCCCCAGCCACCCTGCCTCAGCACGCCCGGCGGGCCCAGGGTCTGCGGGGTCTTAGGCTCGGGTGGGCAAGGCGGCCCCTACCCCCCAGCGCGTGGCCCTCTGGGTAGAAGGCCTTCTGGGTGCCGCCCGACCGGCCAGGACACCCGCTTCGCGGTGGGCCCGTCTCATCCCGGCAGCCAGATTCCGGCAGCCCAGCCCCTGCCCCTGGCTTTCCTCAGCCCGGGAGGGGCCCGAACCCTGACCCAGCGCCGCTGTCCGTGAAGAGGGTGTGAGAGGCGACACGGACCCCCAACGCACCGGCACGTTGGCCCAGGCAGCAGGGACTCACTGTGGCGCATTTCCCATCCCAGCGGGAATCGGGAGAAAACTGTAGAGCCTCTCCAAGGAAGATGCATGCGCACATAAAATCCCAAATCCCCCCCGTTTCCAAGCCCCAAACCCACAGCGTCTGGCCTGAGCCCATTCCTGTCCAGTTAGGCTGATGGGGGCAAGATTAATACAAATAAATAGCCATGAATGGCTGGATTGGGGGCAGGCCACAGGCTGGAGGGAAGGAGGCTGCAGGAGAGTGGCCACATGGGCTGCCCCCCACCCCGTCGCCCCAGTTCTGTAGGATCAGACCAGTCACGGGGCGGAAGCCCTTTCGCTTGCGTGCTGAACCGGCCCCTTCCCAATCGGGCAGGAGGCGTCAATAGGATTTTACCTCTTTGGGTCAGCAGGAGCCAAGAGAGCCAAAGAACAGTTCCCCAACTACCTTTACAACCTGATGAACTCCTACTCATACGTCAAAGCCCAATTCAGACGTCACCTTCTTTGTGAAGTCTTCTACTTTCTCCCCAAGGCAGAATGCCCTCAGCACCTCATATGTTCTGTTACAGTAGAGGGGCCCTCTCCCCTGTACCTCCCCCTGACCTGGTGCCACCTAATTGATATGATGAGGGCGCCATGTTGGAACCTAGGAATTGGGGTGTAAGGAGAGCACCTGGGATCACAATTGCTCCCCACCCCTTACATTCCTTCCCTTTGGCAGCAGTTTTTCTGGACCTTCACAGTGTTAGTTCCCACGCACCCCCTTTTGTTTTTTGGCCCCATCCAGGGGCGTTTGATCTTCTCCCACTCTGTCTTGGAGCCATAGGGTCTTGTCAGCCTTGGGGAGTCGGTGTGGATGTCTCCTGCTCCCCCCCTCCCCCAGGTCCAAGCAACCAATGGGGAACCGCCTAGACACCCCCGTTATCTCCCGCAGCCCGCCTGGCTCCGCTCACGCACTCACTGGCCTGGCCTGATTTCTGGTGTGTTGAGAGCCGGACAGCCCTCCGGCCGGGCCCCTCTGTCCTCGCTGGGGCGTGATGAGCCCTGCTTCTGTCACTGCCGGAGCGCTGCAGCGGGCGGGGTTCCCTGCGTGCCTGTTCCAGGCCTGGAGGGCGGGGCTTTTCCTTCTCATCTGGGAGCCATTATCTCTCCCTCCCCAGCCCCTGGGTCCTGCCCCAAATCGGCAAAGCCTGAAACGATCATTTATGGCCACCGGTCCCGTGTGTGATGGGCTCCCGTCCTCCCTGGTGGCCCTGGCGGCCCTCCGATTTGGATGGTGGGATGGAGGCCACCTCCGCCTCCCCCCTTGTCCTGCCCCAGACCTGCCGGGGCCTCAGCAGGGGAGCGGCAGGGAGAGGTGGGGGCCCGGGGCCTCTAGCGGGCCTGGGTCTCCTCTAGGTCTGCAAGCCGCTCCCCTGGGGCTCCGCACCTGGCCCCCCTTGGTGACGCAGCCACCACTTCTCTCCTTGACGCCTCTTGCCGTGGGCACGTGGGCAGGAGCCTGCCAGGGCCCCGATCGTCGCCTCAAGGCCGTGAGTCGTGCCCAGCATCAGGCGATTCTTCTCCCCTGAGTGCGGAGCAGCAGCGTTTCTGCGGGCGGGAGCATGGCGGCCGGGGCTCGCGAGCCCCTCTGGGTGCTTGTGAAGCAAGGACACCGTGTCCCTCCCGCCAACTGCCCCATGGAGGTTTTCCCCTCTGTGCAGCGGGCCCATAGAGGCCGTCCTCTCGGAGTTCGGTTGTTTCCATTCTGCCAAAGAAGCCTGGGCTGGTGCTGAAGGAAGGAGCACGAACGGTTGCTTACGACGCCTGCGGGACAATCAAACCCATCAGGGCCGGCTCGCCCAGCAAGCCACACGCGTGCTGGAAGGGAAGCGGTCCAAAGTGTCCACGGTTACAAGTTTATAGTCGTCATTTCATGGAGGAAAACAGCAACATTCCCACATGACCGTCCCAGGGGTCACGCAGCATCTTCAGATATCGGCCGAGCAAAAGCCAAGGGGGGGCTGTTTTTGTTGGGGAGCCCAGGTTTGTGGAGAACATTGGGAGTTTGACTCCTTGGCGGTCACCTGGTGCTCTGGGTTCATCTCACGGTGCAAAGTTGTTTTGTTTTCCTGCTGCTGTGGCTGCGGAGTGCCCGGGCACCGTGGGAAAGCGAGCGCAGGCCTCGGCCGTTCTCGGATGGATGGTGTGCTGCTTTTGGGGTCCAGGCCCCTCAGAGGCAGAGGGACGGAGGATATGGGGTGCACAGACTGTGGAGCCATGGTGGCCGTAGACCCCGAGGTGGGGCCTGGGGACAGGGGAGCCAAGGAGCCAGCGGAGCCCCCCGAGCCAGGCGGACCCCACCAACTGACCCACACTGGGGGCCGCTGCCCCTCAGCCTCGCCCGACGGGGCCCCCAGGGACGGCTGAGACGTGGACACGCCTTGCTGGGGTTTTCCCCCGTCTCCTGCAGCATCAGGGCTCTCAGAGAAGCAGCACCAGCGGGATACCTGGGGACAACAAGACTTTCCCTCAAGGAACCGGCGCACACTTTGCAGGGGCTGGCAAGTCTGAAACCTGCAGGACTGGGAGCTCCGGCGGCCCCTGGCAGGCCTCCCTCCAGACGGAGACCTTGTTCTTCGCTCAGCAGGCCCCGCTGAGGGGATGATCCCAACCCCATAATCTCATCTACAAAGCACCCCCCGCCCCCCCAGCATCTCGCCAGTGTTGGGCCGACAGCAGGACCCGACACCCGGCTGGACGGACACACGGCGTCGGGCTCCCCGAGGCTGAGGGCAGCTTATCACTGTGGGTCTCCTTTCCCAGCTGCTCTGACACCACGCAATGGGTCACTCAAACAGCAGGAGGGTCTCGGCCCCATGTCGGAGGCCGGAGCACTCACCCCCTCCTGGGCCAGTGGCCCTTCAGCTGCGGAAACCTCGGGGTCCTCGGCTTTCCCACCCCAGGGCAGCATCCTCACCCCCTATCCCGGTTCCCTCAGACTCCGGCTTCGGCTCCCCCCTCCCCACCCCGGCTCGCTCCCTCCGAGCTCCTCCTGCTCAGGAAGGCTCCAGGCTCCGGCGGAGACCCTCCCCGACACCATACCTCAGGCCAGTCTCGCCAAGAGCCCTCTCCACGGAGGCGACCCACCCCCAGGCCCAGGGCCGGGGAAATGCCTGCTCTCCTGGGTGCCTGATTCAACCTGCCACGCGGGTTAGGGGCCACCTGGGCAGAGACTCATGGGAGCAGGGGAGCCCCAGGCCCGCCTCCCTCCCTCCCTCCGGGGAGCAGAGCGCACCCCAGCCTGCCGGGGCAGCCCCAGCTGACAGCAGAGGCACCGGGTCAGGTGAGGGGTGCAGGGTCACCCCACCCGAGGGCTAGCCAGGGGCTCTCTTCCTTCTGAGGCACCATCCACCTCTGCCCACCCTGCAGGCGGGAACTTGGGGGCAGAGAGAGGCTCAGACCCGGGCCCAAGGGCACAGGTGTGAGGGACAGGACTCGGGCCCGGGCTGGTCACCCTGCACCACCCAGCTCAGCTGGCCACAGGCTCTCGGCACACGGGGCACGTGGGGGTGTCGCATCCAAGCTCAGGTCTCTGCCTTGAGGCCTATTTCTCCGTAGTGGCCTGAGCCTCGAGACGGCAGCGACAGCCCTGGTGGCTCCCATGGAGGGACGTGAGTGCCAGCCGCCCCCCTGGTCTGGCCCTGCTCTGGGGAAACACGCTCCACGCTGCCGTGCCAGGAGCCGTGGGCACCTTGGAGCTGGGCTCACCTGGCACAGGTGGTCTGTCAGCTGGGGCTCCCCTGGGGCCCCTCATGCTCCCCGATGCTGGGGGACGTGCCTCTGTTTATCCCCCAGCCCCCCAGTGCCCTGGATCTCACCCATGGATCTCCAGAACACACTAAGAGCTTGCCCTCCCGAGTTCCCTAAAGACGTGGCCTCAGCCTCCAGGGTAATGAAGCCCCATGGGGCTAGGAACAGGGCAGGGACGTGGCCCTTGGGCCACCGGGAAAGGACCAACTGCTGTCAGAAATGCAGAAACGCATCCTCGAGTCCGACAACCTCCCCGGCCTGCTGTGGGGCTGGTCCACTTCCCGGCTCCTGACCTGCCCCCCGGGGTCCAGACAGGCCTCGAGCCAAGCCCCAGCGTGGACCCATCTTTCTCCTCGCGGGAATTGACAGAGGGAGCTGCCTCCCTGGTTCAAACCGAGTGTGGGGGGCCCAGGGCCTGGGTCCCTGGTTCTGCCCTGCCTGGGAGGAAATACAATGACGATTGTCAGGCTGTGGAGTTTCAGGGTGAGTCAGAAACCCATCAAAACTCAGCCAAATAGGGTCTAGATTCTCACCCCAAATAGCCCTTGACCCTAAAGGACCCTGACCTGCCCGGGGCAGGGCAGTGTCTGGGACGCCTGGGCGCCCTAGAGCAGCCCAAGGCTGGGCCCTTCCCGCTGTCCTGGCTCAGGCCGCCTGGGATTGTCAGCCGTGGCTTCCAGGACCCGGAGACCATCCGACAAGCCCCTCGCCCGAAGACAAGGACACACAAACAATATCCTAACGACAGATGGTGTCATCACTGTTCGTCTTCATGCTAAAAAGCAATAATTGTGCTAATTGGAAAAGCAGCGTGCTGGAGGCTGTTTCCAGGAGCCTGGTCACAGTGGAGGGATCCCAGCGTGTTGTCATGCCACCCGGGGGACCGATGAGTCAGAGGGAGGGAGAGCGAGAGAATGAGCGGGGAGGGGGGACCAGTGTGTGGGACCCCGGCCCCCACCCCCTCAGGCAGTGGCTCGGGACAGGGGCTGCACGGCCCCAGTCGGCCCCAAGAGCCAAACCTGGGGGAGGCCCCTGGGGAGGGCACGGCTTTGGGGTATGTCCAGCCCGTCCGGCCCAGCCAATCGTCCACTTTTCCCTGCTGCCCCAGGGACCCTCATGGGGCGGGACAGGCCTCGAGTCGGGCAGCAGCAGGAGGTGCCCCTTCCTGGGACCCCCCCCTGCCCCCCCGACCGAGCCCCTCGCTTCCCTGGCCTCTCCTGCCCAGAGGGAGGGCCCTGGCTTCGGCGTGGAGCCTTCGCACCCAGCACCCCCTCCCCAGCCGAGGCCCAGCGGGGGCAGCGCCAGCTCGAGACGCCAGCTGTCCCCGTCCACATCCTGGAGGCCCCTGGGGACCGGCAGGAGGAGTGACGGGGCCCCCGAATCTTCCCGGCTTTAGGGCCCCGCGCTCTCCCGCTCTCCCGTGATCATCTGGGGTGTGTTAATTCCGTCAGCTTCTTGGCCAGCGTCGCCCGAGCTGCCCTCATTACTGGGCTGCGCCAACCGCAATTTTCTCAAAATCAAAGCGTCTTCAGTGGCTGCAGATGGGGGAGCAGCAGCGGTGGTCCGATGAGGCAGGCGGGGGCGGGGGTCCCAAGAAGGGCATGTGCATCGGGGTGGGCCCAGGCCCAGGGGGTCCCGGGACCCACAGGGACGTCCCCCAGCGCTGCCAGGAGCCCCGGGCAGCCCCAGCCCCGCAGGACTCCCTCCAGGGCCGAAGGTCAGCGCCGTGGCCTCTGCTCCCCGACCCCAGCCCTCCGAGCCCACCCACCCCCAGGAGGGCACTGGCCAGGATCGGGGCACCCAGCTTCCCCCTCCGGGCCGTGCAGCCCAAATCTGCTTCTCGGTGGGGTGGGGAGAGTGACACGCTTTCCTCACAGCGTCGCCCCTCAGGCAGGCAGTGGGGCAAGTGTGGGAAAGTCTCGGCCCCCACATGGGTTTGCTCGTGTGGGGTCACCCCGACCACCTCAGAGCCTCGGGTCCCTCCCTGTGAAGTGGGGACCATGATCCCACGTGACATGCGAGAGCTGCCGCTCGGCGGGTGTCCACTCAGGGCAAGCGGCGCCTGCTACGGGGCTCTCGGAAGGGCCCAGGGCAGCTGCACCCCAAGGCCTCGGTGAACTGTAAAGCGCCAGCCCCAAGTTCTTCATAAACGCTAAGTTGCTGTCTTGGTTTCCCGGCTGCTAAGGTAAATATTCACAGCGGGTTGGCTTAGCAACGGCACTTTATGGGATCATAAATTGTGGGTTAGGAGGCTGGAAGGCTGCCCCCTCCCGCGGGTAGGACGCTCGGAGGGTGGCAGCCCTGGGCTCCTGGGCTCTCCCTCCGAGGTGACTCCTGTCCCTTCCCTTCCGGGCTCCGTGGACCTCCGGCCTCCGGCCCCTTCCCACTGTGGCCCCCAGGCCTGGGAAGGAGGCCGGGCCCTGGTCAGCCTCAGGCTCTGAGGCCGGTGCTCCCTCTCCAAGGCTCTGTGGCTGTCTTCCCGGACCACGGGCCCCACCGGCCACCCTGCGTGCAGACCCCAGAGCGCCCCCAGGCCTGTCGCGATCGGGCTGCGTCCTGCTGCCCAGATGAGGCCCACTCTGCTGGAGAGCCCTGAAATCGGGGCATTCGCTGCTCCCTCCGCCGCCCCTCGCCAGCACCGCTCAGGTTTCGATGATTCCAGGCAGCAGGGGGGCAGCCGGGCCCCAGGAGAAGGCTCTGTGGCGCGGAGGGCCCGGGCATCCCACGGAGAGGTCCAGGCTGCCCTCAACAAAGCTGGTGCCTCCCGACCCCCTGACCCCGCTGTGGATGCCGTGGAGGCCGAGGGACCCACCCAAGAGGCAGGAGAGGGCGGAGAGCGTCCCCGGGCCAGCCCTGTGCATGGCGGCTCAGCCCAGCACCCTGAGGGACCCACTCCACACCCAGCCACCCAACAAGGGGTGTTACGAGTAATCCATCCTCAGTTGAGGACATGCAGTTTCAGAGAGGGCAAGCGACCAGCCCTGGGTCACACAGCCTTAGTACCCACGGGCGCCCCCACCTCGTTTGTTCCAGTTGCCTTTGGCTGCACGGCAACCTCCCCGCCCCTGAAGTTTCGTGGCTGAAACGACGGTGTTTATTTTGTCGTGTGTCTGCACTTTGGGCAGGGTTTGGGGACAACAGCTCATCTGTGCTCCATGTGGCCTCAGCTGGGCCAGCTGGACTGGGATTTGGGGGTCTGTTTCCAACAGGGGGTCCTTGAGGGTGGGTGACACAGTGCTGACCTCACGTGGCTCCCAGGTCAGGAACGCCGGACCCCAAAAGGGAGTCCCCAAGAGAGAGGAAGCGGATGCTGGCAAGCGCTGGGGCCTGGGTCTGACTTTGCAGAATCACTTCCACCTCAAAGAACCCACTTCGAGGAGGGGGGACCCCAACCTCTGGACCCCTCAGAGGGAGGAGAGTAGGAGAGTTGGGGGGCCACGTCATCTGTTAAGGGAACGGCAGGGCTCTGTGCATGTGGGAGACGGTGGCAAGTGGGGGCTCAGCCCGCGGGGGCTCCTCCAGCTCAGCCGTGTCCGTGCGCTGCCGACGTGCCCACGTCACCGCCCCTGAGCCCCAGCCCGGCGACCCTGGACCTCATGTCCCCCCCTACCCCACCCCCGGCCCCTCGCCCCTCCCAGGAAAGGCGTCTTCTCTGGCTCCAGGTGTGTCTCCCGGGTCTCGAGGGTCTCGGCCACACACCCTGCGTCAGGCTTCCAGGCCGTTGGCAGCGGCTGGATGTGCCCGCGGCCCGGTCACCGTGGGAGTCACTGACCACCCCACGGTCACCCCCCCCATGCCCCCCAGCTCTGACGCACACGGGGAGGCCTGTCTGTCCTCTGCACAGCTGGCCGGACGCAGGGCAAGTTCACCTGCAGCTTGGCGACGCTGCGGAGGCAGAAACCCCGAAACCCGTCGGGCGAGCAGGTGGGCTGTGGAGCCAGGCAGAGGGGACTCGGAGACCTGGGCAGGTGCGTGGCACTGACGGAAGCCACGGGCAGGTGTAGTGATCGTGCCCCGTGTCGACAGGGGCTCCCCACGGTCACCCGCGGCTTCACCGCTCCGGCTTCTCCCACATCTTAGTGACAACCCCTCCCCTTGCGGTGGGGGAGCCGGGGCCGTGTAGTCAGTTGGGGATGTCGGGGATCGTCCTCACCCGTGGACCAGCTGGGGCTGCGTAGGGGACCAGGAGGGCCGAGTGCACAGGGGTGGCCCCGGAGTCACCCTCTGGGCAGCCGCCTCTGCCCGGCAGCCTGGTGAGCTGGTGACGGTAATTGCCGGGGACGCAGCCGCTGTTAGGCTGCTCGTTCGCTCCTGGTTCCCATTAAGTCGATTGTCACAATTTAAACAAGAAATCACGTGAGCAGGAGGCCAGCCACGGAGCGCCATGCACAGCGCCCTTCCGGCCACGTCCAGCGAGGGCCAGGGCCCGGGGGCCGGGCAGCCCTGGGGGCAGGACACAGCAGTGTCCCCACGGGGAGGTGGGCTGGGGACAGGACACGGCAGTGTCCACACAGCCTGGGACCGAGCAATCAGAGGAGGGAAGGTGAGGCCGAGAGAGCGGCCCTCCCCAAAGCCCCCGGCAGTGCTGGCTCCACAGACGCAGCGCCGTCCCCTCCCTGCTCACTGACCTCTGTGACCTCACTTGTCCATCCAGGGGCACTGGGCACGGGTCCGGCCAGGAGAGGTGGCCCCAGGGCCGAGGACACTGGGTTTCAGAGCCGTGAGGTTACTCGCCCAAAGCTGCTAACGAGAGAGGACTCGGCTCCGCCGACCCCTTCTGGGCAGCACACGTGACCTCCCCTGACCCGCCGGCTGCCTGCGGCCACTTGTTTCTCACTCTGCCATTGGCTATCCGTAGCGAGGCCACGTAACTTTTCTGAGCCTCCACTTCCCTATCTGAGAAATGGGAATAACGCTGCCTTCTTCATAGCCTCTTGGGGAGGATCCCCTAAGAAAATGCCATCAAATCCGGCGGCCCTGGGCCTGGCTGCATAAGTTGATGTAAAAACTCTGCTGCTCCAATGAAAACAAAAAGGCAGTAGCTCCAACAAGAGAGCAGCTATCGATTTGTCTTTCTACAGAGCACGCTGAGCACAGGCAGCCCAGGCTAGATGGCACCTCTGTGGTTTCTGGGGCTCTGGTCCATCTCCCTCACTCTCTGATTTCATCTCCAGCTTTGTCTCATGGCCTAAAATGACTGCCTCAGCTCCCACCATCACAGCACCTCTCCCCTTCCCAACTGGGACACAAGCGGAGGAAAGCACACTCTTTCCACCTGGAAGTCACGCTCATCGCACCCGCACACTAACCTAGAACCAAGAACACACCCATGTCTGATTGCAAGGGAAGCTGGGAAGTAAGAACCTTAACCTGCAGCCAGGTGCCCACGTAAAGTTCTAGAAGGAAAGAAGGTAGCAGTCACGCTACACTTCATCAGTTTCTGCTATAATCGTTCCCACAACCACCACCATGTGGTGGGCCCTCAAGGAGGGAAACAAAAATGAATTGAACACTAATCTTGCGAGTGATGGCTGGTCACAGAGCTGGTGGGGAGTAGGGAAGTTGGGTGCAGGGAGCAGCCGTGAGCTCTGTGGGTGCCCAGGGGTCTTCAGGTTAGCCATTTCTGTCAGTAATAGGGAGCCATCGAGGTTTCTTGAGCTGGTGAGCAGCACAATCATGGCCGTCTGTTGCTAGGGTCGGGAGGGGTTTGTGGACCAAGGGTGGTCAAAAGGGATCCAGGGCAGGGAGCCAAGCCAGGGGGTTGACTTTCCACAAGGCCTCTGTTTCCTGGTTTTTGAGAGCTCACAGAACCACGGGCCAGGAGGGAAAGGTCTGGGTTAACATCAATCCAGATGTGGAAACAGCTGGCAGACACGAAGGGAGGCACACATGATCTGCTTTCCTTCCTTCCAGCAGAAGCCTGTCTTGGGGACCTTCCGCTTTGCAGACGCAGCGGCTGGGGCTAGGAGGGTGTGGGAGACCGTGGGCTGGGCCCAGGCAGTGCCTCCGAGGCGTGGGCAAGTGGGGACTGTACCCCATGGTCCCCAGAGGGTCTCGGTGTTTGCAGTGGGCGTCAGCAGCTCGGCTCACACACACGGGACAGGGTGGCGGCCGGTCCCGCTCACCTGGGTCAGAAAGTCCCACATCCTGGGAACCCCTCAGACCCCGACAGACTGGACGGTGAGCACCCGGGCTGGGGATGGTTCTTTTTGAAAATATCAGTCTTTCAGCTGTTCCCGAGGGAGCCAGGGAGAACGTTCTCAGACAACATTTGGGCTCAAGATTTCACGGGGGCTCCGAACAAACCCAAGGCTGGGGAAGGAGTGGAGACCTTAGCCGGGCTCCTTGCAGCCAACGGGGGAGAGGCACCGAGTGACGCCACCGGCGGACAAGCACACGGTGGACGATCCCTCGGCCTAAAACGGAAGAAGTTCTGACACCTGCCACATGGATGAACCTCGAAAGCACGATGCCACGGGAAAGAGGAGGTTAGGAAAGGACAAGAGTCCAGATAGCCCACTCTCCAGAGACTGGGGGGCGATGGGCAGCTGCCAGGGGCTGGGGGGCCGGGGCGGTGCCGGGGACGACAGAGCTTCTCTCTGGAGTGATGAGAACATTCTGGAATTAGACGGGGGCAGTGGTCGCCCGGCCTTATGAATAGACCAAAACCCTGAATTGCACACGCCTTGGAGTGGATTCTGTGCCAGGGGAGCTGCATCTCAGCGGGAAACAGAGCACAGCCGCTGCTGCCTGCCGTGTCCCCTGCCTGCTCCAGCCCCAACCAGGTCCTCGGGGCTCGGCCGGGACGACTGAGGCAGCCGCTTTCCCTTCCAGACTTTCCCCAGAGAGCACGTTGTTCCTTTTGTGATCAAGATGTGTTAGAGGTTTCGAGAATTATAAAAACTAAAATCATACAAACAAGCCCTGGACTGTGGACCGAGGCTATTTCTGGTGGGGGGGGAGGATAATTTTCTGCGATGTCTGACTTCTTGCAGTGAATAAGCATCACTTTGGTACTCTCTAAAATGTAAAGTAAACTCTAAGGTTTAAGCAAAAGACCACGCTCCAGAGCCAGGTTTCCGCCTGGGCCCGGCAGGAGCTGACGGCGAGTGGGCTGATGGCAGCTGAGGGCGGAGGCCTGTGTTTCGGGGCTCAGGGGCCCCGAGGCTGGTCTGTCCCCTGGACACCGCTGTGTAATGGCCTGGGCTCTACCCACCAAGCTGGGCCACACACGGGGTCCGGACTGCAGAGGTCAGGGGGCCCCCTGGTCGGTGTGGGCCCCTGGAGACCTCGTGTCTGTCCTCTGGGCTTTCATTCTTTCCTCTCAGTGCTTCTCAGTGCCCAGAACTGTCCAGAAGCTCCAGGAACAGGCTCAGCAGGGAAAGGGGCCCTGACTCGGCCCAGCCTGATGCCAGGCTTTTGCCCCCCAGGAGCTCCCTGCAGCCATGTCCCTGAAGGCAGCAGCTTGGTGCGGTGCCCGCTCTGGGCCTCCCTCGGCCCCAGACCTGGAAGGGGTTTCTCAGCTCTCCTTCTGGGACAGCCCTCCCCTGCCAGGCCTTTTGAGCTGGAGGAAAACCCAAATTCGTCTTTGCAAAGTGATGACATCTCTGAGAAGCCTCGCTGGCTGATGACCCCATCCCAGGGGAAGCTATTATTTTGGTTTATGGGTTGATGGTTTTCTTTTTAAAGGGACCGTGGCTGGTTTGGCCATACACCAGCAAGGAAATTCCCAGGCCCGGGAGGCAGGCCCGAGGCAGACAGACGGGTAGGGCCACGGGCCCAGGGCTGGGCACCGGTCAGCCTTGAGGCGTCCGAGGAGGCAGTCAGCCCACGGGGTGTCCCCGCCACCCTCCGAATGTGCGGTGGCCCCACGAGGGCAGGCTCAGGCCCTGGGCCAGTGGCGGGGGGTAGAGATCTCAGCACAGATGCTTCCAGAATGGAGAGGATTTTTCCCCCTCGGGCTCTGGCAAAACCAAATCATCCCTAGATGATGGAGCCACTTTCGTGTTTCCCTGAGAGTGTGGGTGGAAGCAACGCGGAAACATGGCAGCTCAGCGAGCACCTGGCGCTCACCTGCCCCTGCCCGGGGGTCCCCACGGCCTCCTCAGGTGACGGCTTCATGGCCACTTCCTTGGGCAGCGTCTGCTGCCCCCCAGTCACCCCAGCTCCAGGCTCCTGGTTCACCCGCTGGTCCATCGCATTCGGGGACCACATCTGTCCATCACACTCACAGGCTCTGTGACGAGCTTGTCTGTTGGGGTCGCCCCTGGGGCGCAGACGAGGGGCTCAGCAGACCCTCAGCAAGTGACAGGGAGTGACAGCAAGTGACAGCAAGTGACAGCGAGTGGCGGCAGGACGAGCACTCAGGGCTGGGAAGGGCCCACGTGTCGTCGGTCCGAAGCTGGCCCTTCGCCAGCAGACAAAGCCTCGGGGGGCACGGGGTGCCCGGAAGTTGTTGGTGAGGGTGGGATTGGGGCTCTGAAGTCTGCGTCCCCAGCACCCCTAACCGCTGGGGAAGGGCTCATTCCAGACCCAAATTTCCGGGCTCAAAACCCTGGGCTCCCCTTGGGCAGGCCATGCTGGCCCCCAGCCACCATGGTCATAAACTGCAATCAAGCCCCTCGCTGTCTGCCCCGTGGGGTCTCCTGCCTCCCCCCCACTCATCCTGCGCCCCGGCCGCTGTGCTGGGAGGGAACTGCTCAGGGCAGGGCCTAACCTTCCTACCGGAACCCCCAGGGCCTCTGCCCGGCCCTTCTCCTGCGCTCTGAGCCATTGTCCCCCCGGGGGGCGGCAAGACCACGGACAGGGTAATTAGGGAGCACATGGCCAGGCCTCTGTGCCCCTCTCTGGCCGAATCCTTCCCCGTGACTCTGGGAAGTGGGGGCTTCTCACACCCCACTTCATGGAGAGTGAGCTGAGCTGGAGCCAGGGCCGGCAGTCAACTGACGAGACTCAGCGTGAAGGTCCGTTTGTCCATCCAGCTTCCGTCATTCGGTGCCCACTTGCCCGCACCTGCTCCCGCCAGGCCTGGTTCTTGGTGCTGGCTGTGGGAGATGTGGGTGGGATGCAGGTCCTGCCCAGGAGCCCCGGGAGCCCCAGGACCTCAGGCTCATTGTGGGTAGAGCCGGGAGGTACAAATAGGTAAATGCTGTGGGAATCATGAGGGGGCAGGAGAGGGGCCTGTTCTGATTTGCTAATGCTGTCGTTTTGCAAAACGCCAGAGATGGATTGGCTTTTATAAAAGGGGTTTACTTGGTTACACAGTTACAGTTTTAAGGCCATGAAGCGTCCAAGGTAACACATCAGCAATAAGATACCTTCACTGGAGGATGGCCAATGGTGTCCGGAAAACCTCTGTTAGCTGGGAAGGCACGTGTCTGGGATCTGCTCCAAGTTCTGGTTTCAAAATGGCTTTCTCCAAAATGTCAGTGTCAGCTTCCAATGGCCGTCTTCAAAGTGTCCCTCTTGGCTGCAGCTGCTCCTTCTGTCTGAGCTTTTATAGTGCTCCGGGAAACTAATCAAGGCCCATGCTGAATGGGTGGGGCCACACCTCCCTGGAAATTATTTAATCAAAGTTATCACCTACAGTTGGGTGGGTCACATCTCCATGGAAACAACCTAATCCAAAGGTTCCAACCTAATCAACACTAGTACATCTGCCCCCACGAGATTACATGACATTTTGGGGGACCTAATCCATCCAAACCGGCCCCGGGGGCTTCCAGGAAGCAGCACCTGACCGGGGCCTCGAGTGCAGACCCCAAGGGCTGATCCCCCATCAGCCCTGTTGTGAACGCCACGTGGGCCACAGGCCACTCGGGAGCAGGGCCTGGCTCCTCCAGGGCACCTGCACGTTTCCAGGAGCCCAAGGGCACTGTGGGGCCGGGAGCGGTTGGATGGGGTGAGCTGTGACTGGGGAGTGCTGGCTCTGAGGGGTCCACCTTCCCTGGGGGAGCTGGGGGTCCCACAGGAGCAGAGAGAGAGGGAGAGGCCGTGATGGTGGCGACACTGGGCGATGCTCGTGACCGTTCCTATGATCCCCGATGCACCCGGGCTCCGTGGGTGGAGGCTGCCCCCACCACAGCGTCCACTGCTGACCCTCTGCTGGTTGAGTGAAGGCCACACACCTTCCCCCAGGTCCACCAGCCTGGCGGTTGGGGTGCTGCTGTGGGGGTGGGCAGCACCCTTTGTGTGCCTCCTTCCATCCCCTCCGAGGACATGTAACTGTAGTTAAGCAACCGCAGTACTAAAATCTCATGACAGTCAATTCGAACAGTACAGACCCTTGTGGAGTAAAAAGTGAAGATTCCCGCCCCTCCCCATCTGCAGAGGCAGTCACTGTGCACACTTTGATATGGAGGCTTCCAGAACTTTCTATGCCGTGGTAGGTGGACAGATGGACGGATATCTAGTATGTGTGTCAATTGGGTCTCAGAGCATTTCCTTCCCCTAACACACCGGAGACACGTCCCACAGCCGCACGCGTTCGGTTCGGCCTGCTGACTCGGATGTCGGCCCGTCCGGGGTGTGGGCGGTTCACAACACACCAGCGAGTCCCCAGTGATGGGCGTTTAAGTGGGTGCAGATGTGCCACCGCACATGTGAGCATGAACGCATCGTGGTCTTTCTGCTGCAGGGACCCCAAGATGCAGACGCTCTGGGCCACATTGAGCACATGCAAATGCTGATGCCAATGCCAAGCCTGCTTTCTGGAAGGCCAGGCCAGTCTATGCCCCGACAGGGGCTGCAAGGGCTGGGCCTGGCTCACCTTCGCTAGCACCATATGTTACCAACTGTGCACATGGTTGAACAAAAATGTTTTTAAAAAAATGCATCCTGTCTCCTTACTCTGCATTTCTTTGATTCCACTGGCCTGACTGAGCCCGCTCTGTTGGGTGGAGAGAGAGAGTGAGCCCAGGCACCCCAGCCCTGGCAGGGCCTCCAGAAGCTGGCATGGGAGAGGAGAGGCTGTGCCCTCCCAGGATCTGTGCCAGCTCCTCTCCTGCCCTCCCCATTCCAAGGTGCTGACTCAGCATGCTGAGAGGCGATCAGCCTGGCCACTTCCTCAGCCACCTCTGCAGATGCGTGGCCTTGGCTTGCCCTTTCCCCCCCGGTGAATGAGCCTTACCCACAATTAGGGAGCAGTGTTTCCCAGGTGGCAACGGGTCATGCAGACGGAGAGGGTGTGCCTGTGAAAGCACCTGGCATGTAATCAGTGCTCAGTAAATGCTTAGCAGCTACTTCATCATCACCATCACCATCATCACAATCACCACCACCATCACCACCAATGTCACCATCGCCACCGACATAACCATCTCCTTTATCACCAGCATCAGCATCATCCCATCGTCACCATCACCATCATCACCATCATCACCACCACCACCATCATCATCATCATCACCATCATCACCACCGTCACCATCATCACCACCAACATAACCATCTCCTTTATCACCATCATCAGCATCACCAGCATCAGCATCATCACCTTCATCACCATCACCATCATCCCATCACCCCCATCATCATCACCATCACCATCATCAATGTCACCTTACCCTTCATCACCTTCATTAATAGCATCAGCACCATCACCTTCATCCCCATCACCATCATCACCATCATCCCACCATCCCCTTCATCATCATCATCACCGTCATCACCATCACCCCCACCATCACCATCACCTCCATCATAACCATCATCACCATCACCATCATCACCATCATCACCAATATCACCTTCATCACAAGCATCATGACCATAACCACTATCATCCCATCATTACCATTATCACCACCATCACCATCACCATCACCATAATCACCATCATCACTGCCTTCACCATCATCACCATCAGCATCACCACTGTCATCACCATCATCACTATCATCATCACCATATCATTGTCACCATCACCACCACCATCACCACCATCACCATCACCATCATCACCATCACCATCATCACCATCATAGTCACCATCACCATTATTCATGGTTTCTTCTGGAGAAATCCATAAGCCCTAGGATCTCAGGCCACACGCTTGAGCCCAGTCCCCTCATTGACCACAGGAAGGTAGCCCAGGGAGGGGAGATGATGTTCCCAAGGCCTCTTTCCCGAGCACAGGGCTGGCCTTGCACTGGCTCCTGGGCCAGGGCTCTTTCCTTGTGTGGGTCTCCAAATATGGTTCCCTCACCATCTTTTGGGGGCAGAATTGGTGGGAAGGGGGTTCTCTTGCCTCCCCACCCTTTGTGTTGAATTGCCATCAGTGAAGCCACCGAGAGAATCTTTCATAAATAAACAACACTGCATTTCTTTGACAGATGGAGGATGGAAAATGACTCATAGGGAGCAGCATTCCAAGTGCTGTGTCCTGTTAGGTATTAGCGGGTCGGGTTTCGTCGTGGCGTCCAAGAACGCGGTGGCTCCTTGCAGGAGGATTACGCCGTCAGCGTAGGGAGCTGGTGGGGAGCGCCCACCATGGCAATCAGCAGAGAGCGATGACCGCAAGGCCTGGAACCACCCGTGGGAACCTCGATATGCCAGCGGACCCGACCGCACACCAGTGCATGCCCTGTGCCCCGCCTCTGCCTGCTCTCGGTGCTGGAGTGGGCACCCACACGCTTGGGCACAGCCTCAGAGCTGGGAGCTCTCAGGGGGCTGGTTGGAAACAACCATTTCAACAGGACACCCCCCTTTCTGTGCCCCTTCTATTGGCAGCCATCAGGCCAGCGCTGTGGCTGGGTGGGGAGTGGTGGGGAGACCCAGCTTGGCGAGTAAAGCAGGGCCCCTGCCTGGCCCTGGCAGTGCCGGGTGGAGAGGGCTGGGCTGGCGGGAGTGACAGAGGGGCGCGCAGTGCTCCCCGGACCAGTCGCTCACGGGTGCCGTTTCCCATCCAGGACCTCCTCTCGGCTGCACAAACAGCCCATTTTACAGATGAGAAGCCTGAGGTCCTAGGTGGCCCCTTGAGTCTGGGCCCCCGAGGCCCAGGGTCCCGCCCGCCTCAGAGCCAGTGAGTGCTCCCCTGCCACAGGCTCTCGGGGCACCCGGAGGCTGACCCGGAGGACGGTCATGTCCCTGGCACTGAGCCGCCGCCCGTCATTCTCTTTCTTGCTGTGAGCTGGCGGCTCTGCTGTAAACCTCAGCGGCGGGCGCGCGGCCAGGCTGACATCACACCCCCTGCCCGTGGGCTCCGGCCTCTTGGGCAGAACAAGAGCCGACGGCCGCGGCCACCCACGAGTCCTCACTCCTCGGGACACACCCACGGAGAAGCAGGGCCCAGGGGCCAGGGGCGGCTCTCCCGGCCCAACCGCTCCGCCGCCGAGTGGTGGAGGAGGGGGCCCCGGAGGCCCCCGATGACTCACAGCGAGGGTGGAAACTTCAGGGCATTTCCTTCCAGCCTGACAGAGAAGGAGATAGAGAGAGACGGAGAGAGACGTCGGGAAAACAGATGTTCCCACACCGTTATCACAGCCTTCCCCTCCTCCTGCGAGGAAGGAGCTCTGCTATTCCAACCGATACAGGCCTGGGAGGTCCGTTCTGCTATGAAAAATCACAGAGGGAGATAAAAACAGACAGACAGACAGACGCTGATCCGCCCCCACTCCGTGCGAGAGCAGGGGCCGAGGCTGCACAGCCAGTGGAGACTGGAGACGGAGGGAGGAGGAGAGTTTAGGAAGTTTTTCTCGTGCTGTGTCACCCGCCTTCCCTTAGAGGCTGAAGGTTTAAAACGTTTTTCCCTTCTTCTGGGTGCTGGACATGACACTGAGCCATCGATCCCGCCTGTACCCACACTCCACACGCATTTTCGCGCCACCACACGTTAAGCACACTCCTGCCACATCACTGAAAAGTCCTCACGTGGAGGCACAGCGCTGTGAAGACACAGCGCACAACGGCCGGCACGCTTCAGAGGATCGCTGGTACGTGAATACAGCTCAATAAAATTGCACTTTTTTAAAAAAGCAGAAAAAAAGTCCTCACAGACCTAACTTTCCTGGCCGCCTGGCACGTCCCTGGGAGACTGACCAGCCACTTCCCTCCACATCACCCAGAGGCCAGACCCTTCCTGTCCCGAGCGTCTGCTCTTGTCAGCAACACTGCGGCGGGCATCTTTGCACAGAGATTTGTCTGCACTTGGGATTCTTTCTTTGGCGTCCTCCTGGTTGACTGATCCCTGGTGGAGTTAAAGCAGGGACTGGGCTGTGTCTCCACCCCGCGCCTCCCCTAGGCAGGAAAGCAGCTGCCCGCTGGGCTGTGGTGGCTGGGAAAGGGTCAGGACATGGTTTCTGTGCAGAGCGGTTTGTTCGTTATGAATCCTTGAGAAGAGCCTCTGCAGGGCAGCCCACCGGCCGCACACCGAGATGTGGCCGTTCCAAGCCGCCGGCCCCTCCACACTTCGGGAAGCAACATCCAGTGTGTCAGCCACCGTCCGCCTCTCCTGCTCCGGCCATCAGAAGCCACTCGTCCGAGTTTCCGGAGGCTGCTGCAGCAGATGAGCACACACTTCAGAACAATGCAAATGTGTCACTGCACGGTTCCGGAGACCAGAAGTCTAAAGTGACCCACAGGACCACATGCCTTCCAGAGGCCCCAGGGATCCCTTCCCTGCCCTTTCCCGGCTTCCGGAGGCTGCCCACATTCCTGGGCTCGGGGTCCCCTCCTTAAAGCCGGCAGCAAAGCATCTTGCAATCTCCCTCCTTCCCTCCATTCCCGCCGTCACATCTGGCTCTGTCCCTGCTGCCCCCTCTTACAAGGACCCTGTGGCTCCTGCGGACTCACCGGCACCCAGGACCAGCTCCCATCTCAAGGTGCTCGACCGGATCACACTGGCAGGTTCCCTTTTGCCCTGGAGGGTCACTGTCCACAGGTCCTGGGGACTGGCGGTGGGCCTCGGTGGGGGTCCTGCCCAGCTGGCCGCAGCGGAGCGAGTCGTAGGTGGGCCCCACCCCGTTCCCCACGCTCCCCACCCTGCTGCTGCCACAGGGAACCTCCCGGCCGAGCCTCCCTTGGCCACTCGCTCCTCCTCACGCTTGACCGCCCCAAGCCTGGGCCAGGGACAGACGCCTGCCCCGTGTCCAGTGGAAAGGCCCAGGCCTGCCGGGATCTGACTTCAGACAGCTTCCTCATTCCGAGGGTCCTGGGCCAGCACATCCCCCGGCCCCATGCCCTTGCCCAGGGTGTGGGGACACAGATGCCCGCCCGCCTGGGGCATGGGAAGGGCAGGGGATGGCCTCAGCGCGTGTGCCTGGCAGAACACCAAGTCAGAGCTGGTGCTCCAAGAATGTCGGCCAAATGCCAGGCTTCCCGGATCCAGAAGAATGCCAGAGTCTGTGCCCACAGACATGGGGCTCTCTCCGCTTCCCTTCATCTCCCCAACACCCTCCTCTTCTCCAGCCTTGCGACACATAACCAGAGGGGCTCGCCAGCCCCCGTGAGCAAGCGGATGCCACTCTGGTACCTCACACTTCCCAAAGTCTTCCAAGTGGACAGGGCCTTGGAGACAGACTGGTCAGGACCTCCACTTCACAGAAGAAGAGACTGAGGCTCCAGCTGGCTCTCTGCATTCATGTAGGCATCTGCAGTGGGGGCCTGAATCAGCATGAAATACATGCACTGACCATGGGGAGGTCATTTCTGGAAAGTGCTAGTGAAAGTCACCCATAAATGACCACAGGAGCACACATACGTCACCAGTGCCCAGTCCTCTGCCCAGGTCAGATGGCAAAACGGGCAGGGCTCATGTGTCCAGTAGGAAATTCTGGCCCCCTGGTCCCCATTACAGAATAGAAAACAAATTATACTGCCAGGCTCTGAAACAGAGTGAAGAAAAGCCTGGAAATCATCCAGAGCAGACGGTCCTTGAGTGGTGGTCAGTGTCGAAAAGCCCATCAGAGAATGTTTTCACCTCAAACCCGAGGCTTTGGGGATAAGGGCAGCAGCTCACAGGGCCACGTGCCCAGCAGCGGGTTGTACCCAGCAGGCACCGGCCTCAAAGTTCCCCGGCAGGGTCACAGGGTCACTCAGCATCAGGGGCCAGGGCAGCAGGGAACCCGGGACTCAGGCCTCCCCGGCAAGAGCTGGGCAAGCTCCGCGGGGTCTATAGAGGAGAGGGCCAGGGGGTAGTCTGGTGCTTTGTGCTGGACGGGGCGGTGGCCGAGGCCCAGACCTGCCTCTGCAGGCGGTGGCGGGGGCAGGGCCACCTCGCTCCTGCCTGGGAGGAGGGGCTCCCTGGTGGTCGGCCCCGCCCCTTGGGGCCCCCTGGGCCTCTTGGCGGGTCCAGCCCGTTCACCTGGGGCTGCCACCAGGACCGGGCCTGGTGGAGTCGTCACGAGCAGGGCCGCCTGTGCTAGCTGTGCCCCCGAGGGCGGCCAGCTCACTTTACAAAGTGCTTTTGCAGCCTGGCTGGCTCGGTCCCCAGCACCCTGGGAGCGGGTGTTTCCAGAAGCCCTTCAGAGGAGAGGGAAGGCCGGGCGGCTCGAGGTGGGGGCCTGGCAAGCTCTCCAAATATGGCTTCCTCCAAGCGGCACCCATTACGCCTGCCCCAGGGCCCCAGGCAGCCAGCGCTCACCCAGGAAAGCCCCTTCCTCCTGCCCTTGCCGTCAGCCCCAGCCATGGTGGACAGTAAACACAGCCCCCACGTGGTGCCCTCTCCAGGCTGGCTGGTGGCCTCGGCTGCATTTTAATACAGAGGCACCAACCGGCTCCGGAGCTGGACGGTAACGGGCCTCTTGGGCAGCAGTGGACACTGGAGGAAGGGGGGGTGTTGCAGGAATGTTCCAGGGCTGCTGGCAAAGGTCCCTGGGAGGTGCACGTAGATGCCATCCTACAATGAGCACTCTGACCCAAGTCCCTCGGGCACGTGGGCAAGGGCTCCACGGGTGCAGAGTGGGCCTGGTGGTCGGTGCGCGTGATCCCCACGTCACTAAATATTGCCAAATTGCTCTCCCATGAGCATGAACTGCTGCAGGCCCTGGCCATGAGAACAGGCATCATTTCCCAAGCCTACCTTACAGATGGGGAAACTGAGGCTCAGACAGGCAAGCAATTGGTTTAGGGTCACAGACGGGGGAGCGAGGGTGCAGAGCCGTGTCCTCATGGCCTCCTGGACCCACCGAGGCTGGGGGCCTATGCAGGGTCCCCCGGGGCTGACCCTAGGTGTCCAGATGGTGGGCCGAGGCCATGACCTCAGACCCTGGCCCTTATCTAGCAGGGACCCCCAGATGTCGTTCCTTCGAGAGACTTGGACACCAGGTCCCACCACACCCAGCATGACTGAGCATCCTCTCAGTGCTCAGAACCCGCCCCCCGGGGTTGCTGGGAGGACATGACCCAGCCCTGCTGGCCAGGCCTCAGGGTCACTGTGGATGAGCGTCAGAGTGTCTCAGAGGAGAGTGTGACGGGCAGTGGGGACCGGATGAGCCGGCAGCTCCTGTGGCTTGGGTGGGGCCTGGAGGGCGGACCCAGGTTTGCAGGAGGCCACGGTCAGCAGGAGTCCAGGGCCGAGGGACCCCCGAGGGGTGGCACGTTTGGGGAAGGAGGACAGTTGGGCATCACAAGGCCAAGCGTGCACACAGGGCAAGGCAGGGACGCCACAAGGGAAGTGGGGAGGGGGCTCGTGGCCAAGGGGGGGCATCTCGATCCTTCTCTGAGGGTGAAGGAGGCATAAGGGACATGAAGCAGGGACAAGGCCAGGGTCCAAGCCAGGGACACTGGCCCACCCTGCAGACTGGTCAGCAAATGTCTCACTGACGGCCACCATGAGCCCCTCCCAGGGTTGATGCTGCCGGTCGATCACCGAGACCCTCCGTGGCACGGCCCCCAGGCCGCCCTGCAAGGTGAAGGGGTTGGGGTGCAGTATGGGACCACTCACCCTTCAGACCCAATCACCTCATAGACGGGAATAAGCCAGAAAGCAGGGAGCAGGTGTCAGGACCAGGTGTGAGTGTGGGCTGTCTTCTGTGTTCCTGAAGCTTCTGGGGGGCCCACGGAGCTCTGAGAGGACCAGGGAGTGCTGGGTTTGGAGGCAGGAAGGGCCCCAGGGCGGATCTGGTGCAGCCCCCTTGCTGGGCACATGGGGAGACTGAGGCCGGAGGGGAGGCGACTGGCCCAGGAGCATGGAGAAGGTGGATGTGGGAGACAGGCCCCGTGGGGACCCGGCTCTGGGGCTGGGCAAGTGGGGTGGAAGCCGGTGGGAGAGGAGTGCGGCTAGCGAGTGCCCCCCGGGTGTCTGTCTGTGCAGAAATTCTAATGCACCTCACTGACCACTGTCAGGTGGAGGGCACCGAGGCCCGGGGTGGCGTTCAGGGCTTTGGGTTTCCCAGGAAGGGCTCTCTCTCAGGTACCACGCAGCCATCTGAGCTCGAGGCCATGTGACACTCGTGGACGGGGTGGCGGGCCCACCTGCCCAGACTCTCAGGCCGTTTCCCCATGGCCTTTAGGGCCTCTCAGCCGAGGACCAGCTCGGGGACTGTGGTGGGGTCCCCCACACGTGCAGCGCTGGGCCGGGAGTTTTGGGGAGGCCTGGCATCTCCACGCCATCAACAGAACCCTGGGCTGGGGGCACAGGGTGGGGGCCTTGGCCTTCCCTGCTGCTGGCGATGCGCAGAGGGGCCAGGCCTGCCTGGAAATCTGTTTCCTCCTGCCGTGGGTTCTGCCGTGAGCGCCGGAAGGAGCCGTGTGACCCAACCCTTGAAGGGCAATGTCTTTAAGGAGGAAAATATTTCTTCCTAACAGACTTAGAGCGAGGCGGTGAGGGCGCTGGGCGGGGGTCCTCTCCTGGCCTGCCCTTTGGGGATTGATTCTGGGCTCCCTCCAGTTTTTCTCAGCTCAGGTTGCCCTCCTGGGTCCTCTGACGTTGCCCTAATTTCCCGCCCTGGACAGGGCACCTGCCTTCTGGGCCTGCACGGGGCCTGTGGGCCGGGATGGTGGCTGGGGCCACGGTGTCCTCCAGAGGGACTCGGTTAAACTATCCCCCGCAGTGGGACAGGGGAAGCCACACACTCAGCATGGTGGGGTCCCGGGGCGGGGGCTGCAGACGAGCTGGAGGAGCATCTGCCCCCAAGGGAGCCGAGGGAGCCGAGGGGCTGCTGCAGTCGGCCCAGGGGCTGGTGTCTTGGGGCCCGGGTGCCAGCTTGAAATGGACTCAGGGGGGCCCTGGTGGGGGCGGGGGGTGGGGCGACCCCACAAAAGGCTTAGGGGTGAGTGAGCTCCGCGCCAGGCCTGCTGACCCTGGAGATGTGAGCCGGAGATGGGGAGGGGTCTGGTGGCCCGAGGGGCACCCGTGTCAGAGAGCAGGTGAGGGTGAAGGACCAGTGAAGGGGGTGAAGGGGGAGAGGCGAGGACGGGGAGACCCTCTCGCCACCCCCTTCTCTGTGCCTCTCTGAGCTTGCGGCCCTTTCTCCACCTCTCCCAGGTCATCAGGGCCCGAGTGGAGCAGGCTGGGATCTAAGCACCTCCCTCATCTTCCTGGGCGTATTTCAGATTCCTGGAGGCCCTGGAGCTTGGAGCCTGAGGAGGACCCCCTGGGAAGGGCCCCCCCACAGCCGTCCCCCCAGGCTTGGTGACCTTGCTCCTGCTGACGCCGCACACACAGAGTCTCAGGACCCTGCTCAACCCACCGCCCAGCAGCCGCTGGAAAGCTGCCCCCACCCCGATGTGCCGCCCAGCACAGAGCGGGAAGGGAGCACGCTGCACGATCCCACATCCTCAGGGCCCGCCAAGAACCCACATCCCTTCCACGGCTGCTGTCCTCGTCCCCAAAGTGGTGCAGGAGGGACCCTCGAAATGCACGACCGGCAAGGCGAGAACAAGGCCTGGTGAGCTCCTTGCAGCAGGCGGAGGACAGGCCTTCCCTTTGCTTTTCCACGGTGTTCTGGAAAAAGCCCGGCTCCCCCCCGCCGCCGGCTCTGGGTCCCTGTGTGGAGCAGATCCCCGTCTCCTCATCTGAGGCTCTCCACTGCACCCGCTCGTTACAAGGAGGGTGCTTCCCACCTGAATCTTAACAGAACTCGTGCAAAATTTTAAATAAGAGCAAGAAGGGGGAGGAGGGGAGGAAGGGGAGGAGGGAAGGAGGCGGCACGCACAGGGGCACCCAGGAGACGCCCGCCTCACCATGGGGTCCCCGCCTGCGTCTGGACCTCTCCAGCCGAGCAAAGGAAGCTGCAGTTGGGGGCTGAGCAAGATTAGGAGGTGCACACAGCACAGGTAGCTCACCCCTGTCTGTGTCTGCACCCTCTTCCCATCCCCAGAAAAAAGAATATCACTGTGATTCTCTGTTGATTCCATTTTCAGAGCCATTCATTTCTGCTCTGATTTTTGTTATTTCTTTTCTTCTACTAACTTTGGATTTAATTGGCTCTTCTTTTTCGAGTTTCCTAAGGTAGAAGCTTAGAATATTTATTTTAGATCTGTCTTCTCGTCTAACATATGCACTTGGTGCTATGACTTTCCCTCTAAGCATGGCTTTTGCTGCATCCCACAAATACTGATAAATTGCATTTTCATTTCATTCAAAATACTTCTTAGTCTCTCTTGAAACCTCTTCTTTGACCCAAGTGTTACTTCAAAGTGTGTGGTTTAATCTCCATATATTTGGGAATTTTCTAGCTCCCTTTTGTTACTGGTTTCTCATTTAATTACACTGTGGACTGCATGATTTCTAATCTTTTAAATTTGTTAAGGTGGGTTTCAGGATGTGGTCTGTGTTGCTGAATGTTCTGTGTGGGTTGGAGAAGAACGTCACTTCAGTGGGTTGCTGGACAGAGGACTCTACAGGTGCCAGTTGAGTCCAGTTGACCAGTGGTGCTGCCCAGTTCAACAGCAGCTGCTGCTGGCCTGTCGTTCCTGGACGAGGGGTGTGGGGTCCCCAGCTGTGAGAGTGGATCTGTGCATTTCTCCTCACGGGCCTATCAGTTTTTGCCTCACATATTTTCCCCTCTGTTGTGGGGCACATACACTCAGGATTGTTTTGTCTTCCTGGAGAGCTGACCCCTCCATTCTTCTGTACTGCTCCTCTTCATCGCTGATAATTTTCCTTACTCTGAACTCTGCTTAGTCTGAAAGTCATAGAGCTACTCCAGCTTTCTTTTAATTAGTGTTAGCTTGGTATTTCCTTCCATTTATTTTTAATTTATCTGTGTCTTTATATTTAATGTGGGTTTCTGGCAGAGAACATATAGTTGGATGTTGGTTTTTATTCTCTCTTGTAGTCTCTGTCTTTTAGTTGATGTATTTGGACCATTCACGTTTAAAGTGATTGTTGATACATGGCTTAGTATCTACTATATTTATAACTATTTGCTATTCATTGCCTTGTTCTTTGTGCCTCTTTTTTTTACTTCTCTGGTTGTTAGTGAGTCTTTAACATGATTCTGTTCCCTCTCCTGCTTTGGCATTTAAATTTACTTTAAAAAAATTTCAGTAATTGCCCTAGAGTTTGCAGTACATATTCGCAACTAATCTATGCTCATTTTTCAAATATCACCACCCCACTTCCTAGCAGCACAGGCGCCCCTGATAACGAGCGTGAGGCACCTCCCTGCCGTCTCACATCCCGTCACTATAATCATCCAGTACATTGGAGCGATTATAATTTTCAACAAACTGTTATCTGCCAGGTCAGTTAGGAATAAGAAAAATACAAGATTTCATTTTACCTTCATTAATTTCTTCCTGAATGCGGATCTAAGTATCTGGCCATGTCATTTTCCTTCTCTCCAGATAAGTTCTTTTAACACTTCGTGCACAGCAAGTCTCCCTCAATTTTTGTTGGTCTGAGTAAGTATTTGTTTTCCTTCATTTTAGATACAGAATTTTAGGTGGGTGGGTCTTTTTCTTTCAAGATTTTAAATATTTCACTCCACTCTCTTCTTGCTTGCGTGGCTTCTCAAGAGAAGGTGGTTTGTCTGTCTCACCCTTAACCCCCCATAAGGTATTTTCCCCCCTGTGGCTCTTTTCAAGATTCCCCATTTGTCTTTGTTTTTCTGCAGTTTGAATAAGAGATGCTGGGGTGTAGGTTTTGGGTTTTTATTCCACTTGAATCTGTGGTTTGCTGTCCATCAATAGTTTTGGAAAACTCCCAGCCATTTTTACTTCAAATATTTCTTCTGTTCCTTTCTCTCTTCTCCTTCTGGTTTGCCACTAAACCTTTTGTAATCATCCCACAGTTCTTGGATATTCAGTTCCATTTTTTTCCATCTTTTTTCTGCTTTTCAGTTTGGGAAGCTTCTGTTAACATATCATCAAGCTCACTGAATTCTCCCCTCAGCCACGTCCAGTCCACAGATGAGCCTATCAGGGGCCTTCATTTAGGTTTCTGTGGTCTTCATTTCTAGTATTTCCTTTTGATTCTTTCTTCAAATTTCCATCTCTGCCTGCATGACCCTCTGTTGTTACACAGTGTCCACTTTTCCACTAGAGCCCTTAGCATATTAATCATAGTTGTTTTAAATTCCCAGTCTGCAAATTCCAAAATCTCTGCCATATCTTAGTCCAGTTCTGATGCATTCCCTGTCTTTTCTGACTGTGCTTTCTGCCTTTTAGCGTGCCTTGTAATTTTTGGTTGAAAGCCAGACATGATGCATAGGGTAGAAGGAATTGAGACAAATGGGCCATGGGGTGATGTTTTATGTTCTGCTGTAGCTGTAGAATCAGAGGCTAAACTTCCCTCTGGCTCCCCTGTTATCCTTGGGTTTCCCTAGAGGCTCCTTCCTAAGTGGGGCCTGAGCCTGGGGTTCTTTCCTCTGGACCCTGTTATCAGACCAGAACCCTGCAGATGTGGGGTGGGGGTGGGGGCAGGGGCCTGTCACCCTACGATGGGGCCTCAGTCCTTGTGACCCCTGGAACGTGACCTTCCCAAGGGCTTCTCAGTACCTCCCCCTTGGGTCCAAAGGGAGGCTAGAGCAGGGAGTGGGGGTTGAGTTTCCGTTTTTCAGACTTTCTCTTGTTGTGAGGACAGGAGTGACAGCTCCCCGGCTCTTTACGTGTCACACCACAAACTGGAAGAGTCATGCTGGTGGCTTTTGAGCATTTGCAATGTGGCTAGAGTGCTTGGGTGTGAATTTTAAATTGTATCTAAAATTAATTTCCATTTAAGCAGCCATGCGTGGCTACGGACTACTGCATCGGGTGATGCAGATGTAAGGGATAAACGCATGTATTTTGGAGATGTGAAATTCTAGCTCCACCACTTCCTGGCTGTAGGGCCTTAAATAAGCCACTTCACCAATCTAAAGTTAAATTTTGTCATTTCAAAATGGGGGAAATAATAGCCCCAATTTCATAGTGTTGAAAGGGTAAGACAATCCTCTGTAGACTTTAACCACCCTCTCTACCCTCATCCATTCCTATCTTCTCTGTAGCTTTACCAGATTTCAGGCTGTGTCAGTCAGCTAAGGCTGTGTAACAAATAGCCACAAATGCTCCACGGCATACGACATAGGCGTTTATTCCTCTCTCACCCGTCTGTGGGCAGCTGGGCTTCGCCCGGTTGAGCTCAGCTGAGCAGGGCTCCAGGAAAGGGTCCATTAAGGTCACCCCTTATGGGGTTCACTTCTCAGTCCAGTGGGGTTCTCAGGGCTTGCTCGTCTCCTGATGAGGCCAGAAGCTCCCAGAAGGCTGGTGGAAACACAAGCCACTTCTCAGCTCCTGGGCTCAGAACTCGTGCATCTTCGCTTCACCCACATCTTATTGGCCCAGGCCAACATGCATGGGGCAGAGAAGTATGAACCTTCCAGAGAGCTGGGGGAAGAGCCTGAATATTTGCTGAAAAATCTAATATTGTATGCAAACTTATGTTGATGAATGCCACAGGGTGACATTTCTTTATTACCCAAGTTGTCACCAGTCCCTGCCTGGAGGGCTGTGGGGCAACTGGAAGAGTGAGGGGAACAGATTTCTGTGCAGCTCGGGGTCATTTTCCAAAAGGCTTTATGGAAACGTTGGCTCCGGTTCTCCTGCTGATGAAACTCCCGAGCCCTGGAAGGAAGGCGTGTTTTGCAAGAGTAACCGGTCAGATTATGAACAGGCAGAGTGCTTGGCCCGGCACACCCCACCCCGGGCTCCATGCGGGCTTCGGGCACCCCCACCCCTGCGTGTGTCATTGGGGACCTGCCAGCCCTTGCACTGATCTGCTTTTGTTCACCAAGGGGCTCCTCCTTGATGGCCAGTGAGCCGGACTTCACCCCCTAACCCACCAGAGCCAGAACGATCTGGCAGCGCAGCCCTGGAAGGGCCAGGGGAAAACGGCGCCTTCACTCTCATTATTCTTGGATGAGGAGGGAATGGGAAAGGTGGAGTTTTGGAGCGGATTGTAGTATGAGCACTTCGCTTGGATTTCTGGCTCAAGTGCTGAGCTTAGCAGCTGAGAGCATTAAAGAAGAATTTTTATTCTATTTCTACTCTCTTCTTTGGTGCCCAGTGGACGTCTGTGGGGACAGAAATTCCTGGCTCCACCTCAGGTGCTTTTAGCCGAGCGGCTCTCCCCTCCCGTGGTCCAGACCCAGCTGCCTCCGTGTGCCGGGGATGGGCCAGCTAGAGCTGGGCGAGGGGGGTGGTCCTCGGGGCCCGTTCCTGGGGGCTCAGGAGACGTGTTGCCCCAGCCGGCTCTCTGGAAAGCACTGCGTCCCTGTGCCCAAGCCCCCTCTGCCTGGCCCCAGCCCATACCCGCTCACCCCAAAGCTGCAGAACACACTGTCTTTGCTTTTAAGAAATGATGAGATGAAGGGTCACGGGCCCTGGTCACACTGTGCACAGAAGGAAAGAGCGCACAGTGTGGCAAAATGCCAGGCAGTGGAACCAGTTGAAGGGCTGGGTTTCCACACCCTCCTTTCCGTTTTCCTGGGGGATTAAGTTCTCAAAATAGGAAGTTGGAGGAGAAGTTTTGAAACAAAAATTAACAAGCATTTTTAAGGAGTGGAGGCCTTCTCTGTGCTCGTGACCCTGGAGGCCTTGCATCTGGCCACGTGTGTCCCCCCACATACCCAGGAGCCCTGAGGTCGGGGGTCTGGCCTCTGGCCCCAGGAAGCACTGCCATGGAGCCTTGGGGAGGGGGCCTGCCAAGAGAGGATGGAAGCCCTCCGGATGTGGGTGCCAGCAAGCTGGGGCCCCCCACCCTGGCCATGAGTCCCCCACCATGGCCGTGCAACCCCACTGTGGCCATGTGCCCCCCACCCTGGCCATGTGACCCCCCACCGTGGCCATGTGCCCCCCACCGTGGCCGTGCACCCCACCCTGGCCATGTGCCCCCACCATGGCCGTGCACTAGCCACGTGGGCTTGGTCTGGCCTCCCTGGAGGCGAGGGCTGTGGGCGTCCACCCGCCCCCCTGGATCCGCACCCAGAGGTTCTCCTCCCGGCACCCCCTCTGGGCAGCTGCTGGCGCTTCAGACGCGCCCGTGGCACGTTTAACCGGGAAGGTCTGCTCTGCGCCCTCCTTCCGCAGCGGAGCCCCCCCACCGGTGCACGCGCAGACCCCCACTCACACGCAGGCTTGCCCTTAACTCCCGTCCACCCCGAAGGCCCCCTGAGGCCCCTCGAGCCCCCAGCCAGGTCCGCCCCTGCCCCGGCTGCCCTGAAACGCTGTGCGTTCGAGCCCAGCGGGAAACGGCCGCCACAGGGGCCGGCAGGTGGGAGCTGGAGAAGCGGGAGCCTCGGCGGAAGCCACCCAGGCCCCGGGGACGGAGCAGGGGAAGGGGGACGGGGAGGGGCGTCTCGCTAGGCTCCCAGGGCCACCCCAGCTGACGCGGCCCCGCGCCCCGGAACAGGACACAAACGTGGGTGTGGGGGGCTGCGGCCGACCCCCCACCCACCCACCCTGCCCCCCACCCCCAATGGGGCACGTCACCCCCCCCCTCCCCGCCCCAGGCCGAGAGCCCAGGAGGGGCCGGGCCAGCCTTGCCGGATGCAGCGAGTGTTGGACAAATACTCCCCAGAGGACCGAGGCCACGGGCGAGGAGGGCTGAGCCGCCCCGGGCCACCCCCACCCCGGCCCCTGCGCCCCTCGAGCACCCCAGGCCCGGCGTGGGCTGGAGCCAGAGGGGGTCTTCAAGGAGAGTCTGCTGGTGCCATGTGGGGTCCGAGGCCTGGCAGGATGCGGGGAAACGGGGGAGACGCCCAGCTTGCCCTGACCGCGAGTCTCGGCCTCCACCGCCGGCTGTGGGGACCCAGCAAGCCGCCGCCTCGCTGACCCCAGATTCCATCACTTCACCCAGAAACATCTGAAGGCATCAGCCCCGGCCAGGAGGCCGCCAGCAGGCCGGGACACTTCCAGCTCTCCAGGAAGGCCAAGCAGAGGCACCCGGCCCCTTCCTGCGGCATTCCAGGCAGGCACAGGGGGAAACCGAGGCTGGGGGCGGGACCCCAGGTTTCACAGCTGCCGAAGAGCTGAGCCAAGGTCCGCTCTGACCCCCAGTGCTCCCCAAGGCAGCGGCAGGTACGACAAACACGCATAGCACACACGCTGCACACTGCATACATGCACACACGGTGCACACACACCACACATGCACAGCATGCATATACACACAGTGCACCCAAACACAGCACAGACACAACACACAATACACACCACACAGATGCAGCACATGCACTGCACACCACACGTATACGTGCACCACATACAGCATAGAAATACCCACAACACACATACCACACATATAAACACACCATACACAGTGTAATACACACACACCGCAGAAACTGTACACTGTATGCATATACACACGGTGCACACATACCACACATACACAGCATACATATACACACAATGCACACAAACACAAGCACAGCATATACAAGACACAACACATAGTACACAAACACAGCACACACAGTGCACACCACACATATACATGTTCCACATACAGCATACAAATACCCATGATGCACACATACACACATATACACACACCACACACCATACACTGCATACATACACACACGGTGCACACACCACACAAACACAACCCACACACCACACACATATACACACATCACACACAGCATAATATACACATACCACACACACATCATGCAAAAACAACACATACACAACACATGCCACACACCATGCATATACATACACCACATATACACACAACACACACACACCATTTACATGCATCACACACACTACACATATACACACATACATGTACCACATAAACAAAGCACACACACACCACACACACAATATGCACACCACACAATAGACACAACACATAAACATAACACACACACACCCCACACGCACACAGCACACAGCCCGCCTGTACCAGGCCAGCGGGGAGCCCTGCAAGCGCAAATCTCCCTAGGAAACCCCGTACCCCACTTGCTTCCTTCGGGGCTGGTGTATAAACGCAGAACTGCTTTAGTTGTCAGAGGAAAACGTTCCCACATTTAAAGAGTTAACAGCCAGCAACACCCCCTCCCCCTGCCCTCCGCCGCCGTGCGCCAGCAGCAGCCCCCAGCCCACCTCCTGCACTCCCCTCTGCTCGCTCCACACCCCACACCGGCTCTCCAGCGGGTGCTCGCAGACCCCGGGGTGGGCACAGGCTGGTGGCACCCACCCACTCAGCCAGGGAGGGCAAGGCGGCCACCCAGCCGGCCTGCTCAGCTCTGCCCCTGCCCCTCTGAGCCTCAGTTTCCCCTTCTGTGAGCCGCCAGGACCTGTCCTCCTGTGGGAGGCTGAGCAGCTCACAGTCAGGCCCAGGATCCCTGCGGCCGGCAGAGTCACAGCCCCAAGTCACCAGGTCCGACCCCAGGACCTGTGGACGTGCTGCGGGACCCGCCGGTGGGGGGTCCTGGACTCCCGGGGTCCCCATGTCCTCCCACCGGCCCTCGAGGTGAAGGCAGTGGAAGCGCGGGTGGGAGGGAGGCTCTGAAGACGGAAGGGCCTGCGCCAAGGAGCAAAGTGGCCTCTGGAAGCCGGAGAAGGCAAGGAAAGGAATCCCCGGGAGCCTCCAGAGAGGCCAGCCCCAAGCAGCCGCAGCACCCCGGCCTCCCGACCGCCAGGCCATGGGATGAGTGGGAGCCACGGGGTTTGGGGTCATCTGTTCCCACAGCAATGAGAAGCTCCCACACTCCCCCAGGATGTCTGGAGGCCTTGGGCAGTGAGAGTCGGCCGGACCTCAGTTTCCCTGTTGTCCTGGGCAACGGCCGTCCGCCCTCGCGGTGGGCAGTGTTATGTGCAACCTGGCACTTTGGGCTCGGCGGAGTGGCTAGTCGTGCTCGGTGGACATGGCTCATCCCCTCACACCCAGGCCACCGTGCTCGGCTGGGCAGGGCAGACACTGCGCCCCCCCCCCCCCCCCGACTGCCACTGGCCACTCGGGCCTCAGTCACTACGTCCTGAGACAAGGCCTTGGATGCGGCAAATTTTCCGAGCTCACACTTTGCGTGTCGGCCTCCTCTCTGGGCTTCGGGGGTGGCTCTCATGAAGCTCAACTCCGAGGCCACAGCCTCAGGGAGGCCCCGCGCCCGCCCCAGCCTGTGCCACCCGGCCTCCCGACGGGGGCAAAGGTGCAGGCAGCACCGTGACCCTTTACAGAGCCCAGGGGCTGGCTTTGCAGGGGCCCATGAGGTCCAGGCAGCCCCGGTGGGACCCCCCTGGCCGGGAACAGCGGCAGGGCCAGCAGGCGCTCCTTCCGGGGAGCTGCAGGCACTGGTGCCCCCACTGCCAGCCGCGGGTCTCCAGCTCAGTGGCCGGGAGGCGCAGGCCCCACTCTGCCCACAGCCCACCCCCCGTGGCTGACATCACAGGGTCGTGGGGGTGATGAGTTCAGGGGTTGCAGCAATCTACCCCAAAAGCGATGCCGGCGTGGGCCCCTGCCGTGGGCACGAGACAGCGGTGGGACGGGCAGTGGCTTGGAGAGCTGAGGTGGGCCTGCGGTGGAGCCGAAGGAGCACGCAGGAAAGAACCAGCTTCGCGCCGGGCAGCTGAGTTGAGTCAGCGCAGGGCAGGAGGGCGTTATGAGCCGCTGGATGTCCCGGGGGCACCAGGAGAGGCCGGGAGTGGCCCAGAAAATGCCAGCATGTTTGGGGTGTCACACACCCGACAGCTCCTCGGGGCAGCCAGAGGGACCCTCTCGGCTCCCCCCAACTCCTCACAGAGCAAAGCTGAGCACCCTGGCCTGGCGCCCGCCTCCTCGCCAAGCTCAGTCCTGTTAGCCGCCTCTCCTGCCCCCACGGGCCTCTTTGAAGTCTCCGGCACGTGCCTGCCCCAGGGCCTTTGCTCGGCTGTGGCCCCCTCCGTGAGATCTCGGGCATTGTTGCCTTCAGGGTGAGGCTCCCCTAACCTCCTACCTGAAGCGCCCCCCACCCCATCACACTGGCCTCTTCCCTTGCCTCATCTTTCCTCATAGCGCACACCCCGACCTGCTGCCCCATCCTTGCTCATGGCCGAGCCCCAGTGCCTGGGGGCCCCATCCTGGCTGGAGGCCGTGGCCTCAGCATTCGGGGCAGCAGCTCAGCACGCAGCAAGCCCCAGTGAACGTGCTGGGTTCGGTTGTGGGATGAAGGAGTCAAAACCAAGACGGCCCCTCCCTGCTGCCCAGAGCACCTGCCCCCACAGGAGGGGAGAACCTGACCGTGGGCGCAGTGGGGGTGGGCAGCGTCGTGCAAGGAAGTGCAAACCCCGTGACTCTCATGTGCAGACGTCGGGCCAATGGTGCCCTCACATCAGGTTGGATCCTTGCTTCGCTGAGGGATTGAGAAGAGTGACACGGAGGGAACCAGTGACCCAGCTCCCACAACCAGCAACGACGGCCACCACTGACCCCAGCTTCTGGCAGGCCGCCCAGCCTGGTGCCAAGCCTGGCCCCCAGCCCCAGGAGGCTCTGCTCTGGTGCCCATCTAACGGACCCTGAATCCGAGACCACAGTGCCGTCCTCATGGGCATCCCGGCTGTGGATCAACTGCCAGGTTTCTGTCACACGTGGTTGGCTCTTTCCAGAATCCCATGAAAGCCCAGGGAGGACCATGGCATGGGCCTGCCTGAAGGGCTCAGCCCTGGGGAGGAGGGAAAGATGGGCCTGGTGAGGAAGACGCCCAGCAAAGCTGTGTGCAGACGCTGCAGGGGCCTGCGGAGGGGAGGGCTTCCTGGAGGAGGTGATGTCCAGGCTGGACCTTGGGCAATGCGTCGGCCGTCAGGGAGTCCTTCCTGGCCGGCAGGCGTGGGCAACGCACTTGAGCTAGGCTGCTGCAGCAGGAGCTTGAGGGGAGCCTTTGGCCTTTGGGGTCTCTGGGGGTCCTCAACCCATCCCACCCCACCCCAGGCATGGCTGCCTCCCTTGGGCCTCTCCTGGACTTGAGCTGGGACCACCGGTCAGCAGAACTCCCGCCAAGCTCTCTGCTCCCCCTTGGTATACCCGGGTGTTTCAGGTTCCCTCGTGCTCCCAGCTCCTTGCTGGGCTTCCCCAGGTGGACAGACAGACCGATGGACGGACAGCCCCTGCATAAGCCCACCTCCTCCAACACCCACACCCTGGAAAATGGCCTCCCCTGGGCCGGCTTAAGCAGCAGGTGCTTGTTGTCTCACGGTTTGGGAGGCCGGAAGTCCCTGTGGGGGTGTCATCCGCCCCTCTCCCCTCAGCTCCTCCTGACCGCGATGGCTCCTTTCCCATCTCCATAAGGCCACGGCTCACTGGGACCCCGGTCGGCCTTGCCCAGTGAGCACCCCGGGAGCCTGCACCCCATGCGCCGCCACACGTTCAGATTTGCTTCATGACAGGCTCGCACCCAGGTTGCGAGCTCAGATTTGCACATCTCCCGTGGAGACATGACCCGGTCCCACAGACCCCCAAGGCCGGTCTAAGCCCGTGTCCACACGTGGACAGCTCCAGGGGCAAGGAGGGAATCGGTGGCCCGAGGGCGGGCAGGGGCAGCCCCTGGCAGCAGGGTGCCGGACAGGGTTTGCTCTGAGTCGGCCACAACCCAGCTCAAAACCAGGCCCAGGGTATTTGGAGGCCGCGTGGAGTTTTTATTTCCCCATCCACAGCTGGGACTTAATGGATCCTTTCGTTGATCAGACAATGGAAAAAACGTGCCAAGCTCTGTGGGTCCTTAAGGCTGAGGCCGGGAGGTGACGGGGCGGCGGGGGCCCTGGGCGCAGGGACCATGACGGGGCAGATGGGGTGGAAACAAGCACCTGTCCCCTCCAAGCCTCCTTCATGCCCCGTTGGGTGGCCCGGGAGGAAACTGAGGCCCAGAAGGTGTGTGCAGCAGGGAGCAGGGCTGGCCAGGGCCCCCCTGGAGATCCGGGGCCCCTTGCAGGGTGCCCAGGGGGCCGCCGCTCCCGCCTCCCACCCCAGCCCGCCCACCCAGCGTCCACCGCCAGGCCCGGGAAGAACACAGCGGCCACTGTGGGGCGGCCCAGCTAAGCAAACAGGCTCGGGGCCGCCCCCGGCCTCGGACCTCCGGGGCCGCCCGCCAGGCCTGCGAGGGGGCGTTTCCGGCCCGGGGTCGCGAAGGCCCTTCTCTCTCCAGATCGTTTCCTACGGGCCGCACAAGTGGGCCAGGGCACCCGCCCAGCCACGTCCCCACCACCAAGCCCAGCCTTCCCCCCGGCCGGAGCCTCCCAGGGGTTCCACCCCTCAGCCCCGGCCCCACGGCTTTGGGGCCTAGAGCCACGAGCTCGGGGGAACGCGCTCCTGTGCAGCAGCTGGTTTCTCACCAACATGATGTCCCCGCCGTTCTCCCCATTCGGGCTGGAGCTGCAGCTCACACCGTCTCCTACTGTGTGATTTGCTCCGTGAGGGGGCATCACCGTGTGTCACCCATCCCATGGTGGACGGGCATTGGGTTCCCAGCTCTGCAGGCCGTAGCAGGAGATGGCATTGCTGGGCCGTGTTCAGCACCCCGGGGTGCCACCGAGTGACTTCCGAGTGCCAAGGCGGCTCATCCTCTGCAGCGGCACGCGGCTCGTGGTGGTCCCATCTGCTCACCAGCGTTTGGGCTCATCTGTCTCTGCGCCAGGTTTGGTTTTTGGTCTTAAATTTTAGTCCTTCTGGTTTGTGTGTAAAGGAAACTCGTGGGTTTTACTTTACATTTCTGTTTACTGATGACATTGAGAACTTTCTCAACCCTCATTGGCCTTGGAGTGTCTTCTTTGGCCTGGCACCTGTTCAAACTTTAGCCGTTTGTCTGGGGGAATGTGTGTCCTTCTCCTGTGGATTTTAGAAGCTTTTAAATATACATTCTGGATGCCAGTCCCTTTTTGGAAAAAAGCATTGTAAATATGTCCTCCAGCTGAGTGGTTTGCATTGTTTTTTTCTTTTTTGTCCAACATTTTATTATGAAAATCCTCAAAAGCTTAAAAGAATTCGCCAGTGCCTGCCCATCTGCCTACCGCTTGTGGCCTATGGTTGCCATTGAGTAGACGGGTCTGGTCATGTGTCTGTCTAAGAATCATCTTATTTTTTACACATTTCAAAATAAATTGTGACATTAGTGCACGCCCCCACACACTTCAACAGGCTTATCATCATCGCACACTCAGTATGTTTTCAGTCCTCACTGTTCTTTTGTGGTAAACGCCGGGCGATGAAATGCACCGATTTCACGCCTGCCGTCCGACGAGTTCCAACAAATATAAACCGAAATGTAGATGTCCACACTGTGCCTTCATGCCCGGGGGAGGATCCTGCGTGGCCCCACTGGTATCAATTCCAGGACGGGCGGAACTAATCTGTGCTAGGAAAAGCAGAACAGTGAAAGAGGGTGGTTTTGCGTTGCCCTGGTGACGTTGGCAACTTTTCATGTGACTCCTTGGCCATTTCTGTTTCTTCCTTTGGGAAGGGCTGCTCAAATCTTTTGCCAATTTAAAAATAATTATTGTAGCTCTTCCTGTGCCACTGTACCAGTCCTTTGTCAGATACACAGTTGGCAAATATTTTCTCATAATCTGTGGCTTGCTTATTCATTTTCTTAATGTTGACTTTTGAGGAGAACTGGTGTTTAATGTTGTTAAAGTCTAACTTGTAAATATTTTCTTCTATGATATTGCTTTCTGTGTCCTCAGAAACTTTTTCCAATCCCCAAGTTGTGAAGCTATTTATCTCTGTTTTATTTTAAAAGCATTATAGTTTTAGCTTTTACTTTCAGCCCCATGGTCCATCTTGAAGTAATTGTAAGGTGTTGTATGATGTAGGAGTCAATATTCTCTTTTTTTCATACGTTTATCCAGTTTTTCAAGCACCGTTCGTGGAAAAGTCTTTCTCCATGGGATTGCTTCGGTGCCTTCGTCAAATGACCATCCGCGCACATCTCTTTCTGATCTCTCAGTTGAGTTCGGGTCCACGGATCTGTTGATTGTGCTGATGCTGGGCCCTGTGGCTTCGGTGGCTTTGGAGGAAGCTTGAATTCAGGGGGTGCTCGTTACTCCTTTCCTTTTATTTTTAATTGGATATTCTTGGTCCTTTGCATTCCTGTATCAATGGTGGACTCAACGTCTCAATTTCCATAAAAAAAAAGAAAGTCCTGGTAAGATTAGCACTGAAATTGTGTGGATTTAGGACTCATGGGAAGTAGAAATCTGGACAGCGCTCCTCCCTGTCCCACCACAGTCCACCCACACGCTCACCACGGCCGCAGTGCTCGTGTTCCGACCCGCAGGTTGGAGTCTCCATCTGGGACCACTTCCCTTCAGCCTGCAAGAATTTTGTTCAGCATTGCTTGTGCTGCAAGTCTGCTGCCGACGATGTCTCTTAGTTTGCTCTTCTCCAAAAATGTTTTTATTTCACCTCCATTCTTGAAGGATATTTCTGCGGCATGTAGAATTCTGGGTTGACAGATTCGGGGCTTTTCCGCAGCACTGTGAAGATGTTGTCCTGCTCCCTTCTGGCTCCCACCGCTTCTAAGGAGAAGTCACTAGTGACTCGAGCCGAGAACCGCTGGCTCTTCGGTGACTTTTCTCTCTGCTTGCTTTCAAGATTCTCCCTTTATCTTTGGTTTTCAGAGATTTGACTATGATACGCCCAGGTGTAGTCTCACTTAAGGTTCAATGATTTTCTTAGATCTTTATTACTTTACTTTTCCCATTTAGAGCTAAGATTCATCTGGAATTGATATTTTATATGTGTGAGACAAGATTCAGCATGTCGATATCCCGTTGGCCCAGCCCCACTTACTGAAAACACCATCCTTTCCGCCATGACGATCTAGTGGCCCCTTTGTCACGGTCTGGGTGACTGTGGCTCTGCCTGAACGGTGGGTGGTGCTGCCTGGGCCACCTCTCTATGCTTGTGCCAGTGTCACTGTCTCATTCCTTTAACCTCACGGTAGCTCAAGGTACCCGTGGCGGTAGACTCCCAACCTTTTTCTTCTATTTTGTCTTGGCTATGCTTGTTCCTTTGCATTTCCATATAAATTTTAGAATCAGCTTGTTGATTTCAAGAAAACTGCTGAGATTTTGATTGGGATTGTATTCAATCTGTAGATCAACTTGGGGAGAATCAACAATGTTACAATATTGAGTTTTCCAATCCCTGAATGTGGCATAGACCCCGTGTTTACTTAGGTCTTGTTTAGTTTTCTGTTTACTTGCACATCTTCCGCAAGTTTGTTGTGCATATTTGATGGTTTATGATGTTACTTAAAATGGTATCCATTTTTAAATGCCATTTTCCAGAATTGTTTCTGGAGACACTAGACTAGAACTGTTTTGTCTCTGACTCAGTGCCCCCATCCTGCTCAATGTCAGCCAAGTCATTCTAGGCAGACTTCAGCCTGTTTTCTCACCTGCACAGTGGATATTGGGGTGCTTTCAACCCCAGCCTCCAGCCTCTGTAGGGCTAACGTCGCCCTGATTGTCTCCTGGGGACCAGCCTCCCCGTTCCCATCCCCAGCTCTGGGGGCCGGCCCAGGGCTCAGCCTGCCCAATCAGAGCCCCTGGTCTCCGTGATTGACAGTCACCCCTTCAGAGCAGGTGACCCTGTCTTCCGGGGCTGTTAGAGGGAGGCTGGCACTGGGGACCCCTGGACAGGACGTGGAGCGGGTGAGGCAGGGGTTCCTCTCTGCGGCCGCCAGGGGCAGTGCTGCCTCTGGGCTTCATGTGACATGAGCCAGCTGTCCCTTCTCAGGTGCAGGTCCACTGGGGCCAGGCCCTCTGCTGGTCAGCGCTGTGGCTGCTCGGTGTGGCTCCCCCACAGCAGCCCCGGAGCCCTCGCACGCAGGAACCGGGGTTGGGGCAGGTGGAGGCAGAGGGTGCCGTTGACACGGGCGAGGGCACACGGCCATCAGGAAGGAGTTTGGCGTCAGACGGCCTGGACTCGAATACCAGCTCCTCCACATCCTGCCACCTTGGGCAACTCGCCTCCCGCACTGTGCCTCGTCGTCCTCTCTGAGCTGGGGACAGGGCCGTCCATCCCACGGGGTCCTGGGGGCGATTTTAAAGGTTGCCACATGCAAAGCCCGAGAGCCCGGCCACTGTCAGCGCTCCTGTCCTGCTTCCCACCGCTGCCCTAACAGATGACCATGCGTGCCGCGGCCACAACGGCACCCATTGCGAGTCTTTCAGGGCTGGTGCTCAGGAGTCTTTTGGGGCTAAAATCAAGGAGTTGGCAGGGCTCCCTCCTGGAGGCTCCCGGGAGAGTCTGCGTCCTGGCCTTTTCTGCGTTCCGGAGGCTGCCCGCGTTTCTCTGCTCATAACCCCTTCCGCCATCTGCAGAGCCGGCAACACCGGGCTGAGCCGTCTCATGTGGCCTCCGGGCTGCCCCCTCTTCCGTCTCTGAGGACCCCTGGGGTTACCTCAGCTCTGCATGGCCCAGCACCAGGGCCATCCAGAAGCCTTCGCTGTACGTCTGAAGTCCCTTCTGCACATGACGTGGCACACCACAGTTTCTGCCTTTAGGACGTGGGTGTGTTGAGGGCCGTGATTCTGTCTACCCCACAAACAAGAGGGTCTGTGGCTGGGGGCAGGGGGCTCAACTAGTCACAGTCTTAGGGAGTGCCCCACAGGGTCCCCAGAGGTAGAGCTGGGAGAGGAGAGACAGCAGGCAGCCCCCCTTCCCTGGCTTCACCCCATGAGCGTGACCCTGGCCACTACCCACGGGGGGAGCCGCTGGAGCATGGGGTGGGGGGTGGGACCAGGAGAGGGGGCCGGGACAGGGGGCCGGGACAGGAGCTGGGATGGGGGGCCGGGACAGGGGGCCGGGACAGGAGCTGGGACAGGGTCTGGGACAGGGTCTGGGACAGGGTCTGGGACAGGGTGCCGATCTTGGGGCCAGGACGGGGAGGTCGGGCTGGGGGCTGGGCCAGGGTCTTCCCCCTGTGCCCTGGGGAAGGGGTGGGCTCAGGAGAGGCGGCCGCCCCAGGGCCTGGTCACTGTCTTGGAATGTCTGGACCTGGGGGCTTGTGGGGCCTGAGAAGGATGAGCCAGCGCCCGCTGTGGTGGGTGGGTGGGGGTCCTCCCAGGGGCTGTGGACCCGGCCTCCTCCTGCTCCTGGAAGGCGCTCCGTGGAGTAGCGCCTTCGAGCCAGGTCTAACCGGCTTCAGGCACCACTGGGTGAGAGCAGGTCCTGCTTGGTGGGGCTGAAGCCAGATGTCCCGTGGCCCTCGGGGGCCTCCCCGGCATGGGCAGCTGCAGTGTCCGTTCCCCATCACCTCTGGGCCCAGGTCCCCAGAGGCCTGTTGTGACAATTTGAAAGACATGGGGGGTGGCAGCCCCCACCTCAGCAGCAGCGTTCGATTCCCAAGGGGCATTTGTGGGCGGGGGAGTCTGGGGATCCCACCCAGGGGTCCCTCGAAGGATGTGAGCTGTCGTCCTTAAAACCAGTGTGCCCCTCATCTGCGAGCAGGCCCTTGGGTTCTCACCCGAGTTGGATTTGGGTGTTTCCAGTGCCAGGAGCCCGGGTATCTTCACAGCAGCTGCCTTACCTTCCGGGGAGGGCGCTTGGGGAGACCTGTCACTGCCCAGCCCCCCGAGGTCCCCCCACTGGGGACACTTTCCACCTCAGCTATGGGAGGTCTGAGCCACAGGGCTCCCGGGCACCGACCAGGGCCTTTGTGCAGGGCGGGAGAGTGTCTGTGGTGCCCAGTGGCCGGGCCAGCAGGGGGTCCTCGTCCCCACAGGGGCCTGGCAGCTGCCTCCATGCCCGCTACAGGCAGGGCCCACCCCCTCCAGCCCCTCAGGTGTGTGAAGGCCCTGACAGCGTCTCACCCAGCCCCTGCTCCAGGGCGTCCCCAAGTGCAGCACCTTTTGCATGATTTTAACGCACCTGCATCCAGGAGGGCAGCGGCTGGGACACTGGAGGGGCGGCCTGCCTCCCTGCCCCTCTCTTCCTTCCTTTCTCTTCTTGCTCGTGGAGGTTCATCAGGGTTGTCCTTTGGGGTGCTCTGTGGCTCCCCTGCAGCGCCCTCCCTCTGCCCACCTGGGTCCCGGATTCTCGCACAGGAGCGAGCAGCTGCCCCCCCAGGGCCCCGCTCAGCGGCCCTGAACGTTGACGTCCTGAAAGTCACGCTGAATATGGAACCACGGGGGCGGTGAGGCGGCCTGGGCTTTCCTGCAGGGCGGGGGGACGCTTATTCAGAGAGGAGAGGGGCGGTGGGTGGGCGGTGGGAGCCAGGCGGGTGGGGGAGCAGTGTCAGCTGGCCCCCCAGCCTGGCAGGGGAGCCCCGCAGCTCCTGGAGGACTAGGCTGTGACCTGCCACCTGGAGGCTGATGGAGGGGACGGGCCTGGGAAGCCAGGGCCCAGCGTGGGGGCGAGCTGCCCGACGTCACTGCGGGCCCACGGCTCCCACCCCTGCCCAGGACCCCCCGGCCTGGACCTGGGTCTCAGAGGCTAAGTCCTGTGCCCCCCGTGCCTGTTGGACCCGTGCCCACCTCTGCCCCCACGGCCTCCCCCCAGGAGGGGCATATCCTCCCCTAGCACTGGACCCCCGTGCGGCCATAGTCGCCTCGCTGGCTGGCAGGCGGCCCCCTCCGCAGCCGGGCCACACTCCTGTCCCCCCACACCTGGCCCTGTGGGATGGGCAGGGCCACCTCCCCCGGCCTGAGCCCCCCACCCCAGGCTGAGCCTCCCACCCGAGAGGGGCAGGGGAGGGGGAGGCCGGGAACCAGGGCGCTCAGCCGAGCAACCGTTACCAACAACCCCGTGTAGTGCAGGCCTGGCCACAGCGGGGCGGGGGCAGTAAAGCCCCCTAATCCATCTGCATGTGCATCGCGGAACCCGCAGCCGTGGCCTTAGGTGGCAGGAGGGACCACAGGAAGGACCCTGAGACGGGTTACGCAGGCCACTGTCATCCCAGGGTCCTAAATGTGTCAAGGTAGAAGAGCCAGAGGAGCCGCCACGGGCCGAGGAACACGGGGGCCACCGGACACTGGGGAAGGCCAGGCACAGCCCAGGCCACACCGAGATGTTGGCCCAGCGAGACCTGTTTTCAACTTCCCACCTCCAGGACTGTAAGAGAATCCATTCACTGGATGCAAAGGCTCCAGGGACCTCACCTGCTCTCCTCTGGGGTCCTGCTGGCGCCCCCAAGCAGCCCCGGAGCCCTGCAGCGTGGCAGCGCAGCGCAGCTGGTGGGGAGGAGGGCGGGGAGGCCCCTGGAGGCCCGGCTGGGCCGGGGGGAGCTGGACCCGGAGGCCCAACGCTGCATCTGCAGGGATGCGGAGCTGAGGGGCTCTCCCTAGTTGTCTTCACACCACATGTATTTGCACAAGGTCCAAAGAGCGCGCGCTCCCGAGCGGGCAGGAACCAGAGCCAGCGCCCAGCTCTGGCAGCGGCGGCGGCTTGCAGAGGCCGGAGCTGGCTCATGTGCCAGCGGGTCGCCTCCCCTCCCACAGCATGAGCCTGGTCACAGTGGGGAACTTACACCGTCGGTTCTGGCAGGTGCCGCCGGCAGGGCCTCCGCCTCCCGAGGGTGGCTGTGATTTGTGACCCTGAATCAAACGGTTAGGAATCGGCCCCTAGGTTGAGAGAGAGGATATCAATAATGCGATACACATGACGAATGACAGAGAGAGGGACCCCTAAGAGCCCAGCCCAGGGTTTCTCCCGGACAGAGGGTCCCGGACCCCAGGGCCTCTGAGCTGAGAGAGCGATGCAGCTTGGGGCTGCTGCCAGGGCCACGGCGAGCCTGGAGCAGACGTGGCCTCCTGGCACCCAGATCAAGTCATTTTCTGCTGTACCCCACATTGGGCCTAGGGCACAGAGGGGGTGACATTTGAGTCCATTGGGGGAAGCAGGAACTGGAGTCTGGGGGGCTCTGGGGGGTGAGGGGAGAGCTGGCTGCGCAACAGGCCATGCCCTGCGGCATCTTTGTTTGTCTTCCCCTCACACACGGCCACGGAGCTCCACCAGCAGGCCCTTTTCCTCGAGAGGACACGTGTGCCCGTCCTGGCCACAGGAAGCTGATGGCCAAGGAGCTGCCATGTCAGGGGCTCTCGCACTCGAGGGCCCATCGCATCTCCAGAGGGTGGGCGATAACCCAGGTGGCCGGGCCCCACCTGGAGGGTCTGAGCCAGCGGCTCTGGGGCGGGCTGGAGACTTCACGTTTCCCACAAGTGCCTGGGCGGGGCGGGTGCTGGCCTGGGGCCCACGCTCAGAGCTGCTGCCCAGGCTCAGGATCCAAATAGCCCGGCTACAGGAGCCAGCTTCTCTCTGGGTCTGTTTCTGCCTCGCTGCTTCCTCCCCTGGGCCCAGGACTCTTTGGAGACTTGGGCTGTCCCTTTCCAGATCTCTTGATCCTGAACACAGAGCACATTCCTCGAGCAGGATGGCAGGTGCACGTCCTCGGCAGCCCCAGTCAGCCACTCAGCAAACCCTTACTGAGCAGCCGCTGCAAGTCAGGAGCTGTCCGGGGCTGGTACAGGGATTGCTCCTGGCTCCAGGAGACCTGTGTCCGGTTGGAGAGGCAGATCCCCAGTGGAAGAGCAAACTGTATGGAGGGGTCCAGGAGCAGGGCAGGGTGAGGTGCGGTGCGGCCACGGCAAGGAGGCCTGGCCTGAGTGCCTGGGACGCTGGAGAGGGCTTTACGAGCAGACGATTATGGTGGAGCTGAGCCTTAAGGGACGTGCAAGAGACGTGTCCACTGGGCTGACCACTGGGCCGGCAAAGGCGGGGAGGCATGAAAGTGTGGGGTGTGGCGGCTGTTCAGGAGCTCTGTGCCCGTCACTGCAAACTGGCACCCAGCCCTTGAGTGTGCCCCCAGCCGCCCTGCAGACCCCCACTCCCACAGGGGCCTGCACACTTGCAGCAGATTTGACAGGAGTTCTCTCAAGCTCCTGTTGCCCTGATTCCCCGTGGGTGTCCCTTCCGTCCCTTCTCTGTCACCGTCACCCCAGGGCAGACGGATTGCCCCCAGGCTCTTCACCAACCACACCCAGAGAGCACTCCCTCTGCTCCGGCTCACACCGGCTCACACCGGCACATGGTGCGTGCACCCCACCTGGGAGGCCACACCGTACAGTTTCTTCTCCCCACAGCACTCTCCTAGCACTGTGTCCAGCTCCCGCCCACACCAAGTACTGCTTCCTCACCGAGGCTCCCTCCAGTTCCTCCCAACTCGCCACACAGACATGCTGACTCCTTCCATGGAATATCCACAGCATTTTGGTGTTTTTTCCCCACTGTCTACTCTGTATTATATATAAGATAATGTAGGTAACAAAATTAGTACCAGGCCTGGTATAGAGTAAGAGCTAATAAATGTTGGCCGGTCAACATCACCATCACCGTGAGCAATACATCACCATTGTCACCAAAACCATCATCATCACCATCACCATCATCATCGTCACCACCACCACCACCATCTACATCACCATCACCATCATCATCACCACCATCACCATCTTCATCGCCATCATCAGCATCATCACCACCATCATCACTATCATCATCACCATCACCATCATCATCACCACCATCATGAGCATCATCACCACCATCATCACCATCATCACCATCACTATTATCACTATAATCACCATTATCATCACCACCATCAACATCACCATTGTCACCATCATCACTATCATCACCACCATCACTATCACCATAATCATCATCACCACTATCATCATCAACACCATCTCTGCCATCATCACCACGATTATCATCACCATCAATACCACTATTATCACCATACTCACCATCACCACCAACATCACCATCACCATCATCACCATCACCATCATCACCATAATCATTGTCACCACCATCACCATCACTATCAACATCACCATTGTCACCATCACCACCATCACAACCATAATTGTCACCATCATCATCACCATCACCATCACTATCATCATCGCTATCACCATCATCATCACTATCAACCATCATCATAATCATCATCACCACCATCTTTATCATCACCATCACTATCATCATCATCACTATCATCACTATTGTTATAATTGCCACCATCATCACCATCACTTTTTTCCCTTGAGGACAAGATCTGTGTCTGTCTCCTGTTTGTGTCCCCTTTTTGTCTATCATAGAGCCTGACTTATGATGAAGTCTTAGCAGATGTTTGTTTGAGTAAATGAATTAAATTAGTATATTAAGCTGCAACCACAGACCATGTTCTTATTTTAATAACAGGAGCATCATTTGTTGAGTAAGATGTTGGGCACTGTGCTGTCTCATCTCAGTCCCCACAGCAATACAACAAGATAAACCTTGTTCCCATTTTGCAGATAAGGAAATCAAGGCACAGAAGAGGTTAAGCCCAAAGCCCCAGAACTTGCAAGTGGCGTAGCTGGGATGTGACCTCGGGTCTCACTGACTCCACAGCCTGTGCTTCATGTCCACCAGGAGGCCCCGTGAGAATGGCCTCGGTCCTCCCCTCCTGGTGCACTGGGACACTTGCTGAGATAACGAATCTGGCCAGGGCCCTGAGGACTTCAGAAGGCAGCAGGTGTCCAGCCCCGATGATAAGCTAAAGCAACATTTAGGACTCCAGGGCAGCTGCCCACGGCCACCGAAGGGAGGCTGCTGTGAGGGTCCTTTGTTCTGAAGTGGAGTCCACCGGGCACACGCGCCACCCCCCCACACCCCGGGCACCGCTGTCCCTCCAGGGTGCCTTGTGGGCCAGACTCACAGCTGGTCACCAGCCGGTCATCGGCCCCAGTCTCCGGGGCCCAGGGCTCGCGGCCCCATCCGGAATTCTGAACAATCGACGAAGAGGCCAACTTTCTAAGAGACGTATTTATTAAGAAAACACAAACAGCCCGCACCCCGAGCGGCCCTGAGCGGGTGCTCTCGGAGAGCCGGGCCAGCGCCGGCTCCAGTGCCGAGGCCAGCACAGAGCTCTGCATTCTTCTCCACCACCCTGGAGTCGGCGCAGGGGTCCCCAGTGCCCCCAGATGAAAGCATCCCCATCCCAGCTCAATTCCGGACGAGCATCCTCCCTCCAAATTGTGAGAGAGGAAATTCAATATTATTTTAGGACTTGCCCCAGCATAATAGCCGAGGAGGGCAGGGAGAACAATCCGGCGCTTATATCAAACACAAACAGGCCTGCTCCTCTCATCCGACTTTGGGTCTTGCTTCTGCCCCAGGAAGGGGACTTGGCACCGAGGTGCAGGGCCGCTCTGGACAGATGGCCGAGCCTCTGGGTCAGCCGCAGAGCTAGGTGCAGCCTCGACGGAACCGAGGGCAGGGGAGGGAAGAGGGGGTCCCAGGACCCCGCGCAGGGAGACCACCCCGCAGAGGGCGACCCTGGGGGCCGGCCAGCTCCCCCGTCCCAGCAGCGGAGAGCCTCGGCCCCTACGGTGGTGTTTGCAGGTGGCTCAGTGACGCGGGCAGCTCTGCCGTCCCCGCTGCCCTCTTCCGCGTGACGTCCAGGCGCTCCTTCTCCGGGGACAGAGCCCAGTCATTGACCGGATGTGGCCAAGGAGCAGAGAGCCGGGGGAGAGCCTGATCGGGGAGAGGGTGGCCTGGTGACAGCGTGGCTCGTGGACAGTGTGGTTCAGGGAGAACACGACGGGGGAGAGGGTGGCTGAAGAGAGTGTGGCTCAGGAACAGCGTGGCTGGGGAGAACGCGGCCTCAGCAGCCGAAAGTCCACCACACTCCCTCCAGCAGGTCCTCCCAAGGATCTCTCAGTGGATGTCTCCACGGCCACCACCGTTCCCCGCTCTGGGGTGTGTGGGGAGTGGTCCTGCGGACCCTCCAGGGATCTCAGGGTGCAGGCATTCGGTCCCACACAGCTCCCCGCACCCCTCCTCCCCTGGGGACACCCCTCCCTCCAAGGTGGGCAGGAAACCAGGGGCAGGCCGCTCCGCTGGGCAGCCCCAGGAGAGCCGCTCAGGGGACAGGGCAGATCCTCTGACTGCTCCAGGCTGGTGCAGGGATCCCACAGCAGACACTGAGCGGATCCCCACGGCATAGCAGCGGATGGTGCACCCTCACCCCCAGGCCACCCGTTGACCCCAGGGTCCCCACTGCTGCTCTGGGCTGCCCCACACCCAGCCCAGGATGCAAATGTATGCAAATGAGAGGCAAATCCACATCTTTGGACCAACCCAGGCCCACTCTCTGAGACCCAGGGGTGCTGGTCACACTCATGCTCAGTGCGGGGTGTCCGTGTGCACACGCGGCAATTCTGGGCAGTGACCTGGTCCCCGTCGCCCCGTGGCTCAGATGACAAAGCAGGATCTTGGGGCTGGGTGGAGTTGACCCCCGGCCGGCCCCGGCCCCCCACCCCTGCCGGCCCCTCAGAACCCACAGCCCGTCGGCTCGCCCGGCCCGGGACCCGCCTCCCCCGGCATCGGCCTCGGGGCTGCAGAGGTTTCAACAGAAGTTTCAACGGCCGCAGCCGAGGCCTCCGTTTTAGTTGCATTGTTTTCCCATTTCAGAAATAATACCTGCCCTTTACACGAAGTTTGGAAACTAAGAGAAAACACAAACAGGAAAATTACAAATCACCCCCAGATCCCCACGGCTGAAGTTCTGACCCGCAGCCTTCCACTGTGATTCTAGAGGCCGACGTATCTGCTTACCCTTACCTGTTAGGAACAATTTCCCAAGGCAAAAAAAGCTTGATTTCCACAGTATTTTGTCACGAGGGGGGAGCACAGTCTATTAAACAAGGCATCTTTCGTGGCTGCTGTCACACCACGAATCTCGGTTATTTCTCAGGATCAACTGACAAAGCAGAGTTGCTGGAGCAGCGCGTGTGCACGTCGGAATGTTCTAGAACACGGTGGTATGTGCCATCCCCTGGTCAGCCGTGGGGATTTACGCATTTTAAATGCTTGATAATTTGACAGCAAGGTGCTGTCCTGTGAGCTGCATGTCTCGGCTCCTCGCGGCAGTGGATGTTTGCGTGTGAGGCCATTGGCGTTTCTCGCTCGTGTTGCCCGTCTGTGTCGATGGCCCATCTCTCTGTCCCCAGGTGCAGGCAGAGAAGTCTCCAGAAAGAGACAACCCGGATCTCCGGAGAACCTCTCCATGCCAGGCAGGGAGGAGACCCCACATCCCAGGCTTCAGGGGCCCGGCCACCCTCGGCCTCCCCTTCCGTGGAGAGGAGGGGCTGGGAGCACGGGGACTGGCCGCTGCTGTGCCCGTCCCTGCTCTGTCCCAGGTGTCCTCAGACAACCTCATGCAGTAGGGAGAGTCACCCCTGTTTGACCGATGAGGAAACCAGGGTCCCCCAAAGGCCTCCAGCTATCTGTTTACCACATTTTCCCCAGAGCTCAAAGTGGCTCACCCCGGGTTTGCACATACAGGAAGGCCCTGGGCCGAGATTTACGGGCTGCCACTCTGACCCTTCTCCTGATTGCGATCCCAGCGGGAAATTCCTTCCCTCCAAATCCAACGACCTCCAACCCACAGCTTCGAGGGGTCCACTCTGCAAGCTGGGCTTTCTAGAGGGCAAGAGGCTGATGCCGGCTGGCTCTGGGCTGGGCCCACAGCACGGGTGTCCCCTCCAGGAACCAGTCCCCCATCCCCGCAGGCCCCAGTGTGCCCAGCCCAGCCAGGAAGCCGATTGCCCGCGTTGTCCTCCCTGGGCACCCTCGACTTCCTGCTCACAGCTCCTGCGGCCATCTCAATCACATGTGTCTGCACACGTTGGGGTATCTAGGCCCTGCTTTAACAGCAGAACACCCCCGTCCTGCCCCAGAGGCCCCTGTGATCAAGGGACCCTCTGTGCATTTTCCAGGCACCCAGATCAGCCCTAGCCAACATCCCCTTCCGAGGGCCCCAGCCACGGGCCTCCCCACCAGCCCCAGGGTTCAGGTTGGAGCAGGAGAAGCAGCCCCTGAAGACAGGCCCCCACCCCACCTGCACTGACACGAAGGGGGGAGGCTGGCTGTGGGCCTGCAGGCCCCAACACTGTTTGCCGGGGAAAGTGCCGGAAGTTGTTAAGTCTATTTGAAGGCATCACTGCTCCTTGTCTGTTATTCTAAAAAAATTGTGTCATTTGTTCTATGTAGAAAACAACAATTATTACATAACAATAAGCATTTGTGAAGCTGTTGTGTTCTGGGCACTGGGCAATATTGCATCTTATCCAACCCCGCACAACTCTGGGGGGGAGGATCTCTTATTGCCCACTTTACTGACGAGAAAACTGAAGCTCAGAGAGATGATGTGATTTGGTCAAAGCCCCACAACCATCCTTTCTGGAGGCAGAGACCTCCAATTCAGATCTCCTAGATCCAAGTTGGAAAGTGGTGTTACGGATGTAATGCAGTGACAGTCACACTTAGAACAGACTCTTGGCATTGGGCATTGGGCGTTTCTGGTTCTAGCTCTTCCTTGGTTGTTTCACTATTGGGTGAACTTAGCCAACCACCCAGCAGCCACACTGCAGCTCAGCTGCTTGTTCTAAAGCCAGTGTGTTTGCTACGTTTAATTGGAGGTTCTTGGAGGTCTAAATGTGTGCAACTCTAGGCTGTCAGGAGTCTGCAGTGCGCACATCACCATAACATTCACCATCATCACCATCACCATCATCACCATCATCACCATCACCATCACCACCATCACCATCACCACCATCACCACCATCACTATCACCATCACCATCATCACCTTCATCACCATCATCACCATCACCATCATCACCATCACCATTGTCATCACCACCATCACCATCATCACCACCACCACCATCACCATCATCACCACCATCACCATCATCACCTTCATCATCACCATCATCACCACCATCATAATCATCATCACCATCACCATCACCATCATCACCATCATCACTGTCATCATCACCATCACCATCATCACCACCATCACCACCATCATCACTGTTATCACCACCACCATCATCGCTGTCATATCATAATGATGGTGGCAGGCTACTGGCTCTGTGTCAGGCATTCTTTCAAGGACTTTGCCTTCATTATTTCATTGGCTCATCATGACAGCTACTTATGCCTATTTTCAAAAGAGAATACTGTGGCTCAAAGGGAAGATGCAACTTGCCCAAAATCACACCTCTGGCAAGTGGCAGGGCCATCCTCCTCCACTGCCGCAGTCACACTCATTCACCAAAGGGTGGGGGGAGGAGGGAAATAAAATGAGGCAAAGTTACTCTGAGAGGAGCAGAGCAGGATGGGCGCTGCACTTGTCAGCGGGACAAGGTGGCTGCATGGGCCTGCCTGGGGCTGGGGAACGTGCAGATGGCTCCCTGGGCTCCTTGGCTGGTGCAGCACCTGAAGTCCCCTCGGGAGAGCTGGTCCAGCCTTGCTCTGCACACCTGGCCCTCCTCTGTCTCTGGGCCTCAGTTTCCTCATCTGTAAAATGAAGAGGCAGGACCAGAGGATCCCCAAGGGTCTCTCTAGCACTGGCACGCTCGGATGGGCCATGCAAATGCCCAGTCAGAGGGTCACACCAGTGCCAAGCACAGAGGGCTTACGGAGCGGGGGCACCCCAGGCAGAGTCTGAAAGAGGCTTAGCGTGCCAGAGAGGAGCGTTCTAGGTTGATGAGTGAGTGTGGGGTGAGGAATGAATGTGCAGGTGTGGGCCATTTCAGACCCTTGGAGCACTGTGTGGGGTCAGGTGCCGTCAGAAGTACAGCATATGCAAAAATGAGTCAGGCCTGGCATCCCGAGGCCTGGCAGAGGAGGCCGACAGACAGACAGGTGTCGGACACAGCACGATGTGTGCGTGCCACAGTCTAAGTGTCTGCATCTGCAGGAAGGTTTCGAACAGGAGGTGCACCCAAGTGGGTGTTGATGGATGAATAGGAGTTTGCTGGGCTGACAAAGCTGGGAGGCAGGAGGGGAACTTTCTAGGAAGGGGAAACTGCAAATGCAGAGTTAGTGAGGTGTGGGCGGCTACGGGGTGTTTGGGTAACACAGAGCATCAGTGTGAGTGAGTGAGGGTGGGAGAGTCAGAGAGGACATTCAGACACTGGGACTGGGACGTCGCCCGGGCCTGACTGGGAGAGGCCTCGGGTGGCTCCACTGAGTGCCTGGGTCACCCTGCAGATGACAGGGCCACGGAGGCTTGTGGGCAGCAGGGATCTGTCAAGGTCCCTGTTTTAGAAAACTCCCCGTGGTGCCCGCAGGCATGCAATAGACAGCACACAACCCACTTTGACGGCCTGCGCTGGGGTGGGAGCTCTGCTGTGCGCCGAGCAGCCACACTGGCACCCCGAGGAAACTGGCTGTGCCGGCCAGTCTCACCTCGGCATGGTGCGGTACACGTTCCACACCTTACCCGACTCGTAAATGTTTCCTCTGCTCCAGGTAAGCGCCTGGTAGTGTTCTCTGGGTGGTGCCCACACATGAAATGCTTGGGTGACACAGGGTTCCCAAAAACACGGGAAGTGGCTATGCACCCACAGCCCACATGTGTGCAGGGCACTGGGGCCGAGCTCCCAGGCAACAGCTGGGGACCCCCAAGCCCGGCCTGCAGGGTGCCCCGCATTCTCGTGAGGCCGCTAGCCGGTGACACCTGTGTCCCTGGGTGGAGTCGGCCTCCTCTCGTGTGAGCGCCGTTCCGGCAGGCGCGGTGAGCGAGCCCGTGGTGTAAAGAGGTGCTGGGGCAGGAGGGGTGCGCCGGCTCCCACTGGCCACGGCTGCCTAGAAGGGCCTGGGCCTAAAGACCCACGGGCGGGGTGGTCTGGTAAAGCGCGGATGAGTTTTCCGTGCACATTTGTTTTCTTAACAATACAAATTAAATCAGAAAAAAGAAACGATACCATTGGTGTGGCCTTGATGATCAAATATTTGCAAAGGCCTGTCACGGCCGCATCATAGATCATAACTCCCAAATGGCACCGTCCATGGAACGTCCCGTGGTGGTGGACGTGGCCTTTCTCTGTGCGGCCGGGATCACGGCCACCGCCACATGTGGCCCTTGCACTCTGGGGCTGTGGCCAGCATGACCAAGGAGCTGGGTTCGTTGCATGCCACCACTCCGGGGTCCTGTGCCCGGTTTGTTCTCATCCAGAAGGGGAGCAGGGGCAGAGGAGGGCATGGAAGTGGGTGCTGAGGTGTGAGGGGTGGAGGCCCAGGCTTGGGGGCCGCGGGGGGCTGGCAGGGCTTGGAGAGAAGCAGGAGGTCCAGGGGCCCGTGGGACGGGGAGGTGTGGGCAGGGTGTGGTGGCGCCGTGAGCACAGAGCCAGGCAGGGACCCAGGCCGGGGCCTGAGGCAGGGGACTCGGGAGGGAGGGCACTGGTGGGCAGCGAGGGGGAGATGGCTCCTGGGCTCTGGCACAGCAGGTCCTCCCCATCCCTCCTCCAGCCCAGATGTCGGCCTGGGGTCTAGGGGCCCAGCAGGTCAACAGTGAGAACTCTGAGAAGATCTCTCAACGGGCCCAGGCCCCTGAATGTCCAGGCCATCCACCGTTCAAGCTGCCGTGCTCTGGGGAGAGATTGCCCTGGTGATCAAGGGGGACAAGCAGACGAGGCTGCTTCCTGAGGAGGGTCTGCTGTGCGGGCAGGGCCATCTCTGGGGTCCCAGAGCAAGCACGCATCACTCCTTGCCGAGCGACGTCGGGGGGCTCATGCATGTACCGGAGGCCTTGGGAGACCACGTGTGCCCCGAGTCGGGCCCTTCCCGGGAGGACACCCCAAGCTGCTATGTCGACACGGTGTTGGGGGGGTGGGGAGGTTGCTCTCAGGTTTTTTCTGATCACAAAAATATAATTCGTAACTGTTGCAGAAATTGGGTCATATGTAAAGGAGAAAGCGAGTGACCCAGAAAAATCGTGATAGTGACAACAAGAATCAGCCTCACAGAGGACCCGGGCTGCTCTGAGGCTGGGGATGGGGTTGGAGAAACCGAGGCCCAAGAGCCCAGAACCCCTTGTCCAGGCCGCCGGCAGGAGGCGGATGGGAGGCTGGTCCCGGCACCCCATCCCACCCCCCTCAAACAAGCCTCCCACCACTACCAGCTCAGGCTGTTCCGGGAGCTGAACCCGCTGGTGTGGGGGCCCCTTGTCCAGGGTCCTCTGTTGGCCTGTCCCAGTCCCCCTCCCAGCTTCCTGCAGAGCACCTTCGGGAGCAGAGACGGCTCGGGTCACTGCGCAGTTGCTCATTCAGTCAGCACACACGCATGCTTTGGGGGGTCCAGAAGCTGTTGTCAGCACTGAGGGTGCCGATGAATGTGCCAGGGCATTTCCCTCAGGACCCTGGACCTCGTGTCCTCATACCCCCACAGACACTCCTGCACACAGCTGTGCACACTCACACATTTGTACACAGACATCCACACCTCTGTGCACACGTGCACGTGTACACACACCATACATGTCCATGTATGCTCACATGTGCACACACCATGCACATACATATACACACCCATGCACGTTCACGTGTACACACACCACACATACACACACACCTGTACACACATGTACACATACCACACACATCCATACACATGTCCATGCAGCTCACATGTGTACACTCCATGCACATACATACACACATCCATGCACGTTCACGTGTACACACACCACACATATACATACACACACCTGTACACACACGTACACACACCACACACACACATACACACATTCATGCACATTCACATGCGCACACACCACACACACATATACACATCTGTACACACTCACACATGTACACACACCACACACATCCATACACATGTCCATGCAGCTCACATGTGTACACACCATGCACATACATACACATGTGTGCATGCTCAGCACATACACACTCCATACATGTGCACACACATCTGTGTGCATTTGCATTCACATGCCACACATGTATGCACACCTGTGCACACTCATATTCATGTCCTGCACACTTACCACATACACGCATCACATATGTACATAGCACATGTGTGTACACCCACAAGAGTATGCACACCACTACAACATACATATGCACACCCATACACACACCTACATATACACACATGCACACTTATATGCATATGGACATGTACACACACATGCACACACATCTCTTGCATACATGCACTAACATATACACACTCACATATGCAGATACACATAGACACATTCATATGTACACCCACATTGACACAACACACTTTCACACACGTGTACACATGTGCATACCTACACACACACCTACATATATATACACACATGTGTACACGATCACACACATGCGTGTATATACACTCTCACACATGCATGTACACACATATGCATACCCATACTCACAATGCACACCCTTTAAGTTGCATAGACACACTCTCACCTATAAACACTACACTTGCACGTGTACATGCACACACACATATACACGCACATCTACACACGCACCCACAAATATGCACACACATGCAGGCCCCCCCACAGAGAGTGAGGCCATATGGCCACTCCATCCTTCATGCCAGCCTGTGCCCCCTGGAGGAGGGTCACTTGGGTGGAGGCAATGCTAGGAGGGGGACAGGAGCCCACCCAGTGGGGAAGGTGGAGACATTGGGGACAGCCTGCACAGGGGAGGGGTGGGGCGAGCAGTGTGGGGACCCTGGGACGGCGTCAGCCTCGCGGGGGTCCGTCCCCCACCACTGGGGTGGGCCCCGATGGTCGGCTGAATGCCCGCTGATGTCCAGGCAGGGCCCCACAGGCCAGTTCCAAATCCCGACACCCCACCCTGCACCCTGACGGGAGCCCCCCTTGCGTCCCAGGCTGGGAGCCCCGGGCCCACGTAGTCGGCCTCTAAATACTCCCTCAGAGCCCTAAGGAAGGAACCGATTGCTCAGCCCCACCCTCCACGAAGAAATCAGAAGGACACCATTGTCCGGGCCGGAGCAGCAGGTGGCAAACACGGCAGCGCGGTTTCCTTTAATGTCGCTGCACGGTGGAGGAGCTGGCTGATGCCTGGGCCTGACTGGGACGGATAAGCAGTTTGGAGGGAGAAGGATCCCAGGGAATCTTGCCACATTTTTTCTAGAAGAATGTTGGAAGTTTTGGAGGCCAGGTATGCAAAAAGAAAACCTCTGCACACTGCAGTTATTCACGGCGAGGCGGGGAGAGAAGGACACCTCTTGTTTGCCCTGCGCGCCGGGCATAAGGGCTGCTTGTCCCTGGCGCCGGTGCCAGCCACCCCAAGCAACGTGAAAACACGCATCAATGAGCCTTTTAGGGCCGTGTCCTTCCTCGCCGGCCGAAAAAATGACTGAGCTGACCAAAGCGTACATCTGTAGTTATCCCTCGAGACATAATTACAGGAAAAGACCAGGGCAGTGGCGGTCAGGCCAGGGCACGCCGGACTCCTTCCGTGCGGCCGGGCCCGGCGGGGGAGGGCCGGGGCCTGAGGCCGTGCCCGCGCCTCTCTCGCCCAGGCCCTGCCCCGGGCAGTGCCGTTCCTCAGGCCGAGGCCACACGCCCCCAGCCCAGGCCCTCTGCGGCCGTCCAGTGAAAGGAGCCATTCACGCGCAGGCCGCTGGCTCAGGTTACCCGGCAGCCCCACTCCCACCACCGCTGTTTTCTTTTCATTAGAAGGATTCCCAGATTGAAGGTTCGCGAGAGGCTGAGCCAGGGATGCTCCATGGAGGGTGTCTAGAGGGTGTCTAGAGGGTGGACAGCCGCCTGCGGGCCGGACCCTGGCACATGGGGAAACTGAGGCAGGGGCACACCCAGGCTCCATGGCTGCAAACTCAGAGCTGGGTTTGGACTATTGGGAGGGGTCAAGCGTGTGCCCCCACTGGCAGGGGAGGGGGCTCCAGGGCGGGCAGGAGGCACAGGCCGCACATCCAGAGGGGCTGCGCAGGGCAGGGGGCTTCCTGGAGGAGGAGGAGCTGTGTGCTGAGGGAGCCGCACCGAGGCCCAAGCAAGAGTCTGTCCCCCACGCCCCGCGGCCCGGCCTGCTGCCAGGATGTGGGTTCCACGGCCAGGACAGTGGGGGGCAGCCAAGCTGAGGGCGGCTTCGTGGTGTGGGTTTGGGACACTGTCGGCGTCTGAGATGCTCCAGAAGGGCAGCGAGTGGGGTTTTTGGAAGGGAGAGGCAGGAGTGGACGGCCCCAGGTGCCCGAGGCACGCACCCCGTTCCTTGGGAAGGTCTGGGAGGGCGGCTGGCAGGGCCCTCCGGCCTCCCCACACCCCACAGGGCCCTGCGTGTGAGCCCCCTCCTCCCCGCCCCTCCCTCCCTCCCCTTCCCACTTCCCAAACCTCCCTGGGGGAGCGCCAGCCCACAGTGGGGCATTCTCCCCACCCCCAGGTCGAACACTGGCCTTCCATGTATCCGCACAGGCATCGCGTGGTAGCTGGGGAGTAAAGCCGAGGCTCTGTCGATATTTAAATAAAGGTTTATTCATTTCCATTTTGAAGTTCCCTGTTTGTATTATGGAGGAGGCTTTTTTTTTTTTCCGATGCCAGGAAAGCCTAGAGCCCTGGGTTCCCGGGCCGAGGAGGGCAGGGTGAGGGGCCTCGGGGGGCCTCTCCCAGGCTGAGGAGGGGCGGCGAGTGCAGGGCCCTCCCCGGCCCCTCCCCATCGCGGCCCGTCCAGCTGCTCCGAGGCCCTGGCAGGTCCTGGCTGCCGTCGGGAAGAGCTGGGCATCCCCCCAGCCTGGGCGGCTGCACCAACACCCCAGCCTGCTCTGCCCTCCCGAGCACCCGCATCCTCCCCACAGGGGTGCCCCTGCTGCCTGTGGAGACTCAGAGAGGCTGTTCCCCAGCTCTAGGACACACAGCTAGCGCGCAGCCCCGGGGGACGGGAGGCCCTGGCTGAACGCAGTGGACAATGACACCCGCCACGCCCCTGAGGTGTGTTTCCCGGAGCCCCCTCTCTAGAGGCAGCCGGGCCCTCATCCGGGTGGTCAGCTCTCAATCAGCCAGGCCGCCCGCTCCCGGAGAGGCTCGTGGCCCCGCGGCTCCCCCTAATCGCTATCGTGGGTATAAGCACCTTTTAGTGGGGTGAGGGCCGCGGTGGTTACCGCAGAAGGGCAGGCACGAGCCGGGCCCTCTCCCCCAGCACTGGCCACACCCCGGCCGGGACCCTGGGAGGAAGCGGGGGCTCCACCGGGAAGCATCTCCAGTGCGCTGGAAGCTCAGCGGGGGCTGTTGGGTGGGCTGCCCGGCCCCCGGGTGCTGTGCTGAGCCTGCGCCTTCGCCGCTTGCTCACAGGGGCCGAAAGGGGCCACTGCACCCCAAGTGACCAAGGGCCGGACACTGCAAGAAGGCTGGTGGCAGCCAGTGCCCAGGGTGGGCATGCCCGCCAGCTGCCACGTCCCAGGGGTGGGCACACTGCCTCCTCCAGCATCGGTTTCCCCATCTGACGTGGGGGTTAGCCCACAAGCTCCTGGATGCGAAACTTGCTGTGAAAACTCCGGCTCGCTGTGCCACCGATGGACCTGGTCTGCACCAGTCTGGGGACAAGGATCCCGCGCAGACCCCATGCCGGGCAGGGGTGGGCAGTGGCTTGCGAGACGCCGGCTGCTGGGCAACCAGCGTGTTCACACGGAAGCACCGTCAGGGTCCAGCTTGAGCGGCCATGTGACAATACGCCCCTGGAATTTGCCACAGCGTTTCTCACACACACACACACACACACACACACACACACACACACACACACACACACACACACACCGCCTTGGCATTTGGTGAGCGGTTTTGCTTTCACATCATGCAAAGTCCACGGCGATGACTCAGGACCCTGGGCTCTGCCCTCCTGGGCCGTGAGAGCGGCCAGGGGAGCCCTCGGCCCCTGGGGATGTGGCCGGGAGGCAGGACTCCGGCTGGACGGCTGGGCCCTCAGGCGCCCTGTCCCCCATGGAGAGGGGCTTTGCAGGGACTGGGTGCACACCTGGGTGAGACCCCTCTAAGCCCCCGCTGCCCTCGGAGGCCCCCCTCGCAGGCACCCCTTACAGTGTCTCCCAGGACGTGTGGGGCTGATGAGCTGTCGGGGGTCTGGGGGGCTGCACATTGCACAGAGTTCACTAGATGCACCCACACTCACACCACATACTCACACCCACACTCTCACACCCACCCTCACACCACACACTCATGCTCACACATTCATCACACCCACACTTGCACTCACACCCACCCACACTCACACCACACTCATGCTCACACCCACACGCTCACAAGTCTCTCACACTCACACCCACACACTCACACCCACACATGCTTATACCCACAGGCCCACACTCACACCACTCACCTACACACTTACACTTCCATCCACACTCACACCCACATCTATACTTGCATGTGCTCACACTCACACCTGTACCCATCCACACCCTCACTCCCACTCCCACTCACCCCACACTCACATACCCCTAACACACACCCACACACACCCACACACCCACATCTATACACACCAACACTCACAGTCACATACACACCCCAGTTAGGACATCAAAAAGCGCCTGCAGCCATCATCGGCTGTCCCCCACCGTGGAGGACAAAGTCACCCCCGGCTGGGCGCCCTGGGTGGCACGAGGCGGTCAGGTCTGGGGGACTGGGGGTGTGCAGGGTCTGTTAAGGGAGGCTCGGCGGGGCCGGTGGGCCGTGCTGTGCGGCCTGGGCTGCCAGGAGCCTCAGGGAGCAATCCTTCGCCTGCGCCCAGCCCATGGGGGACACGGGCCGAACAGCTGGATCAGCAGGCACCCGAGGGCTTCTGCCTCGCTCGAAAAACATGCCAAGAATATCCAGGTACCCGGTGGGCTGGTCACACACACACACACACACACCGGTGAATTTTGAAACTGCAGCCTTTCTTAGAAATAAGAAATCAACCCAGTATAAAGGATAAGGAAGGAAACACGTTCTGGGAACTTGGGACCCTGGGGACCCCTTGGCACAAGAAACTTTAGGAAACCTGCTTGATTCAAATACAGATTAACTCTCAAGGGTTTCTCAGTCCCACTCAGGCTGATTTACATGGAAGGGGGACCTAAGATCCAGGGGGCCCCAAATGATGCCACAGGAACGTGAGCCGCGGCTCTCCAGCCGGGGGCCTCTGGGACGAGGCCCGGGGTGCTACAGATCACTCAACTCGGGGACGGAGATCCACGGCAGGAGCTCGGGCGCCTCACGGTGCGCCCCAGGAAAGACGCCTTTGGTTTGCAGTTTAATTTATTGTAAATTGTGCATGACCCAGCCGGTGTGGCAGTTCCAGAACTCAAAGTCCTGGTCCGCGGGCCCTTCTGCGCGCCCCGAGGCCCCCTGTGCTAAGCCACCCCTCACTTTACATAAGAAAGGTGCTCCTCAAAGGGTGTGAAACTTGAACTTCTGTAAATTAAAGCTGCTTGAAAGGCCCTAGGGTGCAGCGTGGGGAGGCCTTCGTCTGAAAGGGCTCCTTTCTGTGAAGTGAGGACCCCACCCCCAATCTCACTTTTTAGAAGAGCTCTAAGTCCACCTCTTGGGCTTGTCTGGGGGGGATCACCCCACGGGGGCTGCACCCTCCCTCTCCAGCCTTCCTGCCTGTCTCCATACAGTCGGGGTCCACTCTGGGCCCGGGGGCTGGGCGCCAGGTTCAAGTCTTCCAGCCAGTTCCAGCTGAGTGGGCTTGGGCGGGTCCCTCATCCTCCCTGGGCCTCGGTTAGACCCCAGAGGGCCCCCTACTCCAGGGCCTGGAAGTTTCCAGCTTCTCATGGTCCCAGTTCCTAAAAGAAATCCCCCCGGAACCCGTTAGCCAGCCTCCCCCAAGCAAGGCTGAGGCTGGGCCAGGGGGCCCAGGGGCGCTGAGGGGTGGGGGCCGTGGGCTGCTGCCTGCAGGCAGGTGTCCACCCCAGGGTGCCCAGGCCCAGGTTCAGCAGCGCCCTTGCTGCCAGAAGCCCGAGGGGAAACACTGCTCCGGGTACCTGAAAAGGGCAAGAGGTGGCCGGGAGAGAGACACTGGGAGGCGAGAGGCAGGGTGAAGCCAGCGCCTGCATCTGAGCACAGGGCCCTGCAGTTTGGCGTGGGCAGGCGAGGCGCCGGGGAGGGGGTAGTGGTGGACTAGTGGACCGTCAGGGACCCCCATGCCTAGGGGGATCCCAGGAAAGCCACACCTCTGAAGGCGTGCTAAAAATAGCTGGGGGTGGGCGCCCCTGCCCCCGGGCGCGGACCCCGCGGCCGCCCCGGCCGCCGGGAGGGTGTTGGCGCGGACTCGGCCGCAGCCCGCCCTCCCCGCCGGCTCGCGCCCCGACCCCCTCCCCCGCGGCGCAACCTGGGGAAGCGGCTGAGGTTTCTGGCTTCTCCCCACCCCCGGCCCGGAGGGGCAGGTCCTGCGCGGCGGCCGGCTGGGTGCCCGGCGGGCGGCCGTCTGCGCGGCCCGGGCGGGCCTGCGGTCAGGAATGAGGACGGCGCCTCTCCGCCGAGCGCCGGGGCTGCGCGCGGGCCCGGGCCCCGCGGCCGCCGCTCCCCGTCCCGGATCGCGCCTTCCGCCGCCAGCGCGGGCCCGCGGAGCGGGGCCCTCGGACGAGGTGAGTGTGGACGCGCCTCCCGGGCCGGGGCGACGGGCCCCCGCGGGCGGCGAAGGCGACCAGGGCCCGGGGCCGGGCCGGGCGCGGGGGTCACCTGGCCGCGCGGCCCCCGCCCGGCTCCCCCGACCGCGCCGGGGCCCGGGACGTGCGCGGTCCGCGGAGGGGCTCGGCCGGGTTGGCGGGTCCGCCCGGCCCAGCCCCGCCGGCCGAGCCGGGTCCCCCCTCGGGCACCCGCCAAGTGCAGCCCCTGAGCCTGGAGCCTGCGCGCGGGGGGCTCGGAGCCGGGGGCGGCGGGAGCGCCGGGGGGCGCCGGGCGGCTCATTCATTGCGGATGGGAGCAGCGGGTCCCCGAGCCCGGCGCCAGGGCGCGCGGCCGCCTCCTCCGGGCCGCCCCCCGGGCGTGCGGGCCCGCGGCGCTCGGGGGCTCGGCGGTCGGTGGCAGCGCCGGGGCCGGGTGGGGGTCCGTCCGGGCGTCCCCGGGGAGCCCCGCCGCCCCCCGCCCGGCCCGGGCGCCCAGGGAGTCGGGCGGGAGGGACCCGTGGGGACGAGGCGCCCCGCGCGGCGGCGGCCGGAAGGGAAGGCCGGCGGACTCGCGGGACTTCCCGCTGCCACCCAGGCCCGGTTCCCGCACCTCGGCGGGGGCAGCGGGCCCGGAGCGCGGCGGGCAGCGGGGCCGGGGGCCGGCTGCCAACGCGCCGCTCGGGCCGAGGCCGTTAACTCCTTAGCGGCGCTGGGAACCCGCGGGGAGCCGGAGGCAGGGCCCCGCCCGGGCGCAGCGTGCCACGTGGTCACGCACGGGGAGGTCGGGGGGCCCCGCGCTGCGGACGGGGGACTCCGGGGCCAGAGGCTCCGGACCTGGGCTGTGTGGCACAGCCAGCGGGGCAGGGTCGCCAAGGGCCAGTTTCCTTCCGGCCTCTGCCCGGTCTGCGCGCATGTGCACGGAGCCCCCACCTGCGCCCACGCGGTCCCGGCGCCCCCTCCGCTGCCATCCGGCGGGGGGAGGTGGGCAGTAAGCCAGGTGAGCGGGTAAAATGCTGGCAGGGGTCCGCGAGGCAGCCTGGCGGAAGAGGTGCCCTGTGCCCAGACCGGCCAGTCCAGGAACCACGGGGCAGGGGTCCCGAGGTCCGCCCCCCACCTCACCCGGGAGTGGGTGCCTGAGGAGGTAGGCACCACGGGGAGAGGAGGCGTGGTCCGCTGTAGTCATTGGCCAGGGAAGCAGAGGGACCCGGTCGCTGGTGTGTGACGGGACCCCCGGGCAGTGTGGAAGTCGACAGGTCCCAGGGTCTCAGAGTGGAAGGACACTTAGAGGTCATGAGCTTCTACCTCCTCATCTGTGCTTCAGTCTCCACCAGATCCCCTGAAGGTTCTTGCTCCCTGCTTGAATACCTCCAGCGACAGGGAACTCACTCTCTGCTACAGCAGCCCGTTGTCCCACTGCTTGCGTATGCTAGAGTTAGAGAGACGGCTCTGCTTCAGGCTGAGCCCGAAGCCCCCTCCTCTTGGTCTCTGCTGACCCTGCTTCTGTCCTCCCGCAGCGACACACAGCGCGTCAGCTGTGCCTTTCCCCACAGCTGCCTTTGAAGAATGTTACTAGAGAGATTACACCCCTGTTAACCTAATCCGCGCGGGCCCTGTGCCTTCTCCGACTTGACACTCCAGGCCAGGAGCCACCCCATGCCTTCCTCTGGGGCACGTCCATTTGTTCCCTGCCCCCATCACGTTCACGGGCCAGAACTCGACCCGACGGCGGCCCGGCCTGAGGCAGGGACCTTCCCCCTCCTTCTGCAATCCCACCCCACTGAGGATGCCTGAGGCACACCTGCGTCTCGACCCCACTGGCTGGTAGAGCCCTCTGCAGCCCGGGGTCACCTAGGACCCCACCCCACAACACAACAAGGGGAGGGGGGTGAGCATGATGGGGAAGGGGGTGCAAGGGGGAGGAGGAGGGCTCCAGAAACAGCCATTCGGGGGCTGTGCAGCCTTGAGCAGCCACCAAGCCTCTCTGGCTTGGTTTTCCCAGCAGGAAGCTGGGGAGGCCCCCCTCCCGGGCCCTCAATGATGAGCTGCTGGGTGGGGGAGCACCCGTGACTCAGGCCCGGCAGATGCTACTTAAATCCCCGCAGCGGGGGGGGAAGTTCCAGGGGGCCCATGGGAAGGATTTTTTTTTAATTCAGTTTTATTGAGCTATATTCACATACCATATAGTCATCCATGGTGTACAATTAACTGTTCACAGTACCATAATATAGCTGTGCATTCATCACCGCATTCTATTTTTGAACATTTTTCTTACTCCAGAAAGAATCAGAATCAGAATAAAGAATAAAAATATAAAAAGAACACCCAAGTCATCCCCCCCATCCCACCCTATTTTTCATTTAGGTTTTGTCCCCATTTTTCTACTCATCTATCCATACACTGGATAAAGGGAGTGCGATTCACAAGGTTTTCACAATCACACTGTCACCCTTTGTAAGCTACATTGTTATACAATCATCTTCAAGAATCAAGGCTACTGGGTTGGAGTTTGGTAGTTGCAGGTATTTACTTCTAGCTATTCCGATATTTTAAAACCTAAAAAGTGTTATCTATATAGTGTGTAAGAACGTCCACTAGAGTGACTTCTCGACTCCATTTGAAATCTCTCAGCCACTGAAACTTTATTTCGTTTCATTTCACATCCTCCTTTGGGTCAAGAAGATGTTCTCAATCCCATGATGCCGGGTCCAGATTCATCCCTGGGAGTCATGTCCTGCATTGCCAGGGAGATTTACACCCCTGGGAGTCAGGTCCCACATCTGGGGGAGGGCAGTGAGTTCACCTGCCAAGGTGGCTTAGAGAGAGAGGCCACATCTGAGCAACAAAGAGGCGCTCAGGGGGAGACCCTCAGGCACAATTATAAGCAGGTTTAGCCTCTCCTTTGCAGCAGCAAGCTTCATAGGGGCAAGCCCCAAGACAGGGGGCTCAGCATATCAAGCTGTCTGTCCCCAATGTTTGTGAGAACATCAGCAACAATCCAGGTGAGGAAGCCCAACACCTCTGCATCCTCCCCCAGCTCCTCAGGGGGGCCCCGAATATATGTTTTTATTCTCTGCCCAGATTGCTTTAGGATGTGTTGCTATTTCATTGGAATCTATACAGACCTACCATAGCTCACTCGTGGGAAGGATTTTGAAGACGAGAAGCCCTGGGAAGGGGGCAGGGTGCCAGCTGAACACCCAGGGTGGCAGGAGGTCCTGGGGAAGGTTACGTGGCAGCCAGCTCGGCCAGACACCCCCTTCTCGGGTCTTCGCGGCAGGCAGTGGCTCCGCAGCCCGCCCGCCCCTGTGCACTGCACCCAGAGCCCAGGCTTGGAGTCTCACCCGTTCCCCTCTGCCCAGTCCTCAGGCCACCCTCCTGCCTCCTCACCTGCAACCTCCTGCCCAGGACGCCCAGGCCGTTCCCCACCCCCGGCCCCTCCTCCCAGGGTCCCGCCTCTGCTCTGCCCCCACTGCCCTCCCTGCCCCCTTTTGCTCGTTTGGCTGCACTCCGCCGCACCCAGAGACCACCCACCCGTGGAAGATGAGGCCCTGTGCAGAGCCCCTTCCTACCGCACCGGCCCAGCAATGCTGGCAGACATCAGCCGGGCGGCTGGGGGTGCTGTTGCGGCCCCCCAGCTGGGGCTCTTCGAGGAGGCCTGGCCTGCTCCCCAGACAGGCCACCCGCCCCAGTGGCAGCGTCCATCTCCAAACATCTCTGCTCTGTCCGAACCCTTGACCCACCCTGAAAGAACCAACCTGTTCTCTGATGGATTGGGGCCATGACAGACTGGGGCAGCTGGGTGGGGGGCACCCAGCAGTCCCCTGGGCTCTGTGGAGCACCCATGGAGTTACCTGGGGGCTGTGTCTTGAGCCTCTCCCTTCCTGGCTTATCCTTGTCATTTGCCACAGTGGCCATGGCTGGGCGGCGGATCTGTCCTCGAGAGCTGGCCACCATCAGGGACCCACCATTTCTCTGGGTGGCAGAACAGGTGGGCTTTTGACCACAGCAGGCCCTGTACAGTTGGGCAGGCTGTTCACTGCTCAAGGAGGCCCAGCCCATGCTCTGAACACCAGCAGGCACCTGCGGCGCTCACCAAGGCCCCGTTTGGATGTGTGCACTATGCATGGGCCCACCCTCACGCCCAAGAACTCCGTGCACACCTGGTCACATGTGCAGGCTGGACACTGTCCCCTGGAGGCCCAGCAAGTGTGGCGGCCTTCACTTCCGACTTGGGAGCCCTCCTCCCCCTTCAGGTGCTGTTGACTACCCGGGACCCGCTTGGCATTCCCCAGGTTGGCGTCACTCTGCCAGCTCCCCCCGGCCCCATGCGCCAGTTTTTGGGAAGGGTGGGAAGCGGGGAGGCTGGGAGGGCAGAGACCCACTCCTCAGGGGCTTGGGGACCCTGGAGCCTGGCTGGGTTCAGCACAGCGCACTCCCGCTTCCAGATGTTCCTCAAAGCCTGCAGGCCTGCCCCCTCGCGTGCTTGGCTTCGGTTGCTTGTCTGGGTCCCTGACAACCAGAAAGTGAGATCAGCACATACATCAGCGGCGCTGGGGACCATGACCCGGCGTCCGGCTTCAGGCTCCACACTCAGCTGACCGCTCGCTGCCATTGGGGCTGTCTCGGAGAATGACGTCGCTGTGTCAGCAGAGCTGGCTTTGGGGAGGAAGATTCCAAACCTAAGCTCTGTCTGTGGCCCGCCGTGGGGAGCGTCAGAAGGCTGGGCTGTCTGGGGAATGGTGGGGGCTTGTGCATCACCCCCACCCTGCCCCATCTCCCCTCTCACCCAGCGTTGGTAGCGAGGGGGTAGATCACCTGCCGCTGGGGAACGGGGGACCAAGACCCCCTCTGCCCACTCCTGGCTGGGCGGCCCCTTGTCGTCCCACCCCCATACCCCACTCTCACCCTTCCCAGGCTGGGAAAGCCCAGGGGCTGGGGGCCTCAGAGCCCCGGGGTCCAGCCCCACCCAGCCTGCAGACCCCAGGATGGGGGCAGAGGGGGGAAGACTCTGAGTCTCAGTTTTGTTTCAAAAGGGGCCTGGTGAGACCCCTTCAAGGGGCTAGAAGCAGCTGTGTGTCCCCAGAAAGGGCTATGGGGAGCCTGAGGAAGGATGGATGGATGGACAGGTGGATGGACTGACAGGTGGATGGATGGGAGGATGGATGGATGGGAGGATGGACAGATGGGAAGATGGATGGACGGGAGGATGGATGGATGGATGGGTGGATGGATGGATGGATGGATGGATGGACAGACAGGTGGATGGAAGGGAGGATGGACGGATGGGAAGATGGATGGACAAGTGGATGGATGGGAGGATGGATGGATGGATGGGTGGACGGGTAGGAGGATGGACGGACAGGTGGATGGACTGACAGGTGGATGGACAGACAGGTGGATGGCTGCACAGGTGAGCGGAGGAGAATGGATGAAAGGCCACGGTAGCGCCTGGAGGAGGGAGGGGCGGGGACCGAGCACGGGATCGGGGCTCAAGCAGCTTCCCTGTCCTGAGCCCCCCCAGCCGCTGTGGGACGCGCCGTCCCCTGGCCACCCGCCCCTGTCCTCAGCCTGTCTCTGGGCTGCCTCCAGGGCTGGCCTCCCCACCAGGGGCCGGACAGAGGCCACATTCATCAGGGGCCCCGGAGGCCCTCAGACGGTCCTGGAGCCGCCACCTGCAGCTCCCCGTGGCCTTTCCCACTTTCCTCCGGGGCGGCCAGGCCAAGATGCCGAGTGTAAACAGCCCCTCGGGGCTGCCCGCTGGGGAAGCCGTGCTGGGCGTCTGTGCTCCCGGCAGGGGCAGGAGCGGCGGCCGGAGCAGCCTGCTCAGACCAGGGCACCTGGAGGAAGCGGCCGGCCCTGGAGCCCGCTGATGGGGTGCTCTGCGTCCATCCTAGTACCAGCCCACACAGAGGAACTTTAAAAACATTTTTTTTTTGAGCTGTAAGTCACGTGTCATCAAATTCACTACTTAAAGTGAAGACTTCAGCGGGCTCTAGTCGACTTGCATGATTGTGCAACCATCACCATCTAATTCCAGAGAATTTTCATCACCCCGAAAGGAAACCCAGTACCCGTCAGCATCACCCCGCCGCCTCCGCCTGCTCCGTCCCTGTGGATCTGCCTCTTCCGGGCATTTCCCGCCAATGGACTCCGGCTTCTCTCACCCGACACGTGTCCTTGAGCTCCGTCAGAGTCGTCGCGGGGGTCGGACCTCCCTTCCTTTCTGTGCTGGGCCATAGCCCTCGTGGCTGCACCTCACTTGCTTGGCTCACCCGAGGCGGCCTGTGGGTTGCTGCCGTGAGCGGCTGCTGTGGGCGTCGGTGTCCTGGGTGGGTGCGGACGTGCTGGGACATGTGCCCACAGCAGGCCCAGAGGCCCCCCAGGGACCCTCACGCGGCGAGGGGTTTCCCACCGCATCCGCCGTCCCCACCCACCTGCAGCGGGGAGGCCTGGGAGCCTCTCCATCCTCCACCGACAGTGGGGTAAGGCCCTCACTTGGGGGCACACAGAGGGCAATGCCCAGGCAGAGTGCGGGGGTCCCGGCCCCTTCCCGCAGAGGCCCCGTCCCTCCCGCCCCCGCCCCATGCTGAGCAGACCACCGCTGCCCACTTCCGGGCGCTTGGTGTGTGGGGTGCTGCACCCGCTCCCTGCAAGGGTCGCCCACTGTCTTCCTCACAACCCCCTTGAACACACCCCTTAAATGAAGGGGGACCGGGTCCCCATGGGGAAGGACCCCACCACCCTGCCAAAATGAACCCTGTCGGTCTTTCTCCCAGCCCTCCCCAAAGGGACCCGCGGCCTCTGCCAGGGCGACCATGGGTGGGGAGAAGGAAATGCCCAGTTACCTGGGCTCAGAACTGATGCTCGTCCCAGGAGGCCCAGACCTCCCTGTGGCCCACCAGAGTGGGGGCTGGTAGAGGCCCCCAAACCATCTGGGGTTATTTCCCCAGTTTCAGGCTGCTTACCTGGAATCGATACTCAGCAAATGTGCAGAAACCCCCACTTCCCCCCCGAGAGGCTGAGGCGCTGCCCAAAGTCACCCCAGGGCATAGCGGGGCCGGGCACTGCCCCCGGCGTGGGTGCCACATGAGCGTCAGCCCCTGCAGGTCGACGGTCTGTCTGGGCGCCGATGGACAGAGGGCCTGGAAGGAGCCAAGGCCCGCATGGGTTGGGGGCAGGTCGTGATGGAGAAAAGCCAGCCGGGGCAGTGGGTCGGGAGGCAAGGCCAGGTGAGGCTGGGCACCCAGAGCGGCTCCCAGCCTAAGGCCCAGAGGGAGACATGCAAGGTGGCCCAGGCAGCAGCGTAGAGCTGGGGAGCAGGCAGAGGGGGCTGGGCAGGGGCCCCAGGGCCAGGTGCACCCCTTCTCCTGGGACCGAGCTCCGTGCCCACCCCGCCGAGGGTGTTGGGGAGGAGGGCGCTGCGTGCAGCTCTTGGTCGGGGTCTGCAGGGGCTTCAGTTCACAGGCGGGTCCTGGGGGAGGGGTCTTTGTCCCGCGTCTTCAACCCCCAGAGCGCTGGGGGGGCCCAGCCGGCTCCGGGCAGAGCTGTCCTCGGTCGAGGCCGTTCTCTGAGCTCGGGTGGTCCCCCAGCGCCGACACAGCCTTTTCAACCACTGCCCCCTGCTCAAAACCCTCCCAGCGTCCCCGCCGCCGCCAGGACAGTGGCCCCCACCGAATGGGACAGGACTTTCCGCCTCATTTCCGGACCTCCCAGCCCTCCCTCCCTGCCTGCAGGTCTCCACCCAAATGTCACCTCCTCCAGGCAGCCGCGAGGGTTGAGCGACGTGATGGGTGTCAGGCCATGGGAAGGTGCTCTTGCTGGGAAGACGGCGGCCACGGCAGAGCGCAGGTGCGCGGAAGACTTAAGATTTGAGTTTGGTGTCAGATGCATTGTTTGATCCTCCCTGTAAACCATCAAAATATCTGAAAAGCATGAGTTTAGGGAGCAGATGTTGAGCCTTCTGAGTTCCTGCGCATCTGACAGCATTTCTTCCTTCTCTACCTGAACGGTAGTCTGGCAGGTGTAATCCGAGGTGCAAGCAGACTCCCCAGGACTTTGGGGACGAGCTCCACTGTCCTTTTGCATCCCCTGTGTCTGGTGAGAAGACGAATCCATCTATTTCTCATTCTTTTGTATCAGTTTTTGTTGCTCTAAAAGGTTTTCAAAATTTCTTTTTATTCCTGTGGTTCCAGTAATCACTGGGACGTTTCTGCGTGGAGCTGTTTGTTTAGTTTTGGTTTGTGCTGTGCTGTTCAGAACTCAGTGGGCGCTTCCAGACGGGTGACACGCGTCTTCCTCCAGCCCTGGGGGATTCTCAGACCTCGTTCTTTAAAAATCGCCTCCCCCCATCCTGTCCTCCAGGAACAAAGTTCCCTCTCAACCGTGTCTCTTTTCCAGTTCAAATCAAGTCTTGAGTTTTTTATCTCAACAATCACACGTTTCACATCAAAACCCTGAGCTGTACCTTCATCCTAAACGCCCTGCTCTGTCTCGTGGCTGAGCTCTGCCCGGCTCTCCGTGGGTGACTGTTGCAGCCTCATTTGAGGACCTGCTCTAGAGGCTCAACAGCCTCGTGGCCTTCGGGGTCAGTCCCCCGCTGGGTGGGCTTGGTCTGGTTTTCATCGGATATTTGGTGCCTTCTCGACTGACCCGTCGTCTTGGGTGGGGACGTTCCCTGTTGGGGCATCTGCTTTGTTGGCTTGTGATGGCAAGGGTGACTGGGGCCTCTGGCCAGTGTCCTGGGGATGGGACACTCCAGAGGGGAGGGTGGGGGACCAGTCTTCTGGGTGTGACCGTCGCCTCACCCCGAGATCCCACACCTGCTGCTTCTCCTGCCCGGAGCCCCCACCCGTCACACTACTGGGATCCAGCCAGGGGAGGGCTCCGGGAGGGGTCGGCCAACTGACTCTCCCTGCTGCTCGGACACACCCAGTCCCCTTTGGTTGCCCCAGAGCCCAGAACCCACCATCGCTGATGGACGGTCACCGGCTGTCTTGGCAATTCTTGCCCCTGGCAGCCATCCTCTCCTGGTTAGTTTTGGGCTATAATTTCCTTCTGCCTTCCACTGTCACTTGTTTCCAGATTTCAGGGGGAGAGGATGTGTCTTCTTGATTTTGCATTTGGTGTGTGTGTGTGTGTGTGTGTGTGTGTGTTCTCTTATTCGGGGGGACTTGGGGGTTAGGAGAGAAGATATGGTGTGGGTGCACTTGGCCGTCTTGAATCAGGAGTGATTCTGAGACTTCAGGATCTGAAGTCCTTCCCTGGGGCTGCTCTTGTCCGGGAAGCCAGAGGTGAAATGGCCTGTGCCCAGCTCTGGCCCCTTGGGTCTCGTCGTATCCTTGCAGCAACCTGCCAAGAAGGCGTCACTGTCCCCACACGACGGGCGAGGGGTTGCCACCCAGGGATCACGTCGGCTTCTCAGACCCCAAGCCCGTGACCCTCGAAGCCAGGCTTGTCCGGCTCCTTCCCTCACGGCACGCGTCCACCCCCAGTGTCCCACGGGCGTTGGCAGAGGCACGTCCTCCCGACTGAGTCTGAAACCTCCTCCCTGCTCCCATGGGCCCGGCTCTTCTCAGCAGCCCCTGTTTAAACTCCGGCATCGAGCCCAGCCCTGAGGACCGACTCGAGGCTCAGGAAACACGACCGGCTACCGGCCCCTGTGGTGTGGCCTGTCACCCCATGGGGCCCGCCGCGTCCAGCAGGGCCAGCCAGGGGGTGCCTGGGAGCAGTCGGCAGGTGCATCCATTTATGTTTAAAAAGTCGTGTGTTCTATGTGGAAACCAGTGAAAAGCAAGCATTGCTCATCATACGAGTAACACATGAAGACATTCTCACAAGCATATATTTACTTCGTTCACTTTGATACGCACATGTAATACATTAGTGTCCATCTTTTATTTAATATTTCCTTTAAATAAACACATTCTTTCTGATAAAACTAGAATTCCTTTCCCAGCCTTGCCCCCGCTGGAGGTGGAATTGACTTTCTGTAACACTCGGGTCCACAATGGGCTCAGAGCACACCCAACCCTGCCAGCCCCGTGAGCTCCTGGCCCCTGGCCCCAGCACTCCCGCCTCTCTGTGCCTTCACCTGGGGACCCCAACACCCCCTGGCAAGCCCCCCTCACCCTCGAGAGGCTTCTCGTCCCACTTTCCCCAGGAGCTGCACAGACGGCTGCAGACCACGCAGGCACCTTCCTCCCCGAGACCTTGACTTCCCAACACGGGCCCTGGCCCCGCGTCCGAGTCCCTAGCGGGCTGTTTCACTGCAGCTTCCCCAGCCCACCCGGGCCTGTGCCTCAGCGTCGCTGGGGTGGCCTGGGGTCAGCAGCTCCACCAGCTCCCCCGCAGTTCTCACCCACATCAAAGTCAGAGGCCCTCTTGGGTCCACCCTCTTCTTTTCTGGATGTCGTGTTCTAGGCACGCTGGATGGCAACTGTGCCCCAAACACCCCTTCCCGGCTCTCTGCAATATATCCTCACCGTGCCGTATTCTATCTTTGGGATGCCTGGGAAACTCCTGTTCATCCTTCAAAACCCACAGCCTGGCCAGCTGTCTCCCCCTGAGGCAGCCTGAGTCCTGCCTCTGGACTTGCACGGCTCCTTTTAAACCCCACCGTCTGTGCGTCAGTCTCATGTCTGAAGCCTTTCGTGGCCGGGGCCCGTGGCGGGTAGAGGCTGTGTCACCTCCTCCCCGAGCTCGGAGCTGGGCCCAGGCCCTGGCACGGGAGGGGCCTCGGAGCATGGGGGTGTGGGGCCGGGCTGCTCCCGCTGCAATCTCAGTCAACATCTGGCTGCGGGGCCTGGCAGGAAGCTGACCTCGCGGGCAGCCCTGGGCTGGCAGCCGTGCCCGTCTATAAATACGCTCTAAATGCAGACCAGCCCGCGTGCAAGCCTGCCGCCCCCGCCCAGCTCCTCCCCGCGGAAGGAGGGCAGCCGGCAGCCGGGAGAGGGCGTGTGCCTGGGCCGAGGTCAGCTCAGGGTGCCCACGGATCCGGTTGCTCCCCAAGCACGCGCCGGCCTCCCCAGCGCCCGGGGGCTGCATTTAGCTCTGGGAGAGGCTCCCTGCCCTGGCAGCCTGCTTTTCTTGGATGTCTGGCCTGTGTTTATGCCGGTGGCTGCCTGGGGAATAATTAAAGCCTCGGGAGGTCCCTGCCACCGGCGGTGGGTGCTGGGACGGCTGAGTGGCCCAGGGTGGGCAGAGCCAAGGAGCTTGTCAGCGGACGGGCAAAGGGGGCCTCTCCGTGCAGCCCTGGGGGAGGCTGCTGGACCTGACGGCCGGGTCGGGTTGGGTGTGGAGCGAGCTCGGGAGGGGCCGGCCGTTCAGCTGGGCACTTGTCACGGTGGCTCACCACCTGAAGCCTCGGTTTCCCCTTCTGCACCACTGGCATCACCTTCCTGCTCCCCGGGCAGCGGTGAGGACCTGTACAGCAGGTATCTGATGCTTGCCAAGCCCACCCGTGCCCACCGGGGCCAGCGGCTGTTGTTATTCCGGCCAGAAGTGGAGTAGAGCCGCTCGCCAGCATTTGGGGAAGATTGCCAGGACCCGAGGCTCAGGGCAGTGCTGGAACCTCCGAAGTGAGGGCATTCGCCCAGCCAGCGCTGTCCCGGAGCGTGCTGCGGGAGCCACAGGTGTCGTTTCGGAGTGTCCAGCAGCCAGGCGAGAAAAAGATAGGGTGCATTTTCATGAGAGAGTCTATTTAACCACCTTTTCCAAAATGGTCTCGTTTCAACACGCAATCTGTGTTTTTAACAATTAGTGCGGCCCCTTACGATCTTATTTGGGGACCGAGTCCCGGCAGGCTGGTGTGTGTGTCCGCACTTGCCGTGGTTCAAGCCCTCGAGAGTCACACATGAAGAAGGAAAAAAACACAAAAAGCAAAAAATAAAAAGAGTCACACGTGGCCGGAGCTGCCGCTGGGGCCGTAGGGAGGAGGTGGGCGTGGGGGGCCTGTGCAGACTCGGGGAGCCCGGGGCCCCAGCCAGGTGTGGGCAGGCACGTGTGTTGGCAGCAGCTCCCGCGTGTCTGCTCCACACCTTTGCCGGGAGCCACGGGCGCTGACCTCAGGGGGCCCCCTCCCCTTGACCACTCCTGGGCTCAGGGCAGGCCGGCCTTGTGGTGGACGAGTTCCCGAGCGGGACCATGCGGCCGGGACTCCTCCCCTCGGGGGCCGCCGGCCACTCCCCACCCAGGCCCTGCAGCTCCGGCAGCTGCACCCCCACCCCACTGCACGCCCGCCGTGCATCCCCCCGCCCCACTGTGCCCCCTGCCCCACTGCACCCCCCACCCTGCTGCAACCCCCTCCCCGCCCTTCGCTTCTCGGGCTTTGCCTGTATCGGGGGGCAGAAGAGGGACGGTGTGAAGGTGGCGCACAACAGCGGGGTCCTTGGGAGGGGACAGGTGTGTGTGTGCACGTGTGTGCAGGCCTGGTGAGGGACTGTGTGTGCGTGTGCATAGGTGTGCAATGGGACAGAGCTGTGTCTGGTGGTGTTTGTGTATCTGTGTACGGGGTGGATGTGCTATTTGTGTCTGTGAGGGTGTATGTGGGTGTGGGTGTGAGTCTCTACAAGGTAGTTTTTGTAACTTATTTATTTTGTGATAACATATATATAACATGAAAATTGTCTTATCTGCTTTAAGAGGTCAATTCTTTGACATTAAGGACATTGACAACACTGTGGAACTTCGACCACTCTCTATTTGTAGACCACTTTCATCATCCTAAACCCAATCTCATACTCACTTAGCAAGAACACCCCATTCAATGAATGTGGACCCGGCATCGTGGGACTGAGAGTATCTTCTTGACCAAAAGGGGGATGCAAAATGAGACGAAATAGTTTCAGTGGCTGAGAGATTCCAAATGGAGTCGAGAGGTCACTCTGGTGGACATTCTTATGCACTATATAGATAACACCTCTTAGGCTTTAATGTATTGGAATAGCTAGAAGTAAATACCTGAAGCTACCAAACTCCAACCCAGCAGTCTGGACTCCTGAAGACGATTATATAATAATGTAGATTACAAGGGGTGACAGTGTGATTGTGAAGACCTTGTGGATCACACCCCCTTTATCTAGTGTATGGATGAGTGGAGGAATGGGGATAAAAACTAAAGGACAAATGGGGTGGGATGGGGGGATGATTTGGGTGGGTGTTTTTTCACTTTTATTTTTTATTCTTGTTCTGGTTCTTTCTGATGTAAGGAAAATGTTCAGAGATAGATTGTGGTGATGAACGCGTAACTATGTTATCATACTGTGGACAGTGGATTGTATACCATGGATGATTGTATGGTGTGCAAATGTATTTCAATAAAACTGAATTTAATTAAAAAAAAAAAAAAAAAAAAAGAACACCCCATTCCCCTCTCCAGCCACCCCTGGAAACCACTACTCTGCTTTCTGTCTCTATGAATTTCCTTATTCCAAGTCTGTCATATAAGAGACATCATACAGTATCCGTCCTTTTGTGTCTGGCTCATTTCACTCAACGTCATGTCTTCAAGATTCGTCTGTGCGGTAGCCTGTACCAGCGCTTTACTTTTTTTATGGCTCAGTGAGATTCTGTTGTATGGCTGGACCGTGCTTGTTTACTCATCATCTGTTGATGGCCCTTGGGTTGCTTCACTTTTGGCAGTTGTGAATAATGCTGCTGTGAACACTGGTGTGCAAATACCTGCCTGAGTTCCTGCTTTCAGTTCTTTTGGGCGTATACCTGGGAGTGGGGTTGCCAGGTCACGTGGTAATTCTGTTTAACTTTCTAAGGAGCCACCAACTGTTTTCCACCATGGCAGCCCCATTTTACATCCTGCCCAGCAGTGTACAAGGGATTCTCCTCATCTTCACCAAAACTTATCTTCAGTTTTATAACAATGGCCATCCTAGAGGGTGTGAAGTGGTATCTCATTGTAGTTTTAATTTGCATTTCTCTAATGACTAATAATGTTGAGCATCTTTTCATATACTCATAGACCATTTGAATGTCTTCTTTGGAGAAATGTCTATTCAAGTCCTTGGCCCATTTTTAAGTTGGGTTGTTTATCTTTTTGTTGTTGAGCTGTAGGAGTTCTTTATATAGTCTGGATATTAAACCCTCGTCAGATATAAGGTTTCCAAATATTTTTGCCCATTCTGTAGGTTGTCTTTTCACTTTCTTGATGATATCCTTTGATGCACAAAAGTTTTAAATTTTGATGAAGTCCATTTAATCTATTTTTTCATTTGTTGTTTGTGCTTTTGGTGTAAAATCTAAGCATCCATTGCCTACTACAAGGTCCTGATGATACTTCCCTATGTTTTTTTATAGTCTTAGCTCTTACATTTAGATCTTTGATCCATTTTGAATTAATTTTTGTACACGGTAAGAGGTAGGGTCAACATTCATTCTTTTGAATGTGGATTTCCAGTTGTCCCGGCACTGCTTGTTGAAGAGATGATTATTTCCCATTAAATGGACTTGGGACTCTTGTAGAAAATCTGCTGCCCACAAATGTGTTGATTTAACTCTGGATTCTCAATTCTGTTCCACTGGCCCATATGCCTATCCTTGTGCCGGGACCACATTGCTTTGACTACTGTAGATTTGTAGTAAGTTTTGAAGTTAGGAAGTGTGACTCCTCCAACCCTGTTCTTTTTTAAGAACATTTTGGCTCTTCAGAGCCCCTTGAAATTTCTTATGAATTTTAAGATCATCTTTTCTATTTCTGCAATAAAAGGCTGCTGGAATTTTGATAAGAGTTGCACTGAATTTGTGCATCACTTTAGGCAGTATTGACATCTTAACAATATTGTCTTCCAATCCATGAACATGGGATGTCTTGCCATTTATTTAGGTCTTATTTAATTTCTTTCAGCAGTGTTTTAATTTTAGTGTACAAGTCTTCACCTCCTTGGTAAATTTCTTCCTAGGTATTTTATTCTTTTAGATGCTACTGTAAATGGAATTGGTTTCTTGATTTCCTTTTTAGACTGCTCATTGCTGGTTGTGGTGGTTTGAAGCTGACTGTGCCCCAGAGAAACAGGTTCTAGGTCTAATCCATCCCTGTGGGTGTGAGCACATTGTAAGAAGGATCTTCGGCTACTTCAGTTAAGATGTGACTGACCTCGTTCAGGATGGGTCTTAATCCTATTACTTAATGAATACAGAGAAAGTGAGAGAAATCAATGGAAGCAGGAAGCTGAAATCAGTGAGACCAGAAGAGAAGGTAGAGACCAGCAGATGCCGCCGTGTGCCTGCCGTGCGACAGAGGAGCCGAGGATCGCTGGCAGCCTGTCTTCAGGAAGAAAGCATCTGCTTGATGATGCCTGGAATTAGACATTTTCCTGGCCTCAAAACTGTAGGCTAATAAATTCCTATTGTTCAGGCCAAACTATTTCATAGTATCTGCTTTAAGCAGCCTAAGAAACTAAAACACTGGTCTGTTGGAACCCAACGGACTTCTGCATGTTTATCTTGCACCCTGCAACTTTGCGGAACTCGTTTACTAGTTCTAGTAGCTTTCTCGTGGATTCTTTGGGACTTGCTATATTTAGGATCAAGTCATCTGTGAATAGGGATAATTTGACTTCTTCCTTTCCAGTTTGGATGTCTTTTATTTCTTTCCCTTGCCTGACTGCTCTGGCTAGACCTTCCAGTACAATGTTGAATAACAGCGGCCACAGTGGGAATCCTTGTCTTGTTCCTGATCTTAAAGGGAAAGCATCCAGTCTCTAACCATTGAATATGATGTGAGCTGTGAGGTTTTTTCATTATGCCCTTTATCATATTGAGAAAATTCCCTTCTATACCTAGTTTTCTGAGTGTTTTTATCATGGAAGGGTGTTGGATTTTGTCAAATGCCTTTTCTGCATTAATTGAGATAATCGTGTGGTTTTTTCTTTCCCCTTTGCTCTATTAATGCGGTATATTAAATTGATTGATTTTCTTATGTTGAACCATCCTCGCATTCCAGGAATAGATCCCATTTGTTTGTGTTATAAAATCCTTTTAATATCCTGTTGGATTTGGTTTGACAGAATTTTCTTGAGGATTTTTGCATCTATATTCATGAGGGATATTGGTCTGTGGTTTTCTTTCCTTGTAGTATCTTTATCTGACTTCAGTATCAGCATAATGCTGACCTCATAGAATGAGTTAGGAAGTGTACCCTCCTTTTCTATTTTTCGGAAGAATTT